>NC_083701.1:72080714-72754285 GCF_033118175.1 Dama dama
ACACAGTCAAAGGCTTTAGCAAAGTCAATGAAGCAGAAGTAGATCTTTTTTTTTTTTCCCTGAAATTTCCTTGCTTAATTATGATCCAATGAATGTTGGCAATTTGATCTCTATTTCCTCTGCCTCCTCAAAACCCATCTTGTACATCTGGAAGTTATTGGTTCACATAAAGCTAAAGCCTATTCGTTGGAACTCTGCATTCAAATGGGTATATCTTTCCTTTTCTCCTTTGCTTTTCCCCTCCCTTCTTTTCACAGCTATTTGAAAGGCCTCCTCAGACAGCCATTTTGCCTTTTTGCATTTCTTTTTCTTGGGGATGGTCTTGATCCCTGTCTCCTGTACAATGTCACGGACCTCCATCCATAGTTCACAGGCACTGTCTATCAGATCTAGTCCCTTAAGTCTATTTCTCACTTCCACTGTATAATCATAAGGGACTTAATTTAGGTCATACCTGAATGGTCTAGTGGTTTTACCTACTTTCTTCAATTTAAGTCTGAATTTGGCAATAAGAAGTTCATGATCTGAGCCACAGTCATCTCCCAGTCTTGTTTTTGCTCACTGGATGGAGCTTCTCTGTCTTTGGCTGCAAAGAATATAATCAGTCTGATTTTGGTGTTGACCATCTGAGATGTCCATGTGTAGAGTCTCCGCCTGTGTTGTTGGAAGAGGGTGTTGGCTATGACCAGTGCGTTCTCTTGGAAAAACTCTATTAGCCTTTGCCCTGCTTTGTTCTTTACTCCAAGGCCAAATTTGCCTGTCACTCCAGGTGTTTCTTGACTTCCTGCTTTTGCATTCCAGTCCCCTCTAATGAAAAGGACATCTGTACTACACATGCACAAGAATGGCTTCATAACAGGGTCATATATAAGAGCAAGAAACAAGACTTGAAAATATGTTTGTCAAAAGAATAAATATATAACTATTATTTATTTATTTTTAAAATGGACAATCAAGTGGCAGGGAAGTATAGTTACTACTGATATAGTTAACAAAATAGATGATTCTTGACACAATAATGAGTAAAAAGAGTAAATTGCAGAACTCTAGATGCTTCCTTGGAAGGATAGTTATGACCAACCTAGATAGCATATTAAAAAGCAGAGACATTACTTTGCCAACAAAAGTCCATCTAGTCGAGGCTATAGTTCTTCCAGTGGTCATGTATGGATGTGAGAGTTGGACTGTGAAGAAAGCTGAGCACCAAAGAATTGATGCTTTTGAACTGTGGTGTTGGAGAAGACTCGAGGGTCCCTTGGACTGCAAGGAGATCAAACCAGTCCATCCTAAAGGAGATCGGTCCTGGGTGTTCACTGGAAGGACTGTTGCTGAAATTGAAACTCCAGTACTTTGGCCACCTCATGCGAAGAACTGACTCATTGGGAAAGACCCTGATGCTGGGAGGGATTGGGGACAGGAGGAGAAGGGGACGACAGAGGATGAGATGGTTGGATGGCATCACCAACTCGATGGACATGAGTTTGAGTAAACTCCGGGAGTTGGTGATAGACAGGGGGGCCTGGCGAGCTAGGATTCATGGGGTCGCAAAGTCAGACACGACTGAGTGACTGAACTGAACTGAGATGCAATACGATATTATTTGCTCTAAGATTCAAAAAGAAGCAAGACAAGATACAGGCATATACATGTGCTTTTCAAAGCAAAGGAAAGATGTCACAATTTTAAGCACAGTGATTAAAGGAAGAAGAATGAAATATGGACTGTATATAAGTAGATATAAAGGAGTTGGTAATAATTTATTTTGAAGCTGGGATAATGGATTTTCAGGTTTATGTTATTATGCTGTGCTTCATAATTTACATATATTAAGGATATTTTTTACTTGTGTCTACTGCACAGTCAGAATTATATTATAGAAAGGGTCTTGCTAAGAGTACAGATATAATCAAATATGCCATTTGCATTGAATAGAATTTTTCATGCAAAACAAACAGTGTTTGAATTGAGAGATAATTAAATTTTGACCGAGAAATGGGAAGAAGGAAATACTGAGACAAAGAAACTATATGGAAAAAATCACAGAATGTAAAATAATTTGGACATCTCTGTCTAGAACAGTTTCTCAACCTCAACACTATTGACATTTTGAGCCAGATAATTTTGGGTGCCAAGGAATATTTTCCTATACATTAATTGCATCATCCCTGCCCTCTATCCATAGATGCTAGTAGCAAGTTCAATTATAAACGACCAAAAATGTCTTCCAGTCAAATCTGTCTCCAGTCTTTCCCAGCTGTCCACTAGGGGAAGGTTGGGGGCAAAATCACCTTCAGTTGAGACCCCTGGTCTAGAAAAGGAGAGAATTAAATATAACTAGGAGTGATAAGTTAAATTACAAAGTTTGGTTTTATTTAAGTTGTTAAAATTATTTAGTGACAAGTTGATGAAGTTGACATCTATTGTAGCCCATTATGGCTTCCCAGGTGGCACTAGCGGTAAAGAACCCACCTCCCAGTGCAGGAGATCTAAGAGACACGGGTTCAGTCCCTGGGTCGGGAGCATCCCCTGGAGGAGGACATGGCAACTCGCTCCAGTATTCTTGCCTGGAGAATCTAGTAGACACTGGCACCTGGCGGTTTATGGTCCATAGGGTGGCAAAGAGTTCAATACGACTGAAGCGACTTATCAGGCAGAATCCACCAAGTGAGTTTTAACAAGAGAATAAAGCGAGCACACCTATGCTTTAGACCACTTTACTCCGGTTGCAGGATACAAGGAGGGAAATATGCAGACCTGAGTCTGAATCTGGTCAGAGTGAATTTCTCTGTTGAAACTGGTGCATGACTTCTGTTCAATATTATCTCCTATACCATCATTTAATACAAAATACATACTAGAAAATTACAAAGTATTAAAAATAGAATAGCATTTGAAAGCACTCTAAAGGCAATAGTGGATTTTTTTAAAATGAGGTTTTTGTACAAAATAAAACATATAAGCGTATGTAAGAAACCATTTATTTCTCAACTGTAAGATTTGACTTATTCAAATACAAACAATTCGACTTACTCAGATGGTGACTACACCCTACCCAAGAGCAAGAGGCTTTGATTCTTCTCTATCACAATTCTAGTTTAAATTTACCAAACTCATCCCTTACAGATTTTTTAAAAATTCTGATCAGTCTCAAATTGTGTCTTGGATATATATAGATCTAAATTTGTTCATGCACAAAAGTAAATACTTGTTTCTGATTATACACCAAGGTATTCAATTTCAGAACTGTAAGAGCTGTCTCAAGTAGTACGTTAATATTATATAAAGATTTGCAAAATCACAACTTATTTCCTATTTACTTAAACTTATTTTCAGTATATAAATGGAATTTCACTCTAAGATTATCCAATATTGTATTAATCTGTAGCATATACAAATTATTCAATTTAAATTCTCCTTTCTCTGACTGTATCTTACTTTTGTGAACCAAATTTTGCCATGTTTTTTATTTCATACTGTAAGTTTTCTAAATGTGCAAGTGTATGTGAGTATATATATGGATGTGTGCATACTACATTCAGGTTTCCTTAAAGAAAAACTGATGCTTTGATAAAAGCATTTCCTTTCATTTGACATGTTAACCTTTTTTTCATAGCCAATTCATACTTTTAATTTGGTTATTAAAAGATGCATATTGATAAAAAATAAAATCAAGGAAATTGATATGCATTTGGTTATGGTAGATTTACTCATTCTAGAAAAGTGCCAAAGGAAATACTAACAATAAAATATATCTATGATATATTAAAAATATTTTTATGATTTTATATTAAATCAGCAATAAAAAACTCTGGCTTAAAATAAAATATTTTTACCTAATGAAGCTTCTAATTTACAGCCTTTTTTCCAGCAGTGAGTTAATCAACAAATATTTAGTTAGATGAGTGGTATTAACGTTTTTTGCCTTTTCATTCTGTTTATGGGGTTCTCAAGGCACAAATGCTAAAATGGTTTGCCATTCCCTTCTATGGTGGTCTATGTTTTGTCAGAACTCTCCACCATGACCCATCCACCTCAGGTGGCCATACACAGCATGGCTCATAGTTTCGTTGAGTTAGATGAGGCTGTGATCCATGTGATCAGTTTGGTTAGTTTTTCCTGTGATTTTCCTTGTACTGCAAGGAGATCAAATCGATCAACCCTAAGGGAAATCAACCCTGAATATTCATTGGAAAGACTGATGCTGAAGCTGAAGCTCCAATACTTTAACTACTTCATGTGAAGAGCTGACTCACTGGGAAAGACCCTGATGCTGGGAAAGATTGAAGGCTGGAGGAGAAGGCAATGACAGAGGATGAGATGGTTGGATGGCATCACCTGCTCAATGGACATGAATTTGAGCAAGCTCCCGGAGATGGTGAAGAACAGGGAAGCCTGGAGTGCTGCAGTCCATGGAATCGCAAAGAGTAGGACATGACTGAGGGACTGAACAACAAATTAATGTTTTTTTACCTAATAGAAACCATGTGGTTTATTTCTCACCAAGGAGATCCAGTAAAAGATAAATTAGCTGCACCTTTAAATTTACCTTAAACTTTCAACCTCATTCCCCTTGGCCTTAACAGGTAATCATAAATCTTAAATTGAAGTCAGTTTATGTAATAATGGGCTTCCTGTGATGACTCAGTGGGTAAGGAATCCACCTGCAATGCAGGAGACATGGGTTCAATCCCTGGGTTGGGAAGATCCCCTGGAGAAGGAAATAGCAACCCCACTCCAGTATTCTTGCCTGGAGAATCCCATGGACAGAGGAGCCTGGCAGTTTACAGTCAATGGGGTCGCAAAGATTCAGACACGAATGAGCACATCCCCATGCTGAGGCATACTTGACTTTATCTATCCTCTGCATGCTTCCCTGGTGGCTCAGCTGGTAAACAGTCTGCCTGGAATGTGGGAGACCTGGGTTCGAACTCTGAGTTGGGAAGATCCCCTGGAGAAGGGAATGGCTACCCACTCCAGTATTCTGACCTGAATCCTCTTCATAAGACCATGTGCTCATGACTGAAAGACTATGTAATTATATTCACAGATCTTTTCTGCCTTATCTTATTCATTGTTTCCTCATGAATTCTTGTCTTTGGGGAAAAAATGGATGCATTTTGTGCCCATCACTCCTTCTATCATAAAGTTCTACTTAACCCTCAAGACCCTGTCCTTACCTTATCAGCCTACCAAACTTGGTCCTAATCATTACCTATTTTATTAGTAACTTGTGGTCTACAAATATATATAATACATTTACTTTAGTATCTTAAGAGCATAATGAATTATTACATAATAAGTGAAACCAAACTAGAGATGAGGTATCTAATAACATGTATTTCCAGACAGAATAGATCATATTTTTTATCTTCTCAATAAATATAAAATAATCATTTTAGTTAAGTAATAAGAGGACTTGAAGTAGAATACTTCACATTTCAGCCTGAGGTTAGCTGGTCCAAGTTACTGGGAGAAAGTAAAGGAATCATTGAGGAAGCATTAAGAAATAGTTCCTATTACCTGAGTTTATTATCAACTGATATAATTTAAGTCAAACTAACCTGACTCACTCTGATTTATTTTCAACCTTAACTATATTATTTCCCAAATGTTATCCCTTCTGTTCAAGTTGGAAGGGTTGGGGCAATGAGAGGTGGAAATAAATCATTATCATCACCCTCCCTTCCCTTGAGTGTTCTGTCCATCTCTATCAGGACCTTGGGAGTTTATACTTATTATTACGTTATTTTTCAAAACTGAAGAACCATGTAACACTCCTGTCAGCAGTATTTAAGGATGTACAATTCATTGACCATGAGGATAACAATTAACATGATAGAATTGTGAGGATAATGAAAATAAAATAATACTATATGCTGGACTTTAAGCACCATTAGATGCCATAGATTAATTTTCAGTTTGCACTCATTTCACATGTTTGCAAAGTAATATTCAAAATTCTCTAAGTGAGGCTTCAACAGTACATGAACTGTGAACTTCCAGATGTTCAAGTTGGATTTAGAAAAAGCAGAGGAACCAGATATCAAATTGCCAACATCTGTTGGGTCGTAGAAAAAGCAAGAGAATTCAGAAAAACATTTACTTCTGCTTCCTTGACTATGCTAAAGCCTTTGTGTGGATCACCACAAACTGTGGAAAATTCTTCAAGAGATGGGAATATCAGACCATTTTTTATATGCCTCCTGAGAAACCTGTATGCAGGTTAAGAAACAACAGTTAGAACCAGACATGGGGGACAACGGACTGGTTTCAAATTGGGAAAGGCGTATGTCAAGGCTGTATATTGTCACCCTGATTATTTAACTTATATATCATGTGAAATGCCGGGCTGGATGAAGCACAAGCTGGAATCAAGATAGCCAGGAGATATCAATACCCTCAGGTATGCATATGACACCACCCTTATGGCAGAAAGCGAAGAGGAACTAACAAGCCTCTTGATGAAAGTGAAAGAGGAGAGTGAAAAAGCTGGCAAAAATGCAACATTCACAAAACTAAGATCATGGTACCTGGTCCCATCATTTCATGGCAGTCTCATCACTTCATGGTCTCATCACTTCATGGGGAAACAACAGAAACAGTGAGAGACTTTATTTTCTTAGGCTCCAAAATCACTGCAAATGGTGACTGCAGCCATGAAATTAAAAGACACTTGCTCCTTCAAAGAAAAGTTATGACCAAGCTAGATAGCATGTTAAAAATCAGAGACGCTACTTTACTGACAAAGATCTGTATATTTGAAGCTATGGTTTTTCCAGTAGTCATTTATGGATGTGAGAGTTGGACCATAAAGAAAGCTGAGTGCCAAAGAATTGATTCTTTTGAACTGTGGTGTTGGAGAAGACTCTTGAGAGTCTCTTTAACTGCAAGGATCAGTCCTGAGTATTCATTGGAAGGACTTATGCTGAAGCTGAAGCTCCAATACTTTGGCCACCTGATGTGAACAGTGGACTCATGAGAAAAGACCCTGATGCTGGGAAAGATTGAGGGCACGGGGAGAAGGGGACAACAGAGGATGAGATGGTTGATTGCATCACCGACTCAATGGACATAAGTTTGAGCAAGCTCCGGGAGATGGTGAAGGACAGGAAGGCCTGGCGTGCTGCAGTCCATGGGGTTGCAAAGAGTCGGATACGACTGAGTGACTGACCACCACCAACAATCCCTGCAACTGTATTACGTATAGTCTGTTATTATCCCAAAATTACAGATGAGGAAAATGAAATGCAAAGGGTTAAATACTGAGATCAAAATCATAGTTTGTGAGTGGGGATGATGGTCATCTTTCTATAGAGGATAGCTGAACCACAGAAAGTTTTGACCTGCCAAAGCTATAAACCTGAGTTTGACACCTGTAACACCTAATTTCTCATGTTTATGAGTTTAAGTAGGTAAAGGTTAATTTCACCCATTTACAATTTTTGTTAATGACATATATTTTTGACTAAATGGCATATTTTTTATATATGTTATTCATCTGTATGTGTTTTGTGAATGTTCATTAGCTATTTCTCACCTTTGTTCTCATTGGACCACTCTACTGAATTAATTTGATTAATTTGTAAAAGGCCTTTAAATAATAATGATATTGCCTATTTACCTGATTTTCTTCCACTCAGTCACTTTCAGGAAGTGGAAGAGTGTGAAAGACCTTTCATGAGGAAAAATTAGGCTGTCCTTCTATTCGGCTTACCGATGGGAAGTATCCTTCCTTGACTTGGGTAAAAGAATGCTATGCATAGGTTATTTCCCCAGTGTTATATTACACTTTTTTTCTGCTCCATCCAAATATTTTATTGATAAGTTAGGAAAGGCCAGAATGTTACTATTTGATCTCAATAATATTTGAACTTTGATGATTTTTCAATGATAACTTCTTTTGTCTTTTCATTGTTTAAAAATTTCCACTATAATAATATGCAAAAACATTTCTTAATTTCTTCGAACATAGAATGTGGTTTAACAGACAGTATTTTATCCATTTTCTTTTTTAGTTTTTGATGTGAAATAATTGGTTTTCTGAGTTCTTGTAGGCAGCAGTTCTTTCTAATCAAAATGTTATGAAATTCACACAGTAAGATTATTAAGACTTTTGAAAAATATATAAAAATATTTTAAGACCTTAGTTATATATTCAGTATCTTACAGAAAATTAATTCTGTAGAATTGTATTCACAGAAACAGTGGAGACCAGATTAATTTTATCTTTCAAGTTTCCATAATTGAATAAATTGCAATTTGAGTTTAACTAAAGCACATGCTGATGTTGTAGTGCTTTTAAATTCCTTGACACTTGTGCCTTCGAAACATGGATTTTAATTTCTCTCCCAGTTAATATGGGTCCTTTAGTGAGTCACTTCTAATGAATAAAATGTGAGAAAAGCGATGCAGTGTGACTATGTGTTCTGAGACTAGATCCTAAAAAGCATATAGCTTCTGCTTGGAGCTAGTGAGGTATCTTCTCTCTCTCTCCATTCCCTCATTCTTTCTCAATATATTTGCCTTTATAATCCAGTTACCATGTTTTGCACAAACCCAGGCCATGTGGAGTGATCCAGGTGGAGAAGGACCTCCACCAATAACCAATACCAATTTGCAAGTTACAAGAGTGTGCCACTTCAGAAGTGGACCCTGAAGTCCCAATCAAGTTTTCAGAAGAATACAGATCCATCCTGTATCTAATTGCAGCCTCATGAGAGACATCAAGACACAACTAGGAGCCAAGCTTCTTGCTAATTTCTGGCCCACAAAATCCATAAGTAAGTGAAGTTGTTCAGTTGTGTCTGACTCCTTGAGACCCCATGGGCTGTAGCCTGCCAGGCTCCTCTGTTCATGGGATGTTCCAGGCAAGAATATTGGAGTGGGTTGCCATTTCCTTCTCCAGGGTATCTTCCTGACCCAGGGATCGAACCCAGGTCTCCCACACTGCAGGCTAACATTTTACTGTCTGAGCCACAGAATCTGTGAGAGACGGTAAATGATTACTGTTATTTCAACACATTTTTTTTGCGGGGAGATCCATTATGTTGCATAAAATAACTGAAACAA
Organism: Dama dama; assembly: GCF_033118175.1. Classification (NCBI taxonomy): domain Eukaryota; kingdom Metazoa; phylum Chordata; class Mammalia; order Artiodactyla; family Cervidae; genus Dama; species Dama dama. Next base: position 72,089,784 of record NC_083701.1, read on the forward strand.
ATGTGTACAAAGGCAAAGAAGGGTATTTAGAAAATACCTAGAAAATTCAAGGCAAAGAAATAATGCAATATTTTGTAGATAATAAATACATGAAACATAAGGGAATTTATATGTATATGTATGTATGTATATATATATATGTATATATATATATAGAACTGATTGAAATATGGCCAGTTTTCTAATAGCATTAATCTTAGTTTCAGTCATTAATTCATGAGTGGCTTCCCTGATAGCTCAGTTGGTAAAGAATCTGCCTGCAATGCAAGAGACCCAGGTTTGATTCCTGGGTCAGGAAGATCCCCTGGAGAAGGGATAGGCTACCCACTCCAGTATTCTTGGGCTTCTCCTGTGGCTCAACTGGTAAAGAAACCACCTGCAAAGCAGGAGACCTGGGTTCAATCCTGGGTTGGGAAGGGAAAGGCTACCCACTCCAGTATTCTAGCCTAGAGAATTCCATGGACTGTATAGTCCATGGGGTCGCAGAGTCAGACACGACTGAGTGACTTACATTATATAAAAAATGGAATGCAATTAACTTTGATTCTTCTGCTGGCATCAAAAATTAAAGAACAGGGTAGAGAACTGGCCATATTCCCTGCATTCCCATATTTTTTGGTAGGAAAGTAAATAAATGTGTAGACAAAGAATAGAACAGATGCCTAAATACACAAAGATACATTTTTTGTTTCTAAAGTTTTATTGGAGTCTTAAACCAAAGTTTCTGTAATACAACTTATGAGATGTACAAAATGTCAGAATCTGGACAATAAGTAAAGAACTTATTACGTGTGTCAAAACAGCCTAGAGTGAATTTAGGAAAAACATGTCTAAAAAGTGATTCTTAGAAGTTGAATTATCAGAAAAAATTTAAATGTCTTTATTTCTCACTGGCAAAATCAAAAGAGTGGTTGAGTGTCCCTTGAAAATGTATGGTTTTGGTAAAGGCTAAAATGTAAGGCTATAATGGTAGGTTTTAGTAGGCCAATGTTATCACTGAGTTTAAAAGACAAAATTGTGTGTATGTGTGTATATATGTATGTGTGTGTGTCTGTGTATATGTCTGTGTTTAAAGATAACAGAGAGCTGTCACGAGATCTGTGACTTAAGAAAAGATTCTGGTGAAACAAGAACCAAAACAGAAAGGGGAACCTATATATTCGGTAATATTGAAGCATTTTGAAAATTATGAAGCTTTGGACAGAGAGTTGCTGATTAGATGCAGAGAAACTATGAGAAATTTTATGAATCTTATAGAGACAGACAAAACATTGGAGTTTGGGGATATGAAAGTGAAAGTCGCTCAGTCATGTCTGACTCTTTGCGAACCCAAGGACTGTACAGTCCGTGGAATCCTCCAGGCCAGAATACTGGAGTGGGTAGCCTTTCCCTTCTCCAGGGGATCTTCCCAACTCAGGGATCAAACCCAGGTCTCCCACTTATAGGTGGACTCTTTACCAGCTGAGCCACAAGGGAAGTCCCCGGAATTAAGGGGCCAAGATTTCTGAAAATGTGCCTCCCAGGTTGCTCAGCGCTTAAAATCTGCCTGCTTTGCAAAAGACACAGGTTTAATCCCTGGGTCAGGAAGACCCCCTGAAGAAGGAAATGGTAACCCACTCCAGTATTCTGGCCTGGGAAATCCCATGGACAGAGGAGCCTTGTGGGCTACAGTTCATGGGGTAACAGTCAGATACCATTTGGCAATTAAACAGCAACAGATTTTTGAAAACAGGGAAGCATCAAGAAATAAATCCCAATATTTTGTTGTACCCTTCAGGCTTTTTCCAGATTTATAAACTGAACAGGATAAAAGTCTAAGTGACAAGAAAAAAGTCACTGAAGTACAGAGCAGAGTTTCTAGCTGGCTTATGGAAGTAAGGTTACAAAAGTTAGAATATAAGACCTGTCGGTGATGGTAGATTCTGGTAAACACATTAACCAATTGGGATATCTAAAGAGTAATTATATCTTGGGAGCAGGATCTTAAAAGAAATGTATACCAGATTCCATTCAGTCTCTGACACAATTTGGGTGATTTGTCCTCATTTTAGAATCAAATATTATCTGGATGAAAATATCATCTAGGAACTCTGATTATTTTATACACAATGCCTGGCATTCAGTAAAAACATTACTAGGCAACCCAAAGAACTAGACCATGAGAAGAACTTGAACACATGCACACCACATTTGACACCCACACTCACCCATCCCCACACACATATGATCCAGATATTGGGATTATCATTCATAGACTTTAAAATAGCTATGTTGACTATGCCCAAGAAACAACAGAGGATGAGGAGGTTCCAGCAGTTAAATTGAATCTATTACAAAGGATCAAGTAGAACCGCTTGAGGTGAAGAAATTAAATTAAGTGAAATTAATAACTCAGTAGGGAAGTAGCACAGTAGAAGAGGTGATTATCAAATATAAAGATAGATCGATAAAAAAAATCCAGGCTGAAGTATACAGAAATCAAGAATTTTAAAAAGAAAAGAGCTGAGATATGCAAATAGGACACAATGAAAAAGATACGACCTATGGAAATTCAGATAATGAAAAAGGAGAAAATAGGTGAAAAGAGTAAAGAAAAATATTTAAAGAGAAAATGGCAGGAGAATTTTCAAGACAAAAATCACACCCACAGGTTAAAGAAATGTTAGAACACCAATAAGATAAAACACAAAGAAAATTACTCAGAGATACCTAGCAAAACTACTAAAATCTAAAGAGAAAACTGGAAAAGCAGTGAGGAGGGGCCAAAAAAGGGGGTAAGAATCAAATTTACTTAAAAAGGAAAAAAAAACACTGACAGCTGACTTCCCAACATTAATATGAGAGTCAGAGACAGTAAGAGGACCTCTTCACATGTTAGAAAATAACAGCCGACATAAAACTCAGTTTCCGCAACAACACCTCTCAAAAATGAATGCAAAATACATTTCCAGCAAATAAAGTCCAAGATAAAACAGATCCACACTAGAATAAATGCTATATGATTTCAGGCAGATGGATATGTATAGGTCTAAGAATAGCCTTAAAGAAGGAAAAACCCCAGTGGAGGGCTTCAGTTCAGTTCAGTCACTCACTCTTGTCTGACTTTTTGTGAATGCAGCACGCCAGGCTTCCCTGTCCATCACCAACTCCCAGAACTTACTCAAACTCATGTCCATAGACTAGGGGATGCTACTGAACCATCTCAACCCTTCTCCTCCTGCCTTCAATCTTTCCCAGCATCAGGGTCTTTTCCAGTGAGTCAGTTCTTTGCATCAGGTGGCCAAAGTCTTGGAGTTTCAGCTTCAGCATCAGTCCTTCCAATGAACAATCAGACTGATTTTCTTTAGGATGGACTAGTTGGATATCCTTGCAGTTGAAGGGACTCTCAAGAGTCTTCTCCAACACCACAGTTCAAAAGCATCAATTTTTTGGAGCTCATCTTTCTTTATAGTCCAACTCTCTCATCCATACATGACTACTGGAAAAAACGTAGCTTGATTAGATGGAGCTTTGTTGGCAAAGTAATGTCTCTGCTTTTTAATATGCTGTCTAGGTTGGTCATAACTTTACTTCCAAGGAGTAAGCATCTTTTCATTTCATCGCTGCAATCACCATTTGCAGTGATTTTGGAGCCCCCAAAAATAGTCTGTCACTGTTTCCAGTGTTTCCCCATCTATTTGCCATGAAGTGATCACACCAGATGTCATGATCTTAGTTTTCTGAATGTTGAGCTTTAAGCCAACTTTTTCACTCTCCTCTTTCACTTTCATCAAGAGGCTCTTTAGTAATCTTCACTTTCTGCCATAAGGGTGGTGTCACCTGCATGTCTGAGGTTATTGATATTTCTCCCGGCAATCTTGATTCCAGCTTGTGCTTCATCCAGCCCAGTGTTTCTCATGATGCACTCTGCATGTAAGTTAAATAAGCAGAGCAACAATATACATACAGCCTTGATGAATACATCCAGTCTGTTGTTCCATGTCTGGTTCTAACTGTTGCTTCTTGACCTGCATATAGGTTTCTCAGGAGGCAGGTGAGGTGGTCTGGTATTCCCATCTCTTTAAGAGTTTTCCAGTTTTTTTGTGATCCACACAATCAAAGGCTTTAAAATAGTCAGTGAAGCAGAAGTAGATGTTTTTTTTGAACTCTTGCTTTTTCAATGATCCAGCGGATGTTGGCAATTTGATCTCTGGTTCCTCTGCCTTTTCTAAATCCAGCTTGAATATCTGGAATTTCATGGTTCATGTATTGCTGAAGCCTGGCTTGGAGAATTTTGAGCATTACTTTGCTAGTGTGTGAGAATAGCTATCAAGATTTTTAGTAAGCCACCATTAAGCCAGAGTGATATACTGGCATCATCAATTTTAGTAATTTATTATTGAAACAGGATAGAATCAAAAATAAATCCACATATACAGAGTCCACTGTTTATGACAGTCATTATATAGCAATATAATAGGGAAAAGGTGGCTTTTATGATCAATAGTTCTAGTTTGACTGGATAACCACATGAATAGAAAAAGATGAGCATTGACAGCTAACCTCCCAATCTGTACTTTAATGTGAAAGGTAAAACCATCCAGTTTCAAAAATGTAACACAGGAAAATATCCTCATAACTATGTCCAAAAAAGTTTTATGCATGACACATTAAAAAAGCAATGACCATAAATTAGATTTCATTACAATTAAGAACATGTATTCACTTAAAAACACCATTAATAGTATGAAAAGATGAGCTGTTTATTTGAAGTAGATATCTGTAATACCTATATGTAAAGAAAACTATAAGTAGAACATATTGTTAAAGTAGAATTTCTCATCAATTTTTTGCATTTCTGTACAACTTAAAAGTGAGGTAGTACCCATATTTCTTCCTGCGTTATCTTCCCACAATATCTGTATCACAGGCAACCTTGAAAGATACGGACAGTAAGGAGCAGTCATGCTTACCGAGGAGAATAATAAACACGGCATCTTCATCTAGAACACAGAGCATCCATTATAGGAGATTTATCACCCAGTCACAAAACTATCCCTCACACACTCAAAACTCTTCACTCATCACATTGAATGGGCCAAAATCAGCCCCATAGAACTTGGAGTAAAGGTAAGCTAGTGAAAATGCGCTGATGTTTGATTTACTACGAGTAATAAGATCCTCTGTCTCTAACCCAGGCATCGCTTGTCTTGTTTCAGCCTGAAATGGTGTCAGGCTAACTTCATACCTCTCAAATAGGACAAAAGTTCAGATCCTTCCCAGCCTTTGATGTATATAGACCACACGAACAAATTAAAAATAGGTAAGTTAGCATTAAAATAGACAAAATATTTGAAGGAGCAATTCACAAAAAGGGATACGTGAATAAGCATGTAAAAATTGCTCAACATCTTTAGTCTTCTGAGAAATGTAAATTAACAACACAGTGAGATAGTACTCATCCTGCAGAAAAGCTAATAAAAAGACTGACTATGAACATTGTTTGTGAGAATTGAAACAATGAGAACCTCGTATACTGCTAAAGAAGATGAAAAATTGCTAGTTACATTTTGGAGAAGTATTTTTCACTATTTAAGCTGAATGTTATTTCCTTGGGCTCCAAAATCACTGCAGCCATGAAATTAAAAGAGACTTGCACAAAAATAAACTCAAAACGGATTAAAGATCTAAATGTAAGACCAGAGACTATAAAATTCCTAGAGGATAACATAGGCAAAGCACTCTCCGACATAAATCACAGTAGGATCCTCTATGACCCACCTCCCAGAATATTGGAAATAAAAGCAAAAATAAGCAAATGGGACCTAATAAAACTTAAAAGCTTTTGCACAACAAAGGAAACTATAAGCAAGGTGAAAAGACAGCCCTCAGATTGGGAGAAAATAATAGCAAACGAAGCAACAGACAAAGGATTAATCTCAAAAATATACAAGCAACTCCTGAAGCTCAATTCCAGAAAAATAAATGACCCAATCAAAAAATGGGCCAAAGAACCAAACAGACATTTCTCCAAAGAAGACATACAGATGGCTAACAAACACATGAAAAGATGCTCCACATCACTCATTATCAGAGAAATGCAAATAAAAACCACAATGAGGTACCATTACACGCCAGTCAGGATGGCTGCTATCCAAAAGTCTACAAGCAATAAATGCTGGAGAGGGTGTGGAGAAAAGGGAACCCTCTTACACTGTTGGTGGGAATGCAAACTAGTACAGCCACTATGGAGAACAGTGTGGAGATTTCTTAAAAAACTGGAAATAGAACTGCCATATGACCCAGCAATTCCACTTCTGGGCATACACACTGAGGAAACCAGATCTGAAAGAGACACGTGCACCCCAATGTTCATCACAGCACTGTTTATAATAGCCAGGACATGGAAGCAACCTAGATGCCCATCAGCAGATGAATGGATAAGGAAGCTGTGGTGCATATACACCATGGAATATTACTCAACCATTAAAAAGAATTTATTTGAATCAGTTCTAATGAGATGGATGAAACTGGAGCCCATCATACAGAGTGAAGTAAGCCAGAAAGATAAAGACCAATACAGTATACTAACACATATATATGGAATTTAGAAAGATGGAAATGATAACCCTATATGCAAAACAGAAAAAGAGACAGAGATGTACAGAACAGACTTTTGGACTCTGTGGGAGAAGGCGAGGGTGGGATGTTTCGAGAGAACAGCATTGAAACATGTATATTATCTAGGGCGAAACAGATCACCAGCCCAGGCTGGATGCATGAGACAAGTGCTCGGGCCTGGTGCACTGGGAAGACCCAGAGGGATCGGGTGGAGAGGGAGGTGGGAGGGGGGATCGGGATGGGGAATACATGTAAATCCATGGCTGATTCATGTCAATGTATGGCAAAACCCACAAAATATTGTAAAGTAATTAGCCTCCAACTAATAAAAATAAATGGAAAAAAAGTAAATCCATGGAAGAAAAGCTATGACAAACCTAGACAGCATATTAAAAAGCAGAGACATTACTTTGCCAACAAATGTCTATATAGTCAAAGTTATGGTTTTTCCAGTAGTCATGTATGGATGTGAGAGTTGGACCATAAAGAAGCCTGAGTGCCGATCGATTGATACTTTTGAACTGTGGTGTTGAAGAAGACTTTTGAGAGTCCGCTGGACTGCAAGGAGACCAAACCAGTCAATTCTAAGGTAAATCAGTCCTGAATATTCATTGGAGGGACTGATGTTGAAGCTGAAGCTCAGATACTTTGGCTACCTGATGTGAAGAGTGAGCTCTTTAGAAAAAGACCCTGATGCTGGGAAAGATTGAAGGCAGGAGAAGGGGACGACAGAGGACAAGATGGTTGGATGGCATCACTGACTCAATGAACGTGAGTTTGAGCAAGCCCCGGGAGATGGTGAAGGACGGGGAAGCCTGGCATGCTGCAGTCCATGGGGTCAGAAAGAGTCGGACATGACTGAGCAACTGAACAACAGCGACATGCGTCTCCGATGGATGTATGTGTACATGTGTGTGTGGTATGACGTGGCATATACAAAAAAACTTGTAGTATAATGTTAAAAAAAATACTGTTGTTAACAACCTCAATCTGGAAAAAAGTTCAATATTTATCAACAACTTGATAGATAATATATGGTGCTAGGTCTTCAACAGAATACTATATAGTATTGAAAATGAACAATATGCAAAACCATGGATCAATCCCACTAGATGCTTACCTGAAAAAAAAAAAAAAACTTTCACAGAAAAGAATATATGTTTTATTCCTTTATTGAGTTCCAAACTAATCTTTGGTTGTAAGAATCTTACAACAGTTATTTTGGAGATGTGGTGACCAGGAAGGGTTCAGAAAAGGATGGACAGTTAGTAGCATTCTATTTCTTGATCTAAACATTGATTACATAGATTTTTTTAATTTGTGAAGACCAACGAAGCTGTACACTTAGAACCTGTTCAATTTTGCAATACGTCCATTTTGCATTAATGAAGAAGTTTACTTTAAAAACATCTTCATGTAAGCAATCTGAAAAACAGGAGAACCCACAAAATATGGTAATGCTCTCTACAGCCAACCTTGTCGAATGCAGAATATCTCTACTGCTTTACTTCCTCACTTTTTCAGTTTAAATCCACCTTCAGTTTCTCACAAATCATTATTACTTCTTAGTTGCCAAATCCACTAACCTTTTCAGCTCATCCCTCTCTTGGTACCTACATATATTTAACATAAGACTTTCAGCTCTTTTAAACTTCCTATTAGGCTACTTACTCTGTGTTCCTCTGGTTGAACCACTCTAAGTTATTCTTCTTCATGATTTCCTTCTCTTCCACCTTCTAAATATTAACCATTGATTTTATTTTGCTTTGGTTTCTTTCCGTACCTTTTGTCTTCCTCTTTATCCACCACCATGAATTAGACTACTTATATAATAAAGATTTGGAGAAGCGTAATATAATATTAAGCCACTTTTCCTTCTGAGTGCCAAACCCAAATTTCACTTTCAAATGAGTATATTTAAAACTTAACCTTATTAAGTCCTCAGATCTGCTGCAGTTTTTGTATTCTGTACCTTTGTACATGTGTCATACATGCATACTAAGTCGCTTCAGTCATGTCTGACTCTTTGCGACCCCATAGATGGCAACCCACCAGGCTCCTCTGTCCACCGGATTCTCTAGGCGAGAGTACTCGAGTTGGTTGCCATTTCCTTCTCTGTGTCAGCATCTAATTGTCTAAAGCAGAAACTTGCTGTTACCCTAATTTTTTTTTTGTCTGTGTTTGTTTCTTTGCCCTTTATGTCAACTACTCTTCCACATTAATTTGGTCAGGTTGATTCTATTACTGAAACTCTATTAGGCTGTATTATCCTTGCTATCCGTGCCACTGTGGTCTTGTTTCAAATTCCCATTGTTTCTCCTACATACATTTTGATTAGAATATACCTGCTTGTCCTACCTAATGTCAACTCCCAAGACTCAGTCTTAAAACAAAATTGTCATAGACCTGTTTATTTTCTCATCCGAGAATTCAGTATATATAATTTCATTTAGCACCTGTGACATTTGTTAAAAAAACTTCCGTGTACTTGTTAAACATTCATCTTTCAATCATAGAGGGAGACTGGGATTTTACCTTGTTGTCTCTGAAGCCACTATACTGGCAGTGTTTAGATATTAAGTATACGGGTATTGGGGCTTCCCAGGTGGCTCAGATGGGAAAGAATCTGCCTGCAAGACGGAAACCTGGGTTCAATCTCTGGGTTGGGAAGGTCCCCTGGAGGAGGAGATGGCAACCCACCCCAGTGTTCTTGCCTGGAGAATCCTCATGGACAGAGGAGCCTGGGAGGCTATAGTCCATGGGGTTGAAAAGAGTCAGACACGACTGAGTGACTAAGCACAGCACGTATGGGCATTGAATAAACTGATATCTCTGTGATTTTTAGCTCTTTGTATTTTTCTGTTTATCAGTCTTCACTATCAGGCTAAGCTAGTGGACAATCAGGTCTATGCACTTGATCTGACACTCAATAAGTCTTTGCTTAATGAATAAATGCATGTAATGGAATTAAGTTTAGCTGAAATAAACTTTTTGATTATGTACTTGTAAGATACTAAAAGGTCAATGGCAAAGCTTTACAACAGTTGAAAGAAAGACAATGCATAAAGAATCAGTGGAATAACTATGAGATAAGTAGTGAATTTATTATGGAAAAAGGAAAGAGTTTTTGTTATCTTTTTATAGTGGAAAAGCTTATTGGGGAAAATTCTATTCATATAATTTTCAGAAATGAACAGATTGATATTTCATAATAAGTCATCAAACAAGTCTACATATGTAAGTACCAAATCCAGGTGTTTAAAAGGGTCTGCAGAAAAATAGACCAGGAGGTCATATATAGACTCAAACAATTTGGTAGAAAATAATAAAAACAGCAAATAATAAAGGGTAGGTACAAAGAACATTTGTATCAAGTAACTTATTAGTGGAACAACAATATTGTCCCTCGGAAGATTAATACTTACTAATTAATTTGGATGTGTTAAGCTGCTTAAGAAGTTAGGAATATGTGGATTAAAATTATTTAGATTTTCAAAAATATTTGACAATTGTCAATTCCAAAGACCATAAGACAGGTAAAAGTGAAAGTTGCTCAGTCGTGTCTGACTCTTTGCGACCAGGATTCTCTAGGCCAGAATCCCGGAGTGGGTAGCCTTTCCATTTTCCAAGGGATCTTCCCAACCCAGAGATAGAACTCGGGTCTCCCACATTGCAGGCAGATTCTTTACCAGCTGAGCCATAGGGTGGCTGCCATCAAATTAAGATATTAGATGGACCAAATTTATCCTGAAAAGGAAACTGTCTAAGAAACAAAAATGTGATATGTTGAAAACACAGGTATTAATACTTCTTTGGGTAAAAATAATGTTTTGGGGGAGGATCTGTTCTAGATGTATAATTTAGAGAAATGTGAATAGTTTTAAGTTTGACTATTGAATATTTAAATGTAAAAGAATAAAAACCAGAGATCTTTATTTGTGTTAGTGTGAAGAAATATGCTTTTGCTAATCTAGGAGCTATATATCTTTAATAGCTCAGAGGTCAAAGGAGACTAGAGTTTTGAAAGCAATTGCATATGATTAGTATTTTTGTAAGAATTTATAACATACTGTTGGAATTTTCTAGTTAGCTGGGTAAAAACATATGTTATAAAATAATATAAAATTATATATTTTAATCTACATTTCCACAGGTGTTTTACATTTCTCTTTGCTAGTGTCTTATTTTTTGAAGCTTTTGTCCTCAAAAGGGATCTATTTATCTTTTGTTTTGCATTCCATTTTCTATGTAACAGAAAACTATGTTTAATGATCTGCATGCTGATGGTTGATGAATTAAAATCCACTTCTTTCCTTTTATTTTTTTACATAGTTGACTTGAAGGTAGCACAAGATGGAGGTCAGAAGGATATAAATGACAGAAAGTGAATGTAATTAACATGACAGATGATGATGTGATGGTTATCATGATAGGAACTATGATGATCAGAGAAGAACATATTGAAATTTTTATATTATCTTTAGTAATAATATTTGCCATATTGTTAATTCAGCTTTCAATCGTTAATTCAGCTTTTGCATTGTATTTTCAGCTCTAATTTTGTTTGTTCTAAAATATTGGCTACTGAAACTTGAGTTGCTATTTTGAAAAACGTATCCACCTAATCCAGAGGGAAGACTCTAGCCTACTTATTGTTATGTGGAGATGGGATTACTTTGGCAGAATTAATTGGAAAGTGTGTTCTTCATTAATCAACAGATTAACTCATTCAGTAAAGTTCATTTTAGCCTCCACTAAGAGTCGGACCTGACTGAGTGACTTCACTTTCACTTTTCACTTTCATGCATTGGAGAAGCAAATGGCAACCCACTCCAGTGTTCTTGCCTGGAGAATCCCAGGGTTGGGGGAGCCTGGTGGGCTGCCGTCTATGGGGTCGCACAGAGTCGGACACGACTGAATCAACTTAGCAGTAGCAGCCCCTTTTTATCACTTACTCCCTATTCTCCAGCCACTGTGGAAGAACAGGAACTCAGGAGGCTCATGCAAACTCCCAGTGTGCAGCTAAAGATGAAGAAGCTCCTATATTTCTGCAAAATTCTAGGGAGAATAGTTCTAAGCACAAACGTTTTCTATCAGAATTTAGCAAGCTGGATTTCTTCTATAATCTTTATCTATTTGTGTCATGTTGAAAAGTGACAGATTTTGAAGGTTTAACTTTTGCCTAAACCAATTTATTAACGTGAACAGCAGGATAATTTGATAAGATTGTTATTTCCTCTATGCTAAAGCAAAATGAATTTCTCAAAAACTGTGTGGAATAAAATTAATCATAATTTAGATCACTCATCATTGATATTTAGCTTCCCAGATGGTGCTAGTGGTCAAGAACCAACCTGCCAATGCAGGAGACTTGAGAGATGTGTGTTCAATCCCTGGATGGGAAGATCTCTTGGAGGAGGGCATGGCAAGCCACTCCAGTATTTGTGTCAGGAGAATCCTGTGGACAGAGGAGCCGGGCAGGCTATAGTTCATAGGGTTGCAAAGAGTCAGACACGACTGAAGTGACTTAGCATGGGACAGATCATTAATGCTGAAGATTAAAAAAACAAAAACAGAAGAACAGCAGCAAAGTATTGAAGGGGAGAAAGATGGATGATTTTGAAGACAGACAGACCTGAATTTGAATCCTGATTCTGCCAGGTATCAGTTATCAGTAATATTCCTTGTTATTTAACTATGCTAGCTACCCAGAGTCCTCTTAATTAGAAGGACAGATAGAAGAATCAGCCTTGCATAGTTATTATAATGAGTGCAATACCTAGTACAATATCTAAAACCTAGAAATTGCTCCAGGATGGTAACATTCACTATTATCACTATTATTCACTATTGATGTCGGAGAAGCCAGACTCCAAATGCCTGCCAATGATTTGCTTTCTGGTAATTATTCTTGTGTAATCCCCTCCCTCTGTTCATCTATATGAGCTGGACAATATGGCTCACATTTAATGAATAAAATCTGGAAGAATTTTTAGTAAATCACTTCCAAGATTATGTAGTAAATGACTGCAGTTTCCATCTCAGACAGTCCTTCTCTCTCTCTCTTACAGTCGTTGTGAAGTCAGATAACATATCACAAGGACACTTAAGCAGTGTAAGGGAAGCCCATGAGATGAGACCCACATGCAAGAACTAGCAGAAGCTGTGGTCTGCGGAGCTGCCCCTAGTCCTGACTTTTGACAGCCCAGCCAACAGCTTTCCTAAAAGCCTCATGAGAGATCCTGGTCCAGGACAACCCATTTAAATCACTTGCAGGTTCCTGAGCCATAGGGCTTCTCACAGCAGGTTTGTCACACAGGGATTGTGAGATAATAAATGACATTTGTTTTAAACTTCTCATTTATTATATAGCAATGAATAACTGAAATGATGTTATCATCATTGAAGTTATCAAACCAGTCCATCCTAAAGAAAATCAACCCTGAATATTCATTGGGAGGACTGATGCTGAAGCTGAAGCTCCAATACTTTGGCCACCTGATGGAAAGAGCCAACTCATTGGAAAAGACCCAGATCCTGGAAAAGATAGAAGGCAGGAGGGGAAGGGGACGACAGAGGATGAGATGGGGAATTGGATGGCATCACTGACTCAATGCACATGAGTTTGAGGAAGCTCTGGGAGATGGTGAAGGACAGGGGAGCCTGGCATGCTGCAGTCCATGGGGTCACAAAGAGTCAGACACAACTGAGCGAATGAACAACAACAAAAAAAAAATCTGAAAATCATATTTTAAGGATTTTTTCAATTTTCAAGTATTAAAACTTACAAAATCTTTACTTTTTTGCTAAAGATAAATTTAAAATGTAGTGGAAAACCCAAAACCTACACAGTAAAAATAGTGTTTGGTAAACATTACTTTGTTGTTAGTTTAACTAAGAAAACAGCACAACAAGGCCAGAGGGAGTATATGAAAATAGTCGTTAGTTTCAAAGGGACCTTCTACCTGTGAAGAAGACATACCCTTTGTAGCAATTAGTGATTAGATGGAATAAATAAAATCGTTAATATGCAGTTCAATGTTGACTGTCTAACGTTGTCATCACTATAAACCAGATATTAAAACTTTAAACACACAGAAGATGATTAAATGCTTTATAGGATTTATATATAGGATATTAGCATGAAGAAAGTGACAGAAAAGTTAATATATTGATAGTATATTAGGGGTCTATTCAGAATTAAGCCATGTATTGAGGAACAGTGGCAAATGGACTGCATAAGAAAGGCTGAACCATATCACGGGGATAGTTTATAATGGGTTATTTTAAGTGCAGTTGCTTAGACACCATTTTAGCAATGGACGTAATGCCATGATAGTGAAGTTTTGTTAACACAGGACAGCAGGTGCTCTCCAGTGGAGTATGGTTAAGTTCCTCAGAGACTTTTGTACTTCTTATGGATGGCATCTGTTACTGATTAGGTGTGCCGTGGACAGTCTTACCATGTGTCATTAAGACTCCTGGAAACTCCAGTTTCTGAGCAAATGTTAAAGGAAATGACACTCCTTTTGGTGTCAGCATTGTTTCTCTTTTTCATTGTATCATAAGGTTACATGTGGTCTTTAATGTTGATCAAGGCAACCTTGTCTGTGTGTGGTAACAAGTCAACTGAAAGTCACATTCAGCCCAAGGAAAAGACTTTGGGTTCAAATAGAACCAACTTCAAACTTGCCTATGCTACTTAACCAGCTTTTGGGTTATTTACTCCAAATCTTCCTTGCCTGAGCTATTATTTGGGGGTGATTATACCTACCTCAATGTGTTGTTGTGAAGATAACTTTCTAGACCATTGTGAATACTCTGTAGATATAAATTTCATTCCCTTTTAGTAAATAAACAAGGAAACTACTTTCCAGTTAATTAGGCCTTTTGCAATTAAAAAGTAATTAGAAGCAAAGGAATCTCAAAATCAGGAATTTGCATTCCTTGCCTTTTTTAAGTCAATATGTGTAATACAAATTTTGTCTTCCTGTCTGCAGAAGAAATTTCCAAGACTACACTGAAATTATTATATGGATTTATTTTCATAGGGTATGTAAAAGCACGAAACATATAGGTGCTGTATTCTTCAAAATCTACTTAAAAACACGAACACAAAACACACATTTATCAAGACATTTAGGTTACAATTTCCTTCCAACTCATGTATCCTAGAAAGAAAACACTCTTCAGAACATTTGAAATGCATAAGCACACTGCCAACAGAGCATTCTGCCAATTCCTAAGCTAAAACCCCAGGCTTTCAAACATTTGTTTGCTAAATAAAGATGAAACAAACTATTCTGCTACACCTCTGCTAAAATAATTAATATGAGGGTTTTTAACATAGCATGTTGACTAAATCACAGTCAGATTAAAAGCATTTCTATTATTAAAAAGAAATGTCTTTTTATTTTTCTTTCATTTTCATCGTCTATTTTGGTTTCATCACTTTCAAAGCAAACCTGAATAAAATAGACAAGGAAGACACTTAGGTGACGTCACATCCTTCTGCCATGAATCTTCTGATTTTGTTCATATGTGCCATATAAATATATATATTTTAAGTTCACTAATCTACTGAAATATTTTTGAAGAGTCAACTCACATAATCCTCTCTATTGTCAACTGCACAAATAAGTATCAATTTTGTGATTCTGCATTTTAATTTTATCACATAAGAATGATAAGTACTCAAATGAAATTATGCATTTCTTATCACTCTTAGAACACAAATATGAACTCAAATCACTGTTGTAAAATAAGCATTGAAGAAAGTCAAACACATTTACCTTTCACCTTTCATTGATAGCTATAAATACATATATATGTGTGTCTATATGTATACACACACACATATACATATATAAAATAGGAAGCTTGTATAAATACATGATTATGTGAAGTGTTAAACTTATTATTGATTTTGCATTTTGCACTTTTGGTTGGGTTTTACTAAAAGAAAGTAGGCTAGGGAGGGTAAAAATAGGATTGCTTTAGAGAAAAACAAAAAAGAAATGCCTCCTTTTAAAAATGAATGTTAAAGAAAACACCGTATTATTGAGCCAAAATAGGTTCTTCTGGGAAAATGCTTATGTTAGGTAAAAAAGGAAAAAAATCAGTTCTGAATGAATAATTATACATTTTTATCATTTCTTTACTACAATCACTGCTGCTTGATAATATTTTCATTGATAATATTTTCAGTTCAGTTCAGTCGCTCAGTCGTGTCTCTTTGCGACCCCATGAATCGCAGCACGCCAGGCCTCCCTGTCCATCACAAACTCGCAGAGTTTACTCAGACTCATGTCCATTGAGTTGGTGATGCCATCCAGCCATTTCATCCTCTGTCGTCCCCTTCTCCTCCTGCCCCCAATCCCTCCCAGCATCAGGGTCTTTTCCAATGAGTCAGCTCTTCGCATGAGGTGGCCAAAGTACTGGAGTTTCAGCTTCAGCATCAGTCCTTCCAGTGAACACCCAGGACTGATCTCCTTTAGGATGGACTGGTTGGATCTCCTTGCAGTCCAAGGGACTCTCAAGAGTCCTCTCCAACACCATAGTTCAAAAGCATCAATTTTTTTGTGCTCAGCTTTCTTGATAGTCCAACTCTCACATCTATACATGACCACTGGAAAAACCATAGCCTTGACCAGACAGACCTT
Organism: Dama dama; assembly: GCF_033118175.1. Lineage (NCBI taxonomy): Eukaryota > Metazoa > Chordata > Mammalia > Artiodactyla > Cervidae > Dama > Dama dama. Next base: position 72,106,046 of record NC_083701.1, read on the forward strand.
TGTTGGCAAAGTAATGTCTCTGCTTTTTATGCTATCTAGGTTGGTCATAATTTCCTTCCAAGGAGTAAGTGTCTTTTAATTTCATGGCTGCAGTCACCATCTGCAGTGATTTAGGAGCCCCAAAAAATAAAGTCTGACACTGTTTCCACTGTCTCCCCATCTATTTCCCATGAAGTGATGGGACCAGATGCCATGATCTTAAGTTTTCTGAATGTTAAGCTTTAAGCCAACTTTTTCAGTCACCTCTTTCACTTTCATCAAGAGGCTTTTTAGTTCCTCTTCACTTTCTACCATAAAGGTGGTGTCATCTGCATATCTGAGGTTATTGATATTTCTCCCGGCAGTCTTGATTCCAGCTTGTGCTTCTTCCAGCCCATCGTTTCTCATGATGTACTCTGCTATAAGTTAAATCAGCAGGGTGACAATATACAGCCTTGATGTACTCCTTTTCCTATTTGGAACCAGTCTGTTGTCCCATGTCCAGTTCTAACTGTTGCCTCCTGACCTGCATACAGGTTTCTCAAGAGGCAGGTCAGGTGGTCTGGTATTCCCATCTCTTCCAGAATTTTCACAGTTTATTGCGATCCACACAGTCGAAGGCTTTGGCATAGTCAATAAAGCCAAAAATAGATGTTTTTCTGGAACTCTCTTGCTTTTTCGATGATCCAGCAGATATTGGCAATTTGATCTCTGGTTCCTCTGCCTTTTCTAAAACCAGCTTGAACATCTGGAAGTTCTCGGTTCATGTATTGCTGAAGCCTGGCTTGGAGAATTTTGAGCATTACTTTACTAGTGTGTGAGATGAGTGCAATTGAGCAGTAGTTTGAGCATTCTTTGGGATTGCCTTTCTTTGGGATTGGAATGAAAACTGACCTTTTCCAGTCCTGTGGCCACTGCTGAATGCTTTATAAAAATAAACTGATTTATAATTTGTTAGTAAATCTCTACAAATACTTGCGTATAGAGAACTGTTTTTATTTGTTTGCTTTTGCTTTTTCCCCCTAAAAACAGAAATTATGTATGCCTAAGCAATCAAATCTGTAACATCACCAAAATAAATCATCAGGTGGCAACGAAATACAAAAGCAAAATTCAGAAAACAGCTAAAATTTTATCCTCCCAACTTTTAAATTCCATAATTGTTTAATATGTTTCCATCTCTCAGAAAGCAAGCAGTTGTACTTGAATATATGTCAGTCATTCCCACCTACGTAAATAATATTCAGTGCAAAGAAACACCCTGTATGGGTTTACTCTGATGGCCGTCACACTCACTCTAGTGACTCAATGTGGGACTCAATCTATTCAACCTCAGCGGAGGTTCTCCAACGTAAAATCAAAACCTTTCTGGTGTCCAAACATTTAGACTGAAAAAACAGGAATTCTGTGAACAAAAAAATATTGTTTTACAAATTATTCTTCTCATATGCAAGCATGAACTGAATTCCAGCATTATGAAGGTTTTGTAGATCCGCTGATAGGAAGCAAAGGCCTGCTGCATGCACAGACTGACCTTGAGCTTGCAGCTGTGTATGCTATTTACAGAAGCCGTGCTTTTTCCAACTCTGCCTCCTTGCATCATGCTAAGTTCTATGCTTTCACTCGAAAAGAGCTGACCTATCTCCTTGTGACCCACCCTAGGTGTTAGCAACACCACATCAATGCTGTCGCCATGAACCTTGCAAGCTCTTCTGTTGTATGTCAGTGAGGAAATGGGTATAGTTAAATACTTGCAGGAATCACAGTCTAGATAAGCTGGTACAAGCAAGTGAATGAAACATTTTACAATTTTGTTTTCCCATTTCTTGTTAATTATTCATTATCTAGTTGAGCTCAAAAATTGCAGCAAAAAGTCAATTTTAGACACTATGTGAATGAAAATAATATGAAATATTTATAAAAGGACCTTCAATAGATAACTTTTAACATCATAACCATTAGTATACTAAATAGTATACTTTGAAAATTAAAATAAAAATCTAGATTCAAGTTTTCTACCTTTAGCAATCAATAGTGGTAGTAAAATATGAGACAGTTTTTATCTGTATTTTGTTGTTTAAGGGATTATGATCAACTCTAATAATGGGAAAAAGCATAACTCAAGAAATGATTTCAATCATCTATGACTCAAGTATTTTCCTTTCCAGTTTTCTGTCCCTTCATCACTGCCTTTGTTTAGGTCCTTGTCACCGAGTAATTCTGATAATTAAAGCAGTCTTCTAACTGCTGCCTTTGCCTTCAGTCATTTCCCACTGCAATCACACCTTCATACTAATGTCAAATAACCCTATAGCAATATCACTTTTTAATTAGTCTTTCATGGTATTCTGTTGCCTCCTACACAACGATCTGACTCTTAAACCTAGCATTCAGAACTCTTCAAAACTTGATCTTAACATTCTTTCCAACATTGTCACTCACATATTTTTATATCAAGACTATGTTTAATCAATTGGTGCATGAGTTTTGGTGAAGTCAAAACTGACATTTAAATTCCAGTTCTAATACTTTGTTTTCTGACCTGTGGTAACCCAATGTACTGGAGCTTCAGTTTCTTGTTATATAAAATGGGGAACTTTTCACTCAAAAATTTGTAAAGTCCATTAATAATAAGAATAGGAGTAATAATAATACTAGCATCAGCAGCAGTAGTGGCAATAGTCAGAATAGGAATAATATTAGTAATATTAAAAGTAGTATAGTATTAGCTGATAACTATGTCTTTAAGAAGTATTTTATATACACTGCATTATTTAACCCACCAACAGCGCTATAAATAGATATTAGACCTACTTTATAAATAAAGAAATTGAATCACACAGAGGTATATTGTTTACTGTCTTTTACAGACAATAGCTGTTAGCATTTTAAATCTGATCTATCTTAAGGATTTAAGTAAACCTAACTTCAAAATCAATATTGTGCTAATGCATTCATTTTCCTTAGGAGAATTTCCATAGTTTGTCAGATTCTCCGAGGAGTTTGTGAACCTCAAAAAGCTCAGAATCACTGAGCTAAACTCTCGGTCCCTTAATTAAAAACAAGGGACTTTGGAGATTTGTCTGAGACTATGGTGTTGCATATTGTCTGGCCCACAGTAGAAAAATCAACTGTATTGTAAGGATAAATTGTTTATCAATGATTCTACAAATAGTTCCTTGCATATAGTGGATACTTAGTAATGATTAAAGAAATATGTCACAAAGCTGCTGATCTGGAAATAGCACATAATCCTGGGATTATTATACTAGCCATACTTAGAATGGTTACTGAATGGATAGCACTTAGAGTTCACATAGAGTGAAAGGATATATAATTAAGTTCCTGAAAAGTGGCTTTGCATTTATTACACTATTGCTTTTGTTTAGGTAGTCACTAAAATTTATCTCTTTTGCACTAGAGAGACAGGAAAGTAAGCCTCCCGAATGATCTTAACCATTAAACTGATCTACCCAGGGGGAGAGTATAGCACACATAAACCACACATGAATAAATGACAAGGGGCATAAATGAGAGTGTTTCTAGACTCCTAACTAGGCTCAACAGGAGAGGGGTAAAAACTTCTGTTAATATCATGGTGCAATTAGCCACAACGAATCTTATTTCTTTAGAAGGACTATTTTAAACGTCGTGAAAGTGAAAGTTGCTCAGTTGTGTTCAACTCTTTGGGACCCCCGTGGATTATACAGTCCATGGAATTCTCTACACCAGAATACTGGAGTGGGTAGCCTTTCTCTTCTCCAGGGGATCTTCCCAACCCAGGGATAGAACTCAGGTCTCCCTCATTGCAGGCAGATTCTTTACCAGCTGAACCACCAGGGAAGCCCTAAATGTTGTGAACACATGTCTAATTCACTAAAAAACAAACTTCATATCCCAACCATAGCCTAAATGAATAAAACATTTGCCTTGGCCTTGATTATCCAAATATTTCCCCAAGGTGTCTGCTTTACCTAAGATATATTTAAGTTATTTTAATTATATGATTTTTTTCTAAAGTCCTTATTAAATTAGAATCTATAAATGTTTGGTGGTAGATATCTTTGGAAATACCTTTACTGACTTTTGGAAGACCTGTTAGATGGCTATTTGTTTTCCTTATATTTTAATGGCCTGGTGTTTAATTCTGCCTTATTATTGTAGATCAGTGCATGCTCCAAATGTAACTGCATTCCAACAGGCAAACTCTGTAACATTCCCAGAAACTCTCCTCAGTATCTGGGGAAATGTTTTGAAATATAATGTGAAAATGAAAATCCATGTACTTTACCCTTCTCCTAATTTTAGCAGTACTATTTCCTTTTCTTTTGAAAATATTTTCTTTGCTACAAACCTTTTAGACTTAATTAAAAATCAGAAGCAATGAAAACGATTAAAACTTTTTGAGCAGCTGGAATTGTACTTGGGAAGTACATTTGAAAGTATTAAGTTTGGCATTCATTTAGTGGAGAAAAGAAATAGAAATTATTGTTACAGATGCTTAGAAAGAGTTCTTATGCAGCAGCTGTGCAACAGCTGTGCACTTTGAACGGGTGGCTTGATAGGGTGGCCCTTGCCTCCTGGACGCAAACTCGGAAGTCTTGAGAAGATGTTTAGGGCTAAGGACAAAGTAAAGAAATCCACTTCCTCAGCACACATTAATTTTTTGTCGTGGGCCTAGAATGTAAGGGGGGCTTAAATCGGTTCTTGCCAGTTACTAGGTAACTTTGGCCAAATCCCACCGTCTATGAAAGTCTTCATTTCCTGATCTGTAAAATGGTGATAATAACAAAATTTAACTAACATGGTGAGACATACTACATGTGAATATTAACTGACACTCTTTGGGTTGCTTTTTTAGCACTTTACGAGAACTTTTTGTTTCCTTTAATTCTAGTCTTAAGACATCATTAATAATACTGTTACACTTTAACAGTACAAAACACTTAAAAGGTTTGAGAATATGTGAAAGAAAATTAGAGTTGTCATTAAACAAAATGGTCAAATTTGCATGGCACACAGGTAAATGCTATTCAAAATTGTAACTTCATCGCTTCACATTAGCTCATGTATGGTAACAACTAATAAATTATTGTAATAATAAGCTTTTTTCATAGTCTTAACTATGACTCGTTTGGGGGAAAGCATCCAGAGGAGGAGCCAAGGAGTCATTCGGAAGCTTGAGCGCCTTGGGGAATGAGGGAAATGTTGAGACCCAGAACAGCGGGCAGAAAGAAGGCAGCGGAGGTGCACCAGGCCCTCGAGGACTGGGGGCCTGCGGAGAGTAGAGGTGGAAATAAGAGACGTGTGAAAATCTGCCCCCAAACCAGCTTCTGTCCCGTCCTACCTGGCGGAGCTCGGCAGGGATCTGAGTCTCGTCCAGAGGCGGGCGGCCATGGCGGAGGGTGAGCCCGGCTCTCCCGCGTGGAGAGCTGGCGAGGCCCCGGCGCCGCCTCAGAAGCGTTACTGGCGGAAGGACTGAGAACGCTGTCACGAGGTTTCAAGGACAACCTCAGTGACATACTTCTAGTTCCTAGTAAGTGGTCAACACTTGGCGTCCTATTCTTGTTCTTCTTTCACATGTCTCCAATACTCTTCTGGCTCTTCAGCGGGGACCCCCGGTTTTATGGGCCAGCAAGAAAGAGGCCCTCACAGCTCCGTCGGGCAAGATTCTCCTTGCGGTGCGGGAGACCCGGCGTCGATTCGTGGGTGGGGAGGAGCCCCTGGAGAAGGACATGGCAGCCCACTCCAGGGTCCTCGCCTGGAGAATCCCGTGGACAGAGGAGCCTGGCGGGCTGCAGTCCATGGCGTCTCAAGAGTCGGACATTGGCTTAGCGAGTAAACCACCACCGCAAGAGAGGCCCTCTCTTCAGTGAGACGCCAGGAGAATAGAAATAAAGGGGCCACCAAAGTATCAGGTCTTATATATTTGAGGAAAACATACGAGGCAGCAAAATAGCTGCTATTTTTATCTGTGGAAGTTCGCAGTCACAGACTTTTCTCAAATTTAGTTAGAATTATCACCAAACCTTTCAGTTTATGTAGAGATAATTGGACTGGACAATATTTAAGACACTTTTTTTTCCTTTAATATCAGGATTACTGTACAAATACTCAAATGCTTCAGAGTAGCTTCTTTTTCTACTCAGTGTTTTTGTTTTCTTTTTTTAAGCTTTTCTTTACTATCTCCTAATCCTAACCACATAGTGAGGAATTAGAGTGCTTAAATGTCCCATATTACTTATCTGTTACTGCATAAAAAATAAATCACCCCAAACCTTTGCAACTTAAAACAACATACTTATTTTCTCACACAGTTTGGTGGAGGCAGGGCAGGTAAAGTGTCCAAGAGCAGTTTAGCTGGGTGATTTTGATTCAAGGTACACATGAATGTGCAGTGAAATTATTGGTTGTGGCTACAGTTATCTGAAGAGGCTGGCAAATCTACTTCCAAGCTTACTCATGTAGCTCTTTGGTAGGAGGCCTTGGTTCTCCACATGTATCCCTTCTGCATTGAGAGCTGTTTATAGGACATGGGAACTAATTCTCCAGAGAGAAATAACCAAGAAGGAAGTCCTAGTGAATATTATGACCTAACCTTGGAGATTGGGTACCATCACTTCTACCATATTCTACTCCAGCAAGTACATATAATGAAACACTAGGAGGTGGAAGGCATCTGAGCCACTGTGGAGGTTTGACTCCCACATATTTCTTCAGCTTCTCAACTGGCAAAACCGGTGTGTGGATAGTTTGAGAGGACAGAAGTTTAAGAAGGCCCATCCTATTTATCTATTAGGCACTGAGGTAACTCCCACTATTCAGAGATTTCATGGTGATATCTGAGGTTTGTTTCTAGACATGGATTTGAGTATTTTAAATTACATATTTACATATTTAAAATTATGAATTTGCACAAATCTGTTCCCAGTCACTTAACCCACAAGTAAATATTAAGTGTTTCTATGCATCAGAAGCTGTCAGGTAAATTATGATATATGTTACAGTCAAGTTATGTGCAAAAGGCCAAGGATACACAGAGACAGAGAAACTAAATTTACCTGGGGAGGTGGACAAAGCTTCACAGCAGAGGTGTTTCTGAATTTTGTTTTAAGGAGTCTAAAGATTTTGTAAGACTGACAGAGGTAAACAAAAAGATACATATTAGAAAAACAAATGCAGAGCTTCAGAAAGTTCAGAACATAACATACAGAATGATACCGCATTTATAAAGCTATAATTTATTTAAAAACACATAGTTGATTAAATATAAGCAGGAGATTGAGAAATTCAAAATTCAAGCTAATGATTGCCTCCGGAGAGACTAGGACAGTCAAAGGTAGGGCAAAAGCAGAGATTGATTCAGTGGTGCTAATGTTTCAACACTTTTATAGGATTATGAATGTCATGATTACATATAATAGTTTTTACATATGAAATATTGTATAGTCATTTTTGATATTCAAGATATGATGTTAGCAGAAGGAGTTGCATACGAAAATGAATGGAAGGTTGAAAGAGTTTAGAATGAAATATAAAGATGTAATCATGACAAGGAAATTTTAAATAATGCATTATATTTCATAATACACAGTTCAATGTCCTGAAATTATATTGGAGTATACAAAGTGAAGATTAGGGATTAAATTGAAAGCAACTCACTCAAATCTCAAAATCTTACAAAAGAAGCAAGTACTATTTCTGTATTTAGAGTCAATAAGCTGATTTCTCCTTTGTCGCATGCATGTTGATAAGATCAAGGCATATTGCAATTGAGAGTCTTGAATCATGTAAATTAATGATAAGTTACAGAAGCAGTTATTATTTTCATCATTAGGCAAGAGGTCTGGTGCATTTTAATTGTCTAAAATTCATCATGGGCCAAAAACTTTTGTGCCAAGTAGAATTCAAACCACAGACTGGTACTTTACTTAACAACTTACCCTTTTAAAGTATTATGAATCTTCAGTAGGTTTTAATTATATTATTGCCAGTCATCTGAAGGATGGTAATTATTTGGAGCGTTTAGCCAGTATTTCTGATTAAAAGTGATGTGGCAAACTCAATAGGTCATGGGTTCATGTCCTAAGCCTATTAGTTTTCTTCTAAAGCCTTGCTTTATTTCTTAAACAAGGAATGACTCCACTTCTAGGAAAGATGCTTAGAAGAAATCTGATTAATCTGAAGTGAATAGATATATGAAATACGATTTTTGCTGTTATCACTTTGTCTTACTTTTTGTGTGTTTTTTTTTCCTTCATTTCTCTTACTAGCCAAAAGGAAAAAAAAAAAAGTAAATAAAACACTGTTTTCCTGTGAGAGATTTGAAGTACTTGTTAATTCAACAAGGTCCAAAAATTTGATACATGGCTAACAGTGATATTTATCTGACCAAGAGTGAAAGGATGAGTTCCTACATATTTATCTAAGAACAAAGTTCAGGTTACTTTTTTCCTAGGGAAGGGGACATAATACATAGGAGGAAGGTTATGAAGGTTGGATTTATTTCCTTTTGAAGAATAAAGACAAGACATAATCCCTGTAAGATCACATTGGGACTTTCTGACAAAGAAGTTGTGTCTGTTTTGATAAAAGAAGGGCAGGAGAGTCTAGAGGTATTTTCCAAACCAGGACTACATCTTGCCGAGCCTGGATGTCACCGAGGCTTCTTGGGAACCTTGAGTGCAAACCTGTGTGTCTTCTGCTCTTGGTCCCACTGCCTTGTTTGTTGGTCCATTGCAAGCTTGATGCATTGCTTTTGTCATTAGGTCTGTTTTTGATAACAATTTCTCTCACTTTTAGCCCACTGATAGCGCATTCCAGCCAAATTTACATGTGTTTTGTAGGCGTGAGTATGCCCAGACCCTCAGCATACACCTGTCCCACCATTTGCACCTTATTTGCAGTTGTCGTCGTTGTTGTTCAGTGTCCGACTCTGTGAACCTGTACTGCTTCTCATCCTGTTTGTGACGCCAACTGTCTCGCTGTTAACACTGGGCACGCTGTTTGTTGAACCCAGGGTAGGCAAGGCATGAGCGAAGAGGCTGGAATGAGATGTGAAGAGCCGTAGGAACTGCAGACAGTTTACCCTCTGCTGGCTGGCACAGCCGCCGAAGCAGCAGCCACAACATAGCCATTACCAAGCCATAACGGAGCCATTACACAGCCTCATAGAGCGTAACCGTGTGGCCGCTCCAGTGTAGTCCCAATGCCGCAGCCGCCAGGGCTTTCAGAGTGACGCTCCTACGGGAGTACCGCGCAAAGCAGCCCGTGGCCACGCGAGTACCTCGTGCTCTGCGCACGCAGTGCGGTAGGCGATCCCAGCTGGTACAGAGTCATTATTACCAAGTGTGGGGCGAGAGAGCCTCAACACGCCTTCCTGGCTAATTTGTTCTCTCCCCACCGACCCCATGGACTGCAGCACGCCAGGCCTCCCTGTCTCTCACTGTCTCCCAGAGTTCACCCAAGTTCACCTGCACTGAATCAGTGATGCTACCCAACCGTCTCATCCTCTACTGCCTCCTTCTCCTTTTGCCTTCAAGCTTTCCCAGCATCAGGGTCTTTTCCAATGAGTTGGCTCTTCCCATCTGATCAAAGCACTGGAGCTTCAGCTTCAGCATCAGTCCTTCCAGTGAGTATTCGGGGTTGGTGTCACTTAGGATTAACTGGTTTGTTCTCCTTGTTGTCCAAGGGACTCTCAAGAATCTTCTCCGACACCACAGTTCCAAAGCATCAGTTCTTCAGCACTCAACCTTCTTTTTGGTCCAACTCTCACATCTATACATGACTATTGGAAAGACCATAGCTTTGACTATATGGACCTTTGTTGCCCAAGTGATGTCTTTGCTTTTCAATACACTGTCTAGGTTTGTCATAACCTTCCTTCCAAGAAGCAAGTGTCTTCTAATTTTGTGGTTGCAGCCACCATTCATATTGATTTTTGAGCCCGAGAAGAGAAAATTTGTCACTACTTCCACTTTTCCACCCCTCTATTTGCCAAGAAGTGATGGTTTCAGATGTCATTATCTTAGTTTTTTTGACATTAAGTTTTAAGCCAGCTTTTTCACTTTCCTCCTTCACCCTCATCGAGAGGCTCTTTAGTTCCTCTTTGCCTTCTACCATTAGAGTGGTATCATGTACATATTTGAGGTTGTTATTATTTCTCCCGGCAATCTTGACTCCAGCTTGTAACTAATCCAACCTGGCGTTTCACATGATGTACTGTGCATATAAGTTAAATAAACAGGGTGACAGTATACAGCCTTGACACACTCCTTTCCCAATTTTGAATTAGTCAGTTGTTCCATGTAAGGTTCTAACTGCTGTATCTTGACCTGCCTACAAGTTTCTCAGGAAATGGGTAGGGTGGTCTGGTATTCCCATCTTTTTCAGAATTTTCCACAGTTTGTTGTGATCCACACAGTCAAAGGCTTCCACATAGTCAGTGAATCAGAAATAGATGTTTCTCTGAAATTCTCTTGCTTTCTCTATGTTCCAAAGAATGTTGGCAATTTGAGCTCTGGTTCCTCTGCCTTTTCTAAACCTAGCTTTGTACATCTGGAATTTCTCAATTCAAGTACTGCTGAAGCCTAACTTGAAGGATTTTGAGAATACCCTTACTAGCATGGGAAGTGAACACAATTGTGCAGTAGTTTGAATATTCTTAAGCCTTACTCTTCTTTGGAATTCGGACAAAAACTAACCTTTTCCAGTCCTGTGACCACTGCTGAGTTTTCCATACTTGCAGACATATCCAGTGTAGCACTTTAGCAATGTTATCTTTTAGTATTTTAAATATCTCACCTCTACTAGATTTATTCTTAGTAATGCTTCGTAAGACCCTTTTATGTATTTTCTGGGCATGAGTATGCCCAGATGCTGAGCATACACCTGTCCTACCACTTTGCATCTAATTTGTGGTTGCAGTATCTCATCAATATTAGATTTGTATCTTAATGAATATGTCTCTGATATAAAATCACAAAGGTGCTCATTCCAGAGTTGGTGTTAGACGTCTGACATGTAAAATACCAGTGATTCATTTCCTCCCTACTTCCTCTCACTCGTGAGTGTCCTCTGAGACACAATATGAAGCCTTCTCCATATATTACATACAAACACTCCCATGGTTCCTACATCTCTAATTAAATGACTCCCTTCTTCTTTCTGTTATCTCTGCCTATGACTAGCACATGCTTGCTGGATGATCCACAAAAGCATGTTTCATTGTATTTTTTTTTTTAATTTTTAACTCAAAATGTAATCTTTAAAAGTCCTGTTTTCCAGTAAATCTGACCTCCCGTGCCTTTTGATTTTCCACTATCCAAACATTGTGAACATCCCACTCTCAGTCCTTAGTCCCTCCAATCATTATAACTCCTCCTCTAAAATATTTTACAAAAGCAAACTTGTTCTGCACTCTCCAACAATTTCCTATAGACCATAGCCTTTTTCATTACTTCAAACACAACTATCTTCTGGCACTTTTTGAGCAACTTAGTGACATTTATTGAGTGTTGGCACACTTTAGCCCCACTGTCCGATGCCATGTAAGAATAGTGGTCTCCTCAGTTTTTCCTCATTTAATTTCATTCTCTTTCTATCCATGATAGTCTGAAAAAAAAAAACTGGGGGGTTGGGAAGATAGAAAAAGATTGTTAAAGGGGTACAAACTTTCAGTTATAAGATGAACAATTTCTAAGGAAATAATGTATAGCATGGTGACTGTAGTTGATGACACTGAATTTTATCACTGCAATTTGATGCAAGAGTTCTCACCAAAAAGAAAAAAAGGCAATGGATGTGTTTATTAACTCATTGAGGAGAATCCTTCACAATGTAAACATATATCAAACCACCACAGTGTAAAATTTAAATATTTTGCAATTTTATTTGTCAGCTGACTTCAATAAAGCTTGTGGGGGGAAGAAAAAATCTGAGCTATATTTAGGTGAAAATGACATTCTGTTCTTTACTACTCAAATTCTAATTAGTCCTCCACTTCCTGGAAACACATTCATTCATTCATTTAACAATCATCTGCTAAATGTCAGACAATATCATTGAATGGAGGATGCCAAGTTATATGATGCACAAGTTCAGTCTTTAAAGAATTCAAAATACATTGGGAAGACCTGCTCAAAGATGATGACAATAAAATGCAGCTGCGTTTTATGATAAGGTGATGCACAGTGGGTTATGGGAGCAAAAGGAGAGCATGTGGTAATAGTACCCTTCAGGAAGGACTTCATAGAGAAAGTAACATTTGAGCAGTCACACCAAGTCAGCTTGATATGCATCCAGCACACCAAGAGGGCTTCCCTTGTGGCTCAGCTGGTAAAGAATCCGCCTTGATGCGGGAGACCTGGGTTTGATCCCTGGGTTGGGAAGATCCCCTAGAGAAGGGAGAGGCTCCCCACTCCAGTATTCAGGTCTGGAGAATTCCATGAACTGTACAGTCCATGGGGTCACAAAGAGTCGGACACGACTGAATGACTTTCACTTCACCTCAACACACCAAGAAAAGGAAGGTGTGTTTCAATTCTAGAAGGAAGACAGTTCATGCATTTACCTTCAGGGCTGAGCAAGCACACTCTTACATAACTAGAAAGATGGTAACAAAAAGAAAAGAAATAGGAAATAATGTTGGAAAGGAGGAGAAAGGAATATGGATAAAAGGTCGTGGCTATCTTGCTGAAGCATGTGGAAGTATCTTGTAGGTAGAGGAAAAATAACAAAAACTGAAGCAAAGGTGGGTGCAGGAAGTTGTGCTTTCTCCCATTCTACATTCTCCTGTATACCCCCTGAAATTTCACTCCCTGCTTTGTCCATCTTCTTTAATTCCTTTAAATGTACTCTTAAAGTAATAGTGGTCTCTTTCATTTGATACCTTGGGATCATGAGGTTTATTTTTAGGCCCTCTCCTCCCATTCTCATCTGTTAGACAGGAAGCACGGGCCAGCCCTTAGCCCCGGGACTCTCATCCTCTTGTGATTTGTACATTGCCATTTCTGCCTTCATTTCCATCCTTCTCTCTGCTGAAGCTGTTTGCTCCAGAGATGTTCCAAGTCCATTGTCATCAAAACCTCTTTAATAATAATCAACTTATTTTGAAAATATTCTCTTTAGATTCTTTTGGTATCTAAGCAGTCTCTCCATTCCTTCAAAATGCTAGCTGTTTTCTCCCGCACATTCCTTCCACTGCAGGATGTGAGCTATGATGCATGCCCTCTTATATTTTTTTTCTTTTTAATACCACTGCAAGATCATACTCCCACTCTCCTCCATCGAAACATCAAGCTGTGACTGTGATTTTGTCAGACGGTTCCGTCCGCTGTCTCCCCTTGCTGTAGTCATCTATTAGCACTCACATTTTTCTCCCTAATCCTTGATGAGTTTATCTCCCAATTTGATCCCATTCCCCTCAATATCACTTAATTTTTAACTGGAGGATAATTACAAGGCCGTGTTGGTTTCTGCTGTATAATAGCGCACATCAGTCATGATTATAGTCCAGCCCTCGTGGTCATCACGGAGGGCCAGCCTGGGCTCCCTGCATTATGCAGCAGCTTCTTGCTGGTTGTCCATTTTACCCATGACAGAGTATATGTATCAATGCTACTTTCTCAATTTGTCCTACTCTTTCCTTCCCCTGATGAATACCACATTTATTTTAATTCTTGGTAATCTCAATGGTCATGTAGATAAATTTTTCCAGTGTTCAGCCCTCAACATTATTGGATCTCCCATCCAATGAGTTTGTATTCCATTCTAACTCAGAGACTCACTCCCATGGGTATACCCGTGACCTTGCTCTTACAACTCTTAATTTCCGATATCTATTATGACTGTCACAGAGTATCTCTCCAGCTCACTTTTGCTAGTATCATGACACCAAATATCCTTTTGTAACATCATTTAAGAGATGATCTTACTCTTATCACCAACCATATCTTGCTACAATCTTTCATCCCATAATGTAATCACTGCCTTCCTTACATGAGATAAATACTGTGGCAAGTCAAAAATCACTCCCTTATTTGTTTGAATCTCCAAGAATTTTCCATGGCCATCTTTAACACTCAAAGAATGAGCTCCTGGTAAGGCTATCCACTTCTCACTTCCACCAAAAAGAAAAAAAAGCAACAGATGATAGGTTTTCCTAGTGTTTTCTCCATCCGGTGAATGGTATCTTCATGTAAGTTGCTGGCATCAAAAGACGTGGTGTTTGTTCTCTTTGGCTTTTTTCTCTTCTCACACCTTGCATTTTGTCTTTTAAGAAGCTATGTGATTCTTGTTTCAAAATGTACCAAGAATTTTGCTGCTTCTGTATACCTTCATTATTCCCCCTTTGGGCCAGGTCACTGGTATCTTTGCCTGAATTCCTACACTAATATCAGAGATTTAATCATGCTGAGTCCCTCACCCACTGCATTTGATTCTCATAAGTAATTTCCAGAAAGCTCCTGCCAAAATGTAAGTCAGATTATGTCCCTCCTCAGCTCAAAGCCTTTCAATGATCCCCACTGCAGTCAGCCTAGAAAGCAAAACCGTTACTGTTCTCTAAGATTCCCTATATATTCTAGGCTCCACTTCCTCTCTGACTTGTCCTTTTTCTGCCCTATTATATCTGTATCGTTTTTCACTATGTAACATCCTGTTTATTTTGCTTTCCTATCATGTTTCTCTCTGGTCTCCCCCATTAGAATGTAATGCTGGGAGGACACAAATCCACCTATGTCTTACCACATGAACTTGCAAATTGTATTTAATGTCTCCAAGCTTTGATTTCTGATTTTTTTTTATAGTGACTGGAGAGCTGTGGGAATTAAGTGAGAAAATACAGGTTTTCTCACAGGTCAAAAGGCCCAGAGCAGAGTTAGTAAACTTTATAAACTTAATAAAGGCAGTCAACATTTTTATGACAGACAATACATATTATATTATTTCTCTTTTAACTTCCATTTCTTTTTAAACCTCTAATTTGTTTCCCCCCGGTATGTAGACAGCTATTCCCTGAAACTCAGGAAAGCCCCGGAAGCTCGAATGGCTCCTTCCTGTGTGCAGTCAGCCCCATGGTTTCATCCCTTCCCTCTGACAGACTGCTCCAGAATGGAAGAAAAAGAAATACTGCTTATGCACCCAGTTTTTATGTTTAAAAAATAGCCCTCTGAAGGGTAATTACCCACAGTGATTACCTTGTAAAAGTAGTTGGAAAGGAATGTTCCTTAAAGTGAGACTCAGGAAGTTCATTGAAATCTTTAGCGTTTGTAACAAGTCAACCATGTAAAACTACACTCTATGTTCAGCCATGTTAAACTTAGCACTTAGGAACGTAACTCTCGGAAGAATAACAGCCCCAATGCGTTGATACTCATGTGGTTCAATTAAACTTATGGAATGAACAGATATCCATTAAGGGCTGGCTCTGTGCTCAGGAGCTGACTTATGATGATCCGAGAGTGGACAGCATGGAGAGGCCATCGGCAGGGGTCTAATCACACAAAGTCAGATTAGGTGTCTCTGAGAGTTCTAAGACAAATATATTTTGTTCAGATCATGTATTAATTGATTAAAATTTGTATTTGCAGAGCCAAGACTAGATTCCTAGTTTTTATGACTGCTACCCTATGACTTTTTATTTTACTTTTTATTTATTTTCCTATATTCTCGGCCGGTAAGAAAGATAAACCATCTTCTAGGAATTATAATAACCTGAATTCTAATCACAGCTCTTTAAATACAAAGATTTACTATTGCTGACAAAATTTGTCACTCCCTATGCCTTAATCTACTCGTTTGTGAAAAAGTAGGTATTGTACCTTGTATTTTATGATGAATTATTGTTAGGATTATGTCCAATATGAAGACCACAGAAATGAGATATAGTATATTGCACGTTTCCTAACTAGGGTATTTCAACAGCAGTAGTAGCAATTTCTGATGCTACTGTTCTCTCTTCAACTTTTGTTCTTTATTCCTCTCTAAGTTTCTAAATTTTTGTGACTTCACTATCACCTCTTCACCACCAACTCCCACCCCCCTTTTTAAAATAACATGTTGGATTTTACCCAAACGTAATTCAATGATAAAATCACACTGACAGGTGAACTAAAGAGTTCCTCTTACTTTTCTTGGGTAAAATTTTGGTAATACCAATTGTCCTTGTCAATTCTGTGTTTGGATATCACTTGCAGCGACGCACTTTCTTCTCCTCTGCACAGGAAATGACTTATTTCTCGTGGCGGTTCATGAGCTGGGACACGCTCTGGGGCTGGAACATTCCAACGACCCCACCGCCATCATGGCCCCTTTTTACCAGTACATGGAGACCGACAACTTCAAGCTGCCCAGTGACGACCTGCAGGGCATCCAGAAGATATATGGTAGGTCCCCGCTGGTTCTGTTGGGTTAACTCTGTAGTGAGGTGCAGAATTCCTTCTGGTTGTCTTTTTTGAGATAGATGCTCTAAGTGTTGTATTAGAGAGATAAATATTGAATAAAGATCTAATCTATTGGCAAAAGTCTTCTATCAGTCAGGTTTGGTTGGCACCAATTGCAGATATCTTAATGTGCAGGTTATGGGAAAGCCTAGGCATTGATAAACTTTTTGTACTGAGTTTAACTGAAACCTGAAATTATAGTAAAGATCAGATAAACTTTAGTATTTAAAATCCAGGTAAAATGTAATACATTAATATAACCAATAAACAGTGAGTTAGCAGACTTTCCTAGAAGAGACTGGGACTTTGATAAAAGCTGGCAGATTGATTCTCACTGATATTTGATATTAGATCCTAGACAAACCATTTTTGAAAATGCTGAAAATAATCTTGTGTGATGGATGTAACAGAATAAATTCAAAAGCAGGTAGTTATTGACTAAGAGTGAAAAATAACAAATGGTAAGTTTACTAACACATAATTCAAAACAAATTTCTAGTAGAGTAGAATCATTTTAATTTATGGAGTTCAGTCAATGAATGCAAATTAAGACAAAAGGGAGAGAGACTATTACACATATTTAAATCCTAATTCCCTCAACATGACCACTGACTTTTATAAAGACATATATTTCACCCAAAATTTAACTGTTAAGACCTTGACATTTATGATTTACATGTAGAGAATATGCTTTACTAAATAATAAAATGAAGCTTTCATTTTATAATACGGTAAATGTGTCCTGTGTGGATATTAATATTCAGTATTCAGAAAGTATAATTTACATTTTCAAATATCACAGTTTAAATTCACTAATTTGTTTTGCATTTATTAGTTTTTCAACTTCACAGTGGTGAGAATTCTCTCAGGGCTAAAATAAGTTTTGTGGGAAAAAAGGTTTTGTGCTGCTCTTTTTTGGGGGGCTACTGAGAAAACAGAAATGTCTGGGACTCAAAACTAAATGGCTTATATGTTGAATGAGCTGGCCTCTGCCTATGTGTATGTCATCAGACATTCTGCTGAAGTAGCCATCTGAGAGGAGGCTCTTTCTCATGACCTCATGAGTTAGTAGTCTAGACTGAAGGTCTGCAAAGGAGTATTCTTTCCATATCTAAATATTAAGTGTGAACAGCTCTGTATTTCTTTTTTAAAACATAAACCCCTTGAGGAATGATGGTTTACATCTGTACCAAATTACATGTATAAACTTTGGCTTGCTTTAGAAACCTCCTTTTAGAAATACTTCTTCACATTAATATTTTACCTCGTGGTGTTTTAATCAATCGGTGTTTTAGGTTTAGTATTCAAATGAAACACTATTCTAGCAATTTGTCAAAACATTTCATTAGAAAAAAATAATGAAAGTCAAGAAAAGGTTATAAAATACAGTTAGATACATAGGATAGAATAAACTTTGATTTGTTAATGTTTAGAAATATTTGCGTGGAATCATCTATCAAAATCTAGGATTAACTTTGGTAGTGTTTACATGCAGGGTTCCAGCATTCATTTTAATTTATTTATTATTAATATACCACCTATTTCCAAAAAAGATTTCAAAGCAGCATATCCAGTCAGGACTGTGGTGAAGCTATTTAAAAAAAAAAAAATCATTAAAAATTAACAAAGAAGGCCTAGTTACTTGGACCTAGAATTCAGCATGATAAAGACAGTTTCTGGTGGACTTGGCAATGGTTTGTTGGGTAAAACGGTTTGTTATTTCAGTAAATATACAATCTTAAAGACCTCTTAGCTCACTTAGTCAGAACCCTTCACTGATGAGTGATTGTCCCCTGTAGCATTTTTTCCAGCACTCTTCCAATTTTAACTGAACCAAGTGCTGTCCTCGTATTTTCAAAAGGTCCACCTGACAAGATTCCTCCACCAACAAGACCTCTACCAACGGTGCCCCCACACCGCTCTGTTCCTCCCGCTGACCCAAGGAAAAACGACCGGCCCAAACCTCCGCGGCCTCCCACGGGCAGGCCTTCCTATCCTGGAGCCAAACCCAACATCTGCGACGGGAACTTTAACACTCTAGCTATTCTTCGCCGTGAGATGTTTGTTTTCAAGGTAGGAGGCTGTGACTTTTTTTTTTTTTTTCCCAACCGCAGATCAAGTGTCTACAGTGTCGCTTTAGAAAACAAGTTCTCGTTCATTCTAACACCACCTTCCCAGAGCTTTCACAGTTAGAAGGTTCAAAAGAAGTATCTTGAAAAGAAATGCACAAATGGGCTTAAATGTCTAGCAGAAGATTCTCGTGTAACATTCTATTTGGGGAATGCATTTATGTCAGCAAAAGCTAAAATGCTTAGAAATGTGAGGCTAAAAAATGCTGCATGTTATGAACAGATAAAAAAGCCATAATTTCAATCATGAATAGGAACTAATCGAGATGATTTGCTTGGGAGCGTAGCCACTTCCAGGCGCGCTGCCGCTGCTCTATCTTTGGTTTGCACATCTTTATGAGATCCTTATAATTTCACTTGACAATTGCAACACTGTTTTTTTAATAGGAGTATTGATCATTTCATTTTGTTCAGGGTCTACTAGTAGCCATTTAAGTTAAATCTCCTCTCTGAGACCGTCATTTTGATTTTACGTATACATGTTGCTGTTTTGTTTTTATTAAGTAGGACATTTATAGCTACCTAATTTACATTATTTTTTTAAATGTTACAAACTAAAACTAGCTTTACATTTTGCTAAATGTGCATTTCAGTGACATTGAATTCTCCAACAATAACCCTAAAAAGCAATGTGTCAAAGTAAATTACATAATACTAAAAAGTGAATGTAGTATAATACTGAAAAATACTTTTCCCTCAATGTTTGCAAACCATTCTGAAAGATTAATGAAAAATGTAAGCTTTATGTTGGCATCAGTATATTAAAATAGCTACATATTACCAATACCATTCATTTAAAAATAAAATAATGTGCTTTTTTTTCAGTAGATGTGAATCAATAAATAATGATATTGTGTCCTACTTACACAGAATATTCTATCTACCAGAGGCCATACTTTAAAAATATAGATTTCATATAATTTTAATAGGCAAAGTACTTTATTTCCTTTATTTGAAACTAAGATTTGGATTTGCTATAAGATGCTCAAAAGCACCATAATTTCCAGGAAAAAAAAAAATCAATGCTTTTGTTCAAATACATGAATAGATTTTTGAATTTTATAAATGCCCTACAATGCTTAGTTAGATATCACTTATTTAATTTAAGTAGGATAATAAATTTAGATTCAAGGAATAAAGTAAAAAAGCTTACTCATTACTCATTGTGGCTAAGCCCACAGCAACTAGTTGAAATGAACAGAAAATACAATAATTTTCTTATTTTACAAAATACCAGATGACAACTGAAAGATTCTGATTTCACTGCTTTGGCTGAATTTCCACATCCAACTGTTATTCCTTGATATCATGGTGATGTCACTGATGTGTTAACTTTATCTGAGAATATGATATGAAATAGACTCTGAGTACATTCATTTCATTCTTCTTATCTATCTAATTAGATTGCCAATCTCAGAAGAGATGGGTCTCTCCATGTCTAATGATCATTTTTCCAACCTATGCTCTGTACACTGTGAGAGCTTAGTGAGCGCTCTTGAGTAACCACTGGTTCTTGGCATCAGGAATGAGTTGAAAGTACATAGGCCAGCTCTCAAATAAAATGCAGTGGCCACTATTTTCAATATCACAGCAAGTATAAATATATTTGTATATATATGCATATATAGTAAGGCCTGCTTCTCTAAACTCTCATGGTACCTTGGATTCCTTAATCAAAACTCTCTGCTGGACAGAGTTTCTAAACTCTGTCTGAATTCAGTTTCTTTCACTAGCCCCTGCTCTATTTCTAAGAATAAATTCTGTAGAAGATATCTTGTTTATAATTTTCATACTCATCTCCTATTTCCTATGATGAATATGTATGCCCAGGGTAGTTTACTGCGGACCCAGGGCTTCCCTGACAGCTCCCCTGGTAAAGAATCTGCTTACAGTGCAGGAGGCCCCACTTTGATTCCTGGGTCAGGAAGATCCCCTGGAGAAGGGACAGGCTACCAACTCCAGTATTCTTGGGCTTCCCTGGTAGCTCAGCTGGTAAAACAATCTGCCTGCAATGTGGGAGACCTGGGTTTGATCCTGGGTTGGGAAGATCCCCTGGAGGAGGAGGGCATGGCAACCCACTCCAGTATTCTTGCCTGGAGAATCCCAATGGACAGAGGAGCCTGGCGGGCTACAGTCCATAGGGTTGCAAAGAGTCGCACATGACTGAGCAAGCAAACACACAGGATTTATAACAGAAGGTAACACCCCTGACTGTATGCAGCTCATACTCCAGGAGTGAAGAGAAACATTAACCTAGGTACTTTTAAGATACAAGAGGAAAGACATGAAGAGAAAGTATTGAAGTCTAGTTGAGTATATAAAAAACACTTGACTGAGAAAAGGCTTATGCCAAATTTTGAGAGAGACACTTCCTAGGCACATTTAAGCAATTGGTTTTTGGCATACGAAAAAGCTGATGTACTACGGCAGAGAAGATAGACAGATATCATAACTCTAGTACAAGTGATAAATGTTGTAAATCAGAAATAGACCAAAATTTGATCAAGGGGAAGAGAATATGATGGGATGATACCTGCTCTTAGTTAATAACTCTGTGTACTGGGTAACCAATAGGTGCCTGGCTATAAGCTAGGCACTTAATGTTGATAATCTCCGTGTGTGTACTTAGTCGCTCAGTCATGTCCAACTCTCTGTGACCCCCATAGACTGCAGCCCACTAGGCTCCTCTGTCCATGGCGATTCTCCAGGCAGGAATACTGGAGTGGGTTGTCATGCCCTTCTGCAGGGGATCTTCCCAATCCACGGATCAAACCCAGGTCTCCTGCATTGCAGGAAGGTTCTTTACCAACTGAGCCACCAGGGAAGCCCGATAACCTCTAAACCTTATAATAATTCAGCAAGATGGAAAACATTCTCTCTTTTACAAATGAGAAAACTGAAAATCAGAACAGTAAGTAGTCCATAGTTGACTATAGGTTTACTTAATTCCAAAAATCTGTTTTCCACATTAAGTTTTGCTAACTGAAAGAGTTAGGGAAAGTTTGAAAAGAAAGATTTAGACTTTAAGCTATATTTTAAGATAGTGAATATTCAAGAAATATTCATGAAACTTATGTTGTGAGACTCTGTTTTAGGCACTGGCAGTGTAGTAGTTAAAACAAGCGAACAAACAACAATGACAACAACAACAAAAGAAACCCAAGCTAGATCCTGCTTTCTTGGAGCTTACTTTCTGTCTTCAAAGTGGACGGGTAGGTGAGGGTGCTTCACACAGAGGTCTGCACCTGCCATGGAAGGCTAATAGGAGAGCACCCACCTTGACTGAGCCCCCAGATCCTCTTTTTCTCTGTTAAGAACTGCAGGCCTTTTAGCTTCTCCCTCTGTGCCTACATAGTCTAGACTACCTTCACCTCTAAATTGATGTCATTTTCCAGGTACCTGACCTCCCCATCTGACGTTACTGTCCTTCAGTTCCTCTTGTGCACGCCACTTTTTAATTTCCCTTTGACATACTCACCATTAACTCCCACAGTTTGCTCCTTATTGTCTGTCTCTTCAAGCACATTTTAAGATCACCCACTGTTTGATTTCACTTTTAATAATGTAACGATTTTCTACTTTTCTTCATTACTATTTGTTTATGCAAATTGGAAACCTCTTTGTTTCTTCATCTCTTACCAACACTCATTTCACTTTAGTTTTATTACCTGGGGCCTCTCTACAGCCTTAGCTTATCCAAAATTTTCATCCTCAACTTCTTCCTAACGTCCCAGACCCTCTAATTATTCATCAACCCAAAATCTCTTTCTAGTGATTTTTTATATTTATTCTCTGCATTCAGTTTGCATGCTTTTTTATTTCTATTTTCTTTAATTATTTCTCATTGTAATGTGTTTCTTAACTAGGTTATCAACTTCAGAGTAGGGGTTGGTTTGTATGGACTTTGTGGTGCTTGAGCAAATAAATTAGGTAATCTCAGGATAATACGTATTGAATGAAACTATAGCTTTATCTTGTTTATACAATAGTAATCAATCAACATGACACTACTGAAAGTATTCCATTCTTTTAGTTCATTACCCCTTGCCCAGGATCTCCATGAGTATTCGGTTCAGTTCAGTCACTCAGTCGTGTTCGGTTCTTTGCGACCCCATGAATCGCAGCACACCAGGCCTCCCTGTCCATCACCAACTCCCGGGGTTTACTCAGACTCATGTCCATCGAGTCAGTGATGCCATCCAGCCATCTCATCCTCTGTTATCCCCTTCTCCTCCTTTCCCCGATCCCTCCCAGCATCAGGGTCTTTTCCAATGAGTCAACTCTTCGCATGAGGTGGCCAAAGTACTGGAGTTTCAGCTTCAGCATCAGTCCTTCCAGTGAACACCCAGGACTGATCTCCTTCAGGATGGACTGGCTGGATCTCCTTGCAGTCCAAGGGACTCTCAAGAGTCTTCTCCAACACCACAGTTCAAAAGCATCAATTCTGTGCTCAGCTTTCTTTATAGTCAAACTCACACATCCATACATGACCACTGGAAAAACCATAGCCTTGACTAGACGGACCTTTGTTGGCAAAGTAATGTCTCTGCTTTTTAATATGCTGTCTAGGTTGGTCATAACTTTCCTTCCAAGGAGGAATCGTCTTTTAATTTCATGGCTGAAATCACCATCTGCAGTGATTTTGGAGCCCAAAAAAATAAAGTCTGACACTGCTTCCACTGTCTCCCCATCTAATTCCCATGAAGTGATGGGACCAGATGTCATGATCTTAGTTTTCTGAATGTTGAGCTTGAAGCCAACTTTTACACTCTCCTCTTTCACTTTCATCAAGAGGCTTTTTAGTTCCTCTTCATTTTCTGCCATAAGGGTGGTATCATCTGCATATCTGAGGTTATTGATATTTCTCCCAGCAATCTTGATTCCACCTTGTGCTTCTTCCAGCCCAGGGTTTCTCATGATGTACTCTGCATATAAGTTAAATAAGCAGGGTGACAATATACAGCCTTGACGTACTCCTTTTCCTATTTGGAACCAGTCTGTTGTTCCATGTCCAGTTCTAACTGTTGCTTCCTGACCTGCATTTAGGTTTCTCTACTTCAATTCTATATGTATGATTTTTAAGTAAAAAAGAAGAAAATCTAGATATAAGTAAAAGATAATATCAAGTGATTTTGTTTTCTTAATAGAAGGAGATTTTCTTTATAAATGTAGTATCAGCATAATTCTTCTGTTAGCAGTCTTCTTAGGAGGTTGGCTATACATTGAGCTCACAAACATTCATTTATTTATAGTGAATTCACCTGGATATGCTTTCTATATGGAATATAAGTATATTATATATATATATGTGGGTATTATTATAAACATCATTTTACATATTATTTATTTATTCATGAGAAAGTTAATCTTTCCATGCAGCTTCATAATCTTTGGGGAATGTAAAGCAAGAAAGTGAAAATCAAAACAAAATGCCAAAGAACAGAGAAACAAAATAGCGATAACAAAATAACTTTGTCCTTACTTTATAGAAGGTGATTTTTAAGAGTGTTCTCTGAAGAGTGTAGGCTGCTCTTGTGATTGGGCTGACAACAATTACAAAATCTGATTGTCCAAATGACTACTCTCAAAATTAGTTTGAACAAAATAAAAACATTGAATAGTCTGTTGTGGTTTGAAAAAGAATGGGAAGTGGAATTAGCCTACCTTGTAGAGGATATGTTTCAGTACACAGCATTTTGTTGCATGTGGAACAATGCAGCAGTAACTATATTCTTCCTAAAACTGAGGACGCTAAGAAAAACTATATCCAGTAACTCAGTTTCTTATAGCTCAAAAAAATAAAAAAGTAAAGAAGAGAAAGGGTGGTTCATTGGACTACTGATATGTTCTTTACATGACGGGGAACAGGCAAAGGTCCCTTCTTTAGAATATCGCTAGAAAGGGTAGTGTTAAGAGGCAAAGCTGAAAGCTATCATGGAAAAGCATTTAAGGAAGTACAGTAAAGTGTCTTCCTAATTAATATAGAAAAGCAAAGTTCACAGCTTTGACAAAGAGAGCATTTCATCATTTATCCAAAAAAGGAAAAAAAAACCCATAAATCATTAGGTTCCTTTTACTTCATTAAATTTTTGCTTGTTCATTTACCATGAAATGATTTGTTCTTAAATATGACCATCTTCTCTTACAACCACCTACTGAATTCTACTGAAGAATCATACTTCTTGTTATTTCCATAGAAACAGATTTGTTAACACTATTTTGACATTCATTAAAAGTACATTCAGCCAAGTTTAGTAAGTACAGAGTATGATCCAGTTTCATTTGCAAGGACAGTTTTGTTTCATAAAAGATGTTATACAAGAAAGAGGAGATGCTTATTGAAAGAGATAAATTATATTTCCACAATATTGATTTGTAACTAAGCTCCTTACAAGTGATCAAAATTGAGCTTTTTGACTCTTCAGTAGCTTCGAATCTCTTGGTATTTAATATCAATGTGTTTCTCATTCTATGCTAAACATCTCCCCATGGACCAATATTTGCTTCTTTCATTCATTTTATTTTGTTTTTAATTTTTTCTTCCTGTGTTGAGTGTTCCTCATTTCAACCTTATCGTTCTTGAAATCTGGAACTGTGCCTTCCTCACGTCACCTTTATAACTATATCACATTATTCACGCAGAATATTTGGTCAATTTTTCAAGTGTACATTATGCCTTTTCTGTATTAATGACATTGAACTTTTGAGATTTAAAGAAGTTGAAACTATGATTTTTCCCTTAAAAAGCTTAAATCTTATCAGGGAAGGGGTAACATGTAATTATCAATCAGCAATGCTTCCTTTAAATCAGAGCCCACAAAACAGAGAACAAAAATGGCCCTTTACACATGAGAATATTGGCTTAAGCCTGGGAGTAGTAAGATAATAGAGATGACTCTGGAGAAGGCAATGGCACCCCACTCCAGTACTCTTGCCTGGAGAATCCCATGGATGGAAGAGCCTGGAAGGCTGCGGTCCGTGGGGTCGCTAATAGTTGGACACGACTGAGCGACTTCACTTTCACTTTTCACTTTCACGCACTGGAGAAGGCAATGGCAACCCACTCCAGTGTTCTTGCCTGGAGAACCCCAGGGACGGGGGAGCCTGGTGGGCTGCCGTCTCTGGGGTCGCACAGAGTTGGACACGACTGAAGTGACTTAGCAGCAGGAGCAGCAGAGACGACTGTGGAGTCCAGGAGGTAACTTTGCGACAAGTGGTGTGATCTAGGATAAGAAGAAACTCCAGATGTCAAAGTCGCTGTGGTCAGCTTTGAAAGATCCAAGATACAGACCTTTTGGCTCAGAGAAGAGAGGGGAAGGAGCCCGTGAGGGTTGTGTGTTCAAGTCCCCACTTGACCGCTCCGCTCAGATGCCACATTTAACAGACTGAAAACTGAGCTGCTGCTCTTCCTTCAAGGACCTACTCCTCTGCTGCGTCTCTTTCTCCATTAAAAATAAGGGCAGTTCCATCTTCCCATTTACTTAGTGAATAGATCCTAAAAGATAGAGCCAAATCCTATTGGCATTACCTTTAAAAATGAGACAGGGCGCTCAGGGCTGGTGCACTGGGATGACCCTGAGGGGTGGGATGGGGAGGGAGGTGGGAGGGGGCTTCAGGATGGGGGACACATGTGCGCCCATGGCTGATTCATGTCAATGTATGGCAAAAACCACCACAGTATTGTAATCAGCCTCCAATTAAAATTTTAAAAATGCATTAAGAATTCACCCAGTTTTCTCTCCTTCCACTGCTAAAGCCCCAGTCAAATGCACCAACACAGCTCACCTTCGTATTGTAATATCTTCCACACTTGTTCCCCTGGTTCCCCCCATGTCCCTATTGTCAATTGTACATGCAGAATGATTCTGTAAAATCATGCTTCAAATCATATAACCACACTGTCTAAAAGCCCTTCAATGTCTGTCAAGGTTCAGATCAAACAATCCCACTTCTGGGTTATATATCCAGAAGGGACAGGGAACATTATCTCACAGAGATATCTGCGCTCCCATGTTCATTGCAGCATTATTTATAAAAATATGGAAACTATTATGGAAACTAGCTAAGTGTCTATCAACAGATGAGTGGATAAAGATGTGTGTATGTATATAAAATAGAATATCATTCAGACTTAAAAGAAGGAAATCCTGCCATTTGTGAGCCCATGGATAAATCTAGAGATCATTATGCCAAGTAAAATAAGGACAAAAAAGACAAATATTGCATTATCTCACTTATATGTAGAATCTAAAATAGTTAAGCTTATAGTAACAGAGAGATGAATGGTGGTTACCAGGGGCTGGGGTTGTGGAGAAATGGGGGATGTTTATCAAAGGGAAAACTCATTTATAAGATGCATTTCAATTATAAGATGTATAACTGATGTATTCAATTATAAGATGGATTACCATGGTAACTACAGTTAATAATGCATCATTGACTTGAAATTGGCTAGGAAAGTAGATCTCAAGTGTTCTTGCCACACACACACAAACTGATAACTATAATGAGGTGATAGATATGTTTATTAGTTAGATTTTAGATAATCATTTCACAATGTATACTTATATCAAATCGTTAAGTCATGCACCTTCAATGCATATAATTTTTCTTTGTCAGTATACCTCAGTGGAGTTGGTGGAGTAAAACAAATGTCCTTCAGTTGCTCACAAGGCTCCATGATCATTCCACTTCCCTCTTCCTCTCTGATCTCACCTCCGTTTTATACTCCGATCACTTCTACTCACTCAATGCCAGCCACTCTTGTCTCCCTGCTGTTTCTTGAACTTGCCAGGCCTTCTTGTCTTTGCAGGTCTTTCCCTATCAAATAACAAATATTCACATCATCTTCTAGGTTTCTGCTGCAATTTGTAAAAGTCAGAATACAATCTCCAATCTATAGTCCTGTCCAAACAGTCTGCTGTTATGTAGGTCCACATGCAGTCAGATATATGAAAGGGAATGATATTTGTAGAAAGACAGAAAGGTTTATTGTGAGTTATATAAATTCTGTGCCATTTTTTGAGCACAACAAATAGATTTATCTTTTAAAGTTGGATGAATTCTCTCCCAGCTCTCAACAGTGTCACTCATTCCCACTGCCCAATGATGCGTTACTGTTTATGTCACTGTAGAAGAATACTTAAACTCTTATCTCTAGACATTAGAGACAGACTTGGAGCCAGATGTTTCTTGTCACAGGCTCCAAGCAAGGACTCTGTCTACTCCTCTGTTTGTTGTTGAATTGCATAGTACTCTGAACATCGTAGACAATAAATAATTGTTAAATAACTTACCTTCCACAATGGCTAATAAATTCCACCATACGTTTGTAGTAAGCTCAGGAAATGGTAGCTATTATGTAAAGAGACAGACTCAGCATTTTTAATTACTTATTGTACTTATTAACTCAAGTTCTCATGATATTTGAAATTATTTTAAAAAGTAACTTTTAGTTGAATCAAGGTAAAAAAAATGGTTCTAATTCTTAAGATATAAGGGAAAGGTACAAGAGTTCATTATCGTTGTTGTTTATAATACTCTGTAAAATGACTTAAAATATTCTGTTAGTAGAGAATCCAGAAAATGTTTTACAAACAAAAAATACTTAGAGAAATTTTACAGAATAGAATAATCTAAAATTATTCTGAGTCAGAGTTTAATTCTGTACTGCCAGGAAGTATTACTTGATATTATAGTACTTTGTAATTGGGGCTAGATTCACATAAAAATAAAGGGAGCAATTGCCGAGATAGTATAGGCAGAGAATAATCCCGGAGAAGCTGGTGGAGTTCTCTTTTCTTTGTGAAGGGCAGGGCTCCCTGGAATGGGTTCGCCCCAAGAGAGGGGCCCGTGCCTTGGAAAGCATCACGGTTCCAGCAGAGAATTAATTAAAATTTCCTTGTAGCACAAAATCACAGTCTTTCAAAAGTTTTAGGTAGACATTTTAGGAAGTAATTAAATTGTGTGTAATACTTCATTTTAATGTCAGTATTAATTGATTTTTAAAATATCTGTATTTATTACTTAATATTATTATTTAATTTTAAAATGATTTAAATTTAAAATTTACTCCTTGAAATACTTAAATTTTTATAGACATTTTCTACTTAAACTGTTGGGGCACATATATAAGAATTCAGTAGAATAAATTTATAGTCACTTGAATTTTCAGTTTCCTCCTTAGGCACTTTTATTTGGGGGTAACCATAAACATTGTGGATACTTGTTTAGATTCAGTAAAACTATGTTTATTAATAATATAAAATAGAGCATTTAATATATACTTACAGTGCATATTTTGGAGACTAAAATATATTTTATCATGCACATTTTATTATATTATAAATTTGCAGTATAAATAGGGCAATTCTGTAATAGTCATGCAAAAACATTTTCTGAAAATATATTGTGAGTTAATCTGAAAAATCATTTCACTCCATAACAACATGAATCTTCCTATTCTGCACTTATTAGTAATCTAAATAATTTCAATATCAAAGATAAATATTTTCTTGTTCCATGTTTGTCATAATCTATATCGTTATGTTTATATTTTTATGCGAAAAGTGCTCATATTCATCATAAAGTTCATATCACTTTAACCTTAACGTAAATTTAGTTCAAGATTTATATTGCACATAAAGGTAGGGAGTATTAATTTTAGAAGTTATGAAAATAGTGATTCTTACAATTTTTTTCCTTCATACTTGCCATTTATGACTAAAATACCACTTTTGACCTCATATTTTGTAAAGCAAAAATGAAGGTTTAATCCTTCCATTCCCTTTTTAAACTTTCAGCTAGCAATGTTGTGATTATTAGTTTACTTTGTAGATTATGTGAACTAATTTAAACACTGAGCCAGCATTTCAAAATTTCTTAAAACTCTTGTTTATTTTATCTTTTGCAAGGCAATCTTAATGTGTATAAATATTGAAAGCAAAGTAGAAGTCAAAACTCGCATTATTTGTAAATTATTTGACAATCTATTGAAAAATTCCATGAAAGTCAAGAGGAAAAAATTACAGCTATTAACAATATTTTAGAAAATGTTCTGAACCACAAAGCAGAGGGGGGGGGCTGAAATGTAGCCTTTCTAATAAGCATTTAGAATATAATAAAAAAATAATTTTCTTCACATAAAAAATAGCGTAACTCATAGGATTAAAATTAATTAGCAGTACCTAGCCCATGGGTAGGATCCAATACATACTTATTAAATGAATAACGTTTTTACCTTTAAGTCTGTGTTCTGTGCACTTAACCTTCATGAGGGAGGTTCTTTCTTGGGTGTTTTGTTCATTCTTCTATGTATACTTCTTATGATACTTTAAAGTTTCAATGCATCATATTGTGTTTGTTTACATAATTATGAGTAAGACTGAAAAAAAAGATTTCAGGTTTAAACTGCAGCATTAGTATTTCTTAAAATAAATAGGAAAATGTGCATAGATTCCAAATTAGTAATCCCATACATGGCAATTCATCCAGAAACAATGAAGTAAGTCTAAAATGAACAGTGACATTTATTACAACTTTCTTGCCAATAGGAAAAAAAGTTTGCAAGCAGCCCAAATTATTCAGTAATATGCTAATTGTGTAGCAATTAATAGTACATCAACTCAATGGAATGAAATGCAATGACTTAAGGATCAATTAAGGTGAATATATGAAATAATGAGAAGATTATAATGTAAATACAAATAAAATAGTAAAACATAAGATTTTATGCATCATGAATTGTAGCATTTGAAGTATGTGTGTTTATAAGGCATAGAAATTATAGAAAAACTTTGTTAGGCAAATCTTAGAATGATGGAATTATGAGCAGAAATGATGGAATTCTGAGTAGAATTATTGTTATCATGTTGCTTATACATTTAAGCGGCTTAGCTGCAGCAGCAGCAAACATTTAAGAGTTCAAAGTATAGTTGCACAGGAAAAACTAAATAGTTTTGAAGGCTGTGGTATGCTAAGTAATGGTGAAGTCATACAATTTTAAGAAATATAGGGAGGCAAAATCTTTTGAAATATGCCTTTGAGAGGTGTGGGTAGGATGGTAGAGAGTGAAGACTCAGCTCACCTTTTTCCATGAGCACACCAAAACTACAATTATTTACAGACCAAATATCAGTGAGAACAACCTGAAGAAAAGATTTTCAGCAGCTATCAAAAAAGCAAGAGAGGTCCAGAAAAACATCTATTTCTGCTTTATTGACTATGCCAAAGCCTTTGACTGTGTGGATCACAATAAACTGTGGAAAATTCTGAAAGAGATGGGAATATCAGACCACCTGACCTGCCTCTTGAGAAACCTATATGCAGGTCAGGAAGCAACAGTTAGAACTGGACATGGAACAACAGACTGGTTCCAAATAGGAAAAGGAGTACATCAAGACTGTATATTGTCACCCTGCTTGTTTAACTTATATGCAGAGTACATCATGAGAAACGCTGGCCTGGAAGAAGCACAAGCTGGAATCAAGATTGCTGGGAGGAATATCAATAACCTCAGAGATGCAGATGACACCACCCTTATGGCAGAAAGTGAAGAGGAACTAAAAAGCCTCTTGATGAAAGTGAAAGAGGAGAGTAAAAAAGTTGGCTTCAAGCTCAATATTCAGAAAACTAAGATCATGGCATCTGGTCCCATCACTTCATGGGAAATAGATGGGAAACAGTGGAAATAGTGTCAGACTTTATTTTTTTGGGCTCCAGGATCATGGCGGATGGTGATTGCAGCCATGAAATTAAAAGACACTTACTCCTTGGAAGGAAAGTTATGACCAACCTAGGCAGCATATTAAAAAGCAGAGACATTACTATGCCAGCAAAGGTCCGTCTAGTCAAGGCTATGGTTTTTCCAGTGGTCATGTATGGATGTGAGAGTTGGGTGGTGAAGAAAGCTGAGCACAGAAGAATTGATGCTTTTGAACTGTGGTGTTGGAGAAGACTCTTGAGATTCCCTTGGACTGCAAGGAGATCCAACCAGTCCATCCTAAAGGAGATCAGTCCTGGGTGTTTATTGGAAGGACTGATATTGAAGCTGAAACTCCAGTACTTTGGCCACCTCATGGGAAGAGTTGACTCATTGGAAAAGACCCTGATGCTGGGAGGGATTGGGGGCAGGAGGAGAAGGTGACGACTGAAGATGAGATGGTTGGATGGCATCACCGACTTGATGGACATGAGTTTGAGTAAACTCCGGGAGTTGGTGATGGACAGGGAGGCCTGGCGTGCTGTGATTCATGGGGTCACAAAGAGTCGGACACGACTGAGCGACTGAACTGAAAGCTCTAAGGAAGAAACCACAGCAAGATCA
This sequence comes from Dama dama, assembly GCF_033118175.1. Lineage (NCBI taxonomy): Eukaryota > Metazoa > Chordata > Mammalia > Artiodactyla > Cervidae > Dama > Dama dama. The sequence continues at coordinate 72,137,920 of NC_083701.1, forward strand.
GTATGATGGGTGGAGATGCAATAGAGTCAAGACCAACACGTCCAGGTAGGCAACCCCCACATGGGAGAATAATCACAATTGCAGGGGTTTTCCCCCAAGGAGCAATGGAATTTGGAGCCCCACATTTGGCTCCAAGGTCTGGGGGTCCTTCAATGGAAATATGAGCCCCCAGAATATCCAATTCCAACAGTAAATGTGTGTTGCACATGAGAGAGGCAAATGGCCATAGGAAACCAACTCTGCCCTTAAAGAATACACACAAAATCTCACACACTCTAACAACTAGTATAGAGGCAGTGATTTGAAAAGATTCCGGGTGGAAGCCACATGCTGCTGATCTTGGAGTCTCCGTTAGGGGTAGGAGACAACTGGGACTCCTGCTGGAGATACAGATACAGGCTACAGCCACTTGGAGAACCCATTCCACCATGAGGACACTGGTGCTGATAAGCAGTTTTGGAATCCTCCCTTTAGCCTAGTAGCTCATAGCTCAGTTGGTAAAGAATCTGCCTGCAATGCAGGAGACCTGGGTTCGATTCCTGGGTCAAGAAGATCCTCTGGAGAAGGAAATGGCAACCCACTCTAATATTCTTCCCTGGAAAATTCCATGGGCAGAGGAGCCTGGCAGGCACAGGTCATGGGGTCACAAGAGTGGGCACGACTGAGTGACTAAACCACCACCACCACCACCCTTTAGCCTATAAACTTTTGGAGCTTACCAACCCACCTGCCAGTTAGTACCAATCACAGGATCCCCTGAATTGAGCAATCAGCAGTGTGAGGAACAGGCCCAACTAATAGTGTCCAAGGACTCAGTTGCACCCACAAAAGGCTTGTTCCAGTCCTGGACCTTACTGCCAGTCATGCCAGAACCCAGCACCAGCAACCATGGACAAGCGCCAACCCCGAGACTCCTCAGACTAGGCAGCCAGTTGCACCAGGATCCAGCTTACCCATCAGTCACTGACTGTTGGTATAAAGTAGAGCCTGGTGGCCAGCTGAGTTAGGAGTTAGTTACACTTACTGATGAGCCATAACGCTGCCCTCCCTACAACAGAAGGACCCCTGCCACCCACATAAGGGGCATTCCTAGGGTATGTAGCTCTGGTGACCTCTGTACTCACAGAGAGGAGTGTGCTTAAGGCCCTATAGGACATCTCCATCACAGGCCCATGTTTCCAAGATTAGGAAATATTAACAAAGAACCTAATACATGGAAATAAAAACAGAAAATTAGACAAAATGAGACAATAGAAGAACATATTCCAAAAAAAACTAGATAAAAGCAGAGAAGAGCTAGTGGAAATAGAGATAAAGATTCTCCTGGATAAGGAGCTTAAGCTACTAATCATAAATATGCTCAATGAAAATAATGAATGAAGAGAGAGAAGACGCAGAGAAGCTTAACAGGATTAGAAAATATAAAAAAGAATCAAATAGCTGAGGAATATAATAACTGAAATAAACACACTTGAAGGAGTTAAGCAGATTAGATATTACAAACGAATGGATCAGTGAGCTGGAAGACATAGTAATGGAAATCACCCATGCTGAACAGAAAAAAAAAATTATCAATGTATGACAAAACCCACTGGAAAAAAAAAAAGTAAAAATAATAAAAAAAAAAAAGATTTTTTAAGATATCTCTGGTATAATATCAACTGAAACTAATACTCACATTATAGTGTTCCCAAAAGGAGAAGAGAGGCACAAAGAAACAGAAAACTTATAGAAAGACATAATAGATGAAAACTTTCCCTAACTTGGGGAAGGAAAGAGCCAGCTAGGTCTAGGAAGCTCAGAAATTTCCAAACAAGATCAACTCAAAGAGGTCTACAATAGACATAACTAAAATGGCAAAAATTGAAGACAAAGAGAGAATATTAAAGGCAACAAGGGGAAAGCTACTAGGCACATACCAGAGAACTCCCATAAGATAATCAGTTGACATTTCAGTGGAGAATTTGCAGGCCAGAAAGAGTGGCACAGTATATTTAAAGTAGTAAGAAGCTAAAGCCTACAACCAAGAATTATCTACTCAGGCTATTGCTCAAATTTGAAGAAGCAATTAATAGCTTTATAGACAAACTGAAAATAAAAGAGTTTAGCACCACTAAAATGGCTCTACAAGAAATGGGCTTCTCAGGGTAGAAAAAAGATGACCAGTAGAAATCTATGGGACTCACAAAAAGCAAGCATTTCTAAGAGGGAAGTTTACAGTGATAAAAACCTATCTCAGGAAACAAGAAAAATCTCACATAAACAACATATCCATACACCCAAAGAATTAGAAAAAGATCATCAACAACAACAACAACAAAACTCAGTAGAAGGAAATAAATAATAAGATCAAGCAGGAATAAATAGAAATTGTAAAAAAAAAAAAAAAAAAGAGAGAGAGAGAGAAGATCAAAGAAACTAAGAGCTATTTTCTTTGAAAAGATAAACAAAATTAGTAAACTTTTTGGCAGGTCTAAGAAAAAAGAGAGAGAGGTCTCAAAATAAATGAAATAAAAAATGAAAGAGAAGTTTCAGCTGAAACCACAGAAATATAAAGGATCATAAGAGATTACTACAAGCAGTTATACACCAACAAAATTGACAACCTGATTGATATGGATAAAATCCTAGAAATGCACAATATCCTGTAGATGAAATCTAGAAGAAATAGAGAATATGAACAGACCAATTACCAGTAATGAAGTTGAATCAGAACTTAAAAAATAAAGTTTAGGATCAGAATGCTTTACTGGTGAATTCTACCAAACATCTAGAGAAGGATTAAAACCTATTCTTCTCAAACTACTCCAAAAAATTTAAGAGGAAGGAATGCTTAACAACTCATTCAAAGAGAACAGAATCTTCAGTGAACTCCTTCATAAGAACTCAATGAATGCTGAAAGCAAAACTAGACAAAGACACCACCAAAAGATAGGGGGGGAAAAGGTAACTATTGGTCAATATCAATGAAGAACATAAATACAAACATTTTTTGACCAAATATCAGCAAACTTAATTTGACAATACATTAAAAAGATCATACACCCTATTCAAGTAGAATTTACCCAATGATGTAAGGATGGTTCAATATATGCAGGTCAATCATTGAAACATCTCACATTAACAAATTCAAGGATAAAAATTATGTGATCATCTCAATAGATGAAGAAAAGGCTTATGATAAAGTTAAACACCCATTTACAAAAAAGCACTTTCAAGAATGTGGTATAGAGGGACTATACCTCAATATAATAAAGGTCTTAAATGACAAGCCTACAGGTAACATGAACAATGGTGAAAAGCTAAGAACATCTCCTCTAAGAAAAGAGACAAGAAATGGATGCCCATTCTCATCACTTTTATCCAACATAGTAGTGGAAGCCCTAGCCACAGCAATTGCACAAGGAAAGTAACTAATAGAAATCTAAAATGGAAAGAAAAATATAAAACTGCCACTGTTTGCAGATGACATGGTACAATATACAGAACATCCTAAAGATACCAAAAACCATCAGAACTCATAAGTAAACTCAGGAAAGTTGTGGTAAGAGTTAATATACATAAATGTTCCATTTCTATGCATTAGCAACAAACTATCAGAGAGTTTAACAATTTGCTTTTGAAATTGCATAAAAAATAACATACCACAGAATAAATCTAACTGAGGGTGTTAAAAGACTTTTACTCAGAAAGCTATAAGACACTGATAAGTTGATTTTGACACAAACCTACAGAAAGATACACTGTGCTCATGGATTGGAAGAATTAATGCTATCAAAGTGGACATATCATTCAAGCCAATCTACAGGTTCAGTGCAATACCTATAAAAACTCCAATGGCAAGTTTTGTAGAACTAGGATAAATAATTCTAAAAGTTATATGTAGTCACAGAAGGTTTTAAATAGCCAGTACAACCTTGAGAAAGAAGAACAAGGCTAGATGTAACAAACTTTCTAATAGAAGGGGACGACAGAGGATGAGATGGCTGGATGGCATCACCAACTCGATGGGCATGAGTCTGAGTGAACTCCGGGAGTTGGTGATGGACAGGGAGGCCTGGCGTGCTGCGGTCCATGGGGTCACAGAGTCGGACACGACTGAGCGACTGAACTGAACACTAATCAAAACAGTGTGGTACTCACTCAATGCAAAGATCAATGAGACAGGATAAAGGGCCCAGAGATGAGCCCGTGCTTCCCTGACCAATTTACCTATGACCCCAAAAGCAGTGGCATACAGGGAAAAGCGGCCTCTTCAATAGATGCTGTTGGGAAACCGGACAACTAAATTCAAAATAATTAAACCGGGCTGCTTTATCATACCATATACCAAACAAAGCAAGACAAACAAGCAAAATATCAAAATACATGAAAGACTTAAATGTAAGACATGGAACTCCTAAGCATAGGCATTATGTTTTTTTTTTTTTTTTACATTGGTCTCAGCAGTATATACACACACACACACACACACACACACACACACACGCATATATATATATACATATATATATTTGATATATGTCCTTGTGCAAAGGCAACAAAAGCAAAAATAAACAAATGGGACTACATCAATTTAAAAAGCTTTTCCATAGCAAAGAAAACTATAAACACAAAAAAAGTCAACCTACTAGATGGGAGAATATATTTGCAAATGACATAGCTGATAAGTGGTTAATATCCAAAATAGTCAATGAACTCATGCAACTCAACGTCAAAATAAGCTGATTAAAAATGAGCAGAGGAACTGAACAGACATTTTTCTGAAGAAGAAATACAGTTAGCCAGTTGATACATGAAAATATGTTCAACATCATCAAAACCTCAGTGAGATATCACTTCACATCTATCAGAATGTCTGTTATCAAAAAGCAACAAATAAATGTTGGTGAGGTTGTAGAGAAAAGAGCACTTCTACACATTGTTGGAAAGAATGCAAATTGCTACAACCAATATAGAAAATAGCTTTGAGGTTCTTTAAAAAGTTAAAAATAGGACTGCCACATATTTCTACCATGTATTTCAGCATTTCACTACTGCATATTTATCTGAAGAAAGCAAAACACATTCAAAATGATGTGTACACCCTTATGTTTGTTGCAGTATTATTTAAAATAGCCAAGATTTGAAAGCAGCCTAAGTGCTCATCAATAGATTAATGAGTACAGATGATGTCATATACACACATGGGCTTCCATGGTGGCTCAGTGGTGAGTAATTCTGCCTGCAATGCCGGCCCCGCAGGAGATGCAGGTTTGATCTGTGGGTGGGGAAGATCCCCTGGAGGAGTGCATGACAACCCACTCCAGTATTCATGCCTAGAGAATACCCTGGCCAGAGGAGCCTAGCAGAATACAGTCCATAGGGTTGCAAAGAGTCGGACATAATTAAGTGACTTAGCATGTGCACACACACACATACAATACACACAGAATATATATACACACACACCTATATATATATGCATATGTAATGGATGATGTTCAGTTCAGTTCAGTTAAGTCGCTTAGTTGTGTCCGACTCTTTGCAACCCCATGAACCGCAGCACGCCAGGCCTCCTTATCCATCACCAACTCCCGGAGTCCATGCAAACCCATGTCCATCGAGTCGATGATGCCATCCAACCATCTCTTCCTCTGTTGTCCCCTTCTTCTCCTGCCCCCAATCCCTCCCAGCATCAGGATCTTTTCCAGTGAGTCAACTCTTCGCATCAGGTGGCCAAAATATTGGAGTTTCAGCTTCAGCATCAGTCCTTCCAATGAACACCCAGGACTGATCTCCTTTAGGATGGACTGGTTGGATCTCCTTGCAGTCCAAGGGACTCTCAATGAGAGTCTTCTCCAACACCACAGTTCAAAAGCATCAATTCTTCTGTGCTCAGCTTTCTTCACAGTCCAACTCTCACATCCATACATGACCACTGGAAAAACCATAGCCTTGACTAGATGGACCTTTGTTGGCAAGGTAATGTCTCTGCTTTTTAATATGCTATCTAGGTTGGTCATACTTTCCTTCCAAGGAGTAAGCATCTTAATTTCATGGCTTCAATCACCATCTGCAGTGATTTTGGAGGGCAAGAAAATAAAGTCTGCCGCTGTTTCTACTGTTTCCCATCTATTTCCCATGAAGTGATGGGACCAGATGCCATGATCTTGGTTTTCTGAATGTTGAGCTTTAAGCCAACTTTTTCACACTCCTCTTTCACTTTCATCAAGAGGCTCTTTAGTTCTTCTTCACTTTCTGCCATGAGGGTGGTGTCATCTGCATATCTGAGGTTATTGATATTTCTCCCGGCAATCTTGATTCAGGCTTGTGCTTCCTCCAGCCCAGTGTTTCTCATGATGTACTCTGCATATAAGTTAAACAAGCAGGGTGACAATATACAGCCTTGATGTACTCCTTTTCCTATTTGGAAGCAGTCTGTTGTTCCATGTCCAGTTCTAACTGTTGCTTCCTGACCTGCATATAGGTTTCTCAAGAGGCAGGTCAGGTGGTCTGGTATTCCCATCTCTTTCAGAATTCTCCACAGTTTATTGTGATCCACACAGTCAAAGGCTTTGGCATAATCAATAAAGCAGAAATAGATGTTTTCCTGGAAAGCTCTTGCTTTTTCAATGATCCAGTGGATGTTGGCAATTTGATCTTTGGTTCCTCTGCCGTTTCTAAAACCAGCTTGAACATCTGGAAGTTCACGGTTCATGTATTGCTGAAGCCTGGCTTGGAGAATTTTAAGCATTACTTTACTAGCATGTGAAATGAGTGCAATTGTGCGGTAGTTTGAGCATTCTTTGACATTGCCTTTCTTTGGGATTGGAATGAAAACTGACCTTTTCCAGTTCTGTGGCCACTGCTGAGTTTTCCAAATTTGCTGACATATTGAGTGCAGCACTTTCACAGCATCATCTTTCAGGATTTGAAATAGCTCAGCTGAAATTCCATCAGCTCCACAAGCTTTGTTTGTAGTGATGCTTCCTAAGGCCCACTTGACTTCACGTTCCAGGATGTCTGGCTCTAGGTGAGTGATCACACTATCGTGATTATCTGGGTCATGAAGATCTTTTTTGTACGGTTCTTCTGTGTATTTTTGCCACCTCTTCTTAATATCTCTGCTTCTGTTAGGTCCCTACCATTTCTGTCCTTTATCGAGTCCATCTTTGCATGAAATGTTCCCTTGGTATCTCTAATTTTCTTGAAGAGATCTCTAGTCTTTCCCATTCTGTTGTTTTCCTCTATTTCTTTGCATTGATTGCTGAGGAAGGCTTTCTTATCTCTCCTTGCTATTCTTTGGAACTCTGCATTCAAATGGGTATATTTTTCCTTTTCTCCTTTGCTTTCCACTTCCCACCTTCTCACAGCTATTTGTAAGGCCTCCTCAGAAGGCCATTTTGCTTTTTTGCATTTCTTTTTCTTGGGGATGGTCTTGATTCCTGTCTCCTGTACAATGTCACAAACCTCCATCCATAGTTCATCAGGCACTCTGTCAACAGATCTAGTTCCTTAAACCTATTTCTCACTTCTACTGTATAGTCATAAGGGAGTTGATTTAGGTCATAAGTGAATGGCCTAGTGGTTTTCTCCACTTTCTTCAATTTAAGCCTGAATTTGGCAATAAGAAGTTCATGATCCGAGCCACAGTCAGCTCCTGGTCTTGTTTTTGCTGACTGTATAGAGCTTCTTCATATTTGGGTGCAAAGAATATAATCAGTCTGATTTCAGTGTTGACCATCTGGTGGTGTCCATGTGTAGAGTCTTCTCTTGTGTTGTTGGAAGAGGGTGCTTTCTATGACCAGTGTGTTCCCTTGGCAGAACTCTATTAGCCTTTGCCCTGCTTCATTCTGTACTCTTAAGGCCAGATTTGCCTGTTACTCCAGGTGTTTCTTGACTTTCTGCTTTTGCATTCTGGTCCCCTATAATGAAAAGGACATCTTTTTTGGGTGTTATATTATATAACCATTAAAAAGAATAAAATCTTGCCATTTGTGACAATATGGATAGACTTAATGGTTATTTTGCCAAGTGGAATAAGTCAAATGGAGGAAGGCAAATATGGTGTGATTTCATTTGTGTGTGGCGTCTAAAAACTGCGATGAATGAGCAAACATAACAAAATAGAAACAGAGTCATTGATGCAGAGAATAAAGTGGTAGCTGCCAGATGGCCTGAGGATGGGAGAATGAGTGAAATAAGTGAGGGGGATTGAGGTACAACTTATAGTTACAGAATAAATAAACTATGGAGGTGAAATGTACAGCATGGGGAATGTAGTCAGTGTTATAATATGTTTGTATGGTGACAGAGGCTAACTAGGCTTATCATGGTGATCATTTCATAATGTATAGAAGTATTGAATCACTGTGTTGTTCTTAGAGCTAACATAGTATTGTCAGTGAGTTATACTTCAATTGAAAAATAATTTGATTTAAGAGGATACTCAGAAAAGAATACTTACAAACCTATCATTTTATTCAACTTAAAAACTACAATTAAATACTCCTTTGAATTTTTTCTTAGACTGTGACTAAAAATGGCTGTGTAATACAGTAATAACTTTTGATAATGTGATTTAACGTGGCTAGCAAAAATGTATGATTAGATGAGGATCTTGCCCACTATGCATTAATCTTGAATAAGAATAATCTATAGAAAATAAAGCTTACTAAATATTTTGCTTGCAGTTTTCCATTTTGTAGGCACCATGATGAGAATTTATGCAGTTTACAATAAAAATAATTCTAAATCATGCAAAGTGACAACATCTTTGGCAATTAATCCAGAGAGCGTTGTTAATTTATGCAATGTAAGAGCTGTCATATAGCAAAGTTTGTCAGCTGAGCAAACACTGATAAGCTGAGCTGTAAGTTGTGTGAGGCACATAGCAGAAAGACTGTTACGTAGGAAACGCTCAAATGATTTCAGCAACTGCTGTGAATGTTGCAATAGTAGTTGATGGTGTTGTTATTACTACTAATGTTGTGCAAAGCGCTATAGCTAACCTTAACGAGATTGCAAATAGTCTGTGACAGCATCTTTGCTCTTAAGCATCTAACAAGTCTCCTCGTTTCTTCATTAATTTCTTTATTTTTAAAATTTGGATGGCTACCAAGTAATAGCTAGACATTGGGAATGAAGCAGTGCCCAGGTCACTCCCTGTTATTTCCTTCAGGAAGATCATAGTTGAGTAGCAGAGATATCAGTGACTCAATAATCGCAGTGCCTTGCGATGTGCTCTGATAGGCTAATACACAAAACGCAGTGGGGACACATAGGAAGACCACACAAAATAAATAAATAAATAAGGATTTCTTTTTTTCCCACTCATTCTCTTGGTGCTTTAAATTTTATTTATTTTTTTTTTTTTGCTTTAAAAAAAATTTTTTTTTTTAATTGAAGGATAATTGCTTTCCAGAGTTTTGTTGTTTTCTGTCAAACTTTAACATGAATCAGCCATAGGTATACATACATCCCCTCCCTTTTGAACCTCCCTCCCGTCTCCCTCCGCATCCCACCCGTCCAGGTTGATCCAGACCCCTGTTTGAGTTTCCTGGGCCATACAGAAAATCCCCGTTGGCTGTCTATTTTACACATGGTAATGTGAGTTTCCATGGTACTCTTCCCGTACATCTCACCCTCTCCTCCCCTCTCCCCATGTCCATAAGTCTGTTCTCTATGTCTGTTTCTCCACTGCTGCCCTGTAAATAAACTCTTCAGAACCATTTTTCTAGATTCTGTATGTATGCACTAGAACACTATATTTATCTTTCTCTTCTGACTTACTTCACTCTGTGTAATAGGTTCTAGGTTCATCCACCTCATTAAGACTAACTCAAGCTGCTTATTTTTATGGCTGCATAATATTCCATTGTGTACCTGTACCACAACTTCTTTATCCATTCATTCATCTGTCGAGGGGCATCTAGGTTGCTTCCATGTTCTAGCTATTGTGAATAGTGCTGCAGTGAACAATGGGATACATGTGTATTTTTCAGTTTTGATTTCCTCAGGGTGTATGCCTAGGAGTGGGATCACTGGGTCATATGGTGGTTTGATTCCTAGTTTTTTAAGGAGTCTCCATACCATCTTCCATTGTGGCTGTATCAATTTACCTTCCCACCAACAGTGCAAAAGCATTCCTTTTTCTCCACACCCGCTCCAGCATTTATTGTTTGTAGACTTTTTGATGATGGCCATTCTGACTGGTGTGAGGTGATATTTCATTGTAGTTTTGATTTGCATGTCTCTAATAATGAGTAATGTTGAGCATCTTTTCGTGTGTTTGTTAGCCATCTGCTTGTCTTCTTTGGAAAAATGTCTGTTTAGGTCTTTTTCCCACTTTTTGTTTGGGTTGTTTGTTTTTCTGGTATTGAGTTGTATGAGCTGCTTGTATGTTTTGGTAGTTAATCCTTTGTCAGTTGTTTTGTTTGCTGTTATTTTCTCCCATTCGGAGGATTGTCTTTTCACCTTGCTTATAGTTTCCTTTGCTGTGCAAACACTTTTAAATTTAATCAGGTCCCACTTGTTTACTTTTGTTTTTATTTCCATTACTCTAGGAGGTGGGTCGTAGGGGATCTTGCTTTGATTTATGTCATCAACAGTTCTGCCTATGTTTTCCTCTAAGAGTTTTATAGTTTCTGGCCTTACATTTAGGTCTTTAATCCATTTTGGGTTTATCTTTGTGTTTGGTGTTTGGAAGTGTTCTAATTTCATCCTTTTACATGTAACTATACAGTTTTCCTAGTACCATTTATTGAAAAGGCTGTCTTTGCCCCATTGTATATTCTTGCCCCCTTTGTCAAAAATAAGGTACCCGTGGGTGCATGGGTTTATTTCTGGTCTTTCTATTTTTTTTCCATTGGTCTATATTTCTGTTTTTGTACCAGTAAATAAAGGATTTCTTATCGAAGATATTTAATCTTCATCTGTAAGACCCTGTAAAGTTAGCCAAACTTGGAGGTAAGAAGGAGTGTGGTGCTATGGGAAGCTAATGAAATTTCATGAGAGATATTTAAGAGGAACCAGAGATCAAATTGCCAAGATCCATTGGATCACAGAAAAAGCAAGAGAATCCTGGAAAAGCATCTACTTCTGCTTTACTGACTATGATAAAACTAACTGTGTGGATCACAACAGACTGTGGAAAATTCTTAAATAGATGGGAATACCAGACCACCTTTCCTGCCACCTGAGATATCCATATGCAGGTCAAGAAGCAACAGTTACAACCGGACATGGGACAATGGATTAGTTCCAAATTGGGAAAGGAGTACGTCAAGGCTGTATATTGTCACCCTGCTTATTTTACTTATATTTAGAGTACATCATGTGAAATGCCGAGCTGGATGAAGCCCAAGCTGGAATCAAGATTGCTGGGAGAAATATCAATACCCTCAGATATCCAGATGACACCACACGTATGGCAGATAGTGAAGAGGAACCAAAGCACCTCTTGATGAAAGTGAAAGAAGAGAGTGAAAAAGCTGGCAAAAATGCAACATTCAAAAAACTTAGATCTTGGCCTCCAGTCCCATTACTTCATGGGGAAACAATGGAAACAGTGAAAGACTTTATTTTCTTGGGCTCAAAAATCGCTGCAGCCATGAAATTAAAAGACGCTTGCTCCTTGGAAGAAAAGCTATGACCAGTCTAGACAATATATTAAAAAGCAGAGACATTACTCTGCTGACAAAGGTCCGCCTAGTTGAAGCTATGGTTTTCCAGGAGTCCTGTATGGATGTGTGAGTTGGAACATAAAGAAGGCTGAGGGCTGAAGAATTGATGCTTTTGAACTGTGGTGTTGGAGCAGACTCTTGAGAGTCCCTTGGACTGCAAGGAGATCAAACTAGTCCATCCTATTGGAAATCGGTCCTGAATGTTCATTGGAAGGACTGATGCTGAAGCTGAAACTCCAACACTTTGGCCACCTGATGTAAAGAACTGACTCACTGGAAAGACTCTGATGCTGGGAAAGACTGAAGGCAGAAGGAGAAGGGGACGACAGAGGATGAGATGGTTGGATGGCATCACTGATTCAATGCATATGAGTTTGGATAAACTCCGGGAGTTGGTAATGGACAGGGAGGCCTGGCGTGCTGCAGTCCATGGGGTCGCAAAGAGTTGGACACGACTGAGCGACTGAACTGAACTGAACTGAATGTTGGCTCCTAGGAGAAGAATTGGTTAAAGCAAGACTGATCCCCATTCATAAAAGGTGCTGCTGAAGACAGCTAGAAAAACAGGAATTTGATGATCAGGACAAAAGAGCAGCTCTAAGAATTGCAGTGCTAGGCATAGGTGGCTGGCCACTGAATTGTAAACGACCAGGACTAATTTTTTTTTAAAGATAGTGCTTGCCTCTAAGTGTCAGAGGGAGCTGAAATTATGAAGAGAATCAGAGAGGGTCAGATGACAGGAAGATATCCCTGGAATTGCATGAAAAGTGCCAGGTCTTTCAAGTACCATAGTATTGAGATTTCTGTAAGAAGAAGTTACAGTGTTTCTGTTTCTCTAGAAAATGATTATTTACTGAAACTTAATTTTTAAAAAAAAGATACATCATATTTTTAATAATTTTTTAAACACTTTATTGAAATATAGTTGATTTATAATGTTGTATTCATTTCTTCTGTAAGGAAAGTGATCCAGTTATACATATTTATACATTCTTTTTCATTACAGTTTATCAGGACACTGAATATGATTGCCTGTGTTATAGAGTACGACTTTGTTTTTTATCCATTCTATGTATAATAGTTTGCGTCTGTTAATCCCAAATTCCCAGTTTATCCCTACCACAACCTCCACCTTGGCAAACACAAGTCTATTCCCCATTTCCATCAGTCAGTGTGTGTTTCATAGATGATTTTGTTTGTGTCATATTTTAGATATCGCATTTACACAATATCATATGGTATTTGTGTTTCTTTCTGAGTGACTTCATTTAGTATGGCAATCTCTGTGTCCATCCATGTTGTTGCAAAAGGCGTTTCATACTTTTTTATGACCGAGTAGTATTCTACTGTGGGCTTCCCCGTCAGCAGTAAAGAGTTCCGCCTGCGGTACAGGAGTTGCAGGAGATGCAGGTTCAGTTCCTGGGCCGGGAAGATCCCCTGGAGGAGGGCATGGCAACCCACTCCAGTGTTCTTGCCTGGAGAGTCCCATGGACAGAGGAGCCTGGCGGGCTACTGTTCATAGGGTCTCAAAGAGTCAGATATGACTGAAGCAGCTTGGCACACACACATACACAGTATTCTCTTGTATATATGTTCCACATTTTTATCCATTCATCTGTCGATGGACATTTGGGTTGTTTCTTCGTCTTGGCTTGTGAATAACGTTGCTATGAACATATGGATGCAAGTATCTTTCTGAATTATAGTTTTGTCCAGATATATGCCAAGGAGTAGGATTGCTGGATCAGATGGCAGTTCTATCTTTAGTGTTTTGAGGAACCTCCAAACTGTTTTCCATAGTGGCTGCATCAATTCACTTCCCCACCAACAATGTAGGAGAGTTCCTTTTTCTCCACACCTACTCCGGCATTTGTTCTTTATAGATTTTTTAAATAATAGCCATTCCAACAATTGTGAGGTGGTACCTTATTCTGGTTTAGATTTTAGTTTCTCTAATAATTAGCAAGGTTGAGCATCTCTTCATGTTTTTTCTTGTCATCTGTTTGTCTTCTTTGGAGGAATGTCTACTTAGGTCTTCTGCGAGTTTTTGGATTGGGTTTTTTGTTGTTGCTGTTGAGTTGTATGAGCTATGTGCATATTTTGAAATTAAACTCATGTCAGTAGCATCATTTGCAAATATTTTCTCCTAGTTCATAGACTGTCTTTTCATTTTGTTTATGGTTTCCTTTTCTGTACAAAAGCTTCATTCAGTCCAATTTATTTTTGCTTTTATTTCTATTCCCTTGGGAGGTTGACCTAAGAAAATATTTGTACGATTTACTCAGTATGTCCTATCAAAGCTCAGGAGGCATTGAGAATTAAGTGTGGCTATTGCTAAACCACTGTTTTTTTGCATCTTGCCTAGAATAGTTGCTGAGTCTCTGCATTCATTGGTCTGCACTGCTTTCCTTATGAAGTGCAGTAATATGTAACAGCTACTGGTCAGAACATTAAGCAAAAACTGTTTATATCCTTGATCTGAAGCTCCAAAGGAATGTTGTAAGAGCTGGCCATTTGTGAGCAGCTGATACATGCAGCTAATTGTTCTTAATTCTGAAACCCTTTAAAATAGAGACAGTATTTTCTAAGTTGTCTGCTGTGCTTGCTGTTGCTGTCATCAGAAAGAGAAATGCTAGAGAAGAAGAGAAAAGGAAAACAACTATTTTGTTGATTCTGGAAATTTTTCTTGATATTAGTTACAATATATTTATCATGTGTATCAATCTAGTTTTCCTATTGTTCTCATTAGACAAAACAGCAATAGAGGATCTAAAATAAGTTATATGACTGAATCATGTTGCCGTGCGCCTGAAACTAACGTAGCATTGTGAATCAACTATCTTTCAACAGAGGAACCTTATAGGGTTAGAATTCTGAAGACTGTTTAAAAAATTATCGTTTACTAAATAGACATGTAAGGACAATTTCCCTATGTCCTCCTTATGAGAGGTTTCATTCCTTGCATAAATAAATGTGGGAAATGGTTATGTAGGAAAATAGGAGAAATGGTTACTTATATACAGCAATATTTTAATCTATTTAATGAATGTGTGTTGTATCCCTGTTGTATTTAAGAAAACATGCGATGTTACAGTAAAAATGGAGAGGCCAGGCTTTGAACACTGTGTGAGTAGGATTCCACCATTGAACCGGAGTTTCTCCTTCTGCTAGGTGAGATTCTTTGCAGCTACCGCAGTGGCACTGCCTTTACAGAGATTATATTTCTGTGTGGGAATTACACCTTAATCACCAAATCAGAAGAAGAAAAGTAAAATTATACCTGTAGTAAGTGCAAAGAAAAGAGGTGTATAGTGTAATAAAAATATATTCCTGTGTGTTTTAATTTTTAAAACATGATCAAAACTTATCATTGAAATCTGTTCTGAAGAATAGATATGTGAAATGACAGAGCTATCCGAGATTTGAGTTAGTTCTAGTCACGTGGGTGAACCCAGAGCCTATTATACAGACTGAAGTAAGTCAGGAAGAGAAAAGCTAATACTGTGTATTAACACACATATGTGCAATCTAAACAAATGGTACTGCTGAACCTATTTGTAGGGCAGCAATAGAGACACAGAGACAGACTTGTGGACACAGCGGGAGGAAAGGAGAGAGTGGGCTGGAGAGAAGGAGAGAGTGGGCTGGAGAGAAGGAGAGAGTGGGATGGAGAGAAGGAGAGAGAGGGCTGGAGAGAAGGAGAGAGAGGGCTGGAGAGAAGGAGAGAGTGGGCTGGAGGGAAGGAGAGAGTGGGCTGGAGGGAAGGAGAGAGTGGGATGGAGAGAAGGAGAGAGAGGGCTGGAGAGAAGGAGAGAGAGGGCTGGAGAGAAGGAGAGAGTGGGCTGCAGGGAAGGAGACAGTGGGCTGGAGAGAAGGAGAGAGTGGGCTGGAGAGAAGGAGAGAGAGGGCTGGAGAGAAGGAGAGAGTGGGCTTGAGAGAAGGAGAGAGTGGGATGGAGAGAAGGAGAGAGTGGGATGGAGAGAAGGAGAGAGTGGGCTGGAGAGAAGGAGAGAGTGGGATGGAGGGAAGGAGAGAGAGGGATGGAGGGAAGGAGAGAGTGGGATGGAGGGAAGGAGAGAGTGGGCTGGAGAGAAGGAGAGAGTGGGATGGAGAGAAGGAGAGAGTGGGATGGAGAGAAGGAGACAGAGGGCTGGAGAGAAGGAGAGAAGGGCTGGAGAGAAGGAGAGAGTGGGCTGGAGAGAAGGAGAGAGTGGGATGGAGGGAAGGAGAGAGTGGGATGGAGGGAAGGAGAGAGTGGGCTGGAGAGAAGGAGAGAGTGGGATGGAGAGAAGGAGACAGAGGGCTGGAGAGAAGGAGAGAGAGGGCTGGAGAGAAGGAGAGAGTGGGCTGGAGAGAAGGAGAGAGTGGGATGGAGGGAAGGAGAGAGAGGGATGGAGGGAAGGAGAGAGTGGGATGGAGGGAAGGAGAGAGTGGGCTGGAGAGAAGGAGAGAGTGGGCTGGAGAGAAGGAGAGAGTGGGATGGAGAGAAGGAGAGAGTGGGATGGAGAGAAGGAGAGAGAGGGCTGGAGAGAAGGAGAGAGAGGGCTGGAGAGAAGGAGAGAGTGGGCTGGAGGGAAGGAGAGAGAGGGCTGGAGGGAAGGAGAGAGAGGGATGGAGGGAAGGAGAGAGTGGGATGGAGGGAAGGAGAGAGTGGGCTGGAGAGAAGGAGAATGTGGAATGGAGGGAAGGAGAGAGAAGGATGGAGGGAAGGAGAGAGTGGGATGGAGGGAAGGAGAGAGTGGGCTGGAGAGAAGGAGAGAGAGGGCTGGAGAGAAGGAGAGAGTGGGATGGAGAGAAGGAGAGAGAGGGCTGGAGAGAAGGAGAGAGAGGGCTGGAGAGAAGGAGAGAGTGGGATGGAGGGAAGGAGAGAGAGGGATGGAGAGAAGGAGAGTGTGGAATGGAGGGAAGGAGAGAGAAGGATGGAGGGAAGGAGAGAGTGGGATGGAGGGAAGGAGAGAGTGGGATGGAGGGAAGGAGAGAGTGGGCTGGAGAGAAGGAGAGTGTGGAATGGAGGGAAGGAGAGAGAAGGATGGAGGGAAGGAGAGAGTGGGATGGAGGGAAGGAGAGAGTGGGATGGAGGGAAGGAGAGAGTGGGCTGGAGAGAAGGAGAGAGAGGGCTGGAGAGAAGGAGAGAGTGGGATGGAGAGAAGGAGAGAGAGGGCTGGAGAGAAGGAGAGAGAGGGCTGGAGAGAAGGAGAGAGTGGGATGGAGGGAAGGAGAGAGACGGATGGAGGGAAGGAGAGAGTGGGATGGAGGGAAGGAGAGAGTGGGCTGGAGAGAAGGAGAGAGTGGGCTGGAGAGAAGGAGAGAGTGGGATGGAGAGAAGGAGAGAGAGGGCTGGAGAGAAGGAGAGAGAGGGCTGGAGAGAAGGAGAGAGTGGGCTGGAGGGAAGGAGAGAGAGGGCTGGAGGGAAGGAGAGAGAGGGCTGGAGGGAAGGAGAGAGAGGGATGGAGGGAAGGAGAGAGTGGGCTGGAGAAAAGGAGAGTGTGGAATGGAGGGAAGGAGAGAGAGGGATGGAGGGAAGGGAGAGTGGGCTGGAGGGAAGGAGAGAGTGGGCTGGAGAGAAGGAGAGAGAGGGCTGGAGAGAAGGAGAGAGTGGGATGGAGAGAAGGAGAGAGAGGGCTGGAGAGAAGGAGAGAGTGGGATGGAGAGAAGGAGAGAGTGGGCTGGAGAGAAGGAGAGAGAGGGATGGAGGGAAGGAGAGAGTGGGCTGGAGAGAAGGAGAGAGTGGGATGGAGAGAAGGAGAGAGAGGGATGGAGAGAAGGAGAGAGAGGGTTGGAGAGAAGGAGAGAGTGGGATGGAGAGAAGGAGAGAGAGGGATGGAGGGAAGGAGAGAGACGGATGGAGAGAAGGAGAGAGAGGGATGGAGAGAAGGAGAGAGTGGGCTGGAGAGAAGGAGAGAGAGGGATGGAGGGAAGGAGAGAGTGGGCTGGAGAGAAGGAGAGAGAGGGATAGAGAGAAGGAGAGAGACGGATGGAGAGAAGGAGAGAGAGGGATGGAGAGAAGGAGAGAGTGGGCTGGAGAGAAGGAGAGAGAGGGATGGAGGGAAGGAGAGAGTGGGCTGGAGAGAAGGAGAGAGTGGGCTGGAGAGAAGGAGAGAGTGGGATGGAGAGAAGGAGACAGTGGGATGGAGAGAAGGAGAGAGAGGGCTGGAGAGAAGGAGAGAGTGGGCTGGAGGGAAGGAGAGAGAGGGCTGGAGGGAAGGAGAGAGAGGGATGGAGGGAAGGAGAGAGTGGGATGGAGGGAAGGAGAGAGAGGGATGGAGGGAAGGAGAGAGTGGGCTGGAGAGAAGGAGAGAGAGGGATAGAGAGAAGGAGAGAGACGGATGGAGAGAAGGAGAGAGAGGGATGGAGAGAAGGAGAGAGTGGGCTGGAGAGAAGGAGAGAGAGGGATGGAGAGAAGGAGAGAGAGGGCTGGAGAGAAGGAGAGAGTGGGCTGGAGAGAAGGAGAGAGTGGGATGGAGAGAAGGAGAGAGTGGGATGGAGGGAAGGAGAGAGAGGGATGGAGGGAAGGAGAGAGTGGGATGGAGGGAAGGAGAGAGTGGGCTGGAGAGAAGGAGAGAGTGGGATGGAGAGAAGGAGAGAGTGGGATGGAGAGAAGGAGAGAGTGGGATGGAGGGAAGGAGAGAGAGGGATGGAGGGAAGGAGAGAGTGGGATGGAGGGAAGGAGAGAGTGGGCTGGAGAGAAGGAGAGAGTGGGCTGGAGAGAAGGAGCGAGAGGGATGGAGAGAAGGAGAGAGAGGGTTGGAGAGAAGGAGAGAGTGGGATGGAGAGAAAGAGAGATTGGGCTGGAGAGAAGGAGAGAGAGGGATGGAGGGAAGGAGAGAGAGGGCTGGAGAGAAGGAGAGAGAGGGCTGGAGAGAAGGAGAGAGAGGGATGGAGAGAAGGAGAGAGTGGGCTGGAGAGAAGGAGAGAGAGGGATGGAGGGAAGGAGAGAGTGGGATGGAGAGAAGGAGAGAGTGGGATGGAGAGAAGGAGAGAGTGGGCTGGAGAGAAAGAGAGAGAGGGATGGAGGGAAGGAGAGAGTGGGCTGGAGAGAAGGAGAGAGAGGGATGGAGAGAAGGAGAGAGAGGGCTGGAGAGAAGGAGAGAGTGGGCTGGAGAGAAGGAGAGAGTGGGATGGAGAGAAGGAGAGAGTGGGATGGAGAGAAGGAGAGAGAGGGATGGAGAGAAGGAGAGAGTGGGCTGGAGAGAAGGAGAGAGAGGGATGGAGGGAAGGAGAGAGTGGGCTGGAGAGAAGGAGAGAGTGGGATGGAGAGAAGGAGAGAGAGGGATGGAGAGAAGGAGAGAGAGGGCTGGAGAGAAAGAGAGAGTGGGCTGGAGAGAAGGAGAGAGTGGGCTGGAGAGAAGGAGAGAGTGGGATGGAGAGAAGGAGAGAGTGGGATGGAGAGAAGGAGAGAGTGGGCTGGAGAGAAGGAGAGAGAGGGATGGAGGGAAGGAGAGAGTGGGCTGGAGAGAAGGAGAGAGTGGGATGGAGAGAAGGAGCGAGAGGGATGGAGAGAAGGAGAGAGAGGGTTGGAGAGAAGGAGAGAGTGGGATGGAGAGAAAGAGAGATTGGGCTGGAGAGAAGGAGAGAGAGGGATGGAGGGAAGGAGAGAGAGGGCTGGAGAGAAGGAGAGAGAGGGCTGGAGAGAAGGAGAGACTGGGATGGAGAGAAGGAGAGAGTGGGCTGGAGAGAAGGAGAGAGAGGGATGGAGGGAAGGAGAGAGAGGGATGGAGAGAAGGAGAGAATTGGCTGGAGAGAAGGAGAGAGTGGGATGGAGAGAAGGAGAGAGTGGGATGGAGAGAAGGAGAGAGTGGGCTGGAGAGAAGGAGAGAGAGGGATGGAGAGATGGAGAGAGTGGGATGGAGAGAAGGAGAGAGAGGGATGGAGAGAAGGAGAGAGTGGGATGGAGAGAAAGAGAGAGTGGGATCGAGAGAAGGAGAGAGTGGGCTGGAGGGAAGGAGAGAGAGGGATGGAGGGAAGGAGAGAGTTTGATGGAGAGAAGGAGAGAGAGGGATGGAGAGAAGGAGAGAGTGGGATGGAGAGAAAGAGAGAGTGGGATCGAGAGAAGGAGAGAGTGGGCTGGAGGGAAGGATAGAGTGGGCTGGAGAGAAGGAGAGAGAGGGCTGGAGAGAAGGAGAGAGTGGGATGGAGAGAAGGAGAGAGTGGGATGGAGAGAAGGAGAGAGTGGGCTGGAGAGAAGGAGAGAGAGGGATGGAGAGAAGGAGAGAATGGGCTGGAGAGAAGGAGAGAGTGGGATGGAGAGAAGGAGAGAGTGGGCTGGAGAGAAGGAGAGAGAGGGATGGAGAGAAGGAGAGAGTGGGATGGAGAGGAGAGAGAGGGATGGAGAGAAGGAGATAGAGGGATGGAGAGAAGGAGAGAGTGGGATGGAGAGAAGGAGAGAGTGGGCTGGAGGGAAGTAGAGAGTTTGCTGGAGAGAAGGAGAGAGTGGGCTGGAGAGAAGGAGAGAGTGGGATGGAGAGAAGGAGAGAGAGGGCTGGAGAGAAGGAGAGAGAGGGCTGGAGAGAAGGAGAGAGAGTGCTGAAGAGGAGAGAGAGGGATGGAGAGAAGGAGAGAGTGGGATGGAGAGAAAGAGAGAGTGGGATCGAGAGAAGGAGAGAGTGGGCTGGAGGGAAGGAGAGAGAGGGATGGAGGGAAGGAGAGAGTGGGATGGAGAGAAGGAGAGAGAGGGATGGAGAGAAGGAGAGAGTGGGATGGAGAGAAAGAGAGAGTGGGATCGAGAGAAGGAGAGAGTGGGCTGGAGGGAAGGAGAGAGTGGGCTGGAGAGAAGGAGAGAGAGGGCTGGAGAGAAGGAGAGAGTGGGATGGAGAGAAGGAGAGAGTGGGATGGAGAGAAGGAGAGAGTGGGCTGGAGAGAAGGAGAGAGAGGGATGGAGAGAAGGAGAGAGAGGGCTGGAGAGAAGGAGAGAGTGGGATGGAGAGAAGGAGAGAGTGGGATGGAGAGAAGGAGAGAGTGGGCTGGAGAGAAGGAGAGAGTGGGCTGGAGAGAAGGAGAGAGTGGGATGGAGAGAAGGAGAGAGTGGGATGGAGAGAAGGAGATAGAGGGATGGAGAGAAGGAGAGAGTGGGATGGAGAGAAGGAGAGAGTGGGCTGGAGGGAAGTAGAGAGTTTGCTGGAGAGAAGGAGAGAGTGGGATGGAGAGAAGGAGAGAGAGGGCTGGAGAGAAGGAGAGAGAGGGCTGGAGAGAAGGAGAGAGAGTGCTGAAGAGAAGGAGAGAGAGGGATGGAGAGAAGGAGAGAGAGGGCTGGAGAGAAGGAGAGAGTGGGCTGGAGAGAAGGAGAGAGTGGGCTGGAGAGAAGGAGAGAGAGGGCTGGAGAGAAGGAGAGAGTGGGATGGAGAGAAGGAGAGAGAGGGCTGGAGAGAAGGAGAGAGTGGGCTGGAGGGAAGTAGAGAGTGGGCTGGAGAGAAGGAGAGAGAGGGCTGGAGAGAAGGAGAGAGAGGGCTGGAGAGAAGGAGAGAGAGGGATGGAGAGATGGAGAGAGAGGGCTGGAGAGAAGGAGAGAGTGGGATGGAGGGAAGGAGAGAGACGGATGGAGGGAAGGAGAGAGTGGGATGGAGGGAAGGAGAGAGTGGGCTGGAGAGAAGGAGAGAGTGGGCTGGAGAGAAGGAGAGAGTGGGATGGAGAGAAGGAGAGAGAGGGCTGGAGAGAAGGAGAGAGAGGGCTGGAGAGAAGGAGAGAGTGGGCTGGAGGGAAGGAGAGAGAGGGCTGGAGGGAAGGAGAGAGAGGGCTGGAGGGAAGGAGAGAGAGGGATGGAGGGAAGGAGAGAGTGGGCTGGAGAGAAGGAGAGTGTGGAATGGAGGGAAGGAGAGAGAGGGATGGAGGGAAGGGAGAGTGGGCTGGAGGGAAGGAGAGAGTGGGCTGGAGAGAAGGAGAGAGAGGGCTGGAGAGAAGGAGAGAGTGGGATGGAGAGAAGGAGAGAGAGGGCTGGAGAGAAGGAGAGAGTGGGATGGAGAGAAGGAGAGAGTGGGCTGGAGAGAAGGAGAGAGAGGGATGGAGGGAAGGAGAGAGTGGGCTGGAGAGAAGGAGAGAGTGGGATGGAGAGAAGGAGAGAGAGGGATGGAGAGAAGGAGAGAGAGGGTTGGAGAGAAGGAGAGAGTGGGATGGAGAGAAGGAGAGAGAGGGATGGAGGGAAGGAGAGAGACGGATGGAGAGAAGGAGAGAGAGGGATGGAGAGAAGGAGAGAGTGGGCTGGAGAGAAGGAGAGAGAGGGATGGAGGGAAGGAGAGAGTGGGCTGGAGAGAAGGAGAGAGAGGGATAGAGAGAAGGAGAGAGACGGATGGAGAGAAGGAGAGAGAGGGATGGAGAGAAGGAGAGAGTGGGCTGGAGAGAAGGAGAGAGAGGGATGGAGGGAAGGAGAGAGTGGGCTGGAGAGAAGGAGAGAGTGGGCTGGAGAGAAGAAGACAGTGGGATGGAGAGAAGGAGACAGTGGGATGGAGAGAAGGAGAGAGAGGGCTGGAGAGAAGGAGAGAGTGGGCTGGAGGGAAGGAGAGAGAGGGCTGGAGGGAAGGAGAGAGAGGGATGGAGGGAAGGAGAGAGTGGGATGGAGGGAAGGAGAGAGAGGGATGGAGGGAAGGAGAGAGTGGGCTGGAGAGAAGGAGAGAGAGGGATAGAGAGAAGGAGAGAGACGGATGGAGAGAAGGAGAGAGAGGGATGGAGAGAAGGAGAGAGTGGGCTGGAGAGAAGGAGAGAGAGGGATGGAGAGAAGGAGAGAGAGGGCTGGAGAGAAGGAGAGAGTGGGCTGGAGAGAAGGAGAGAGTGGGATGGAGAGAAGGAGAGAGTGGGATGGAGGGAAGGAGAGAGAGGGATGGAGGGAAGGAGAGAGTGGGATGGAGGGAAGGAGAGAGTGGGCTGGAGAGAAGGAGAGAGTGGGCTGGAGAGAAGGAGAGAGTGGGATGGAGAGAAGGAGAGAGTGGGATGGAGAGAAGGAGAGAGTGGGATGGAGGGAAGGAGAGAGAGGGATGGAGGGAAGGAGAGAGTGGGATGGAGGGAAGGAGAGAGTGGGCTGGAGAGAAGGAGAGAGTGGGATGGAGGGAAGGAGAGAGAGGGATGGAGGGAAGGAGAGAGTGGGATGGAGGGAAGGAGAGAGTGGGCTGGAGAGAAGGAGAGAGTGGGCTGGAGAGAAGGAGAGAGTGGGATGGAGAGAAGGAGAGAGTGGGATGGAGGGAAGGAGAGAGAGGGATGGAGGGAAGGAGAGAGTGGGATGGAGGGAAGGAGAGAGTGGGCTGGAGAGAAGGAGAGAGTGGGCTGGAGAGAAGGAGCGAGAGGGATGGAGAGAAGGAGAGAGAGGGTTGGAGAGAAGGAGAGAGTGGGATGGAGAGAAAGAGAGATTGGGCTGGAGAGAAGGAGAGAGAGGGATGGAGGGAAGGAGAGAGAGGGCTGGAGAGAAGGAGAGAGAGGGCTGGAGAGAAGGAGAGACTGGGATGGAGAGAAGGAGAGAGTGGGCTGGAGAGAAGGAGAGAGAGGGATGGAGGGAAGGAGAGAGAGGGATGGAGAGAAGGAGAGAATTGGCTGGAGAGAAGGAGAGAGTGGGATGGAGAGAAGGAGAGAGTGGGATGGAGAGAAGGAGAGAGTGGGCTGGAGAGAAGGAGAGAGAGGGATGGAGAGATGGAGAGAGTGGGATGGAGAGAAGGAGAGAGAGGGATGGAGAGAAGGAGAGAGTGGGATGGAGAGAAAGAGAGAGTGGGATCGAGAGAAGGAGAGAGTGGGCTGGAGGGAAGGAGAGAGAGGGATGGAGGGAAGGAGAGAGTGGGATGGAGAGAAGGAGAGAGAGGGATGGAGAGAAGGAGAGAGTGGGATGGAGAGAAAGAGAGAGTGGGATCGAGAGAAGGAGAGAGTGGGCTGGAGGGAAGGATAGAGTGGGCTGGAGAGAAGGAGAGAGAGGGCTGGAGAGAAGGAGAGAGTGGGATGGAGAGAAGGAGAGAGTGGGATGGAGAGAAGGAGAGAGTGGGCTGGAGAGAGGGAGAGAGAGGGATGGAGAGAAGGAGAGAATGGGCTGGAGAGAAGGAGAGAGTGGGATGGAGAGAAGGAGAGAGTGGGCTGGAGAGAAGGAGAGAGAGGGATGGAGAGAAGGAGAGAGTGGGATGGAGAGGAGAGAGAGGGATGGAGAGAAGGAGATAGAGGGATGGAGAGAAGGAGAGAGTGGGATGGAGAGAAGGAGAGAGTGGGCTGGAGGGAAGTAGAGAGTTTGCTGGAGAGAAGGAGAGAGTGGGCTGGAGAGAAGGAGAGAGTGGGATGGAGAGAAGGAGAGAGAGGGCTGGAGAGAAGGAGAGAGAGGGCTGGAGAGAAGGAGAGAGAGTGCTGAAGAGGAGAGAGAGGGATGGAGAGAAGGAGAGAGTGGGATGGAGAGAAAGAGAGAGTGGGATCGAGAGAAGGAGAGAGTGGGCTGGAGGGAAGGAGAGAGAGGGATGGAGGGAAGGAGAGAGTGGGATGGAGAGAAGGAGAGAGAGGGATGGAGAGAAGGAGAGAGTGGGATGGAGAGAAAGAGAGAGTGGGATCGAGATAAGGAGAGAGTGGGCTGGAGGGAAGGAGAGAGTGGGCTGGAGAGAAGGAGAGAGAGGGCTGGAGAGAAGGAGAGAGTGGGATGGAGAGAAGGAGAGAGTGGGATGGAGAGAAGGAGAGAGTGGGCTGGAGAGAAGGAGAGAGAGGGATGGAGAGAAGGAGAGAATGGGCTGGAGAGAAGGAGAGAGTGGGATGGAGAGAAGGAGAGAGTGGGATGGAGAGAAGGAGAGAGTGGGCTGGAGAGAAGGAGAGAGTGGGCTGGAGAGAAGGAGAGAGTGGGATGGAGAGAAGGAGAGAGTGGGATGGAGAGAAGGAGATAGAGGGATGGAGAGAAGGAGAGAGTGGGATGGAGAGAAGGAGAGAGTGGGCTGGAGGGAAGTAGAGAGTTTGCTGGAGAGAAGGAGAGAGTGGGATGGAGAGAAGGAGAGAGAGGGCTGGAGAGAAGGAGAGAGAGGGCTGGAGAGAAGGAGAGAGAGTGCTGAAGAGAAGGAGAGAGAGGGATGGAGAGAAGGAGAGAGAGGGCTGGAGAGAAGGAGAGAGTGGGCTGGAGAGAAGGAGAGAGTGGGCTGGAGAGAAGGAGAGAGAGGGCTGGAGAGAAGGAGAGAGTGGGATGGAGAGAAGGAGAGAGAGGGCTGGAGAGAAGGAGAGAGTGGGCTGGAGGGAAGTAGAGAGTGGGCTGGAGAGAAGGAGAGAGAGGGCTGGAGAGAAGGAGAGAGAGGGATGGAGAGAAGGAGAGAGAGGGATGGAGAGATGGAGAGAGAGGGCTGGAGAGAAGGAGAGAGTGGGATGGAGGGAAGGAGAGAGACGGATGGAGGGAAGGAGAGAGTGGGATGGAGGGAAGGAGAGAGTGGGCTGGAGAGAAGGAGAGAGTGGGCTGGAGAGAAGGAGAGAGTGGGATGGAGAGAAGGAGAGAGAGGGCTGGAGAGAAGGAGAGAGAGGGCTGGAGAGAAGGAGAGAGTGGGCTGGAGGGAAGGAGAGAGAGGGCTGGAGGGAAGGAGAGAGAGGGCTGGAGGGAAGGAGAGAGAGGGATGGAGGGAAGGAGAGAGTGGGCTGGAGAGAAGGAGAGTGTGGAATGGAGGGAAGGAGAGAGAGGGATGGAGGGAAGGGAGAGTGGGCTGGAGGGAAGGAGAGAGTGGGCTGGAGAGAAGGAGAGAGAGGGCTGGAGAGAAGGAGAGAGTGGGATGGAGAGAAGGAGAGAGTGGGATGGAGAGAAGGAGAGAGTGGGATGGAGAGAAGGAGAGAGTGGGCTGGAGAGAAGGAGAGAGAGGGATGGAGGGAAGGAGAGAGTGGGCTGGAGAGAAGGAGAGAGTGGGATGGAGAGAAGGAGAGAGAGGGATGGAGAGAAGGAGAGAGAGGGTTGGAGAGAAGGAGAGAGTGGGATGGAGAGAAGGAGAGAGAGGGATGGAGGGAAGGAGAGAGACGGATGGAGAGAAGGAGAGAGAGGGATGGAGAGAAGGAGAGAGTGGGCTGGAGAGAAGGAGAGAGAGGGATGGAGGGAAGGAGAGAGTGGGCTGGAGAGAAGGAGAGAGAGGGATAGAGAGAAGGAGAGAGACGGATGGAGAGAAGGAGAGAGAGGGATGGAGAGAAGGAGAGAGTGGGCTGGAGAGAAGGAGAG
The DNA here is from genome assembly GCF_033118175.1 of Dama dama. NCBI lineage: Eukaryota > Metazoa > Chordata > Mammalia > Artiodactyla > Cervidae > Dama > Dama dama. The sequence continues at coordinate 72,163,702 of NC_083701.1, forward strand.
AGAGGGATGGAGGGAAGGAGAGAGTGGGCTGGAGAGAAGGAGAGAGTGGGCTGGAGAGAAGGAGACAGTGGGATGGAGAGAAGGAGACAGTGGGATGGAGAGAAGGAGAGAGAGGGCTGGAGAGAAGGAGAGAGTGGGCTGGAGGGAAGGAGAGAGAGGGCTGGAGGGAAGGAGAGAGAGGGATGGAGGGAAGGAGAGAGTGGGATGGAGGGAAGGAGAGAGAGGGATGGAGGGAAGGAGAGAGTGGGCTGGAGAGAAGGAGAGAGAGGGATAGAGAGAAGGAGAGAGACGGATGGAGAGAAGGAGAGAGAGGGATGGAGAGAAGGAGAGAGTGGGCTGGAGAGAAGGAGAGAGAGGGATGGAGAGAAGGAGAGAGAGGGCTGGAGAGAAGGAGAGAGTGGGCTGGAGAGAAGGAGAGAGTGGGATGGAGAGAAGGAGAGAGTGGGATGGAGGGAAGGAGAGAGAGGAATGGAGGGAAGGAGAGAGTGGGATGGAGGGAAGGAGAGAGTGGGCTGGAGAGAAGGAGAGAGTGGGCTGGAGAGAAGGAGAGAGTGGGCTGGAGAGAAGGAGAGAGTGGGATGGAGAGAAGGAGAGAGTGGGATGGAGGGAAGGAGAGAGAGGGATGGAGGGAAGGAGAGAGTGGGATGGAGGGAAGGAGAGAGTGGGCTGGAGAGAAGGAGAGAGTGGGCTGGAGAGAAGGAGCGAGAGGGATGGAGAGAAGGAGAGAGAGGGTTGGAGAGAAGGAGAGAGTGGGATGGAGAGAAAGAGAGATTGGGCTGGAGAGAAGGAGAGAGAGGGATGGAGGGAAGGAGAGAGAGGGCTGGAGAGAAGGAGAGAGAGGGCTGGAGAGAAGGAGAGAGAGGGATGGAGAGAAGGAGAGAGTGGGCTGGAGAGAAGGAGAGAGAGGGATGGAGGGAAGGAGAGAGAGGGCTGGAGAGAAGGAGAGAGTGGGATGGAGAGAAGGAGAGAGTGGGATGGAGAGAAGGAGAGAGTGGGCTGGAGAGAAAGAGAGAGAGGGATGGAGGAAAGGAGAGAGTGGGCTGGAGAGAAGGAGAGAGAGGGATGGAGAGAAGGAGAGAGAGGGCTGGAGAGAAGGAGAGAGTGGGCTGGAGAGAAGGAGAGAGTGGGATGGAGAGAAGGAGAGAGTGGGATGGAGAGAAGGAGAGAGAGGGATGGAGAGAAGGAGAGAGTGGGCTGGAGAGAAGGAGAGAGAGGGATGGAGGGAAGGAGAGAGTGGGCTGGAGAGAAGGAGAGAGTGGGATGGAGAGAAGGAGAGAGAGGGATGGAGAGAAGGAGAGAGAGGGCTGGAGAGAAAGAGAGAGTGGGCTGGAGAGAAGGAGAGAGTGGGCTGGAGAGAAGGAGAGAGTGGGATGGAGAGAAGGAGAGAGTGGAATGGAGAGAAGGAGAGAGTGGGCTGGAGAGAAGGAGAGAGAGGGATGGAGGGAAGGAGAGAGTGGGCTGGAGAGAAGGAGAGAGTGGGATGGAGAGAAGGAGCGAGAGGGATGGAGAGAAGGAGAGAGAGGGTTGGAGAGAAGGAGAGAGTGGGATGGAGAGAAAGAGAGATTGGGCTGGAGAGAAGGAGAGAGAGGGATGGAGGGAAGGAGAGAGAGGGCTGGAGAGAAGGAGAGAGAGGGCTGGAGAGAAGGAGAGACTGGGATGGAGAGAAGGAGAGAGTGGGCTGGAGAGAAGGAGAGAGAGGGATGGAGGGAAGGAGAGAGAGGGATGGAGAGAAGGAGAGAATTGGCTGGAGAGAAGGAGAGAGTGGGATGGAGAGAAGGAGAGAGTGGGATGGAGAGAAGGAGAGAGTGGGCTGGAGAGAAGGAGAGAGAGGGATGGAGAGATGGAGAGAGTGGGATGGAGAGAAGGAGAGAGAGGGATGGAGAGAAGGAGAGAGTGGGATCGAGAGAAAGAGAGAGTGGGATCGAGAGAAGGAGAGAGTGGGCTGGAGGGAAGGAGAGAGAGGGATGGAGGGAAGGAGAGAGTGGGATGGAGAGAAGGAGAGAGAGGGATGGAGAGAAGGAGAGAGTGGGATGGAGAGAAAGAGAGAGTGGGATCGAGAGAAGGAGAGAGTGGGCTGGAGGGAAGGAGAGAGTGGGCTGGAGAGAAGGAGAGAGAGGGCTGGAGAGAAGGAGAGAGTGGGATGGAGAGAAGGAGAGAGTGGAATGGAGAGAAGGAGAGAGTGGGCTGGAGAGAAGGAGAGAGAGGGATGGAGAGAAGGAGAGAATGGGCTGGAGAGAAGGAGAGAGTGGGATGGAGAGAAGGAGAGAGTGGGCTGGAGAGAAGGAGAGAGAGGGATGGAGAGAAGGAGAGAGTGGGATGGAGAGGAGAGAGAGGGATGGAGAGAAGGAGATAGAGGGATGGAGAGAAGGAGAGAGTGGGATGGAGAGAAGGAGAGAGTGGGCTGGAGGGAAGTAGAGAGTTTGCTGGAGAGAAGGAGAGAGTGGGCTGGAGAGAAGGAGAGAGTGGGATGGAGAGAAGGAGAGAGAGGGCTGGAGAGAAGGAGAGAGAGGGCTGGAGAGAAGGAGAGAGAGTGCTGAAGAGGAGAGAGAGGGATGGAGAGAAGGAGAGAGTGGGATGGAGAGAAAGAGAGAGTGGGATCGAGAGAAGGAAAGAGTGGGCTGGAGGGAAGGAGAGAGAGGGATGGAGGGAAGGAGAGAGTGGGATGGAGAGAAGGAGAGAGAGGGATGGAGAGAAGGAGAGAGTGGGATGGAGAGAAAGAGAGAGTGGGATCGAGAGAAGGAGAGAGTGGGCTGGAGGGAAGGAGAGAGTGGGCTGGAGAGAAGGAGAGAGAGGGCTGGAGAGAAGGAGAGAGTGGGATGGAGAGAAGGAGAGAGTGGGATGGAGAGAAGGAGAGAGTGGGCTGGAGAGAAGGAGAGAGAGGGATGGAGAGAAGGAGAGAATGGGCTGGAGAGAAGGAGAGAGTGGGATGGAGAGAAGGAGAGAGTGGGATGGAGAGAAGGAGAGAGTGGGCTGGAGAGAAGGAGAGAGTGGGCTGGAGAGAAGGAGAGAGTGGGATGGAGAGAAGGAGAGAGTGGGATGGAGAGAAGGAGATAGAGGGATGGAGAGAAGGAGAGAGTGGGATGGAGAGAAGGAGAGAGTGGGCTGGAGGGAAGTAGAGAGTTTGCTGGAGAGAAGGAGAGAGTGGGATGGAGAGAAGGAGAGAGAGGGCTGGAGAGAAGGAGAGAGAGGGCTGGAGAGAAGGAGAGAGAGTGCTGAGGAGAAGGAGAGAGAGGGATGGAGAGAAGGAGAGAGAGGGCTGGAGAGAAGGAGAGAGTGGGCTGGAGAGAAGGAGAGAGTGGGCTGGAGAGAAGGAGAGAGAGGGATGGAGAGAAGGAGAGAGTGGGATGGAGAGAAGGAGAGAGAGGGCTGGAGAGAAGGAGAGAGTGGGCTGGAGGGAAGTTGAGAGTGGGCTGGAGAGAAGGAGAGAGAGGGCTGGAGAGAAGGAGAGAGAGGGATGGAGAGAAGGAGAGAGAGGGATGGAGAGATGGAGAGAGAGGGATGGAGAGAAGGAGAGAGAGGGCTGGAGAGAAGGAGAGAGTGGGCTGGAGAGAAGGAGAGAGAGGGATGGAGGGAAGGAGAGAGTGGGATGGAGGGAAGGAGAGAGAGGGATGGAGATAAGGAGAGAGTGGGCTGGAGAGAAGGAGAGAGAGGGATGGAGAGAAGGAGAGAGAGGGATGGAGAGAAGGAGAGAGAGGGATGGAGATAAGGAGAGAGTGGGCTGGAGAGAAGGAGAGAGTGGGATGGAGAGAAGGAGAGTGTGGGATGGAGAGAAGGAGAGAGTTGGATGGAGAGAAGGAGAGAGAGGGATGGATAGAAGGAGAGAGAGGAATGGAGTGAAGGAGAGAGAGGGCTGGAGAGAAGGAGAGAGTGGGATGGAGAGAAGGAGAGAGTGGGCTGGAGGGAAGTAGAGAGTGGGATGGAGGGAAGTAGAGAGTGGGATGGAGAGAAGGAGAGAGAGGGATGGAGAGAAGGAGAGAGTGGGATGGAGAGAAGGAGAGAGAGGGATGGAGAGAAGGAGAGATAGGGATGGAGAGAAGGAGAGAGAGGGATGGAGGGAAGGAGAGAGTGGGATGGAGAGAAGGAGAGAGATGGATGGAGAGAAGGGGAGAGTGGGCTGGAGAGAAGGAGAGAGTGGGATGGAGAGAAGGAGAGAGTGGGATGGAGAGAAGGAGAGAGTTGGATGGAGAGAAGGAGAGAGTGGGATGGAGAGAAGGAGAGAGAGGGATGGAGAGAAGGAGAGAATGGCCTGGAGAGAAGGAGAGAGAGGGATGGAGATAAGGAGAGAGTGGGCTGGAGTGAAGGAGAGAGTGGGATGGAGAGAAGGAGAGAGTGGGATGGAGAGAAGGAGAGAGTGGGATGGAGAGAAGGAGAGAGAGGGATGGAGAGAAGGAGAGATAGGGATGGAGAGAAGGAGAGAGAGGGATGGAGGGAAGGACAGTGTGGGCTGGAGGGAAGGAGAGAGATGGATGGAGAGAAGGGGAGAGTGGGCTGGAGAGAAGGAGAGAGTGGGATGGAGAGAAGGAGAGAGTGGGATGGAGAGAAGGAGAGAGTTGGATGGAGAGAAGGAGAGAGTGGGATGGAGAGAAGGAGAGAGAGGGATGGAGAGAAGGAGAGAATGGCCTGGAGAGAAGGAGAGAGAGGGATGGAGATAAGGAGAGAGTGGGCTGGAGTGAAGGAGAGAGTGGGATGGAGAGAAGGAGAGAGTGGGATGGAGAGAAGGAGAGAGTGGGATGGAGAGAAGGACAGAGTGGGATGGAGAGAAGGAGAGAGTTGGATGGAGAGAAGGAGAGAGTGGGATGGAGAGAAGGAGAGAGTGGGATGGAGAGAAGGAGAGAGTTGGATGGAGAGAAGGAGAGAGTGGGATGGGAGAAGGAGAGAGTGGGATGGAGAGAAGGAGAGAGTGGGATGGAGAGAAGGAGAGAGTGGGATGGAGAGAAGGAGAGAGAGGGCTGGACGGAAGGAGAGAGTGTGGCGTGTTGAGAGAGGTGCTTTGAAGCGTGTCTTTTACCATATGCAAAACAGATAGCCATTTGGGCTTCCCTGGCGGCTCACGGAGTAAAGATTCTGCCTACAGTTCAGGAGATCCAGGTTCTGTTCCTGGGTCAGGAAGATCCCCTGGAAGAGGCAGTTGCTGCCCACTCCAGTGTTCTTGTCTGGAGAATTCCATGGACAGAGGACCCTGGTGGACTACAGTCCATGGGGTCACACACAGCTGGACACAGCTGAGTGATGGAGCACAGTACACCTGGGAATTTGCTATATGACACGGAGCTCAACCCGACGCTCTGTACCAACCTAGGGGGTGATACAGGGCGGGAGGTGGACGGGAGATTGGAGGTGGGGTGGACATATGTGTATCTCTGTGGCTGATTCATGCTGATATGTATGGCAGAAACAATACAACATAGTAAAGCAATTATCCTCCAAATAAAAATAAATAAACTTTTAAAAAAACAACATATTCCTTGAGAAGAAATAAAAGACTAAAAATTAAGAGACAGGGATCTTAGTGCTGGAATATTATAGACATGGTGAGATGTTCCATTTTGGTCTATAAATTTCATGTCGTTGGTCACTCGCTCAGTCATGACCGACTCTTTGTGACCCCATGGAGGGCAGCATGCCAGGCTTCCCTGTCCTTCACCATCTCATGGAGTTTGTTCACTCACGTCCGTTGAGTCGGTGAGGCCATCCAACCATCTAGTCCTCTGTCGCACCCTTCTCCTGACTTCAGTCTTTCCAAGCCTCAGGGTCTTTCCCAGTGAGTCAGTCGCATTAGGTGGCCAAAATATTGGAGTTTCAGCATCAGTCCTTCCAATGAATATTCAAGTTTGAGTTCCTTTAGGATTGACTGGTTGGATCTCCCTGCAGTCCAAGGGACTCTCAAGAGTCTTCTCCAACACCGCAGTTTGAAAGCATCAATTCTTCAGCCCTCAGCCTTCCTTATGGTCCAACTCACACATCCATACATGACTCCTGTAAAAATCATAGCTTTGACTAGACGGATCTTTGTCAGCAGAGTAACGTCTCTGCTTTCTAATATGCTGTCTACATTTGTCATACTTTCTCTTCCAAGGAGCAAGCATCTTCTAATTTCATGTCTGCAGTCACTAACTGCAGTGATTTTTGAAGCCCAAGTAAGTAAAGTCTTTCACTGATTTCATTGTTTCCCCATCTATGTGCCATGAAGTGATGGGACCAGATGCCGTGGTCTTAGTGTCTTGAATGTTGCATTTTTGCCAGCTTTTTCACTCTCCTCTTTCACTGTCTTCAAGAGGCTCTTTAGTTCCTCTTTGCTTTCTTCCGTATGCTGGTGTCATCTGTATATCTGAAATTATTGATATTTCTCCCTGAAATCTTCATTCCAGGTTGTGATCCATCCAGCCGGGCATTTCACATGAAGTGCTCTGTATGTAAGTTAAATAAATAGGGCAACAATCTGCAGCCTTGACACACTCCTTTCCCAATTTTGAAACAGTCTGTTTTCCCATGTTTGACTCTAACTCTTACTTCTTGACCTACATACAGGTTTCTCAGGAGGCAGGTAAGGTGACCTGGTATTACCAGCTCCTTAAGAATCTTCCGGTTTATTGTGATCCATGCAGTCAAAGGCTTCAGCTTAGTCAATGAAACAGAAATAGGGGTTTTTCTGGAATTCTCTTGCTTTTTCTATGATCCAACGAATGTTGGCAATTTGATTTCTGGTTTTTCTACCTTTTCTAAATCCAGCTTATACATCTGGAAGAACTCAATTCATGTACTGTTGATGTCTGGCTTGGGATTATGAGCATTACTTCACTAGTGTGTGAAATGAGTGCATTGTGTGGTAGTTTGTACATTCTTTGGCATTGCCTTTCTTAGGGATTGGAATGAAAACGGACCTTTTCCAGTCCTGTGGCCACTGCTGAGTTTTCCCGATTTGCTGGCATGTTGAATGCAACACTTTCACAGCATCAACATTTAGGATTTGAAATAGCTCAACTGGAATTCCATCACTTCCACTAGTTTTGTTCTTAGTGATGCTTCCTAAGGCCCACTTGACTTCACACTCTCAGATGTCTGGCTCTAGGAGAATGATCACACCATCATGGTTATCTGGGTCATTATGATCTTTTTTTGTACAGTTCTTCTGTGTATTCTTGCCACCTCTTCTTAATATCTTATGCTTCTGTTAGGTCCATACCGTTTCTGTCCTATATTGTGCCCATCTTTGCATGAAATGTTTCCTTCATACCTCTAGTTTTCTTGAAGAGATCTCTAGTCTTTCCCATTCTATTGTTTTCCTCTGTTTCTTTGCATTGATCATTTAGGAAGGCTTTCTTATCTCTCCTAGCTATACTTTGAAACTCTGCATTCAGATGGATATATCTTTCCTTTTCTCCTGTGCCTTTCACTTCTTTTCTTTTCTCATCTTTTTGTAAGGCATCCTCAATCAACCATTTTGCCTTTTTCCATTTCTTTCTCTTGGGGATGGTTTTGGTCACTCCCACCTGTACAAAGTCTTATGGTAGTTTTCTTGTATGTAGGTAGTTTTGCCAACCTTCTGTACAGTCAAAAGTCTATGTATAACTTAGGATTGGGTGTTTGCATCCACAATTCTCCCATAGCCATAATTTTTCCATAACTGTATTTCTGCATCTATGATCAACTGGAGTTTGTATAGCACTGTAACATTTACTATTGAAAAAAAACCCACATGTATGTCAGTCTATGCAATTCAAACCCATTTTGTTTAAGGTTCAATCTAGTCGCTTTTCCCTTGCTGCTTTTGCAATTCTTTATTTATCTTCCCTTTCTGCCATTTTTCATTACAGTGTGGCATGTCTCTGAGTTGATCTTTTTTTGGACTACCTGATTCCTGGGCATGAATGCCTGTTTCCTTTCCTAGGTTAGAAATGCTTTCAGCTATTATCTCAACAACAAAATTCTCAGTCTCTTTCTGTATCTTGTCCTTCTGGTGCCCCTATAATGCAAATGTTAGCACACTTGAAGTTGCCCAGAAGTCACTTAAACTAGCCTCATTTCTAAAAAAAAAAAAAAAAAAAAAAATTCTTTTTTCTAGTTAGCTTTAGTGATTTCTGCTTTTCTGTTTTCCAGTTTGCTGGTTTGTTCTGTTGTATCATCAAATCTATTGTTGATCCATTCAAGTCCATTTTTTATTTCAATTATTATATCCTTCAGCTCTGTTATTTTTCTTTATATTTTTTTGACTCTTTATTAAACTTCTGTATTCATACATTCTTCTCTTGAGTTTATTGAACATCTTTGCAATCATTACCTTAAGCTCCCTACTAGGTAGATTGCTTAACTCTACTTCATTTAACTCTTCTTTTGGATTTTTATCTTGTTCCTTCATTTGGAATGCATTCCTCTGTTGCCTCATTTTGTCTGATTCTCTATTTTTGTTTTTATATAGTAAGTAGTTGGATTAAGTTTCTCAGACTGGAAGAGTTAGCCCTATATAGGAGACATCCTCTTGGGGCCAGCACACCCCCTTACCTGGTCACAGAGTGACCTACTGCAGGAGCAGTTTCTATGCAGGCTGCACGCACTCTATGTTATGTGGGTCTGACTGATGTGGGCACCTTCGTAGGCAGGGGTGACCCGTGGCCCAGTTGTCTGTGAGGCCCTGCCTCTTGTAGAGGCCCTTGGCCTGTTGGTGAGGAGGCTGGATTCTGGGGCAACTGCCCTGCAGGACCCTTTCCTGGTGGCTGGTTCCAGCCTGCTGGTGGGTTAGCCTGGGTCCTTGCAGAGCTGGCTGTGCACCCTAGAAAGCTTCATACTGATGCAGACCAGCTGATCGGCAGGCAAACCCTCAGTAGGTTTTTTAAGAGGACTCCAGAATGTCACTCACCAGCACCAGTGTTCTCAGCGTTAGAAGGAGCTCCCCTAAATGCCTTCTGCTAACAGGATAAGTTTCCTGCAGCCCTCCCACTCACTGGCCGTCAAGGTTGGATATTCTGGGAGCTCATCTTCCTGCTGTATCACCCCTGCACCAGGGAGCCCAGGGCAGCGCTTCAGTCCCTTTCTCCTTGAAAAGAACCTCTGTTATTTCACATGACCTCTGTGTGTGGGTCACCGACTCAGGTGTTGAGTCCTGACTCTACCCCACCTTGTGGCTTCTCCTTTATCACTTTAGTCGTGGATGATCTCTTCTGGTCGTCCCCGTGCTGTTCCCGCTGATAGATGCTCTGTGAACAGTCGCAGTTTGGTGTGCCTTTGGGAAGACGTGAGCTCTGGGCTTTCCCTTTCTGCTGTCTTGGTCATCCTTCAACATAGTTCTATATTTAGATGGTACTTGCGAGAAGATAGCATGACTTTCATGTGGACGATGCAGATTTTTTGGATTCTATCAGCCTTCTCATTGCCTGCTGGGAAGGTTTCTAATCATCTTTTTGACAGAGGCTGTCTCAGTCTGGCACTAAACTATGTCTCTAAGGCCTCACACAAAAAACCAGGAACTAAAATTGCTTGTTTTTTTTTTTTTAATAATAGTTTTATTTATCTTGTTTATTTCAAAAACACCAAAAGACAAAAACCAAAAATGGCAGTAATATTCTGAAGAACGAAGAAAACAAAATTAAGTTCTCAGTTTTGTTCAAAATGCCATTGCCAGTGGCATTTGTATTTGAAATTAGAACGCTGAAGTTATTATTTCATTTTAATACAATATGGCCAAGAATTTTATTTTTATTACTAATTCAATATGTGAAATATTATTTTCATAATACCCTAAAAGGATCAAGAGAAGTGGTCCATAATCAAACCCATTAATATGTCTTTATTGAAACTTATAATTTGTCTCATTAACCATGGTAAAATGTCTCTAAAATTCCTCATGTCCATTCAAATCAGATTCTATGACAGATGAGCTTGTAACAAACTCTAGAAACAACTTCTGTTTTTCAATCTGCCTGAATTTTAGAGTTGTGGATAATAGATTAGTGACCTGTATAGTGAATGTCATTCAACAATGTAAACAAACAACATTTTGGTTATTTTTTCCTTTAGCAATGTATCAGGAGTAAGATTATTTATTGTTTCAAATTCTTCCAGTGTACAAATAGTAAAATATTTTTGTGTTTAAAGTTCAGCAAGTTATATTTGGCTTTTCTGTACCACTCTTATTTACCACTGTTTCCAATGCTTACCATAGTACTTAGCTTTTGGAGGTAAAAAAACATATATATCATTATTAAATGAATTCTTGTTATTCACTGATTTAAGAAGTCTGTTGAATGCACAGCTACTAACTAGACAATGCTATTCAAAAAGATGCTGTTAAGGGCACCCTTTATTTTTTCATAGAATTATTAGATAACCAGGCATAGATTTATATTTAAAGGATGTACTCAGTTTTGAAGTATATTTTATAACTGTAAAGAAAATAATCACCTTACAAACAGTCCTCACTAATTCATCAAGTGTTGTTGTTGAAGCTTTCTAATGTTTATAAATGGGACAGTTGCTCCTGTGAACTCTCTTGTAAGTTTTCGGAGAGTTGGAAACTTATCAACTTCCCCCATTTTCCCTACAACTTGCCATTGAAACTGCAAGAGGCACTGACAGCTTTTTCCGTGGGACGGATGCAGAGCTACGGCCACAGAGACAAGGGCCTTTCACAGAAGGCCCAGGCGGAGGCTGCAGTCACAGCCAGACCGGGGCTCAGAGTCGGCTCTCCCTGCAGGCAGGTTTGGTTTCTATTGCTAATGGCAAAAAGACATTTTTTAAAAACTCCTCTGGACATTTAAATCTATGATTGTAATAATTACCAAAAAAAAAAAAAAAACTTACAGAAAAGTTAAGGCAATTTTCAAGGCAAATTAATAGAGTTTTTTTTCTTTTAATGCCTTTCATCAAATTGTTGCCTTCTTTTCCACCATACCAACCATCGTCAGTAGTAAAATATTAATGCATTGCAAAATCTGTGTAGTTCTGCCTTTATTTTTGTACCTAATCAGCTCTGTGTATAATTTTTTAGCCATGGGGCCCACCCTGAATTATAGTTGCAAGCTATATGCATTAATAAAATGGAAACTACCAGGAATGAAATAGGCCTTTGAAAGTGGTTAGGAAGGCCAAAGAAGGAAAACTGAAATCCTTTTGACAGGCACTTTCTGAAGCTGCTGACATTCCTTTAAAAGGCCTTTTTCATGTTGGCTCCCAGAGAGGCTTTGCATAACATACCGAGTAAAACCTATTACTGCGGCAACAGGACAAGGCCCTGAGCTTTTCGTGAGACCTGGAAAGAAAACGGACACTTTCCACTGCTGACATTTCAGCTTGAGATTCTGTTTTTCAAGTGTTGGAGAAGGGAAGCAAAGATATAACTTCCTCGGAGATTTATTGTTGGTCAGTCTCTACCTCTTTCATTTCCTTGAGAGCTGTATATTGAAATGTCATAAATATTTTTAAAGATATTTTATAAATTGTAGAAATGAAGTAAGCTTGTTAACCCTGAATCTGTGCTACACAAACTTAAGAATAGCCAGAACATAATAAGAGGCAGAAATGTACTTTTCCTTTTGGTTACCTCTTGTTTTACTGCTTTGGTCAATAAACAATTTTGAAAATAATGCCATTGCTGATTTTAAAATAAAATAATATTAATTAGAAAAGAAGCTAGCAATATCATTAGTTAATGGTGTTTATCCTTCTGATTACTATCAATAATTTCAGATAATTTAAATTAATTTTTAACATATTAGCCTCCAAATTAATAATAGCACAAAAATAATCTTAGTAAATTATTTTGATAATAATTCTCTTTGTCAGTAGAATCTGGTTGACTAGCATGTATCTGTTACTTGCAAGAATTCTGTTGTATTATGTAGAAGAAACAATCATAGAATAGTTATTTAGAGTTAAAACATGTTTCTGGAAAAGAAATAAATATAATTAAATATAATTTTTGTATATTAAAAATATACTATTGTAATGCCCCAAAGCCGCCAAATATGTGGTTATGTTTTATGTGAAATAAAGAGTCCTTTCTCTTATTTCCAGTAATGTACTCCATCTTGGTCTAGACCCAAGACAGACTCATATTATATTAAATAAATGTTAAAGTACTTCATATTAAAGTGAGAATTCAGTATGGGTTTTGGGCACACTCTGACATAGTATGTACAAAATTGTTTTCATACATTTCTATGTTTAAGAAAACATAGAAATTGTTTTCTTAAAAGATGTAATTATGCACTTCAAACATGAAACATTTATGGAATCATTGAAATTGCTAGTATAAACATGAAAATAAAAAAGGAAAATACGGTTTAGGTTGTGTTTTGTGTTCAGCTGTAACCTAGACACTCTTAAAAGAAGCTATAACACTTCATTATTTATAATATGTCTATCCAGGTAAAGCCTAAAATGATGTCTCTTCTGCTATTAAAAATGCCATTTAGGGGTTATGTAAAATGTCATCAAATCATTTGTGTTGTTATTATCTTGACTTTATATTTTACCTTTTGTTTTAAATTTCATTTGGAAGAAATGCAAAGAAATAACATTATCTGGATGCAGAAAAAAGTTGAGGTAGTATATATCAGAGTTGCTTGTACTTTGAGATGTTAAAAATGGCCAGGTTATTCGGTGGTGAAAGTCATAGTGTTTCACTGTCTAGTCCTTGAATTAATGAAGCAGGCTACCTGAGTGGCTCAAGCTGTAAACCGTTCAATTAACAATGCAAAGAAACCAAAAATTGCTTGATGCATGAACTAAAATCACTACTTACCAATTTGCAGAGGGAATTCTAATATTTGTTGTTCAGTCGCTCAGTCATGCCTAAATATTTGAGACCCCATGGACTGTAGCACACCAGGCTTCCCTGTCCTTTACCATCTGCCGGAGTTTGCTAAAACTCATGTCCATAGAGTCAGTGATGCCATCCAACCATCTCATCCTCTGCTATCCCCTTCTCCTCCTGCCTTCAGCCTTTACCAGCCTAAGGGTCTTTTCCAATGAGTCAGCTTTTTGCATCATGTGGTGAAAGTATTGGAGCGTCAGCTTCAGCATCAGTCCTTAAAATGTATATTCAGGGTTGATTTCCTTTAGTATTGACTGGTTTGATCTCCTTGTAGTCCAAGGGACTCTCAAGAGTCTTCTCCAACACCACAGTTCAAAAGCATTAATTCTTCAGAGCTCAGCTTTCTCTATAGTCCAACTCTCACATCTGCACATGACAACTGGAAAAAGCATAACTTTTGACTAGATAGACATATATTGGCAAAGTGATGTTGCTGCTTTTTAATACACTGTCTAGGTTTGTCATAGCTTTTCTTCCAAGAAGTAAGTGTCTTTTAATTTCATGACTGAAGTCACTGTCTGTAGTGATTTTGGAGACCAAAAAAATAAAGTCTGTTACTGTTTTCATTGTTTCCCCATCTGTTTGTCATGAAGTGATGGGACTGGATGCCATGATCTTAGTGTTTTGAATGTTGAGTTTTAAGCCAACTCTTTCAGTCTCCTCTTTCACTTTCATCAAGAGGCTCTTTAGTTCCTCTTCAGTTTTGGTCATTTGAATGGTATCATCTGCAAAAAAAAAAAAAAGAGAGCTCCAGAAAAACATCTATTTCTTTTTTTTTTTTGACTATGCTGAAGCCTTTGACTCTGTGGATCACCACAAACTGTGGAAAATTCTTAAACAAATGGGAATACCAGACCACCTGACCTGCCTCTTGAGAAATCTGTATGCAGATCAGGAGGCAAAAGTTAGAACTGGACATGGAAAAACAGACTGGTTCCAAATAGGAAAAGGAGTACATCAAGGTTGTATATTGTCATCCTGCTATTTAACTTATATGCAGAGTACATCATGAGAAATGCTGGGATGAATGAAGCACACGCTGGAATGAATTGCCAGAAGATATATCAATAACCTCAGATATGCAGATGACATCACCCTTATGGCAGAAAGTGAAGAGGAACTAAAAAGCCTCTTGATGAAAGTGAAAGAGGAGAGTGGAAATGTTGGCTTAAAGCTCAACATTCAGAAAACTAAGATCATGGCATCCAGTCCCATCACTTCATGGCAAACAGATGGGGAAACAGTGGGAACAGTGACAGACTATTTTTTGGGCTCCAAAATCACTGAAGATGGTGACTTAACTCATGAAATTAAAAGACGCTTACTCCTTGGAAGGAAAGTTATGACCAACCTAGATAGTATATTAAAAAACAGAGACATTACTTTGCCAACAAAGGTCCATCTAGTCAAGGCTATGGTTTTTCCAGTAGTCATGTATGGATGTGAGAGTTGGACCATAAAGAAAGCTGAGCGCTGAAGAACTGATGCTTATGAACTGTGGTATTGGAGAAGACTCTTAAGATTCCCTTGGACTGCAAGGAGATCTAACCAGTCCCTACTAAAGGAAATCAGTCCTGAGTATTCTTTGGAAGGACTGATGTTGAAATTGAAATTCCAATACTTTGACCACCTGATGAGAAGAACTGACTCATTGGAAAAGACTCTGATGTTGGAAATATTGAAGGTGGGAGGAGAAGGGGACAACAGAGAATGAGATGGTTGGATGGCATCACCGACTCAATGGAGATGAGTTTGAGTAAACCCTGGGACTTGGTGATGGACAGGGAGGCCTGGCGTGCTGCAGTCCATGGGGCCGCAAAGAGTTGGACAGGACTGAGTGACTGAACTGAACTGCACATCTGAGGCTGTTGTTATTTCTCCCAGCAATCTTGATTTCCAGCTTGTAAATCATCCAGCCTGGAATTTTGCATGACATACTCTGCACATAAGTGAAATAAACAGTTTGACAATATACAGCCTTGTCAATACTCCTTTCCCAGTTTTGAACCAGTCCATTGTTCCATGTCCAGTTATAATTGTTACCTCTTGATCTGCATTTAGGTTTCTAAGGAAGATAAGTCTAGTAAGGTAAGATGGTCTAGTATACCCATCTTTTTAAGAATTTTTACAGTTCGCTATGATCCGCCCAATCAAAGGCTTTAGTGTAGTCTATGAGCCAAGGATAGATATTTTTCTGCAATTCTCTTGTGTTCTCTATGATTGAATGAGTGTTGGCATCTGATCTCTGGTTCCTCTGCCTTTACTGAACCCAGCTTGTACATCAGGAAGTTATTAATTCAAGTACTGCTGAAGCCTAGCTTAATGGATTTTGAGTGTAACCTTACTAGCATGGGAAATGAGCAGGAATGTCTGGTAGTCTGAAGATTCCTTAACACTGCCCTTGTTTGAGACTGGAATAAAAGCTGACTTTATCCAGTCCAGTGGCCACTATTGGGTTTTACAAGTTTGCTGACACATTGAGTGCAGCAATTTAACAGCATTTTCTTTTAGGGTTGTAGATAGCTCAGCTGGAATTCCATCACCTCCACTAGCTTTGTTCATAGTAATGCTTCCTCAGGCCCACTTGACTTCACAGTCCAGAATGTCTGGCTCTAGGTGACTGGCCACACCTTCATGCTTATCCCAATCGTTAAGACCATTTTTATATAGTTTTTATATAGTTCTTTTGTGTATTCTTGCCACCTCTTCTAAATGTCTTCTGCCTCTGTTAGGTCCTTAATGTTTCTGTCCTTTATTTTGCCCATCCTTGCATGAAATATTTCTTTGCTATCTCCAATTTTCTTGAAGAGACCTCTAGTCCTTCCCATTCTATTGTTTTCCTCTATTTCTTTGCATTGTTCATTGAAGTCGGATTTCTTATCTCTCCTTGCTGTTCTCGGGAACTCTTCAGTTGGTTATGTATTTCCCTTTCTCTGCTTTTCACTTCTCTTCTTTCTCAACTATTTGTAAAGCCTCCTCAGACAACCACTTTGCCTTCTTTCATTTCCCTTTCTTTAGGATGCTTTTGGTCACTGCCTCCTGTACTGTGTTACAAACCTTCCTCCATAGCTCCTCAGACATTCTGTCTGCCAGATCTCATCCCGTGAATCTATACATCACCTCCAGTGTATAACCATAAGGGATTTGGTTTAGGTCATATCTGAATGGCTTAGTGGTTTTCCCAACTTTCTTTGTTTAAGCATGACTTTTGCAATAAGGAGATGATGATCTGAGCCACAGTCAGTTCCAGATCTCTTTTTGCTGACTGTATAGAGCTTCTCCATCTTTGGCTGCAAAGAATGTAAACAGTCTGATTTTAGTATTGACCATTTGGTGATGTCCATGTGTAGAGTCATCTCTTGTGTTGCTAGAACCTGTGAGTTCTTTGGCAAAATCCTTTTAGACTTTGCTCTGCTTCATTTTGTACTCCAAGGCCAAACTTTTCTGATACTCCAGATATTTCTTAACTTCCTACTTTTACATTCCAATCCCCTATGATGAAAAGGATTATCTTTTTTGATGTTAGTTCTAGAAGATTTTGTAGGTCTTCATAGAACTGGTCAACTTCAGCTTCTTCAGCATCAGTGGTTGGGACGTAGACTTGGATACTCTGATGTTAAATCTTTTGCCTTGGAAATGTACCAAGGTCATTCTGTCATTTTTGAGATTGCACCCAAGTACTGCATTTTAGACTCTTTTATTGATTATGAGAGCTACTGCCTTTCTTTTATATGACTCTTACCCAAAGTAGTATATATAATGGTCATCTGAATTAAATTCACTCATCTCAACCCATTTTAGTCCGGTGATTCCTAAGATTTTGATGATCACTCTTGCCATCTCCTGCTTGACCATGGCCAAGTTACCTTGATTCATGAACCTAACATTCAAGGTTCCTGTGCAATATTGTTCTTTACAGCATTGGATTTTTCTTTCACCAGAGACTCATCCACCACTCAGAGTCATTTCCACTTTAGCCCAGCCACTTCATTCTTTCTGAAACTATTAGTAATTGCCCTCCTTCCTTTCTTCCCCAGTGGCATATTGGATACTTGCAACCTGGGGGGGCTCATCTTTCAGTGTCATATCTTTTTGTCTTTTTATACTGTTCATGGGGTGGTTTGCAACGGCAAAAATACTGGAGTGGTTTGCCATTGCCTCCTCCAGTGGACCATGCCTTGTCAGAACCCTCCACTATGACCTGTCCATCTTGGTTGGCCCTACATGGCATGGCTCATAGCCTCATTGAGTTACACAAGCTCCTTCACCTTGACAAGACAGTGATCAGTGAATGAAATCCAGGAAGGACAATCTTAGTGGTGTCCTTGGAGTCACTGTTTTTTGATAACTTGATACAACCAATGTTACTGCCAGCATGTAGTTGAAATTGTACATGGTTATGTGTTGAGTTTTCAGAACACACCATCCCTTTGGTGATATTGAAGTTTTCTTGACCAAAATCTGCCTATATGTACCACATTCTAGACTTTGTGCAGACTGAATTTCCCATTTTCAAGGCTTCCACTTATACAGGATTTCTTAAGAATATTTAAGACCTGAATCTTACATATTTTGATATTATTCAATAGATTTGCATACATCCTTAGACTCCCAAAGAGATACCATTTTCTGAGTGAATCATTGCCATGTATGGCAGTCTATTATAGGCTAACTTCTTATTTAGCTTTCATAACAGTAAATTATGTGTACAGTGCGTAACTATGAGGTTGCTACATTTGCAATATAATGTTTGGAAAATATTAATGGCAAAGATCATATTGGGAGAAAAGAAAATATTTTTTATTTGAATAAATGCTTTTATATTTTAGAGATGTATATTTCTACCATGAATAACTTGTCTCCATTTCTTGCCCAATGCATTCATTGATTTATTCATGTGATACGTATTTATAAGGTGTCTGCCTTTGTCTGGAAGACTATCAGACCTCGGGATATTGCAGTGAATACCCCAAAATTCTCCTACAGCAAACTTCGAATAGAAAAGGAAACAGTCAAAAACTCAGATAAATACACATAAATGTGCTCTGCTCAGTTGCTCAGTCGTGTCTGGTTCTATGCAACCCCATGGGCTCTAGCCCACCAGTCTCCTCAGTCCATGGAATTTTACAAGCAAGAATAGTGGAGCGGATTGCCGTTTCCTACTTCGTGGGTTCTTCCAGAGCCAGAGATTGGACCTGAGTCTCTTCTGGAACCTGCATTGGCAGGCAGATCCTCTACCACTGTGCCAGCTGGGGTGTAAGGTATCAGAAAATGCAGTGGTTAAAATGAACCACAGTCATATAGGACAAGTTAGGGGTTGAGACAGGTGGGAAGACGACTGCTGTGATTTGGGTGGTCAGTCTTTCTGAAGAAGTGACGTATTAGCTGAGATTTAAATTGCAAAAGGAGCCAGCAAGGCAAACACATGAGGAAAGGACACTGAAGTTAGACCTATAACTGAATAACATTACATTTTTGCTCAGGTTCCAAACAACAACATCAGTGAATTCTGAAATTGTAGTCATGGTGCCTCCAACTATATTACCACAATGAGCATTTCAGCTGACATCTCCTGTGGGATTGTAAGGCCATTCCAAGTTTCTCATCAGCAGTTACAGTGTTTCTACTAAAGACTGGCTCTAGAAACATAGTTTTTAGGACGATCTCAGTCAACGTTTTCCCATACCCTTAGGCCACTACTGCATATATGAATTTATTTCATTAACAACATAGGAGTTTTAAAACAAATCAGGATGGGGAAAAAATCCTAACATCCATCAAGGACCACAGTGTCACTGTTCAATACAGCTCGTGATGATGAAGGTGCTCTATGTATATATACTGTCCAGTATAGCAGCCGCCTGTTACATGTGGCTATTGAACACCTGCAATGTGTCCGGTACAGCAGAGGAACTGACTTTGAAGTTATGCTTAATTAATGTAAATGTAAATGCATTGACTAATATAGTGGTTAAGAGGATATCTTAAATACAATATATTTATAATGAATTAGTCATGTTGCTGCCTCTGCACTTCCACAGTTGTTTTTTCTGTCGCAAACTGAAATGTAGTTTTTACCTGTCTATGGTTTTGGAAGTGATGGTGCAAAACTCAACACAGAGAAGTACTGAATTGAAACAATATACAAGCAATAATCAATTAAAGAGAGTTAACCTCTGTTCCCTTAATGTATTTTGTGTTCAGTCATAATTTTCAATGTTTCTGACTAGTGAAAAAGAGTAGTGACAAAATTGAGTTAGGAAAAAAGTCTGTAAGGATCTTCTGGGGGAAAAATAGGTATTATTTGTGGTGTATCCCTGCCCCCTCCCCCCCAACTAAACTAATAGTTTAACAGGAATGATTGATAGCATAGAAATAATGCAGACTAACAGTTTATCTATCTTTTGTCATTGATAGTAGTAAAAATTCTGATTTTTTAAATCAAACAAATGGCTATTTTAATTATGATGATTGCTTGCTATTAACCTTAAAAAAAAAACCTGTAGTAATCAACTATGAAAGTACATACTGTTCACTAAGCCCTAGAACGAAGTTATTGTAAGTAAAAAGCAATACATTTTGGAAGATTAATGGGAAAGAGGAAGAAAAGCCTGTCCGATTATCAAGATTTTCCAGAAACAATTTTGATTACTTTTGTAAGTCAAGCTTGGCAGATGAAATAAAATATATATGCTTCAGACTCATATTTGGTTGCAATATTAGTTTTGTATAAACTAGATCACATGAGACATAGTCAAATTAAAACTATTTCAGTATTATCCAAGACCATCTTTTAAAATGTATATTTATTTTTGTCTTCAACTTCAGGTTTAGAAATGAATGATCAGTGCATATTTGTAAAACTCTATTAAAAATACAGTACAGACATGTTTGTAGTTATAACTAGTAATATACAAGTAATTTTTTAAAATTTTGAAATAATTGACCATTTTTGCTATTGAGTTTGAAACCAGAGAATGGGTGAGCTAAACAATGTATCACCAACTCACTTTAGGCATAAAGTAACTCTCCAGCTCTGTTTTCCTTTTAGAAAATAATGGTCTAAATATAGCCTGATTCAAAAAAAAAGATGAGCCATGAATACCTAACATTAAGAAACATTGTATCAACACAAAATGATTTTATATTGTTTTTATTTACTCTTGAATAGAAAGAGTGTTTATAAATTTAAGCTAAGTGATTTTCTTTAACATCCTCCCTTTGAATATTAATTTATTTGCATTCAATTAAAATAGTACTTGCTTCACACAATAATCAATAACCAACTTTTAAGGAATGAATGGATGGCTTCCAGTGAGATTCATCTATGTTTATAATGGTTACTAAGTGAATTACAATTGCAAATTATTGTTTAGCCACACAATACAAGTTAAAAAGTGTTGAATAGCACTGAAATCTTGCAAAAAAAGATAAATGAGGATTTATTTCTGTCTTCGGAAGACAGAAAAAGCTTAAATTGCTCAACTAAATAAACTATTCTTCAGTTTCATGTGAATTTGTATCCTCATGAAGAAATGCAGGCAGGCTAATGTATTCTCAATCGAACTTTCAGCTATATCCCCCAATATACAAGTTGTAAATAATCATAACTGAAGTGAATATTTGAAATGCATGTGATTGAGCAAGGAGGAATATACTCACCAATTTAAATGCTTTTCATAAACCTCACCTTTTTTTTTTAACACTTGGAGACAAATTTGGTTTACTCTTTATTATCTGCCATATTGTTTTATTCACTTGGCATCCTCATTCTGGGATATGAATGCTTCATTATTTAGTGTTTACTACTTTACCTAAAACAAATGCCTTCTTCTCTCCAGTCATTGCAGTAATATGCTTGCTTCCTAAATTCCCCAGTGCTTTATTTTCTAAACATAAGTAATCATCTGCCCTATACTCAGAGCATGATTCAGCTTATGTTAGACCCTTCTAATTCTGCATTTATTTTTATTTTATTTATTCCTCATTTTTGTCCTTCATCTCTAAACCTGTTTTCTTCTATATTCTATTTTATTAATCTGGCATTAGATATCTCATCAAGACACTGTTTTCATTTCATATAGCATCTATGTGCAGTTGCTTCTGGAATGATCACTTTCCTCCTACCATTTCACCTTCCCTAGACTACACTCCACCAAGAACCACTATAACTTCTAGTCTCCAAATCTCACTTCCCCTTCTCTGAAAAAGAAGTATTTTGCTTGTACACCATTGTCATCAGCCTGGTGGAGCATAGATTATTTTACATTAAATACCTTCCTTTGGTATGATGTGTGTTAACTTCCTTTTCTATAGTACCTCTGTGAAGTGCCTGTTAAAGTCTAGTCAACATCATCTTTCCTCAAAGATTTCTGAAATTCTTCTTAATTTATGAATCTTCCAGCTCAGTAGAAGAGACACACCATCTCTTTTATGCAAAAATATTACCATCTTAAGTTTCTATATTTTCAGTTCAATTCAGTTCAGTCGCTCAGTCATGTCCGACTCTTTGTGACCATATGGACTGCAGCATGCCAGGCTTCCCTGTTCACCGCGAACTCCTGGAGCTTGCCCAGCTCTTGTTCATCGAGTTGGTGATGCCATCCAACCATCTCATCCTCTGTCATCCCATTCTCCTGCCTTCAATCTTTCCCAGCATCAGGGTCTTTTCCAATAAGTCAGTTCTCATCAGGTGGCCAGAGTATGCTTCCTATACTTTCACAAACCGTCCAATTCTATCAATTTTATTTAATCATCTGTCATCAGATTACTTCTTGCTTAGAATAATTTTTAAAAACCATTCAACAGCATCAGTAGTTGTCCAAGCCTTCATTATTTGGCTGAAAAATTATGAAACTTAATAGCTTATATTTGTTTTGGAGAAGCTTCTCCTTTTTTCTCCTTTTTTATTTTTTCTTAACAGTAAGCAAATATTGTTGCTCATATTAGTTTCACTTGGTAGATATGAAACTAATAGCAAATTGTTATTGTGAACCAATAGCAAATGTGATAATTTACTATGGGTGTGCTAATGATTGTGGTAATCTGACTTCCCTCGTGGTTTAGACCCTCCCTATTTTATTGGACATCGGATAGTCTCTTGAGGATTTTGAGTTTAAGGAAGGACAGTTACCTTTTGAACTCCCTATTTAAGTAAATAAGCCATCAGTAACAACAGTAGCAAAACAATAGGACAGAAGGAATGTTTTCAAGACCATATTAGCATAAAGCAATTAGGTGTTGGTAATGAGGATTAGTCCCCCCTGTTATGGCAACAACTGCTCTTGAACTCTGAAACAAAGTCCCCTAGGAATCTTTCAGGGTTTTTTGCATGCTAATTTCTTGGGAATTCTCCACTCCATCTACCCTTATCTCTTAGGAACAAACCTTTAATTCAACATAGGCATTTAACACCTAATTTGTTGATAAATAACTGTGTAACCCTTTGAAAGAAAAGAAAAAAAAAATTCCCTTCTAGCACATTTTCTCCTGGGCATCTGGCCTGTTTTCCTCCCTTCCCCCTTAAGCTTCTGCGCTTGCTTAGAGCTTTCACATAGAGTCTATAGATAACTCTTTATTTCTGTCCAGTATATAATTTTTATTGCTAATTGTCTGCTCTACATTCCACATTCTCTCAGCTCAATGAAGATCCTGCTTTTAGTATACTTAGTACTGGGGGGGAAATAGGACTGATTGAAGAGGAAGTCATAAAAATAATACTCCATAGCTCTAGCTCAACTCTTGATTCTTCTTATGTCACTTCATGAAATATCTCTTACTCATGAAATATCTCGCTTTCCCACTCTGCACACCCTGACCATGTCAGGGCACTTTGGCCAATACCATACTGCGAGATGAAAAACAGAAGGGTCACCGACAGGGCAGGATGAGCCCCTGGGGAACAGAGGCACAGTTTTCAGTGAATATCCCTGGAGGCGGTGAAGTCATAAATAAAGAAAGAAGGAGGAAAGGAAGGAGGAAGAGAGGGAGAGAGAAAGCAGATGATAAAGATGCCCATTTAGAACATGTAGACATAGGCTGGCAAATACATAATGTCCATACAGTGATCTATTGCCATCTATTTGCCACAAATAGATGGGGAAACAGTGGAAACAGTGACAGACTTTATTTTGGGGGGCTCCAAAATCACTAAAGATGGTGACTGCATCCATGAAATCAAAGGATGCTTGCTCCTTGGAAGAAAAGCTATGACCAACCTAGATAGCATATTAAAAAGCAGAGACACTACTTTGCCAACAAAGATCCATCTAGTCAAAGCTATGGTTTTTTCCAGTAGTCATCTATGGATATGAGAGTTGGACTATAAAGAAAGCTGAACGCCGAAGAATTGATGCTTTTGAACTGTGGTGTTGGAGAAGACTCTTGAGAGTCCCTTGGACTGCAAGGAAATCCAGCCAGTCCATTCTAAAGGAGATCAGTCCTGGGTGTTCATTGGAAGAACTGATGCTGAAGTTGAAACTCCAGTACTTGGGCCACCTGATACGAAGAACTATCTCATTTGAAAAGACCCTGATGCTGGGAAAGATTAAAGGCGGGAGGAAGAGGGGACAACAGAGAATGAGATGGCTGGATGGCATCACTGACTCAATGGACATGAGTCTGAGCAAGCTCAGGGAGTTGGTGATGGACGGGGAGGCCTGGTGTGCTGCAGTCCATGGGGTTGCGAAGAGTTGGACAGGACTGAGCAACTGAACTGAGTTCAGTGATCTAAGTACTTTGGTAGATATGGATACTCTAAGGGCAGTAAATAGGGCCTATGGCAAACTTCCTGTGGAGGCATTTCAGTTAAGTGTTGACAGATCAAGACCCTTCACCCAGGCCAAGGAAAAGGTTTGCTCTCTTGTCTCCCTTTCACTGCTTTTCTCTGCCTTTGAGCACTTAGTTAACACAGGGCTGGGCTTTGTTCCAGAACCGAGAAGTGCCGTGTTTGAATACGATAGATGAGGTACACGCTATGATGAGACACAGGTGAGCGTATAAACAAGATAATTTCAGAGAACAATAAGTATTATGAAGAAAATAAAACATGATGGGTTGATAGAAAAAGACTGAAGAAACAATTTTACATTGGCTGGTTAAAAAACTAAATTGAATACACTGCCCTCTCAATTACCTTGAGTAAAAAAAAAGAAAAAAAAAAAAAAAAACAGCCTGTACTTTATTCAGCAGGAACATAGTTTTTATTGTAAATGAGACATCTTTCTTCAGGTCAGAAATAAAGGGATGGTAATTCTTGATAGGTGTGCTAATGGCACAGCTGTTTTCTAGCTCATTATATTCACTAAATGGTAGTTCCCATTTTATAGCGGCAGCAATAATAGCATTTCACACAGCCTTTTGAAATTATTGTTTGTCTCTGTTCCCTTCTAGGATGAATGTACATTCTTAAAGAGTTCATATTTTTAGAACTCCAGAATTGCTAGTTCAGTGGGAGGAATAAAATCTTTTCTATTTTTTCCGACTCAGTTACATGGTAATGTGAATTAAAATTTAGATCACCTTGCCAGTATTCACGATCCTCAGATCCCAAAGGAGAGGGGGCGAAGCAACATGTCATAGGACTGTTTGGCACAATTGAATCTACAGTTTGTGGCTCCTTTCCCTAAAGGCAGTGAAGTGTTTTTCAGTAAACTTTCCTTTTCTTCATCACAATCAGTGCAAACTGGTTTCTGAACAAGAGTTGATGCAAAAAGAAACAGGGAAAAAAAAGTATCAGACCTAAAAAGAAAACAGTGTCAACACACATGTCTTTTCACGTGCTCCTCGCATCTTTGAGTACCGAGTTTAACCACACTTGGTACAGCGACACTCCATAGCCCACATTCTCTGCCTATGTAAGTGGAATAAAACCAAATAGTTATAGTATTGTATTATGTAGGGAGAATTATCATTTTTTCAGTTTTAAAAATTAGTATTCTTTTTGTTAATGGTCAACAATAGGGTATGTCTGAGTCCCGTATGACATGGAAAGAAAAATCTATGCGTAAGCTCCAAAATGTTTGTTTCTGGAATAAAATATTACTGTTTAAGTAGGGATGAATTCCTTTGGCAATTTTTAAGCATGGTGCTTTTCCATAAGTTGACTTTACAAATATGCTGGCTGTGATTGTTTTTAGTGTATCCTACTTCCTTCCTCCCTTTTCTGTAAGAACTCTGGCCAAGAAGAGGTCAGAGGCAAGATACAAGCAAACAATCCAGGGCTCTAGAGCGACGATTCCTCATTCTCTCCTTTGCAGCAGAGGCCAAACCAAAATCTACATTGTTTGAAAGGTGAAAACATATTTTTCATCTGCTCATGGTTCAAAGTTCTTTATGTATCATACCCTTGTAGAAAATGGAATGTGCACTAATCGTCTGTCCATTCATAGCACCTTTATGTTCTTTTATATAGCTTTTGTCTTAAAAAATAAAATTCACTTACTTTTACTTTGCCCTTTCCTCCTTAATTTTTTCTTCTTTCAAGAAATATTTACCATGTGTGATTTTTTTTTTTCCCCCGGGAAATAGGAAGCCATAAGGAAACAAAAGACAGACCAGTTTGCCATCATTGAGCTTGTATTCTAGATGAGAGAGAATGAAAGAAAAATAAGTAAAACATGTATTGTATAAAACAGGGGTAAATGTAATCAATGATGAAAAAACAGGAAGAGGAGAGTAAAAGCCAGTGTAGGGGGTGGAATGAGGGATTTCAGTTTTAGATAAGGTGGTCAGAGAAGGTTTCCTCTGGAAGGAAGATCTGCACAGACATCTAAATCTCATTTTAAATATATTCTCTTGGAAAATTAGTCACAAGGCCCTGTTTGTGAAATGGTAATCTATAGTGATCATGGTGCGCATTTACATCCTCTGTGACAGAAAGCTTGCTTAATTATTCTTACCACTGAATCCTGCTAAGCAGAGAAGTTGCAGATATACTGAGGAGAATCAGAACTGGAGCATCTACAATATATATGACTCTCTGCCAAGGCTACTGTCTGTGAAAAGTAGTCACAAACTCACCTGTGCTTCTGTATTACCTTGAAAAGATCTGCAGATTGGCTCTGCTTATCTTGAG
Source organism: Dama dama (assembly GCF_033118175.1). NCBI lineage: Eukaryota > Metazoa > Chordata > Mammalia > Artiodactyla > Cervidae > Dama > Dama dama. The sequence goes on from NC_083701.1 coordinate 72,189,585, forward strand.
GCAGAAATTTCGTTTCTTCCTTCGTTAGTGGCATTTGGGTTGTATTCTTATCTTCAGACTGCAGCCTGTTTGTCCCAAAGAGCCGTTGGCCTGTCTGAATTGTGGGGAGATGCTAGCAATGTGAAGTGCTTCTCTGAGAAAAGTTGGATTATATTCCCAGGACTTTTCATCCGATTTCTTCCTATTCTTCAGCTTAGAGAGCTTTTTGTTTTGTTTAATTGTTCCATAAATAATTATAGTCAGTTATTTCTTTGTTAGAATCCAGTAGTATACAGCAATTTTTATTTATTTTAGGATATATATTACCATAATCTTAAAATGTTTTAAATGGAGATTGGAATGACTTTAACACTCAGTTACAAACCCCTGTTGCAGACAGACCAAAATGCTTTTTTTGTTTTTGTTTTAAATTATCAGAATATCATGTGTCCACATACTATTGACATTACACTCTGGGCCTTACTGCCCATATATATTTTATTAGATCAATATTTTCATGAAATAATTTGTATCTTAAAATCACATAAGTGTACCTCCTGCATGTTGATCAAAACATTTATCAATTCAAGCTGCCTGATAGTACAGAAGTGATGAACAGGAGGTTAACAACATGCCACTTCTGTCCTTTATTGTGTCCCTCTTCACATGCAATGTTCCCTTGGTATCTCTAATTTTCTTGAAGAGCTCTCTAGTAATATGCAGAGTACATCATGCTAAATGCTGGGCTAGATGAATCACAAGCTGGAATCAAGTTTCCTTGGAGAAATATCAGCAACCTCAGATATGTAGATCATACTACTCTAATTGCAGAAAGTGAAGTCAGGAAGTAAAGTGCCTTTTGAGGAGGTTGAAAGAGAAAGGTGAAAAAGCTGGCTTGAAACTCAACATTAAACAACTAAGATCATGGCATCCCATCTCATCGCTTCATGGTGAATAGAAGGGGAGAAAGTGAAGGCAGTGACAGACTTTATTTTCTTGGGCTCCAAAATCACTGAAGATGGTGACTGCATCCATGAAATGAAGGGACACTTGCTCCATGGAAGGAAAGCTGTGATTAACCTAGACAGCATATTAAAAAGTGGAGACATCACTTTGCCAACAAAGGTCTGTCTAGTCAAAGCTATGGTTTTTCCAGTAGTCATGTATGGATGTGAGAGTTGGACTATAAAGAAAGCTGAGCACCAAAGAATTAATACTTTCGAACGTGGTGTTGGAGAAGACTCTCGAGTCCCTTGGACTGCAAGGAGATCCAGCCAGTCCACTCTAAAGGAAATCAGTCCTGAATATTCATTGAAATGACTGATACTGAAGCTGAAGCTCCAATACTTTGGCCCCCTGATGCGAAGAGCTGACTCATTGGAAAAGACCTTGATGCTGGGTAAGATTGAAGGCAGGAGGAGAAGGGGACAGCAGAGGATGAGATGGTTGGATGGCATCACCAACTCAATGGACATGAGTTTGAGTAAACTCCAGGAGTTGGTGATGGACAGGGAGGCCTGGTGTGCTGTAGTCCATGTGGTCTCAAAGAATCAGACATGACTGAGTGACTAAGCTGATTCCACTAGTCAGGTATGGATTATGAGAATTTATCCTTAAAGAAGGTTGAGGACTAAAGAATTGATGCTTTCAAATTGTGGTGCTGGAGAAGACTCTTGAGAGTCCTTTGAACCAGTCGATCCTAAAGGAAATCAACCCCGAATATGCATTGGCAAGACTGATGCTGAAGCTGATACTTTGGCCATCTGATGCGAAGAGCCGACTCATTGGGAAAGACCTTCATGCTGGGAACCATTGAAGACAAAAGGTGGAAGAGGTGGCTGAGGATAAGATGGTTAGATAGTATCAGCAGCTCAGTGAACATGAAATTGAGTATATTCTGGGAGTTGGTGGAGGCAAAAAGAGCCTGACATGCTATAGTCTATGAGGTCACAAGAAGTAATGTATGACTTAGCAACTTAACAACAGCCACATAATTTCCAATGAAACCTTGCTTGTAAATACTGAAATGTAATGAAATATTTAATTTTAATTTATTGGACGCTAATTTTTAAAATATGCCTTTTTTTCCTAGTATTAAAACATTTTGGATCGTCTCTAAATTATTCCAAAATTTTCAATAGAAAACAATTTAATGTCATCAGATATACCTTTTGGGGGGATAGTTTTTGCCCTTAGTCAGAATTTATGGTGAAAAATATATTGTGTTTTGTCTAAAAAATATTCATAAATATCTGCTTTGGGGCAAGACACATACATAATTTACTGGTGATAATAGTAAACACATTTAATATAAAATGACCTGTGTTATGACTGAATGAAGTATAGGTTATTATGACAGCAAATAGGAGAAGCAATTGACCTATGCTTTAATCCACTCTAATGATCTTCCTTCAAGATTCCTTTGTTCAGTGTAATTTACACTGGATAAATTACACTGTGACAATTTATATATATAATGACAGTATAATTTATTGTCCAAACCAGGATACATTTGAAGGTGAAAGAGGACTCTATTTATAATTGCGTGAGACAGTAGCATAACATGGGCATACTAGGAGGTATGGCCTCTCTATTTTATCGCAGCACTTTAGGTGTAGAGACCTTGAATATATCTATAAATACAAAGGTGCATATGTGTTGCTATGCCGCTTTCATATTTTGGAAAGGTCACTTAATCCACAAATCTGGCAGGGTCTTGTCTGTGCTACCTTTGTTTTTCCATTTAGAGACAATGTAAACTGCTAAGATTGAGTATTTTTACGTTATCTTTTAAGCCACAATGCACAGATTAGACCCTGGGTAGTTTACTACAAGAATCTTTGTGATCCTAGTGGGCAAGTTGTTAAACTGTTCATTTGACTGTTCTGGTATAGGACAGTGATAACTGCACTACTTACCTGTAAAAGCAGTAAACCATAGGACAGGGAAATTCCTGGAGGCCTCGCTCCTGTTGAAAGTTGCTTCTGTTTGCTTTGCAGGACCAGTGGTTTTGGCGAGTCAGAAACAACAGGGTGATGGATGGATACCCCATGCAAATTACTTACTTCTGGCGGGGCTTGCCTCCTAGCATTGATGCAGTTTATGAAAACAGTGATGGGAATTTTGTCTTCTTTAAAGGTAAGGGATATTTCCCGTGTCTCGCTCTGTTGTATCCTGGTCACGTTGTCCAGGGCCGTGTTGTACACATAGGGATGAATAATTAAAACCTGTTGTGTGAGTTTAGGTAGCTAATTCATTCTATAAAATGAACCACATATGTTAGCTACAAATATAAATGAAGCAAGATCAAAGATAATTTTTAATTCTCTAATTTATGTTTTCTCATACAATATCCCCATTTGTAAGTCACATTTAGGAGGCACTGTGATCACTTAGAATTTTTAGATTTGGCCTAAAGGCACCAGAGAAATAAATATACAAATAAATTAATTAACTAATTAAAAGTAATTTTTCTCAGGTATTTGGTATTTTTTTAAGAGTATTTGGGATTGCTTGCTGTTTTTACACAATGAAGTTCATTTCACTTATTTTCATATATAATCTCTTCAGTGTAATTTAGTCAACTTAATCTCTTTACATGATTTAGTCAATTTATGTTAAATAGTTTTCAATAAACTAAGAAATGACTCATAAAGATAAGAAAAACTTATGAGTAGAAAAAAGTCACCCAATCATTTTACCCAGTAAAATTTGTTGTTTCTTATTTATCTGAGTGACAAATTTCAGTTACACAAATACTAATGTCTAGCATGCAAACGTGAGATTATTTGAATTAAATTAAACTGAATTTAAGTCAAGTGACTGGTACTCCCGTCTTCTAAAGTTGTGCTGCGCTTAGTTGCTCAGTCAGGTCTGACTCTTTGTGACCCATGGACTGTAGCCCGCCAGGCTCCTCTGTCCATGAGGATTTTCCAGACGAGAATACTGGAGGGGGACCTTCCTAACCCAGGGATTGAACCCAGGTCTCCCGCATTGCAGGCGGATTCTTTTGCTAATATTCAAAACAATAAATCTTGAAGATCTTGAGTCTGTTGGGGTCAGAGGGCCCAGGGAAAAGAGACTGACTGAGTTGAAGGATTAAAAGAACTATGAAGAGACCAAGTTTGAGTTGACTTGAGGAAAAGTAGAATGCAGAATGAATGTGACTGAATGGGTTACTTAAGAGTCTAAAGGACTGAGAATAAGCTTAAATAAGGATTGAGACTGAGGGAAAAGAAAAAGGAATCTTAACCAAATAAAGCAATTATTCTCAGGACCAAACTAGAAGAATTTGTTGTGGTGATGAGAGTAATGAAAATACAAGATTTGCGAGATACTTGTCATATTTTAAGTGAAGTCCAAACCACCCACATAAAATCAAGGTATATACTCAGAATTTATTTTATCTTTACAAATTATAACTTGAGAAAGAGGGGGTATAGTATATTAATTATAAGAAACCATGGTCCTGAAGTCATATTGCTAATTTTGAGCACTTACTAGCTATATGAACTACACAGCTGCTCAATTTTCCGTGTGCCTCGGTTTCTCCACCTGGAAAATGGTGGTACTAGTGTTCCACATCTCAGAATTGAAGAGTAAATTAAGAGTACATGTAAAGTGCTTGGTACAAGTAAGCCCTCATAAATGCCAACTATTGCTGCTGGTGGTACGATTACTATTGATAGTATTGCCCTCCTGTTCTCTATAGTAAGTGTATAAAGGAAGTAGACGTGTACTGTACCATTGCAGACAAAGAAAGGATGCATCTGAAGGGTCTGAATCTCAGAGCCATGATATCTGGGGAAAAATCATCCTCCCCTATGCTTTCTTCAGTCCTGTGTGTGGTAGCAGCAAAAAAAAAAAAAAAAAAAAAGGGGGAAGAATAAGCCCTAGGTAGCCTACGGCTGGAGGGCTGTCCCAGGGGGTCCCGTCTCATCCCAGGATCAATAGTGCTCTCTGACAAAACAGCCTGAGGAGAGACTGCCACAGTCCTGAATCAGTGTTCCTTCAGCTCTTTATTGCCGCAGGGCCTTCTCACTTTTTATCCATGTTGCGTCTCCTCACTCCCTCACTCTGGAATGGCTGGCTCCTTTTCATCTTTCAACAGTTGGCATAAAAGGGATCTCTTCAGAGTGCACTCCCTGTCTACTCCATTTAAAGCAGTATCTTCCAGCTTGCACCAGCCCTTGCAAAAATGTGAAATTACCTGTGGCATTCAAATGTAAATTTCCTGACAGATGGAACTGGTTTCTATTTTCTGGCACACGGCTGTATTTTCAGTGCCCGGAGCAGTGTTGGGTGCATAGTAGGTGCTCAACAGACATTTTAATAAGAGTGATACGGTTAAATATTGATTTGACTCAGTATGGTGTTTCTTACGTTGAGATGCTAACATCAGAACAATTCTGTCTCTTCTCACATATATACTTTTGAATGTTTAGCTTATCAGTGGTGTCTCTTGATACACTGTCAGTATAAAGAAATCTCTAACCTTAAAAGCTTGCCACTCCAAGGACCCTGCTATGATGCTTCCTTCTCACATTACCTTCAGATAAAGTTGTGAACATGCAGCTCCTTTATTCCAAATGCCATTGCTTATCCAGAGGGAGCCAGAAGCTCTGGTTGCTTCCCTTAAGACTAAACTTTTTTCTGGTATCTATCTCATTATTGTCAGGAGAATTGAGTCCCAGAACTCTGGGCTTCGGGTGACACACCACCCCCTTTCTTATCTTTCTTGCAGCAATTACAATCAAAATCCCTGTCCCAGCTTGCCACCATAATGGCCTCTATCACCTCAAAGTGTAGGTAATCAGATCATCTCTTTCATCTCAAGACCATCATCGTCAACTTGCTCTGGGACATTGAGACCACTTCATCTCTAGCAATCTAACTTCCCTCCCTGTTTAATTTTTTACATATCATCTGGCAAACTATATGCTTCACTTATTTATCGCTCATCTGTATCCTTCTCACTGGAATATTGGCTCATAAGGTCCAGATCTCTATTTCTTTTATTATTTTTTTTTTCATTTTAATACTGCTGTCTCCAATACCTCAAACCAGGAGTTGACAAACTTTTCTCTGTAATGACCAAATAGCAAATATTTTAGCCTTTGAAGCCTGTACCATCTCTATTACATATCCTTTTATATTTTTCAACCTTCAAATAATGTAAATACTCTTCTTAGATGGTGGGCTGTACAAAAAACAGGATGCTTGTCCTAGTTTGCTGAACTCTGTTATAATCAATGTCTGGAATGTAGTAAACACTAAACAAATAATTATTGAATTGATGAAGTATAAAACACGAGTTCGAATCTGGGTTTGTATTCACAGCTCTATACAAGTTGGTCTCAGCCTCCCGTCATCCTGGATAACTGTTACTAACGTATTTAAGAATTCTTCTTCTCCAAGTTGTTCTTTTCTTGGTCCTCATTCTCTCTGTTTCTTTCTCCTTGTTTTTCCTTTGTGTTTTTCTCTTCTGATATGTATTATGTGTGTGCGTGCTCAGTCACTGACTCTTTGCAGCCCTATAGACTGTAGCCCACTAGGCTCCTCTGTCCATGGGGTTTTCTAGGCAAGAATACTGAAGTGAGTTACCACTTCCACCTCCAGGGGATCTTCCTGACCCTCCCTGCACCTCCTGCCTTATGCAGTGGAAGTTATCAATATACAGTTATAAAAGCATCTATAGATGTAGTCAATTTTATATTCTTAATAGAATTTTATTGCTTTTTGATATGTAAAGATGTAGTATAAGGGTTGACTTTGCTTCCAGCTAATATGTAACAACAGGGATCAGATTTGACCTTCCACCTAAAACCACTAAAAATTGGACAAAGCATATAAAACAATAATTTTCATGACATTGGACATCAAGAAAGGTAGTGAATCTTCAGAGTTAAAAACAAAGAGAAATAAGCCTAGAAGTTTTCCCAGTTTCCTGTCTTGAAAGAATTCTAGGCTATGGACCAACACCTAAGAATCCAGGTAGAGCTCAAAAGATGCTCTCGGTTGAGGACAGAGTGAGAGTCAAGGGGAGTGAGCTGCGTGCAGTCAACAAGACAGAGTAATCAGAGGAGAGAGCTGTGCAGACTGGAGACGCGGAGTTTTGCGGCGGAGACTCCTGAGGTGTGAGAGAGATAATTGGTCCATATGTGTGTAAGCGTGCAGCTGAAGTCTGGAGAGAGAATCACGCAATGGACATAAAAGAAGCACGGGCTGAAACTCACAGAGGGCTGACATGAGCACTTGCTGCCGCCAGTCGCGGGTTGTCCACGCACACTGAACAGAGCCCCGAGCAGACTCTTGCCTCGGTAGTGGGGAATACTTATCCTAGAAGGGGCACTGTTCCCTTCCTCCCTGACAAATCTTAAAACACCTGAAGTAGTCAAACTGTTTTGAAGTAACAGTCCTAAAACTAAGGTCAAGAATAGTTATAGGGATATAAACATATCCACATAATCAGGAAAAATTCACAGCATCTGACTTCCCCATAAGATCAGGAATAAGACAAATGTATCCACACTTGCCAATTCTATTCAATATTTTGTGCATGTGTGCTCAGTCATGTCTGACTCTCTGTGACCCCATGGACTGTAGCCCACCAGGTACCTCTGTCCATGGAATTTCCAGCCAAGAAAACTGAAATGGATTAGCATTTCCTACTCCAGGGGATCTTCCCAACCCAGGGATCGAACCCACATCTCTGGCATTTCCAGCATTGGCAGACAGATTCTTTACCACCATGCCACCTGGGAAGCCCCATTCAATACTGTACTGGATGTTTTATCTACTGTAAAAAACATGAAGTAAAACAGTATTCACAGACAATGTGGTTGTCTATGTAGAAAATTGGATGCCATCAGCCATTTATCTATAATTGATCAGTGAGTTTAGCAAGATTGCAAGATATAAGACTATCATGCAAAAATTAATTGTATTTCTATATGTTTTCAAGACTGTGAAGAGTCTGAAATTTTACCCTAAGCTAACAAGTTAGCCTACCACACTTTCATGAATGTTGGCAGAAGGTATGAAACTCCTGGCTCAGAGAAAAAGAGAGGATCAAAAGAAGTAGCTGTTTGTATGAGTTCCCTGAGCCCCAGTTCTCAAAGGGTGATGTGAAATTTGCCCACTGAAATACTTGTAATCAAATATGCGGAGAGGACCCCCCAAGCTTAGCAAATCTACATGTTTTATAACAGCTGTAAACTGCCTAAATTTCCCCAGAAGTAGGCATTTTGTTTATTTTATTGAAAAGTAAGCATATCCTCCCTTTACTATGGAGAGAGAATCTTTCTTGATAACCCAAGATTGTTGATATATTAACATCTTTGGAACTAAAGTCCAAAAGAAAGACACCACTGCCTCTGCTCATGAGGTGTGCTGAGAAGCAAGTGACCTATGGAGAATTGTCTCCCATCACATATTAGCAAACAGTAATCAATAATTGAAATTTTTTAAAAAAATTACAGAGGCAAATTACAAAGGCATCAAAATGCCAAATATTTAGGGATAAAGCCAAATAACATGTGGATCGCCTATACACTGAAAACTACAAGAAACAATTGCTAAATGAAACTAAAGAAGACAAATAAATGGACAAATATGCCTCATTTATGGGTTTGAGAAGTTGAATCCTGCCAAATTTATTGGATTCCTAACCACTGGACTGCCAGGGTATTCCCTCAAGTCTTACTTTAAAGTGATATTAGTCAAAAGAGCATGACATTGGTGTAAAGACAGACAAATATATATATATATAATAGAATAAATTATATATATTTATTGGAATATATATGTATATAACATAGAGAATCCAGAAATAAACTAAAAATATATATGAACAAGTAATTTCTCACAATAGTGCAAAGGACATTTAGTGGGGAAAACATAATTTTTCAACAAAAGGTGCTGAAAGCATGGAATATTCACATGCAAAGAAAAAAAACTCTAATCCATACCTTGCACCATATGTAAAAATTATTTCTAAGTGGTTCAAACCTAAATGTGAGACACATAACTATGAAACAACTAGGGAAAAAAAAACAGGATTAAAATATACATGACTTTGACTTGAGCCAAAATTTCTTATATTTGATGCCAAAATCACAATTCATAAAAGAAAATGGTAAATTGGACAACATCAACATTCTCTTCAATGACACCAAGAGTATAAAAAGACATGCCATCAGTGAAGAGACAATATTTGAAAACCACATATATTATGAAAGATTTGTATCCAGCATATGTAAGGAACTCTCAAAATTCAATAGAAAGAAAACAAGCAATTCAGAAATGAGCAAAGGATTTGAACAGAAACTTTAACAAGGATGATATATGGATGCCAAGAAAACACATGAAAAGATGCTAAGCAATGTTAGTCATTAGGGAAATATAAATCAAAACCTCTATGAGAAATACATTTGTTACAATGACTAAATTTAAAAAGACTGACCAAGCAAAAATAACCCTGCCAAATTGACAATTCCTTTAAAACTTAAGCATATAGATACCATTGCAATCAGAAATTTTCCCAAGATAAATGAAAACACTTGTGCAAAAACATATACACAAATACTCAAAGCAGACATATTTGTGATAAAAACTGGAATGTATTCATATATCTTAAATAGGTGAATGGATAAACAAACAATGGTATATCTATGTAACAGAATACTTCTCAACAATAAAAAGGGATGAAGTACTGATTCATACTATAAATGAATGAAGCTCAAATAATTATGCTGAGTTTAAAAATTCAGACAAAAAGAATACATGTTGTACTGTTACGTTAACATAAAATTCTAGAAAGTACAAACTAATCTCTGGTAATAGTAGGTACCTCAGTGGGTGCCTGAGGAAAAAATAGGGTAGATTTGAGCTATAACAGATGGAGAGGGGCATAAGAAAACATTTCAGGATGATGAATATTTTCATTATTTTGATTGTATTATTTGATTGTATTTAAATTGTATTTTGATTGTATGTATCCAATATGTACATACATTGGATATACATATATTGAAGCTTAAATTATTTGTTGCAAACATGTGCTGTTTATTGCTTGTTACCTCAGTTTACGTTGGAATAGTTTCAGCAACTATTTCATTAATTTAAGAATATTGATGACCATGGGTGGTAAAATTGTATTCCTTCATTGTTCCATAGCGTATTAATTATGAGCATCCAAATTTGCTTTTATGATTCAGTCACTTACTTAAACCCAGTGATAATCAAGCAGTCTGTCCCTGATGGCACAGATGCCTTATTCCCCAACCACCTCTCTTCGTGGTTAAAGTTCTTGTCCCACTGAGAACAGTAACATGAGAAATTAACTAAATATTAATATAGAATTAATCCATTTACTACAGACATCATATTTAAAACTTTATATAATGACAATTTAATTTCAGCGTCACAATTTACAATGATTGTAATGTATTTTCCAGTAAGTGTTTCTACTAGAAATGACATGTAAAATATATTGAAGCCAACATTATGAATAACTTCATCTTTGTTATTTTATATCATCAGCATCTGTTCTACTTTTCTCTCTCTCCTAATTTCTTTAGTCTTATTTTTATTTTCTATTTATATTTTACCATTTTATCACATTTTTTGCATAATGAACCAAGGTATAAGTATGAATATAAATATTAATATGTTAAGGAATTTTCTTGTCAACCTCACATATGTAGGTTTAGTTTTTTCTTAGAAGCCAGTTCTTAATATCTCCCTTCACTGGTCAACATACTATTCAGTGTGGCTGCATATAGTCGAGTGTAAAGCTAGAAAAGGTCGTTTTTCATTCCAATCCCAAAGAAAAACAATGCCAAAGAATGCTCAAGCTACCGTACAGTTGTGCTCATTTCACATGCTACTAAGGTTATGCTCAAAATCCTTCAAGCTAGGCTTCAGCAGTTAGTGATCCAACAACTTCCAGTACAGCTGGGTTTAGAAAAGGCAGAGGAACCAAAGATCAAATTGGCAACATTTGATGGACCATAGAGAAAACAAGGAGATTCCACCTGGCTCATAGAGAAAGCAAGGAGATTCCAGGAAGACATCTACTTCTGCTTCATTGACTACACTAAAGCACTGAACTGTGTGAATCAAAACAAACTGTGGAAAATTCTTAAAAAGATGGGAACACAAGACCACCCTAACTGTCTTCTGAGCAACCTGTATGCAGGTCAAGAAGCAGCAGTTAGAACCAGCCATGGAACAACAGACTGGTTCCAAATTGGTAAAGGAGTACAGTCAAGGCTGTATATTGTCACCCTGCTTATTTGACTTATATACAGAATATATCATGCAAAATGAGAGGCTGGATGAATCACAAGCTGAAATCAAGTTTTCTGGAGGCACAAAAACAGAAATATAGACCAATGGAACATGATAGAAAGCCTTGAGATAAACCCATGCACCTATGGGTACCTTATTTTTGACAAAGGAGGCAAGAATATACAATGGGGCAAAGACAGCCTCTTCAATAAATGGTGGTGGGAAAACTGGACAGCTACATGTAAAAGGATGAAATTAGAACACTTCCTAACACCATATGGTTGATTACAGTAGATTAAAGACCTAAACATAAGGCCAGAAACTGTAAAACTCTTAGAGGAAAACATAGGCAGAACACTGTGTGGTATAAATCACAGCAAGATTCTCTATGACCCACCTTCCAGAGTAATGGAAATAAAACCAAACATAAACAAGTGAGACCTAATTAAAAGCTTTTGCACAGCAAAGGAAATTATAAGCAAAGGTGAAAGGACAGCCCTGAGAATGAGGGGAAATTTTAGCAAATGAAGCAACTAATGAAGGGTTAATTTCCAAACTATATAAGAAACTCTTACAACAGAATACCAGGAAAAAAAAGAACACACATCAAAAAGTGGGCAAAGACCTAAACAGACATTTCTCCAAAAGAGATATACAGATGGCTTATAAACACATGAAAAGATGCTCAGTATCACTTGTTATTAGAGAAATGCAAATTACAGCTACAGTGAAATATCATCTCATACCAGGCAGAATGGCCGTCATCAAAACATCTACAAACGATAAATGCTGGAGAGGGTGTGGAGAAAAGGGAATGTAAATTGATACAGCCACCATGGAATACAGTATAGGGATTCCTTAAAAAACTAGGAATAAAAATACCATATGACACATCAATCCCACTACTAAACATATACTCTGAGGAAATCAAAATTGAAAAAAGACACACGTACCCCAATGTTCATAGCAATACTATTTACAATAGCTAGGGCATGGAAGCAGCCTAGATGTCTCATTGACAGATCAATGGATAAAGTTGTGGTACATACATAAAATGGAATATTACTCAGTCATATAAAGGAACACATTTGATTCACTTGTAAGGAGCTGGATCAACCTAGAGCCTAATTATACAGAGTGAAGTGAGTCAGAAAGAAAAACAAATACCATATATTAATGCATATATATGGAATCTAGATAGATGGTACTGATGAACCTATTTGCAGAGCAGCAGTGGAGACACAAACATAGAGAACAGATTTATCGACATGGGCTGGGGGGAGGAAGGAGAGGGTGGTCTGAATGGAGAGACTAGCACGGAGACATATACACTACCGTGTGTAAAATGGATAGCCAGTGGGAATCAGATGTGTGCCTGAGGGAACTCAAACCAGGGTTCTGTCACAACCCAGAAGGGTGGGAAGAGGTGGGAGGGAGCTTCAGGAAGCAGAGGACATATGTGTGCTTATGGCTGATTCATGTTGATGTATGGCAGAGGCCAGCCCAATATTGTGCAGCAATTATCCTTCAAATAAAAATAAATAAATATTTAAAAAAAAACAGATTACTGGGCGAAATATCAACCACCTCAGATGTGCAGATGAAATCTATTGGCAGAAAGTGAAGAACTAAGCTCATGTTGATAAATCTGTTCTCTCTGTTTGTGTCTCTGTTGCTGCTCTGCAAATAGGTTCATGAGTACCATCTTTCTGGATTCCATATATATGCATTAATATGCAGTATTTGTTTTTCTCTTTCTGACTCACTTCACTCTGTATAATTAGGCTCTAGGTTGATCCAGCTCCTTACAACTGAATCAAATATGTTCCTTTATATGGCTGAGTAATACCCCATTTTATGTATATGCTACAACTTTATCCATTGATCTGTCAATGAGACATCTAGGCTGCTCCCATGCCCTAGCTATTTTAATTAGTGTTGCTATGAACATTGGGGTACATGTGTCTTTTTCAATTTTTATTTCCTCAGAGTATATGCTTAGTAGTGGGATTGATGTGTCAAATGGTATTCTTATTCCTAGTTTTTTAAGGAATCTCTATACTGTCTTACACAGGGGCTGTATCAATTTACATTCCCACCAACAGTGTTAGAGGGTTCCTTTTTCTCCACACCCTCTCCAGCATTTATTGTTTGTAGATGTTTTGATGATGGCCATTCTGCTCATTATGAGATCATATTTCACTGTAGTTGTAATTTGTATTTCTCTAGTAATGAATGATATTGAGCCTCTTGATGAGGGTGAAAGAGGAGAGTGAAAAAGCTGGCGTGAAATGAAAACAACTTAAGTCATTCAAAAAACTTAGACTATGGGGCCCAGTCCTGTCCCTTCATGGCAAATAGAGGGGGAAAGTGGAAGCACTGACAGATTTTATATTTTTGGGCTCCAAGATCACTGTCGATGGTGACTGCAGCCATGAAATTAAAAGACACTTGCTCCTTGAAAAGAAAACTATGGCAACCCTAGACAGTGTATTAAAAATCAGGGACATCACTTTGCTGACAAAGGTCCATATAGTCAAGGCTGTGGTTTTTCCAGTAGTCCTGTACAGATGTGAAAGCTGGACCATAAGGAAGACTGAGCACTGAAGAACTGATCTGAATTGTGTGCTGAAGAACATTCTTGAGAGTCCGTTGGACTACAAGGAGATCAAACCAGTCAATCTAAAGGGAAACGAACCCTGAATGTTCATTGGAAGGGCTGATGCTGACACTGAAGCTCCAATAGTTTGGCCACCTGATGCAAAGAACTGACTCATTGGAAAAGACCCTCATGCTGGGAAAGATTGAAGGCAGGAGGAGAAGCGGAAGACAGAGGATGAGATGGTTGGATGGCATCACCAAGTCAATGGACATGAGTTTAAGCAAGCTCTGGGAAACAGCAAAGGACAGGGGAGGCTGGCCAGTTGCAGTCTGTGGGGTCGCAGAGTCAGACATGACTAAATGACTGAACAACAATGACAAAAGCTGGATGTATAAACTACAGGCCCTTCTGCTCAATGCTAGCCAGCTTCATGGCTTGCTACATGTGACTGTCACATGGCATTCCCGGCACTGTTTAGAATCAGTTCAGTTCAGTTCAGTTGCTCAGTCGTGTCTGACTCTTTGTGACCTCGTGAACTGCAGCATGCCAGGCCACCATGTCTATCACCAACTCCCAGAGTTTACTCAAACTCATGCCTGTTGAGTCAGTGATGCCATCCAACCATCTCATCCTCTGTCACCCCCTTCTCCCTCCCTCAGTCTTTCCCAGCATCAGGGCTTTTTCAAATGAGTCATTTCGTTGCATCAGGTGGCTAAAGTATTGGAGCTTCAGCTTCACCATCAGTCCTTCCAATGAACATCCAGGACTGATCTCCTTTAGGATGGACTGGTTGGATCTCCTTGCAGGCCAGGGGACTCTCAAGAGTCTTCTCCAACACCACAGTTCAAAAGCATGAATTCTTTGCGTTCAGCTTTCTTTATAGTCCAACTCTCACATCCGTACATGACTACTGGAAAAACCATAGCCTTGACTAGATGGACCTTTGTTGGCAAAGTAATGTCTCTGCTTTTTAATATGCTGTCTAGGTCGGTCATAACTTTCCTGCCAAGGAGTAAGCGTCTTTTAATTTCATGGCTGCAGTCACCATCTGCAGTGATTTTGTAGCCCAAAAATTAAAGTCAGCCACTATTTCCACTGTTTCCCCATCTATTTGCCATGAAGTGATGGGACGGGATGCCATGATCTTAGTTTTCTGAATGTTGAGCTTTAAGCCAACTTTTTTTTTTTTAGAATAGTGATGTCTAAACAGAACCCCTATCCCTTGACATGACAGCTGTTAAACTGAATCATTCTCTTTTTTTTTTTTTTTGAATCATTCTCTTTTATGTATCTTCAAAAATTGGCTTATTTCATGAGAAAGCCCTAGAAATAGAAAATGCATCACATCTCAGGAAGTAATATGGTTTGCTCCAGCAACTTAACTTGTTACACACTTTGTGCTAGGCAGCTGTCCTAATGTCACTAATATCCAGTATAATAATGTTTTGTAAGGATGATCAAGCCAGATGTTTATATTCTCAATGATTAGTCATGTTCAGACTGAATGGTTATGAGTTGATAATATCAAAAATCTATGTTAGAAACTGAACTGGTACAATGTCCTTCGAGAATCAGACATAAATTTAAAAAACACCTTTGGCTTGTCCAAATCAGCAGGAATCAAAATTAAGTAGTTCAGTAGTTGTCTCAAAAGTTGTCTCATTGTTATCAATCAATAACCTTTAAGCAGAATTTATCGTCCTTTTTGACAATTTCATTTCAAAAGGCAAAAATCACTTATAGAATAGGAACTAAACTATCTGAGGCAGAAAAGAGGAAGGGAATAAAGTTTGGGAATAAGGAAGACATACAAAAGACTTGTATCAAAAGTGAAGGGAAGTAAAGTGAAGTGACAGTCACTCAGCCGTGTCCGACTCTTCGCGACCCCATGGACTATACATACAGTCCATGGAATTCTCCAGGCCAGAATACTGAAGTGGGCAGCCTTTTCCTTCTCCAGGGGATCTTCCCAACCTAGGAATTGAACCCAGGTCGCCTGCATTGCAGGTGGATTCTTTACAGCTGAGGCACAAGGGAGGCCCATATCAAAAGCAAAGAGTTGTCTAAAATATGCAGTACTAGAAGATGATAAAAAAGAATACTGTTTGCTTAAGAAATGGTTTATGTGACTTGCATTATTAATTTACTTCAGAAGCTCATTAACTGCAATTTCTTTATCCCTCTTTCACTCTTGAAAGCTTTCAGTTCAGTTCAGTTCAGTCGCTCAGTCATGTCCAACTCTTTGCGACCCCATGAATCACAGCACGCCAGGCCTCCCTGTCCGTCACCAACTCTCAGAGTTTACCAAAATTCATGTCCATTGAGTCAGTGATGCCATCTGGCCATCTCGTCCTCTGTTCTCCCCTTCTCCTCCTGCTCCCAATCCCTCCCAGCATCAGGGTCCTTTCCAATGAGTCAACTCTTCGCATGACATGGCCAAAGTACTGGAGTCTCAGCTTCAGCATCAGTCCTTCCAATGAACATCCAGGACTGATCTCCTCTAGGATGGACTGGTTGGATCTCCTTGCAGTCCGAGGGACTCTCAAGAGTCTTCTCAAACACCACAGTTCAAAAGCATCAATTCTTTGGCGCTCAGCTTTCTTCACCATCCAACTCTCAACATCCATACATGACCACTGGAAAAACCATAGCCTTGACTAGATGGACCTTTGTTGGCAAAGTAATGTCTCTGCTTTTAAATATGCTATCCAATTTGGTCATAACTTTCCTTCCAAGGAGCAAGCGTCTTTTAATTTCATGGCTGCAGTCACCACCTGCAGTGATTTTGGAGCCCAAAAAAATAAAGTCTGACACTGTTTCCCCATCTATTTCCCATGAAGTGATGGGACCAAATGCCATGATCTTAGTTTCCTGAATGTTGAGCTTTAAGCCAACTTTTTCACTCTCCTCTTTCACTTTCATCAAGAGGCTTTTTAGTTCCTCTTCACTTTCTGACATGAGAATGGTGTCATCTGCATATCTGAAGTTATTGATATTTCTCCCGGCAATCTTGATTACAGCTTGTGCTTCTTCCAGCCCAGCGTTTCTCATGATGTACTCTGCATATAAGTTAAACAAGCAGGGTGACAATATACAGCCTTGACGTCCTCCTTTTCCTATTTGGAACCAGTCTGTTGTTCCATGTCTAGTTCTAACTGTTGCTTCCTGACCTGCATACAGGTTTCTCAAGAGGCAGGTCAGGTGGTCTGGTATTCCCATCTCTTGAAGAATTTTCCACAGTTTATTGTGATCCACACAGCCAAAGGCTTTGGCATAGTCAATAAAGCAGAAATAGATGTTTTTCTGGAACTCTCTTGCTTTTTCGATGATCCAGTGGATGCTGGCAATTTGATCTCTGGTTCCTCTGCCTTTTCTAAAACCAGGTTGAACATCTTGAAGTTCACGGTTCATGTATTATTGAAGCCTGGCTTGGAGAATTTTGAGCATTACTTTACTAGCGTGTGAGATGAGTGCAATTGTGTGGTTTAGGAAGTGCTAATGAAGTTCATTTAGGGTAGAAATATGTTGTTTCTTACATAGTAAAATGCATAATCTAAAACATCTTTTAATAAATAGGTGAATATAAAGATTACTTATTTCTCTATAGGAAATAATGGAAGATTGATGCTTAAAAAGTTACACTAGATTAGGAAATTTTACATTCAGTGGCCTTGGTGTACATAATAATAGATTTATAATGTGTAAACTGTGCTATTTTTTAAATTAAAATATTTAAAATATTCAGAGAATTTTAATATTAATTATTATATTTTATATTGATATGAAGTTGCCATCTAAAGCAAGGGGTTAAATGTTTAATATTTGAAAATCTCCTGTGATATATTTCCTCTACTGATTTATAATTCTTCAATGTCTATGGCATGCTTTTTTTTTCCATTAATTTATTTTAATTGGAGGATAATTGCTTTCAATATTGTGATTTTTTTCCATACATTGACATGAATCAGCCACAGTTATACACGTGTCCCCCCACCCTGCACCCCCCAGCCACCTCCCTCCCCACCCCATCCCTCTGGGTTGTCCCAGAGGACCAGCTTTGGGTGCCCTGCTTCTTGCATGGAACTTGCACTGGTCTTCTGTTCTTCATATGGTAAAGTACATGTTTCAGTGCTAGTCTCTCAAATCATCCCACCCTCGCCTTCTCCCACAGAGTCCAAAAGTCTGTCCTTTACATCTGTGTCTCCTTTGCTGCCCTGCATGTAGGACCACTGTATATGGTACGCTTTTCTTACGGCTGTTTTCATTTTTACTTCCAACTGCAATATTTTTCATCTATAGTGTTTGTGTGTCTAAATGTTCCTCATTTTCAAACACGTCTGTCACATCCCTTTCTTTATTGTGTTAGAGTTTGAGTTCCCTGGGAAGCCAACACTAAGATAAACTCAAAGGGAGAGAGGAAAACCTGTTAAAGGTAAACAGGGAGTAGACAGAACTGGCAGAGTTTTGGCAAACCCGATAAGGAGCTCCAAGCAAAACTTGCCCACTGGAGAGGTCCCCATAGGGCAAAAATGGCCAGAATTTAGTACCTGCCTTAGTGCTCAGTCATTGCCTGGACGCTGCCGAGCAGAGCATTACCTGATCAAAGGCACTCAGCTGACTGCTTGGCTCAGCTGTCAGATCCAGAGGTTTTCAGCTGAATGGCCAGTTCTTTCTTCAAGGCAGGCCTAAGCTACATACCTCACCCTCTGCCGCATTTGCTTAAGTATGCAAAATTCTCTGAGTACTTGATAATAAATGCTGGTAACACATGGCCTCCAGCCTTTATTCACATTTCTTGAATAACAATATAGAAATTAAAACTTAATTCAAATAATTAGGCACTGATATCAATCAGTAATCATTGATTATTGACATTATTTATTTGAGTAAGTAGAAAGCAAATTTGTTCAGCAAAACATTGTGTTATATAATAAGAAGTACCATTTATTGAGTGCTATGAGTGTGAATATATTATGCATTTGATCTATCATTGTTTCCAGAACTCTGAATGAGAGGTATCAGTATTTTATGTATAAACCAGGAAAGGAAGGCTCAGATTTAGTGACTTGCCCAAGAGCTCACAGCTAATAATTGGTAGAACAATCATCCCCTAGTTCTATCTGATTTCAAAGCTACTGAATGTTTCACTAAGTCACAGTGAAAGTGTATTAGTCATGCAGTCTAATAAAGAATGTATTATTTATGATAATTAAAAAAGTGTAGTGTTCTCAAAGAACATATCAGTGTTGAACAGTAATCGGCCAAATAAGCACAATTGTTGGGTAATCCAAGTACAGGCTTATTTGTATGAAGAAAAGCCAGCTGATATGAAATTTATGTTCTAATCCTTTCTGTAAAAGGTCAAATAGTAAACACTTTTGGCTTTGTAGATCATATGGTCTCTATGATAGTTACTAAATGCTATCATTGTAGGGAAAGAGCAGATCAGATAGTTTGTTAATGACTTAGTGTTTCTGTGTTTAGATAACACTTTATTTACAAAAAGAGATAGCATCAGGTGGCTCTAGTGTACTGACCACTGTTGTAATAGAAGATACAAAATATAAACATATAAATAGAGTTTTGTAGACTGTGAGGAGACAAAAATACAATTCTTTTAAAAATTAATAATTTAGAAAGTATCTAATTACTGAGGATACAGTGAGCAAGGCATGAGCACAATACAGTGGGCTAATTAATAAACACTTCCAATAATAAATGCAGAGTGATTCGTTGATAAAGGGGGAAGGAAGCGTGAAATCATCAGGAGTTCTGAAAGCCAGACAGAGTGTAAACATATTCTGTTTTGAAAGTCAATTTGCATTAGTAAATTAAGCACTGAATTAAAAGACATGGATTGTAGTACAAATCTATTAGCAACTGGTTGTGTGATTTTAAGCAGAGCACTTTTTGACTTATAAAATAAGTGTGTTAGACTGCATTCTCAACCATTTCTTTTGACCCAGTGCATGTAAAAAATACAGTGCCCACCTCTCATTAACAGGGGTTTACTCAGTTAAAGGGTGTTAGGAAAGCAGGTAAGAGTCTCAGCCTCCTGAGTTGGCACTGTCCTTCTAAAAAAATCCTTTAAAGTAATTAGACACTATGCTTTTTCTTGTAGGAACAAGCTTATGATTTAAAAGTGCATTATGGTGTTATTTGCTTAGTTATTTGCAAACTTATTAGCACAAGTTTGTTTCTTGTGCCAGTCCCTCAGCTCCAGAGAAGCAAGAGCCTGATATATTTCCTGTATTTTTGTATCTGCACCTCCTAGTTCAGTAACTGGCTATAATAGGCCTTTAACAAGCAGACATTGGCTCAATGGATAGATGCATGGATGGATGTATGAATGGACGGATGGACTGACCACTGGGTGAATCTCATTGAAAAATTATTGGAATAGGTGTTCTGTAAAGTATCCACAGGCTCCAAACATTCTTTGAGGTTATTCATTTTATTTATAAAGCTTCTCTGTCTTTAATTCAGACTTGTTGATATTTTTCTCTGCATCCTGCCAAGTACAATGTCAGTAAGGACCAGTTTTTTCCACTTGCTCCAGAAATCACCCTCACATGAAATCCAGTAAATGCCTTCTTTTTGCCAAACAGGCAATATTTTCCTACAGAACAAGACCATCTGGTTCTAAGGTAGTTTAAAAATCCACTTCTCCTGTTTAAAAAAAAAAAAAGTTGAATATGAACTTCTCATGCTTACTCAAAATCTGAAAAATAGGAACAAAGTCATTTCAATTTTGTTAAAATCTTGCCTCATCAAGATACAAAAGAAATCATACAATTGTATTTCCTTAATAAGCACTTGGATAATTAAATGTTTAACTCACACTGGACAACATGTAAGCTGCATCTCTGCGAACATTTTCTCGTGCTGCAATCATGGGACAGCTGGATGTCCTTGAGTCTAGCAGCATCACCAGAACGAACGCCTGGAAAAGTGTGAAGAGATTTCGTGGAAAGCACAGAGGTTAGGAACAGCAAAAGGAAGTGCTCTAAAGCATCCTCAAGTGCTTCTGCTGGAGAGAAAAGAACCCACAGAGCCTAGCTGGTACACGTTTTATTCTGTGTAGCTCTCATGGGAGGCATTGAAACCATATACTCTTTCCTAATTAAAAGTGAGATGAAAGGAATGGATTCCATAAGTCGTTGAGGTAAGGAACAGGATTTTCATTCTCTTTCTTCCATTATTGTAAGGCTTTCTTTTTACATGCCATAGACTGAAATATAGAACAAACTGGAAAACAGTTCTATGGATTTTCCGTTTCACTAACTCTGGCAAGGAAGTGACCTGGGCCTTTGGGAATTTTTTTTTTTTTTTAAATAAAGCATTCAGATTAAACAATGGCTCAGGAGAGGTGTATATGTATATGATAATATTTCCCAACAAATAGTTAAACATAATCACTTAAATGATCCTCCAATATAGCACTGGCTCATGCTTTTAAAGTTTCTCAGACTTTCTGATAGTTATAAAATTAATTTTTCTTATTCTCTCAGCAAGACTCAAGACTAAAGCCCAAGATATTATTTATGTAATCATTATTGTCCCTTTATGTAAGATTTTAGATATTGTATTTAGATAATGTATTCAATTATTTGTATAATATTAAACATGATTATTCAGAGAAGGCAATGGCAGCCCACTCCAGTACTCTTGCCTGGAGAATCCCATGGACGGAGGAGCCTGGTGGGCTGCAGTCCATGGGGTCACTAAGAGTTGGACACGACTGAGTGACTTCCCTTTCACTTTTCACTTTCATGCATTGAAGAAGGGAATGGCAACCCACTCCAGTGTTCTTGCCTGGAGAATCCCAGGGACGGGGGAGCCTGGTGGGCTGCCGTCTATGGGGTTGCACAGAGTCGGACACGACTGAAGCGACTTAGCAGCAGCAAACATGATTATTTCAATCAATAACCATTTATTAAACACATACTACTTTCCAGGCATTATATACAAGGTGCTGCAGGAAAATAGTATTGGATATGTTTGCCCTCAGGTTATTCACAGCCTATTCAAGTTAATCGCAGGTGACAGGCGTGTGATTCATTGAAGTGCAGAATACTAAGTAAGATGATAGAAGTGAAGGCTGAGTGCTCTGGCAAAGCAAGAGGCCCACCAAATGATGTCAAGCTTAGTCTTGAAAGAGCCATACCAGTTTTCTAGAAAGGGCGCCAAACAGAATGTAATGTAATGCATAATAAGGGACCCATATTAGGAAGAATCTTGAAATGACTTATAGTTGGATTTGGGTTTATCTCAAATGCAGTGGGAAGCCTCTGAAAAACATGAACAAAAGAGAGATAAAATTAGGCATACATTCCAGGAAAATGTAGAAGGCAACATTGCAGAAAGACCTTGTAGAAGATAGATAAAAGAGAGGCAGACTAACTAGAAGCAGGGAAACAGGGAAGGAGACTTTTGGAATAAAATAAGCTCTAACATAAAAGTGTTCCTCTTTAGGTGCAAGGCTGGAAGACAGGATGATACAGTGGCTAAAAGCTAGGACTTTCACCCGCAGACTTGGACTTACACACTTAATATCTGTGTGAAGTTTGGATGGTCAAAATTTACACTGAACATTCTCATCCAGTAACAACGAAAATAAACCCAGCAAGTTCTCTGAGTTTAAGACTTGGTATGACAGGAGCGTAAGCTGGCTACCCCTGCCATCTCTAAGAGGCCTCCTTCTTTCTCTCCTGTTGGTTTGCTGTTTGCATCTATCTCATTCTTCTTTCTCTCTCAGTCAATCTCTCTGATTCCTCAATGTCTTCTTCCTCACAGTGTGTGCTGCCCTAGGGACATCATGACCCTGTAGGCCTTTTACTACCTAAAAGAAAAGAAAGTGAAGTTGCTCAGTCATGTGTGACTCTTTGTCACCCCATGGACTGTAGCCCACCAGACTCCTCTGTCCATGGGATTCTCCAGCCAAGAATACTGGAGTGGGTTGCCATTTCCTTCTCCAGGGGATCTTTCCAACCCAGGGATCGAATTCCAGTCTCCCACACTACAGGCAAACACTTTCTTGTCTGAGCCACCAGGGAAGCCCTACTTTCTGCTGAGTGGTAAGGTTTCTCAATACACCCTGGATCATTCTGACAAGAATAAAGGCATGGCTGGCTATGCTCCTTTCTTCTCATTTGCCTAAGTCATATTTCCATAACTCTTCAGAGTTTTAACTGGCCCTAGAATTGGAGTGGTAAAATAGAGGGAGGCTATGGAGAACAATAAGACCCACCTTAGAGCTTGTGGAAAAGACAGTTGACTTCACAAGGGGTGATGGAAAAGCATACCAAGTACCTGGATCAAGGATGGCCTGCAAGGGGAAAACTCAAGGAAGAATTATGAAATCAGAGCAGTTACATGTAATGATCCGATAGAGAGAAAAGACTATGAACAGGGAGGTTTCAGATGTGAGCCAGTAACTGGTGTGTCATCTATTGAGACAGAGAAAACAAGAAGAAAGGTCTTTTGAGGAGTTCAAATTTGAACATGTAGGTCAACTTTGTAGAAAATCTGAGTGGTTAACTACATATATTTTTAGCTTTCAAGACATATTTGGACTAGAGAGAGCCATTAATGACCACTATCTTCTTTGGATTCTTGGTTTCTTTTACTTTAGTCTGCCTTCTTTGTCTTCTGTACTTCCTTCCTATTTGCCTACTCCTCTCTTTTCCCTTATGTGATCTCTTTGGGGGTCATGTGTTTCTAGAAGGCCAGTCCTAATTATTTGTCATTCTCTCTCTGTATTCCATTGCATTATCTCATGAACCATAAATTAAGAAATGTCATATTCATGCTTGTGACTGAAAATCTATTATTTTCAAACACATATCCAATTGCCTACTTGACTTCTTCATTTAAATATAAATGATCTCTCTAACTTTTGACTTGAACCTCCAACAGCCCATCCACCCCAGTCATCTTTGTCTATTTATGCAGCACTATTATTCTCTCATTTACAAAGTCAGAGTTTCAGGATTTTTCTCCCTGCAGTCTTTTCTTTATTTCACACAGCCAACCCATCAGCAATGCCTATCAATTCTATCTCTGGAATATATCATGATTCCTTTCCATCTCTACTGATGCAATCTTAATCCATACTACTGATAAAAATATTTTTAACTGAATTATTCAGTGGCTTCCTATTTCACATAGAAATGTTCTAGCAATTTAACAAGATTTTTCTCTTTCAAGCTATCTTCAATGGGTTGGTTCTTATCAGTTATACAAGTCACAATTCACCTGTCACCCAAATAAAGAGATCTTTCTTATCTCCAGTGAAAATAAGCCCCAGTCCACCCCAGCATTGTGATATTATTGGTTTTCTTTTGTATTTTATAACACTTTTGTTTTTGGAATTATCTTTATTTTTTCGCTTACTTACGGTCAATTTTCTTCATACCCATTCACTGTGATCTAATCTCCATGAGTGGAGATGTTGTTTTTCTTGCTCACTCCCACAGTATCACTGAAAATCTATATGATGGGCTTGGATCTTAGCTTGGGTGCACTAGTAAGCCATCAAAGTGATTAAGTTAACAAAGGGGTATGATCTGTTTCCTTTTCTTAAAAGATAACTTTGGTCTTTTGTTGAAAGTGGATCTTAGAAGAATGAAAATGAGCTCTATCAAGGATCTGGTGCCAGAATTAATGAGTTGAGTCATTCATCAACAAGTTAGTACACCTACCAGGTATTCCACAGATCATCTTTTGAAAATAGGAAATGGGTCACACCACTTTGTTAATTTAATCTCTTTGATGGCTTGTTAGTGCACTCAGACTGAGATCCAAGCACATCTTATAGGTTTTAGTGCTACTCTCTTCTTGATTATTACACCCTGTGGATCTTCTTTCAGTTTTTGTTTTTTTTTTTGTTTTGCTTTGTTTTGTTTTTATCATATACAACTCTTCTTCTTGGAATGCTCTTCTCAGTATTCTTTGCATAGGTATCATCTTCTCTTTCTTTAAAGTTTGGCAAGTGTTACTTCTTTAGAGATGCTTTCCTAATCTCCTTACTTGAAGTAAGTTCCCTCTATGTTTTCTGTTTCTCAGCCCCTGATGTGTTTCCTTCATAGCATTTATTAGTTTTTCAAGTACTGCAACTACATATTTGTGTTCTTAATTTTTATCTGTCAAATTCACTTTAATGTAGGATGATAATAGTCTGTCTTGTTCTCCTTAGTTTCCTTAATTTCTAACAAGATACTTGGGACACTGAAGGTACTCAAAAAAAGCTGTTTTGATTTAAAATGATAGCAAATGGTAGCTCTTGGTAAATAAGATAAGTCTGTTTACAAACTAGAGACTCTACAAACTAGAGACTAGCCTGAAGATATGCTTTTTAGGTTGTTTTAGTCCAGTGCTGGTTTTGATTTTTTTTTTTTTTAAGATTCCCTTAAGTATAACTTGAATGCTAGTTTATTATAGTTCTCATCTAGAATAGTATTGAAATATTTAACAACAAGGAAGACCTTTCATCTATTGGAAAGGACACAAGATACTTTGTCAGATATTAAGATATTATTTTACTTCGCCAGATATTAACCTCAAGAGAAGTTAGTGAGTCAAGAAGCTGCTTGATTATGGAAAGATCCAGAGGACCAGGATAGGAGAGGAGCGTAGACCACCTTTAAGGCAGTAGATGTCTGCTGACTTTGTGGATGTGTCTCAGAATATTTGTGTACCACTGTCGCTCCGCTTCTGTCCTCTCTAGCCTGGCCCTTGAGTTTGTGACACCACTCTGCCCCTCCCCTGCGTGAAATAAGAAGAGAAGGTGCAGAGAACAGAAGCATAGGGCATGCCAACCTTCAAGGACTGAATAAAGTAAATGACCAGAGAGGGAGCAGGTAGAGAAGAAAGAGAAACAGCAACAGCAAAACGGTTTTCCAGTAGCTCAGGGGGGAACGTTCTTTAAGTGGCCAACCCTGTCAATAGATAGGGGTGGAAAACTGTAGGAATTGGTGACTTCATGACAAAAAGTATCAGTAGCAATACTTGGAGAAGGCAATGGTACCCCAATCCAGTACTCTTGCCTGGAGAATCCCAAGGACGGGGGAGCCTGGTGGGCTGCCGTCTATGGGGTCGCACAGAGTCAGACACGACTGAAGTGATTTAGCAGCAGCAGCAGCAGCAATACATATTAAATCAACTTTTAGTGGAAAGAGAAATTGTTGCAGACTACTTAAGTGCATACCAAGGAGGAGAGTGTTTACACAGTCCGCCAAGGGTGGAGGGCATGAGGAAGTGCATTGTCTGTAGATAATTTCGAAACAGCCATAAAGCTGACTACAATTCATCTTTTTTTAGTATTGCCATACTCTGACAATTCTGAGCAAGATGAGGATTAAATTTTTTCTCCCTTCAGTCACCACTCTTAAAGAGAAGGATAGTGTAACAGCTAAAAGAGGGCATCGGGTCAAAGGAGGATGACTTTATAGGACTAGAGAGACTTGTGAATGTTTGTATAATAAAAGGAAAGGACCAGCCTAGAGGAAGTGTTTTAACAGAGTAGAGGCTGTAATCAGTACGGCGATCCGAGGCCATATAGAATGCCCAAGACACAGGAATGATTTTAGCCTTGAATGAAAAAATAAGGCTAGAGGAAAACATTCTTGACCTTTAATTCAAACTGTTCCCATATGCCAAATTGTAGATCTTTTTTATTTCTTAAATTAATTCACAAATTCTGATTGCATTATTAAATAGTTTTTCATTATGTCCACTTATGAAAATAGCATCGATGTTTCAGAAATGGCATCAGTATTCCAGATGTGACTGCTGCTAAGTTATTTCATGGCTTTCATGTAAAAGAATTTTAAATGCATTGTGTTAGTAGATATATTATAATTTCTGACATTAAATTAGTATATTCTGCATTTGCACTTATTTCATACAGGTAACAAATATTGGGTGTTCAAGGACACGACTCTTCAACCTGGTTACCCTCATGACTTGATTACTCTTGGAAGCGGAATTCCCCCTCATGGTATTGATTCAGCCATTTGGTGGGAGGACGTTGGGAAAACCTATTTCTTCAAGGGGGACAGGTCAGTACACACTTCACATGAGGAAAACAGTTAACTGATGTTTAGAGAAGTCAATATTTCTAGTCTATAGCAGGAATGTACATTTGATGAAAGAATCTGTGTGGATGTAAACACAAGAATTAATAGAATTGAAAATCTCTTAAACATATTTTAAAATAATACTGAAGATAAGTCTTCCTTTAATATTCCCAAATAATATGCCTTTATGATGAATGTATATATGTAGTATATATTTTTTCTCTTCTCCATAATCATAATATGCCTATAAAGCTGTATAGGCAGTACATATTTATCCTTAGAATTCATTTTCTGTAATTTTACTTAATTTACTTAAAAGTGCTTTTTAACACAGATCTTTTTTTGCTTTTATATTGAAAGTTAAATTTTTATACTTTGCACACAGTTAATTCTGAACATTTTCAAATAACTTCAATTTTGTCATGAGTTCCATTTCTTAAGACACTGTTATTTAGGTACCAGCAGATAGGTGCTATGAACTAACCAAACTATCCCCGGACTAAATACTTCTAGCTTGAAGTATAATGTCTCTTGTTATTTTCTGTCACATTTTTTACTGTTGTAATGTTACTAACAGGGTTTGTAAAACTTCAAGTGAATTGTTAGTCTCATGATGTACAGTAGCCACTTGGCATGCTAGTTTTACCCCTGCCCACTTGTTGACAGATATTACATATAAAATCAAAGTTGAAGGCTAAAATTTTATTATTTTAAATTAGCAATAGGTTAAAAATAAAGATGAAAAGTCAAGTTTTAGTTGCACTATTACTAGTTGTATCAAAATGTGGCATTCATAAGTAAACTTTGTTGGTAGGTAGAACGTAAGTATGTCATTTTACAAGTAGTTAAAGCACCACAACTCACAAACACACATTGAAGACAACAGGTTCTAATGACCAACTTGTTAGTATTGAATTTGCCTTATAATCTTAACATAATGTAACCCTATAAAATGTCTCCAACTACTTGAGAAAAGTAAGGATATAAACCTTGTTTATTTTGCACTTTATAATATTTGATAGCAAGTGGTTTGAAACGTTGAGCTTTATCTGTGAACTAAAAGAGTCTATCGTTTGCATTCATGGATAAAAATGTATAATTTTACATTTATTTGTTATGAACTTTTTATGCATTAAATTTGCATATATTTCTATAGCAAAATATTCATAGATTTTAATTCACTGTCAAGAAGCTAAACTTTTGCTAGATGTTTCTTACTAAATCACAGGTTCATCAAAAAAACTCTATCATAGCAGAAGATATTACTTATCACAAAAAGTTATGACTTTCAGCGAGATAGAAATGTGGTTAGAGTGTGAAAAGAGAAGAATGAAGAAATTGACTGCCATAGCATGGTGACTGCTAATGGAAATAAGTCAGTGGACTTACAGCAAACTGTAAATTAATGACCCGCAAGGCTGTTAGAGAGTAATTCTTCAGCTGCTTTTAATTGCTTGAATGTACTCTTTTAGGACTATGCTCAAAAGCGAATGGTGTTGGTTTCCACCCCCCACCCCCAAAAAGGGGTAGAAACAAAAGGTTGAGAAGAGACCCTGGAGAAATTAACTTCTCCAGGACAGAACATGAAAGCTTAGCTTTCATATTACAGTTTTAATGAGCATTTCAGAGATGACAGTTAAAGCTGCGGTTTTACTATCAGTTAGCCTTACTTATAAAAATGTCTCCATTCTAAAAACTTAGTACTTCTTCAAAAAGTTGTTTAGAAGTTAAATGTTGGCTGTCTCAAGTCGGTGAAATCAATGAATGTTAGACACCAAATTTATAATAAAGATTATAGTAAATTAGAAAAGGAGTTTTAGTTAATTTATGTCCTACTTGACAAGGTGCATGCAGAATATATAAAACATATAGAAATACTTTGATTTTAAGTTCTGCCTAAGTAACTGCTTTTATAGATTTTGAAAATATTTAAAGCAAGATCCCAATTAATTTTCATGTTCATTTTCATGTTCCAATTTTCATTTTCATTTATATGAGTTCATTTGTCATAGATGTTTTATAAGAAGACTACTTCATATTTGTATATTTAATTCCAAAGTTACAACATTTATTAATATATTCTTTCTAGATTATAAGTAGATGTAAAACACATTAACTCAAACATAAAAAGCAATCCAGTTGTCACTTTGTATGAAAATTCAGTGTATTTCTTCCTTACAGACATTATTTATTTACAATACTTATCACTTTTAACATTTTATGTATTTCCCATGTATATTTTGAGAGAAAATTTATTGAAAATTCATTTATCCTTACTTATTTCTTCCTCTTATTTTATTGACATTTTTCTGTTTAAAAAATGTATTAGCAGACTTCTATTTCTCTGAGTATAAGATCAGAAAATAATTTTAGAGCTAGCCTAGTCTAGGTGTAAAAACCTCAGTCGCTTTACTCCTTTAGTCGTGTCCGGCTCTGTGCGGCCCCGTGGACTATACAGTCCATGGAATCCTCCAGGCCAGAATAGTGGAGTGGGGAGCCTTTCCCTTCTCCAGGGGATCTTCCCAACCCAGGGATCAAACCCCGGTCTCCCACATTGCAAGTGGATTCTTTACCAGCTCAGCACCTGGGAAGCCCCAGTTGATTTAAAGGGTCAGGAAAATACTGTACTAGGTACAGGAGTAATATATAAGGCAGTAGGGACTGATGGATACTGCGGTGAGCTGCAAACCACACGTATCTAGAAGAGCATTCAAAATCAGAAAAGTTTCTGTAATCTGCTAGACAAACAAAGCACACCTTTAAATTAGCTTTGGTCTAAACACTGCCATATGTCGGCCCTGTATCTAATTCACTTCCTACCAAAGTCTAGACAGCCTCAGTTACATCCCACAGGCATGCATCCTCTGTACCTGACCACCCGTGGCGACAGAGTAAATATGAGACAGCCCATTCCATTCTCAATAGCTCTGATTCCTGCTTTCTTAAGATTTCTTACTTGTCTTGGCACATCCCTCACTCATTTATTTAACACATATTTTGAGCACATACTATTGACATGTGCTGGGTAATAAAGATACAGTAGGAAAGAAGACGACAAGGCTTCGGCCCCTATTGT
Source organism: Dama dama (assembly GCF_033118175.1). Taxonomy (NCBI): domain Eukaryota; kingdom Metazoa; phylum Chordata; class Mammalia; order Artiodactyla; family Cervidae; genus Dama; species Dama dama. The sequence goes on from NC_083701.1 coordinate 72,219,613, forward strand.
CTTTAGACTCTATTAGGGATATTGTTATAAAGAGAGAAGAAAAAAATGACTGTGATATTTTCACATTGAGAAATGCTCCAAAGAAATAAAAACAGGTGCTGGTGTGATAGAGTCTCATGGGTAGTAAAGAGTGGTGGGGAGATGAGTGTGTAAGTCAAGAAAGGCCTAAATTGTGAAGGATTGCACTGATTCAGGGACTCAAGAGGGGAGAAATTTCAGTCACATGAAATTATTCAGGCCAGTGTAGTGTAGGCACATGAAATAGCAGTGCAAAAGCAATAATGTTCAAATCAGAAAAAAGCATTGTTGCGAAAGCATAGTGAGTCAGTGGTTGACGAGGTCCCAAGGGTGGGTAAGGACCAGATTATGAGGCGTGTTAAGTACAACAGAAAGGCGTTGGAGGGTTTTCAGCAGGAAAGTACATGTTGTGATGTGTATTCAACATCATCATTAGGACTTCTGTATGACTAATGGGCTTCAAATGTGGAAGCAAGGAAGTTCTTGGTAGGCTGTTGAAGGAGTACAGTTGGCACGATGGTAGCAGGGTGCATGGAGCAAAGAGTAGAGCATATGTTTTCTATGTACTCATAGCAAGTTGTTCTTAAGGCTTGGATTTTAGAGGTGAGAAGAACACGTCAACATCTAGATTTATCACTGGAATTGAATAGATTGTGCCATTTCTGAAGATGGAACATATAAGGGAAGGGATATTGGGGAAAGGGGGTCAAGAGTTTGAAATGCTCGCTTTTGGTAAGTAGATACCTGTTTACACACAATTGGAGAAATCAAGGAAGTAGTTGGATATCTGAGTTCCCAAGGAAAGGTGGGGTGGAGGCACAGATCTGAGAGTAATTGACATATAAATTGCATTGCATGTAGGGGCCCACATGAAATCTCCTAAGTGCAGAAGTGTAGGTGAAATGATGGTTCTTTAAACAGATCTGTAAATTCAGATTAAAAAGTCCAGTTTCACTGTTTCACATACAGCATGGAGCTCAGTTCTCCAGACTCCTACTTGCCCTTTTCTTAATATACTATACGTTGATACTTGGATACATTTTGATCTTCATAACATTTAGCTCTAAAATCCTGTCATCCTAAGTCGTCTCATAGCATCTTCTCACAAATATATCCAAGACTCTATTACTATACTTTATACTAGGATGAACCAATGAGGATTTTAAGACATGATCAAAGAAAGAAGACAAAACTTAGATCTATTTTGGTTTATTTTATTATCATTACCACCAGTAATCAAAGAAAACACACCTATTTCTTATAGCTTAAGTTTTGTGTTTATGAAGTGATTCCTTTTTGTGTTTTTAAAATTATCCAGCAGAGTAAAAATTGCCATTTTGATTATTTTCCATTTTTAATAATGCTTCTGAAGAAAGAAGTTTTGTATGATTATTTGGGCGTGAAAAAAAGTGGCCCTTGGTTTTTTGATAACAGAGGGAAAGACGTTCTGGCTCTGAAGTTAAAAAGAAAAAAATGAGACAAAGTGGATAAGGAAATAACCAGGTCATGTGAAATCAACCTTTTTGTTCAGTTTGAGTTCAGTTTCCAGAAACATTAAAGTATATCATTTCAGAATATTCTGTACTATTTATTTGTTCACACAGAGGAATTTAAGAAATTACTGTATCTTCTTACATGGACAACTGTTTTCTCTTATGATTATGACTCATAATCAGTCTGAAAATGATGAATAAATCCCATTTCTATTCACAATTTATTTTAGAAGATTGATTTACAATGTGTTTCTCAAAGAACCAGCAATTTAAAGTCATAATTCTACTGCAAAGATTGTAGATGTGTTAGAAGAAAAAGCTATAATATTTATTTACAATAGCTTTCCAAAACTTTTCCATTATAATGTCTAAGTTTTAAACCCCTCCAATATATTTACATAATGTTCCATCTGAATACATTAATATTCTTCTCAATGAACCTGTAAGTTTATTTTTCAGGAGAAAAAAAATCAGCAGATTGAGCTTTTTTGTTCATGTTGAAATATGTTACATATGTTGGAAATTCAAATGCAAATCTCATAAGCCTCAGCTTTTTTACAAAGTAGCTGAATGTAATGTCTTTATATAATAATATAATGGACTGAGTAATATTATGGTTGAATATAATTAGATGAATTTAATCACATTTAAGTTTACTGAGTATGTATCAAAGCTGACAGAGCAGATAACCTGAGGGTCCAAGCCACCTATGAGTTTTTCAAAAACTGTGAAATGAAATTATAGTTTTGCACTATCAGCTAGCAAAAAGAGGGGAAAATTGCTTTTATCCTAACAAATTCATATCAGGATTATGTTCCTATGAAGGAGTACAATGAAATCCACATCCCATTAATATTTTCTTAAACTGTGATGCCTGTAAATTTTATGTGCCTTGCATATCAGTGATCAAAAAATGGTAGGTAAATATATCTATGAGTGAATAGAGTGAGGGATAAAGAAAAATTATATGGACACAATGAACATTATGAATTTCAATGAGGGCCCTAAGAGGGTAAGATGGCATGGAGATTAATGTAAGAACGCTATGTCAAGGGAAACGCTAGTAGTAATGTGGTAGAAAATTGTACTAAGCTATGAGTCAAAAAGCATCTGAGTTTCAACTCTGTAACATTCAAGAAAAGCAAATATGATTAAGACATTACCTTTGAATAATATGATACCCAAGACTTTATTATTGACTGAATTGAGTGACCATATATACTAAAACTATGGTTAGGACATCAGCATAAGCACATTTTAATCTGTAATATAAAAGATTGGTGATGGATTTTGGTGAAATAAGATTAAAATTATGTATATCTACAAAATGCTACATGAAGAATAGGTCCTGTAAATGAACATTGTTGTAACTAAACCTTGGAGAATAAACATGGTTTCTGAGTATGTAGGAATCTTCCTTAAATCATGTATGGAATGTGGTCCCATTGTCACTAGGATGTAAAATTATTCCTTGGTTAGGAAAATTTTAAAATTTGCTTTAAGTTATGGTTTATGCTAACTAAAAATTTCACTTATTGTAAGTTACATCATTATTTAATCTATCATTAAGGAAAAAACTGCCAAGTATACTTTGACGTAGCATTGAGATGTGAAACATAACACAGATGCAAAGTGTGGAAATACATGTATCTTAGAATCCGTGAAATAAGGTATTTGATGATTTCTCTGCAAAAACTTTTCTTTATGGTCAACTCAGGAACTAGTTAGTATATATGACTATTGTAAATATCATTGAAATATTTACTTGAGAGAAAAGATCTGGAGATTTTGAGTGCAATCTCAACCTCCTTAAACATGCTATATTCATCACAGTGTGTTCTGTGATGAAATATTCAAAAATAACTTAAATCTGCCGTTTCCATGGAAAAAATGTGAATGAAAATGCAGTTTAGTTTTGGTAGAACTTCGCACTCCCTAATTGTCTTCTTCAACAAGATAGGCCCAGCTACCATGAATGATTTCAGCTTTCCTGAAGTCTTTCCTGACCTCTCTATCAGATCTGCCCTCATCTTCTATGTGATAAGAATCTATGACAAACACTTGCACCATGTGTTTCCCTTTTTGGATAAAATCTGCCTTGTGGCTTATTTATGGGGATACATCCTGAAACAATCTATTTCTACTTTTCTCTGTGAACACTGAAGCTGGAGGTAGCGCTAATATTCTGCATGTTACTTATCTAAGGTATCTAGAAATCTGTAGCAAAACATTCTTTACAAGAGTCCACAGTCCTATAGATAAAGGATTCCCCATAGACCTGAAACAGGAGCATGTCCAGAAAAGACTGGATATTTTTTTCTTTTTCTGGTTTGAACCAAGTACCCAATCTCAATATAAATGCAAATCTTTTGGTGTAACGCTCCCTTTAGCATGTACTACGACATGTCTAGTGATGGTAGCGGAGGGAGAAAATGTTATCAAACATATTTGGTATGTGTAGAGGAAAGAGTAGAAACTTTTGAAATCAAACGGAATGAGTTATAAGTCTATGTATTGTTCATTGTCCTCCAAGAATTCTCCTCTCAAATGGGGTCAATGACAACTCTTTCAAGGGTTTATTGTGATTAAATAATTTAATGCACAGAGCATTTTATGTCTGCTCTAAAATAGGCAATGTCACTGTGAACTCCCAATGGCTTCACTCCAGTTTTGTCAATCCTTTTGAATATTATAGATACAACATATTTGAGTCTTAGAGCGTATATAAAATAAGGAGTAATCCAAAGTAGAGATGTTCACAGTTTGTTCCTTAGATATCTAGCAGGTCTGTGAATGGCTCAGTGACCCCCCTGTGAAAGGATGAGAGTCTGCGGGTTCTGACACTTGGCAGCTTTGCTTTTATCTGCTTATCTGTCTACACACCAAGGGCTCTAGTCGAGACTTGCCCTAAAGTCTATATTCATATACCCTCTGCCTCATCAACAACTCTGCTTTGCTAAGAGGCATCTGACTTTAGCACACCTAAAACCAAACTCATGATTCCTCAAACCACCCTCACTTACCTTTCCACACTTCCTTCTCTCACTGGTTGCTCTGGATGTTCAGGCCCCAAATTCTGGAGTCATGCTCAACTTTGTCGCCTCACATCCTGCATTCATTGCATTCGTAAGCGCTCAGGGCTGCTCCTTCCAAGCAGTCTCCCAGCCCCGTGAACTATTGTCAGCTCTCCGGCACGCACTGTGGCTCAAGGATTACTGAGATGGCATCACACCTGGCCTCCGTGCTGCTGCTTCACCCCTTCACTCTGCTTCACTCGCAGCTGCAGTGTGTTCCTTCAGAAACAAGCCCTATCTGCTCCTCTGCTCACCATCTACATTGGCTTCGCATCTCTCTTAGAGGAAGACCACAGGTTTTGCCAGAGCGTCAGGGTCCATCTAATCAGAGGTGCCTGTTCCCACTCTGAGCTCGTCCCCCCTTTGCTAAGCGATTCCAGTCACCCCAGCCTCCCTGGACGCTCAGGCACTCCAGGCTTGTGCCTGCCATGGAAACTTCTGATAACTATTTACCCTGTCCAGAATGGTGTACTCTCCAAAACCACACATGTTGCTTCTTACTTCTTTCTGCTGTCCGCTCAAAATATCAGCTTATCAGGGAGGACCTCTCAATCTAGTGATTTTAAATGACTGATACATATTCCTAGATAACTTGTCCTGCTTTATGTTCTTAAATAGATCTTCCCAGCTCTTATGATACTATACATTTATTGATAAATTTTCTTTTTCCTGTAATCCCTACATATCCTAAAATACGAAAGAACTGAGGCATGTCTGTTGTGTTAAGGTTGTGTCTCTAGCACCTACAATAATACTAGAAACATAGTCGGTATTCAATAAATATTTGTTAAATAAATGAGTGGGTAAAGGAATCAAAACTATGCTTATTTCAAAAGAAGTATTCTGCTGCCTTAGTTTTAAAAATCATGGAAATCTCTGATTTCTACATTGGTTGGTGATGCCCTTTTGAATTGTGATGATGCTTAGCTAGTGTTAAAATTAATTTTAGCAGACCATAAATATACAATAACATACCCATTTTTAACATATTCAGAAAAGGAAACAATAATTTGTGTCCACTGTCTTTGCATGACTTGAATCAATTCTGTAACTCTCTAACAGGGATACAAGTAGTATACAGAAAGGATTTAATGGATGTTATTATGTGTATACATAATCGTCTTTCCTATGCATCTGTTGTTGTTGTTTATTTATCCTTTTTAGGTATTGGAGATATAGTGAAGAAATGAAGACCATGGATCCTGGCTATCCCAAACCAATCACAGTCTGGAAAGGTATCCCTGAATCTCCTCAGGGAGCCTTTGTTCACAAAGAAAATGGTATGCAACACATGCATTATGTATTTCATGAGTTTGCTGAGTAAATGAATAATTTATCCTACTCGTTCACTGTGTTAAAAGATTAGAAAGTGCCATACGAGGGCTATATCACATTTATATAAACTTCACTTCCTAACTTTGTATTTAATATAATGCTCAAGATGTTCTTTAGCCTCAACCTATTTTAGTTTATTAAAAAGAGTATTTTAAAAAACTGAAGTGTTAATACCTTTGAAGTAACCTCACCTATTTTCTACTAAAATTCATGTAAAGATAGTAATAACAGACATATGTGGGACAGGAAGTGATCACAAGAAATGTTTTAAATATGGGCAGAGTCACAAAGACACCTAGTAATACAGCATGTTGAGGGTTATAATTTTTCATGTATACCTTTAGCTAGCTGATACTCCTGTATCTGTTGGTCGAGTTTGAACGTTTCTCTCCTCATTCAGAGATTAGTATGAATGAACCATGATAATTATTCAAAATAAGACTCTTCATAATATTCCAGGAAAAGGAAAGTGACATCAAACTGAAATATAGAGGGGAAAAAAAAACATATCTTCTCAAATGGTTTATAATAGGAACAAGAAAAAAATACATTATGGGGGTACTAAATAACATGAAAAGTCTATAACCTATATGTAATGATAACCAAATAAACATCACTTGCAAGAGCAAAATTAAATGCATCTGGGGGAGGAGAAACTAGAAAAATTTAAGGAAGAAACTGCTGCTGCTGCTAAGTCACTTCAGTCGTGTCCGACTCCGTGTGATCCCGTGGATGGCAGCCCACCAGGCTCCCCCATCCCTGGGATTCTCCAGGCAAGGAAGAAACAGGGGGGTATAAAAAAAATCAACACCATCCGCTGAAAACAATGACTGACCATCAACAAATTGCCAGAGTATAAATTAGCTTTATGCTGAATGTACATTGCAGGACCTGAGACCCAGGATGATGCCAGTCAGAACAGTCAGACACAAACTGTGTTTGATCATCGCTATATGCAATCTATACTACATTCTGTGTGATGATGTCCCACACGTAAAACACTAGGCAGAGGCTCAGTCAGAAAGAACCCTGAAGCCTGACCATATAGCACTGACTGGAATTGCAGTGCGTCGTGTACTCTACTGGTTCAGAGAATCAAAGGACCAAGTTAAATACAGCCTGCATGTGACAAAAGCAAAAGCCCACAGGAGGACAGACTGAGCTGAAACATGTCTGTTTAAGATAAAAAGGAAACCATTAAGAAAATAATGGAAGTCACATAAAGGAAGTCACATAAAGGAATAAAGTCACATAAAGAAAATAAAGGAAGTCACCATGCAATCAAATTGGAGGCTGTAAAATCATATCAATAATATGGCAAAAAAAATTTGACAATCTATGCAAATGCAAAGGACAAAGAAGTGAACAAATTTGAAAGATGATCACGTGGAAGGCAGAAAACTGAGATCATGCCCCCAAAATTATAGCTGTCACCAGGAATCTAGTAGAGAAAGGAGACTTCTTGAGGTTAAAGAGGGTTGTTTCAAACCAGATAAAACTGACTCCAGCTAACATTTACAGAATACCTAGCACTACTCTAGTCTGCCCTCAATAAGTCATCACACACTACACAGAAATACATGCAAAGAAAATTATACCCAGATCTTACCAGTGATTAAGCATAGCAAGCTTGATAATAGTTTCTAAAATTTCTTCCCTTTATTAATATTCTAAAATGAGTATAACTTTTATAATAAATATAACTTTAATAATTATTTCAAAAGATTGAAAAAGTGCACATAGTCTTAACTCCTACCATATTAACTGTTTTTATTTTCCCTGTTTCTATTCACAAGGCCACTAAAACCTGAAATTTGATACAGGTTCTCCGGGAATAAACCATAATTGTATAAAAATAACAAAGAAATATTCTTGCTGAATCTTGCCCCATGGTTTTTCACATTCTTGTCCATCTGAAAATAACGTTTGTTTAAGATAAATGGTTTTTTTACATTCAGAGTTTCATGTTTTCTTTCCACATAGCAAAGAATAACTTTGCAAAATACTGGCAAAAAAGCAAAGCATGTTGGAAAATCAGTGCTTCCAAATGACGAAAACTACAGGTGAAACTCCAACACATCTATGTCTTCTGTACCTTACCGAGTCCAGCCCTCCCTCTAATATCCTTAAACACTGAGCTCACTTTTGATCTTTTAGGAATGCTTGCGTATTCTTTTTGGTACACTCACCCTTGCACTCAAAATCTCACATTACAGCCGTCAGTTTATATGCCCATCTGTTATCACCTCTAGTGTAAATTCCTCAAGTGCAGTTGCGCAGTAACCATTCAATAAATGTTGAAATTAATTTGACCCCTTTTATTACTCTACACATTCATCCCGTAAAGTGAAGGGAATCTCCTATTTGTTTGAAACTCTTGTTCTGTAGGGTAGCAATATTAATCAATCTGGAAGGTCTTAGCCTAGAGAGTTGACCAATAGCAAATTCTCCAAGTTTAATTCTCTACTCAAATCTCATAGTTGTGCTCTTTAACCTTGAACTCAAATTTTACACAACTTCTTCCCTGTTTGTTATAGAAGAGAGCAAGCTCAAATTATTGAGTAAGCACATTCATATTTATATTTAGACTTGAAGTAATTCCCTACAAGAGTAACATACGCTTGACAGTCATAAAATCAGAGATGATACAGTAATGAAATGTTTTCTCTAATTCTTCACCCTTCCACCAAGGTAGGAATTTCTTCCTAGGGATCATCTCCTCATGGTAGTTTTCAAAGGAAGAAAAAAAATCCCCAAAAGGTTAATCTTGAGCTGTATATTTTTGAAGTATATTTTCATATTAAGGTGGAGTATGCCCTCCTTTAATACCAATGCCTATTGATAGTAATTCTGCCACCTTGACCAATGGAATGTGAATATGTGGTGCTGTTTACCGAGTTCCCACCATCTTTCAATTGTGCTACATAAATTAGTTATCTAACTTCATTGCCCAACACAAATACCTCCTTGCCTCATTTATAATTACTTATAAAAGAGAAAACCAACATCAGCTAGTTTAAATACTTACTCATGAGCATGAAATTGGTAGTATATGTCTAAGGGTTGAAACTGGAACATTCTAGCCTCACTGAATTGCTCTAATACACTCTTTCCAAAGAGGAAAAGCTAAACCATCTTCTCCTGCATTTTATTTATCATTAAGGTAATTTACAGTCTGTCATGTCAGGCTAAATTTTTCATTTTGTCATATTTGATATACCTTAGCTTTTCTTAGAATGTAGCTTCCTAAGCCATCAGCATCCCAATTTTCACCTGTAACTATTCTTAGTTTAATAATTTTCTTATTTTCCACTTTATTTTTAGCCCGCCCCTGAAAATAGCTACAATAATCCAAAGGATATTTGACTTATGAAAAATATAGTGAAATTACTTCTTGCTTTTGACTGTTTTAAGCAATGGCATGATTTTTTTATCATTTAATAAAATTATAGTGAATAATCACTGCAATTACCCACCTTCAAATCTCAAATTGCTGTCAAGCCCCACCTCCTAGGTATTTTATATTCACTCCTTATAAAATGCAATTTTAAGGTTAATACAAAATTCTACTGTTAACACTGTTTCATTTTGTTTACTGATAACAGCTCCACTTTTAGCCTATTAAAAGTTTTGACTTGATTCTGTTGGTTTATTAATTCTCTAACCCATTCTCACTCTCTGTTAAAATCTGTGAGTGGGATTCAAGCAAACATTTTCACAAGATTCAGTTAATTATTCACATTTATTAAACATTAAGTATCCTCTTACTAATAAATATATGAGTGGAAAACAGAGAGAACACATAGGTACTGCCATGCAGGATCATCTATGAAGTTGTAACAAGACAGCCGTGGCAGACCGTCTCTCCTTACATTTTAGGATTAAGCAATAGAACAGTCACCAGTGAAAACCAATCAAATACAGGAGAAAAAAAGCTCATCAAGTAATTCATTACAACCTCACTGACTTCTTTCTCAGAATTTCTCAAAAGTGATAATTCAGGTAAGAATTCATCTCAAATTTCTACTCTTAGTAAGCATATCTACAAGATTATAACATCAAAGTTACTCACAAAAGAAGAAAAAATGAGTACATAAATTTTCTTCAACCCACTGACATTTCTTAAAGGGTAAAAAAGAAACAAATCATTGAATGAGATGAATTTTTCAGGATCAAGGCTGGACAGATTTCTATTATTCTGCTGATGAGACTTCTTGTCTTTGATAAGTGTATTCAGTTCAGTTCAGTTCAGTCACTCAATCATGTCCGACTCTTTGCGACCCCATGAATCTCAGCACGCCAGGCCTCCCTGTCCATCACAAACTCATGCCCATCGAGTCGGTGATGCCATCCAGCCATCTCATCCTCTGTTGTCCCCTTCTCCTCCTGCCCCCAAATCCCTCCCAGCATCAGGGTCTTTTCCACTGAGTCAACTCTTTGCATGAGGTGGCCAAAGTATTGGAATTTCAGCTTCAGCATCAGTCCTTCCAATGAACACCCAGGACTTATCTCCTTCAGGATGAACTGGTTGGATCTCCTTGCAGTCCAAGGGACTCTCATTGATAAGTGTATTAGCAAACTACAATTCTACTGTATATGGAGTGTGTTAATAGTGTAAAATTTGACCTGCAGACCAAATGATAAATATGAAAATACAGACTTCTGAATTTTTATATGACACCCAGCAGTTTTCATAGTAATTAGCTTTGACTAAAAATTAAAGATAAGGACACTTTCAGCTGTTGGTTTCCGATTTACAAATGTAAGAAGTTTGTTCACCTGTTTTGAATGTCTGTTTAATTCTAGATCAATGCTATTATTCAACTATGATCATCGAAGGTACTGTTATTTGGCGGGCCCTCAACATTTCTTTATCCAGGTTTTTGAGTAATTACATTGGCTTTCATTAACATGATCAAATACCAACTCCCTGCAGGAAAATTTGAATCTACATACACCAGTTTTCACTTGGCAACTTGTTCTGATTACAAAACTGCCCTTCAAATCTAAAAGCAGCAGCCAATTTTCATGGCATTGAACAGAATGATTTCTAGAGTGAAGTGACCTGAAGTGATGATCAATCCTAGCTGAAATTTTTTGAACAGATGTCAGAGGTTTTGTTGTTGTTGTTGTTATTTTAGGAGTGAGATCTATCACAACCTGTGATGTTGAACAAAGCAGTATTCCTTAAAAGATGGAAATCTGTAAGGGACCTAGTCTTAGAAAAATCATTAAGATTCAGGCTCTAAAGCTAGACCAAGATTTAAATCCTTTTTCCAGCAGTATTGGGCATATCATTTTATCTCTGAGCTTCAGTATTTTTGCCTGAAAAATATAGGGATCCCCTGGAGAAGGAAATGGCGACCCACTCTAGTACTCTTGCCTAGAAAATTCCATGGATGGAGGAGCCTGGTGGGCTACAGTCCATGGGGTCGCAAAGAGTCGGACACGACTGAATGACTTCACTTCACTTCACTTCACTTAATTCTACCTGACAGAGTGTTTATGAGGATTAAAAGATGTCATTTACTAAGTATCTGACTCAATGATTCTTCCATAGTAAGTGATTATTAATATAAGAAAAAACTCTCAGTAGTGATTATTAACTCAGAAAGGAGGCATACTATTCAAAATTAGATAGCTCCCAAAATATAGTTTTTAAGTGATTATAACATTAAAACCTTTCTTTTTAGTTTGTTGAATTTTATCTTAAAGCAAGAATTAAAGTGAAGTCACAAAGAAACTTGACATGAAGAAACTATGGACAGAAAGAAAAACCTGGACTTGTTCCCGGGAAAAACAGCAAAAGTTAAGAGAAAAGTCCTAAGAAAAACACATATATTTGTAGTTTAACTGTCATAAGTTTACAAGTCTGTTATCTGCATCCATAATATTTTGGAACACAAATTATATGTGTTGCTAAGTTATCTGAGCTTTCTACATCCTACCACCTCCTCCATGAAATATAGGTTAGCTGGAAGTTTTAAAGATAGAATTATAGATTTATTTATACTCTATTAATCCTTTGCTCTAAAAGGATTAATAATGGCTTTTGAAGTTCTGTAAAATATAACTAGATGATAAAAATTTAACCTAGTCTATAGTAAAGTTAAACAACAAGGCCAAAAGGAGAGACAAAATGGGCATGACCTAGAGCTGAAAGTGAGATTACTGCACAAAATACAATAAATATCTATTTAATTATTAAAATTCCTAGCAGACCAAGGAAATCATGTCCAGTTTCATGATTTATGTTTTCTTCTGATTTCTTTCCCAAATGACAAAACAAACTTGTTTCTTAAGAGGAGTACAACTATTCCCAATCTTAAGATGATTAGAAATTTCCCTTGAACTATTTTACAGAGACACTTCCTTTTAATGTATTATGCAATGTCCTCAATAGCTGCATTAGGGCTAACAGGGCTTCTGTTTATAAGGCTCTCTGAGTATCATTTAATACAGGTTGGTACGCTCACACTAATGTGTAATTCTGCACCAGCAATTCTGTAAGCTAGCAGCAGAGTCTGTGTGTATAGCATGGGCTGTTAACAACTCTGTATAAATAGTATTTCTTTCTCCCTGTTGAGCCATCACTAGGCATTTGCGGGCCCAGTTTCTGGACCACAACAGCCAGATCCGTATCAAGAGACAGCTGAGCTGGGAATAGGGTTGTCTTCCTATAAAAACGGAGTGGCCTTAACATACATCTTTTAAGTAGCCTGTTTATTTAAATTTCTACAGATAAGTGATTCCTGTGTGTGTGTTTCCCCTCATCCAGGCTTTACCTATTTCTACAAAGGAAAGGAGTACTGGAAATTCAACAACCAGATACTCAAGGTAGAACCTGGATACCCCAGATCCATCCTCAAGGATTTTATGGGCTGTGATGGACCAGCAGACAGAGAGAAGGAAGGACACAGCCCGCCAGATGATGTAGACATTGTCATCAAACTGGACAACACAGCCAGCACTGTGAAAGCCATAGCTATCGTCATCCCCTGCATCTTGGCCTTATGCCTCCTTGTCTTGGTTTACACTGTGTTCCAGTTCAAGAGGAAAGGAACGCCCCGCCACATACTGTACTGTAAACGCTCTATGCAAGAGTGGGTGTGAGGGAGGGTTTTTTCCCTTTCTTTCTTTTCTAGGAGTTTGTGGTAACTTGAGATTCAAGACAAGAGCTGTTATGCGGTTTCCTAGCTAGGAGCAGGCTTGTGGCAGCCTGGTTCGGGCTGACCTTTCAAACCCAGAGGGTTGCTGGCCCCACGTGTGAGTGGAAATCACTCATGGGGAAGCTTCCGTGATGGACAGTATCTGCTGGTCTTCAGTCCTTTGTCTGTCTCTGTCCTTCGGTTCTAGGCCTTTCCTCTGCACGCTCAATGCCCAGTTCATTTCCAGGATTACCTAAAGAGGAAACAGAAGAAAAGGTTCTTCTTAAAGGTTTCTAATATTATGTTTTGTTTTGTTTTGTTTTTCTGACGTCTGAGCCCATTTCTGGGGGGAGAAAAGCAAAATGGAAAACCCACGCATTTTTGCTTCATAGCAAGGAAAAAGAAAAGGCTAAACAAACAAACAAAAAAAACCCACCATTGAACTTTCAGGAAAGTGTGAAGACCCAAAACAGCTTCGTCTCCAAAGAAGATAGCTCTCTGACCGCTATGGGTAGTCTCCTATGCTTCCTTTTTGTCAGGTGGGAGACCTGGAATACACATGCAGGACTTTAGACTGTTGGGACAGCCATTTTCCAACAAACAAGGGGCCAAAATATCTGCAATATAGTAACAGCCTTAATATGACATCCATTTTTCGTTTTATACAGCTGTTCTCAGCTATGTCTTCAATGTTTCATCACATTTATATTCACAGCTACATTCAGATGGAAACTTTTGATTGTTTTGAAGTGTTTCCAAGCCCCTTCCTGCCACCTCACCCCGACATCATTGTGATAATCTCCCCGACTTGTACTCGGCCATTGCCCCAGGCCTTCCATGGGTCTGTCAGAAATAGTCATTATAAGGGGAGCTAGAAGCAGTATGTCCTTAAAGTGGTTTAAAGTGACAGTCATTTTCTAAGGGTATGTGATGCTAGTACTATATTGGTGTAACCCTTTGAGAACTATCAAATCAGCTTTCAGAGTCTTAGGATCTGGTAAATTATAGAAGTGGGCAATGGTAAAAAACAGGCATAGGTTCAAGGAGTTCAGGTTTTTAAAACAGATATCCTATAGCCCCATGTAATTTTAGGTGATTTACAGTACTACATAAATGCATTTATAACAAACAGAAATGATGTTACTTGCCAAACATTTTCTGGCAAATAAAAAGGTATTTTATTAAATATCTTGTAAGAGTGAAATTTTATTTGAACAACTGATTATAACAGCCTGTCTTTTTTGTTGTCGTTGTCGTTGTTGTTAGACACACTGAATTTCTGTTTTAAAATCCATTGCATGAAAAATCAGTTTTGCCAGGGAACATGCCGTTAGCATTGCCATCTTATGAATGAATTAGAATGATGACTCTGAGATTGCATGAATATACTCCAGTGTATTAGCTATTGCATGTTAACCATAGTTCTCAAAGGGTTAGTGTGGCTTCTGGCATCTAGCCATCCATTTGATCGCTGACAGAGCCGAGACCACCAAAGCATCTCACTGTTGAGTGTAATTTGTCCTAACAGCAGTGTTGTCGTTTTCATGTGACCTGCAGAGCAGGTTTGTATCAATATTTTTTTCCTAGAGAAAAGTCAGCAACTGACAGACCTCTTAATTGATTATTTTAGGAGCTGCTTCTTGCAGTGAACGGCTTTACAGCCACTGGGCTGTGAACTTATTAGAGATGGTCAGAAGGAATGCACCCCATGAGTCAGACATTGGCTTTGTGTGAAAGCCAGCTTTTGAGGGGATTAGCTTTTGAAACAATGAACAGCTTGCCTTGAACTTGATTACTGATCTGTTGACTGTCATTAACAACAACTTAAACATTATCTTCTGTGAAAATTTTCCTTGAAGAGTCCTGTTCTATGTCTTTGCCCTTTGACCTTTAACTTGCAAACTGGCACAAACTGAAGGAAATTTGGTCTTGCTTCTCCACTGGAGTGTTAATTGACCTCTAAAATCCTAATAAGCATGAGCTGTTTCCTTAGAGAGAAAAGGCGCGTTGATGGTGGATCTGCAGATGGACACATTGCTCTTTACATGCACACTTTAAAAATGCCCTAAAGGTAGAAGTGACTTTTAATTTTCCTTTAACATAATTTCAAGTCTAAATTCATCATTTTAGTACAAATATAAAACTATGGGGTTAAAAAAAAAAAAAAAAAAAACCCCAAACTACTTGAACGGCCAGTGTGGCTTTTATATAAAGCAGGAATTTTATACTAGTGAAAATTTCTTACTCATTTACTAATGATACACATTTCCAGATGATTTTAATGAGTGTAGGTATATATTCTTATTTGGAAATGGATAGTTTGGCTGCCTTGAATTTGTATTTATACTCAACATAGCATGAAAATTAGAATGCCTTTCAGTTAAACTACATGTTTATAATTCGGTTGGGAAAAATATTTTGTAATCGTTGATGGCATGTTGCAAAGCCTTGCAGACTGTTATTTCTTACAACCTAAATGTAAAATGAGACTAGGAGAAAAGAATCTTTACAGCAAAAGATTATGCAACAGCAGACTGTATTTTGACGAGATTCTAATGGAGATTATATATGTGAGGGCCAAGGAAGCAAGGGGAGAGACCAGCATCAGCCTTGTAGCTTTACTTTAGTGCTTCCATTCTAGAGGACGCTGGTGTTATAAGGTCAGTCAGTGTTACTGAGCTTGGAGGAAGGACCATATACATAAGCTCATTTATATGATATTTGCTTGTGGGCGGGTTTAATGTTTTTCGGACCTTGATGCCAAGAAAAAAAAAAATGACTGGAAATTGTATTTTGCTAAAGACAGAAATGAGGAACTATGTCATTTGAGGACATATGTAAATCATTGAGGAATTCCATCAACCTGCACTGAAAATTGATTTTTTTTTTCCCTCTAAAATGAGAAAGAAACTAAAGAAGCAATCTTTGGCCTCTTTACTCATTTGTCACAATATCCTGATTCATTGTAAGACTATGAATATATAAGGGCTAGAAAATAACCATAGCATTAAGAGAAAGACTCTTATCATTATGCTTGCATTCTGGAAACATCATGGAAAAGTGTTGGGTCATATTTTTTTTCAAAATGAAATGAGACTTATGTGATAAGAAAAGGCATATATAGCTAATCTCATTATTAGAACTTTGAATTTTCAGGCCGTGAGATTACAAGAGATAAGAAAACATTAAGTACGGCATAATCACAAACATTGGGATTCTATTTGCTTATTGTACACCAGGCACTTTGTATGGTTGCTAACTCCTCTTTCACTTGGGGTTTGGAGAAAATGTCAATCCTAATGGAACAGTGGAAGGGAGAGTGAGTAATTGGTCTAGCACACTGATTCAAAACCAATGTGAATAATAAAAACAGTTTAGTATCAATAGAGGTATACACCCAGCAAATATTTTTCAACATTCTATCACTGATAATATGGAAATTTCAGACCTAGGGTTTCCTAAGTTGAAATGAAAACACATTCACAATCGCAAAAAAGAATTCTCTTCTGTTTCATTATTTCTCATTACTTTAAATACAAATGTAAACTAAGTAATGTTTTTACATAAATTAACTATAGAGTTTACAATTTTAGCCAAATATTATTTTTCTATATATTATTACCTGGACTGAATGAAATATTAAGATAGCCAATCAGTCTGTATTCTCTATAAAGCAGTAAAACCACATCAGACATGTGGAGGTGGTTGTGAATTTAGCTATTGACCTGTTTTAGAACAAAGTTGTCTTTGACATGGCACCAGAACAGGTGATTACGGATGCTTTTTACAATCACAAAGATAATATGGATAAGTTAGAGACCATCATATGATACTAGCAAAGACAAATTCTGTTACAAATCAGAGGGCAAGGCTTTTCTGAGTCAGATTGTAATAAATTACTAAGTAATACTTTACAAAATAATTACTAAGTAATAAAGGATAGAGACTGATTTACTGAAATGAGAAAATTTTACTTCTAATATTCAAATTGCTTTTAATCTTTTTCTATTGGCATATAATTTGTCATATATGATATACTTGTTTTTATTCACTTTCTATGGGTGATTTAAAAAAACAGTGTGGTGGATAAGAACATTGCCCAACTTCACTGACAACTCCAATACCTGGGTGATGTGTATATACTGGATCCTAGGGATAGTAATAGAATGCTTTTCATTTCTACACATAGGCTGGTGTCTCCAGGATGCTACAAATACACATCCATGCTTTGTGGATCTCATAGTAGAATATGCAATGTGTCCGTATTGACTAAAACTCAATGTGCTACCTGAAGAGAAATGGGTATTATAATCAAATAGACTGAAAATAATCTTTTAACACAAAAGTCATGAAAATAATCTTTTTTTTTAAGTTTTGGAATTATTTCCAGAAACTAATAAAGCAGTGATTTATGATTGTATTGAATCTGTGAAACGTATACTGAGAAAAGCTTGTAGCTGGTGGTAAAATCTTTTTCAACAAACATAGCAGAGAATTCATTTAACTTTTGATTTCTCTCAAGAACACATTTCAAAATATCAGATGTTAAACCAGAACATACTATCTAAACCAAAAACGTTGAATTCAGATGATGAGCCATTACAAATAGCAGTGAGTCTAGTCTTATGATATCACAAAAGATTTCATATCAATAGAATCTAACCATTACATTGCATCTCACACACCTTCATGATTTGTTTATTTATGATGTGACTTATGATCACAGTTTATAACTGCCAGAGCATATGTATCTATGTTACAGAGTCTATGTTGCCTAGTAGAGAACCATAGCTTCGTCAAAGAAGTTATATTTAAAAAGTTAGAGCTTCCTAAAGAGAAGAAAAACTTCATAATAAAGAATGCAGCAACCAGGCATTGCACCGCACTATAAATATAAACGCTAAATTTCTTAATATAGAAGTGAAAGAAGAGGAAAAACAAGTTTTTGTAAAATATACAAAACATCCTACCACATTCTTTAATACAACTGGAAATTTTACTTTAGCCAGTGTAAAAATAGTAGAACCATGCAACTTCAAGCTCTTCACAGAAGTGATGAGCATGTGATATATCAATGTATATAATTAGACAGTGGTTATTAGCTGTTACCCTGCATAAACACATCTGGTACTCATGCATTGCCTTCTAGGCTAAAAATGTCAACGTTAGATGTTCAGTAAACTCAATTGGAAAGATCTATATAATATTAGAATTTCCTAAGAAAAGCCATGTCCCTAGGGTAGAAATTTACCTCGATAATCATATAACACAAAACACTTGGCACAGTAGCAAAGGAGTTGCCTTAGTGTTCTTGTCTCATCTGATTGTAAGCGTTGTCTTTCATGTTCTACTCAGATCATTTTTCATTTGTTTCCTTTGGTGTAATTTTGAAATGATTCTGATATATTTCAGGTCAAATTAATAACACCCAGTTGCAAATATCTCTTCCAACATTTTATACATATATCTACTTTGAAATTTAAACCAATAGTATATAAAGCCTAAGAATGAACATTGATTTGACAAATTCAGAGAAATGGGGTGTAAAACAGGTGTAATATTGCAAAATTTCTGTCAATTTTCTGGTGTAATACTGAAGTATCAGCCTTCAATTTCTAAACACAGTTGTGAGCTTATAACTGGATGTGACATGTATTATTTTTTAGAACAAAGCTAATTCTTTACATGAAGTAAAGATACAAGATCATGAGTGTTGTAGTGCAGTCCCTCAGGCACTTGTAACTAAAGCTCTTTAAAGAAAATGAAGGTGTAACCAGTAATTCATGTTTAGTCCATAAGTATAAAAAGGTACATATTCTGAAGTTTTATGAAGATAATTCTGAAGATTTATGAAGACTCTATGCTTTTTCATTTTAAAGAGCAGCAGGTCTTAAAATGTGTCTTACTAGCTTTGGACTGGGAATAATGTTCAGGTTTGCACGAGTCCTTTACATTCAAGAGCACACTGGACGGTATAGGACAAACACATGATAAACTAGAATGTTCTGCTGACGCACATAACTCTGCCGTGTCCTCTGCTATAGAACTGGATCTATGTGCCCTTAAGAAGGGAGAAGAAAATCAGTTAAATATAAATATGGAAATATGATAATTGTATTATGTTAGATCATGTAGCTTCAGAGCAAGATGTTATTTACTCTCATTTTGTATAGAAAAACTGGAAGGAGAGAATGGCAAACATGAATGAAATAATTCACTTTTAGACTTACCAAGATGTTTCTTGAGTATCTTCTCCACTTGTCTTATCCATGAACAAATATCATTCACAACACAGACATTTCTGTAGCACTTGATCTGTAGTTAGATTGGATCCCAGGAGAAATAGTTCTGGACACAGGCCTTTTTATACATGCCTCACATATAATGAGCTTCAGTGAGATATGACTGCATGGTAGGATGCTCTTTCCTAGGATAGGCTATGGTGCTGCTTGAACTTGCCACCTTTATTTGAATGTATGTTTCTACATTGGCCTGTCTTGCCAAGATATAGATGAATAAAGCCTGGTGTGAGCTGTTAATTTGACAAGTCACTAGAATGCATGTTTCATTTGCTTCTATGTAATGTCAATTTGACCTTGTTCCCACTCTATATACTGACAACCCAGTTGTGAAAACATACTTTTTCTTGAATGAATCATTCAACCCTTAAATCAATGTCATAATTTTGCTACCACTGAAATATCATAGAGGCCACATTTTTGACTGTCTTCTCACAGCTCTTTAATATATAATATTGCTTGGGTATAAGTAGGTTTTTAATTATTTTTGTCACTTCTTTTGTATCTGATTATTCCTTTATATATTCCTGAATACAAAATTTGACAATTCAGTTACTTTTTTAATTCAAAAAAAAAAAAAAAAAAAACAAGAACATGATTTCCAAACAAGTATGTGTGCCTGATTTTTCTCTTCCTTCAATTTTGAAGTGTTTGCTTGCTTTGTCACCCCAAAATACAGATGGTTGGGAGGGATATATTATTTTGTGCTGTTCTGTACAGTCTATGCCTATATTTGCATTCCTTTCTACTTCTACCTTGCCCACCCCCTTTCTAAACAGATTTGATTTTCCCTTCCCTTTGTGAAAACCAGAAATGAACAGAATTGTACATCATATGTGGTGCCCTGAAAATATATTTGTCCCTTACAAGTTTCATGCAAAAACTTAGTCCTAGTAAACTTCACACATCTCCCAATCTCTTGCATTGGATTCTAAATTTTCTAGAGTTATTCCCCTGAGAAAAGTGAAATGTTGAATATGAAGGCTGTTGTCTGTTGATAAGCCAGCTAAGGAAGTTTGCTTCTGATGACTGTATCTTAAATATGTAGGAAATAAATACCATAATACAGTGTTCCTTTTAAGGAACATAATGAGTGTGTGAATACCTAAAACTTCAATTCTTTGGTCTATATCCCTTTATGTGTAAATGACATATATATTAAAAAGAGAGAAAATAAGATATTAAGAGGTGTTATAGTGGCAGCTTTTTGCTGCCTTGGTTTTGACTGCATCAGCATTTCTATTGTGGACCTCCATTTTCAAGAGTTTTAGAGACTCACCCATAAAATTTTGCTTCAGGTGTAAAAGTCTTGGGTCTTCCCTGGTGACTCAGATGGTAAAGAATCTGCCTGCAATGCGAGAGACCTGGGTTCGATCCCTGGGTAGGGAAGATCCCCTGGAGGAGGAAATGGCAACCCACTCCAGTATTCTTGCCTGGGGAGTTCCCATGGACAGAGGAGCCTGGTGGGCTATAGTCCAGTGCATTGCAAAGAGTCGGACGCAACTGAGATATTTTTTTTAGATATAGAATTTTAAAACAATATATCTTGTTTTATATTATAGGAGGGAAATAAATGAAACTAGCTATTTCAATTCTGTGCTGATATAGCTTTTAATGAACTTAATTTTTTAGTAAAACATAAAATCTAACTAGTCCATAGTCTACTGATGGTTTTTTAAAAGAATCAATTATTGACATAGAATTGCCTGCTTTGTCAGTGTAGTAACCTATCTTCAAAATATTTTAAAACTTGTAATCTATATTAATATTGCTTGATTCTAACAGTGGATCAGTATGATAATGAATGCAATTTATGCCATCCATGTGAGCTATCTGGTAATAAAGATTTGGAACTATATGGCATAATTAGTGAACATATATATATATTTATATATATATATATATTTACTAGGTAGATTATGGAGGGTAAATGCCCATAAGTTTAGTTTGTCAAGTAAATACCGTATATATTTTAAAAAATTGCACAGACATTTATCTTTCAGAGTCAAAATTATATGCAAGCAGTTGCAAAGAAGACTTGTCTCTTGGGTAAACAATACACATTTTATAGCTTATAAAAATCATTTCTATATTGTGGTGATGGGAAATTAAAAAGATTTAACACATAAACTTATTGCAGATTTTATTTAAATAGAATTAATCTGTGAAGCAGAGAGAAACACTATGAAATGAAATATTTAGGTCATTTTGTTTTGGTTTCTGACAATATTTTACCTTTATTTTCAGTCCCCATGATATTCTCAGTTTTGGAGAGAGCATTGAAATCTAACTTTGTCTGGATTGTTCACATTACACTCAATTTCATTAAGTTTTTGATAATATGTAGTCTTCTGTGTGTAAGGAAAGAAATAAATAACACATTTATTTGCTGAATGAGTTATAAGGTTTACAAGTTCTTAGTGATTTTTTGCCTACACAGGATTCTATACATTTATACCATCTTAAATCTGGCATATATATATATGTGTGTATATATATATATATATATATATATTTCAGATAGCTTCTACTGACAAACACAAAGCTTGTTTGTGTGCAAATATACGGCTAAATAAATGGTGCTAAAGTGTATTATGACTGTCAGATATAATCAGGCAAACTTTTGTGGTGCTTAAATTAATTTTTTCATTGATTTATTGATCAATGCATTGAACAGTGTTTATTATTCACAAGCTGTCTTTTACTGGTAAATCAGGCCTCATAGCACATTGTTAATAAAATGGTTGACTAGTCTATGTAACAGCTCACCAAGCTACTATCTCTTTAACTCCTTAATAATGTTGCATCATTAAAGGTCAAGGGATCATCATATTAATCTCATTGCTGTAGATCATTAACATGACTGAACTTTTCCACAAAATACTTATGTTTACAATGCTATAACCCTTTGACTGCTGCGGCAACCTTTAACCACGTAAATGTCACAAGCTGGAATCATCAGCATGGTTCTTGCCATGGCAATCAAAGAGTTAAGGGCTGTGCAGTGATTTGTTTTGTATTTATTAATTTATATTTATTTTGTTTCCATTCAAGAAGGGGGTTTTGGGTGGGGCAGTTTTTGTCTGCTGTATGTGTCTTAACCTAGGGAAGGGTTAAATGGCTTTTTATACTATTGCCTCTTCTGTGTTTGCCATCAATTCATTGTGTTGTAATTTAAAACAAAACTGTCAATAAATAAGAGAACAGAAAATGGTTCACAGACACTGTGGTTTTACTCAATGAATGATTTACATACGTTTATGGTGATATATAGCAGTAGCCTTTGCTATCTGTGTCTTCCTAGTTGATATAAAACATAAAGTAAGAACTCTAAAGAAATTTAGGCCAAAATCTCCTGTGTGTTTGCTTGAAATAGTAAGTATGTTAAACTGGCCACGTCAAGTAGAGCATTGTTTAATCACTAACTAGATGCCTATGACTGACCAAGAACAAATGCGGGAAGCATTACTCCAGCAGATGTATTTCAGGCAAGTAGCCACGTACATAGAATATGCTAGGATTTGACTTAACAAAAATAAAAATTATGCTTTGGATAAGAGAGTACAATTTATTGATTAAAGTCATACATCATGACTGTCTAAGTAAATTTAATCAAACAAGTTAATATTTATATCAAAAGTCTTTGGCAGAATCCCATTTAAGGATTTTTTTTCCTTCCTTTTTCTTTAAAAGCTAGGGCTACAGTAAAGAGTTCAGGGGGTTGGAAAAGATTCCAACATGACTTAGTAACTAAACAACAAACGAAATAGTGACCATGAATAGACTAACAGAGAGAAAGCTAGAGGGAAGATAAACGTTTTCATATTTAATATTTTAATGAATTGCTTTTCTTAGAATATCCAGTAGGTACATGTAACCAAATGTCTAAGCAAGTGTTTCCTAAGAAGCAAATCTGACATGTATCATTAGTTCTAAAAGGTCATCTGAATTTTAAGAAGAATAAGAAAGCATATTGGGAATAAAGGAAAATGTGTTCTGTCACACAAAAATCAAGGTGCATCTGTGCACCAAAAAGTTACTGTTATAAACTTGAATACATATAGAAGAGAGGAGCTCTGAACTAGTGTACTAAGGTAATCCCAGGAGTATAATTATCTGAAATAAGAAACAGACTAGAAAGACAGAGAACTGTTTGCATGCTTTGAAATCTACATCTAGGATGAATCTCTGGAATTTTGGAAATCTTTCTCAAAGAGTTTAAAGAAGTACTTGCAAATAAGGGTGGTTGTGCTTTTGGAACATGTCAGTATATAAAAACCTACAAGAGTTAGTCATCCAACAATATAGTTTATTTTTATTTGGAGAAGGCTTTCAAATTTATTTTTACAAGGCTATTAAGGATATGTAACCATAAATATCAAGGTGAATACAAGACTAAATCTCCCTTGCTTTTACTATCAAAGAGAGAAAAAAGTTATAAACATAAATCTAGTAGATTTGTTTAAATATCTGAATCATTAATCTGAATCATAAGTAATGATACCACTTATCTTACAATCAAAGACCAAATTGGAATACTATATTTTGGAGAAAAATCAAAATCAGTGTTTGAGAACCCTAACACACCTAGCACACTATAGAAATGTAAATATAATATATTGCAGTGAGTGATGTTTGCATACTTTATGTTTTTTGTAAAAAGCATCAAATGGGCATAGCTCTAGCCCGGTTTGATACACCATCTTCAATCCAGTTATCTCCTGGACAAGCACCAGCTCCCCCTTCCCCTCCTCCGCCTCCATTTCCTCTTCTCCTCCACATACCTTCTACTTCCTCACTCTCTCTCTCTTAATTTCTCTACTCCTTGAAAGAAAAATTTCTGTCACTCCTTCACACCTTCCTAATGTGTTTTTTACGTCTTATGATTTGCACTTCTCATGACTCTATGTAAAATTACTTCCATTTAAATCATGTATTTATTACTTAATCTACTCTTTCTACTTCTCACTTACTTGGCTTCTTAGCAGTACTTAATACTGATAATTACTCCGAGCAAAAGTATGTTATTCATACTTTTTCTGGAAATCTCCTTGAGGGTTGGACCTATTTTTCATTGCCCAGAGCCTGATACAGTACCAAGTTTGTGGCCAGCCCTCTATAAATTGCTGGCTTCTAGACATTGGCTTAGAGAGATTTTTTTTTTCCCTCATCCTCATATATAACTTTTTAAACTAGTTCTTATGAGTTTACATATGTCCCCATGTGCTCTTTTTTGCGTGCAATGTAACACCTAATGGAACTGACACAGTCGCCATAAAGTAGGCAGAAAGCTAGAAATATTCTTCATCTATCTATATATGCATCCACCATCCATTTATTTGTTCACTCAACAGTATTGAGATCCAACTACATCCCAGGCATTGTAGGTATCAGGGTGAATCAGTAACTAAAGAGTCATTTAAGACATTAGACAATTAGACATTTAAGACAATTAGAAACAAATAGTATGTCATTACAGGTTTGATGAAGGAAATAAAGGGATGAGGGGGCGATATTTGGAACAGTAACCGTGTGCCATCTGAGTGGAGGAAAGGAAAGACTGAGGGAGTGAGCCAGGCGTACATCTGAAGGAAGAGCCGGTGCCAAGGCCCTGGGGCAGGAACTAGCTTAATATGTTGCAAAGAACAGACAGGAGGCCTTCGTGGAGACAGTGACGCCATGCTCGTGGAGCCAGAAATCGGACTGTGCCTTAAGAAGCCTTACAAGCACTGAAGGGAATGGTGTGCGATGGGCTGGCGAGGCAGGAGAGGGTTGTACGCAGAGTACAAGGCGGCGAGGCGGGAGCAGGGAGACGGATTGGGAAGGCAGCCGCGGAAGTCAACAGCAGGCAAGGAAGCGGGTAACCGGGGCCAGGCTGGCAGCCAGCATGACGGCGAAGGTGGATGCCTGTGGATGCACTCTGCAGGCTGGCGGGAAAGCTGGGAACTTCGAGAGAGAGCAGGAAGAATGGAGCTGCTGTTTCTTGCAAACAGAACTGCTCTGGGAGGAATAGGATCCCACTCTGGACACCTTCCTAACACCTGTGCTGTTAGAAAGATTCTCCTTCATGATGTGGGTGATAACTAGATGGCTATAGACATATGCAAAGATTATTGATCTGCGCACACACGAAGTATGCATTTTACTCTGTGTACATTTTATCTCGAGGAAAAAATGCTATTAAAGACTGAAAACAAAGCCCCTAAATTGAAGTAATTATGCTAATAGTTGCTGATGGGTCCAGAAAAGAAGAAAAAAAAAAAAAGAAGACGGAGAAAGGATCACTGGATTCAGTCCCTATATGTTCTTAACCTCTTTTCTTTTACCCTGTCTCATGGACCCTTATTCACAAGCATGGCTTCAGCTTTGTGGATGGGCTATCTCATGAAACACAGATTCACCGTTTCCACCCACTTGCTGGACAAATTAATCCGGATTTTTCTTTAGTTTCCCAGATGCGGACCACTGAATATAAAACCCATCACCATCCTTTGTCTCCCATCAAAGTAAACATACTTCACCTTGAATTATAACAGCATGAAATTTTCTAGATTATTTATCCAAGAAAACACCACGTAGTTTTGGCCTTCTCTTTCTCCCTTTCTTCACTTGCCCCTGTTAAACATTCGCCAAGTCTCTGAGTCCTATTTCTACAGTATTATCGTTCCGCATTCTCGAACCAGCTTTCTAGGAGTCTTAGGAAGAAAAGCATTGAGTAAAAGCATTTGCTTGCAAAATACAGTATTTTAAGCGGTTGACCTTGATTTGTTCCAAATCGTTCTTTTTTCAAAGCTCGCTATTATTACCATTATTTCTGTTTATAAGCGCCTTTATTTATTCTTGACTGTGGCGGGTCTTCATCGCTGCTCAGGCTTTTGTCTCGTTGCGGCGAGCGGAGGCTGCTCAGTCGCGGCAGTGTGCGGGCTTCTGGCTGTGGCGGCATCCCTCGCTGTGGGGTACCGGCTCTAGACGTGCCGGCGTCAGTCGTTACGGCAACGGGCTCAGTAGCTGTGGCTCCCATGCCCTTGAGAACCGGCTCAGCTCTGGCACACGGCTTAGTTGCCCTCGGCATGTGGGTTCTTCCAGGACCAGGGATCGAACCCATGTCCGCCGTATTGACAGACAGATCCTTTTATCACTGAGCCACAAGGGAAGCCCTCAAAGCTCTTTAAATGTTTCTCATCAAATAATAAAGAAAACCTCAAGTGTAGGATAATTTTTTTTTTTTTTTTAATATTCATCCTTTACTCCTGATAATCACTTTTGAACCAGAGAATCCTTCAGCAACAGTAGCTGAGTAAAGTGGGAAGACCTGTGTTTTGGAGTCACTAGCATATAGCAGTTATCTGATTTTAAAGTATTCAAAATATCAGATCCTACTTTCTCAAATGTGTGCGCAGACACTAAAGAAATATTTGCTTTTTTACTGTGAATTGGTAGGGAAGATCATCTTACAAATGAGAGATTATGATAAAATTTTCAAACCACAGTCATTTTGCCTATTCAGAGGGAAGTGCAATCCAAATAGTTGCTTGTATTGGAGTCTAGTATTGGGTCACTAGGACAGGGTGTCAACATAATGGTCGATCTGGGAGGTAACCAAGAGATTGGTGACACAGATTCAGAAGGGAGTGAGCCCACTCAAGGACAGAAGAGACACAGATGAATTGTTCAAGACACAGTTTGTTTTTTTTTTTTTAATTATTTTTTGCTTAGAACAATATCAATGGACCTTTACGTTTACCTAACTTTCACTTTAGAATTCTAAAGATTTTACCCGGCTTGTGATGTGTGTCTGAAAGCTGTTGGCACTTTCGGGTCAAACAATGGCATATAATTTCACTCCCTCCAAAGTCCTACTAAAAATGGAGGAAATGATTTGCTTTTCTAAGACTTAGGAAAAGGGAGGACAAGTGAGAAAACAATAGCAATATTTGGGAATCTGAAAGCAGGTGGTTATCTGGTAACTTACCTGACAGACCCAAGGAAATCAAATTATAAACTGGCAGGAACAGAGAACCAGCCCAGTGTATCACTAGGACGGTAAAATCTATGGAAGTAAAAGCAACAAACACCTGGAAATAGGGTAAATGGAATTGACCAAATTAAGAAGGGCCGAAAAATCATTCATAAGAATCAGTTAAATGCTCCAAATCCTGGGCAGGCCTCCTGCTTTCTCTCCCCAGCCCCAAACTCAAGGTTTATTCTGTGCAGCGGGTAAAAATGGTCTCTGAGTTGAGGGCTGCCAGTGTTCTACATCCTGAATCCTAGGATAAGCAGGTCTAGAGAGGAGAAGATCCAAACTGAAAGAGAATGGATGACTCTAGCAGGTGGATACATTTGGTATAGGTATACACACGAAATAATGTAAAAAAGTGTGAATATATGTTTATGTACTTTTCTGTCTGGATGGTTTGTCCATTGGTGTGAGTGGGGTATTAAAGTACTGCACTCTTATTGTGTTACTGTAAATTTGTACTCTAATAGTTATTAGCCTTTGCCCTATGTATTGAGGTGATCCTATGCTGAGTTCATATATATTTATAATTGTTATATCTTCTTATATTGATCCTTTGATCATTATGCCCTTCCTTGTCTCTTGCAACGATCTTTATTTTAAAGTCTCTTTTATTTGATATGAGTATTGTTACTCCCACTTACTTTTGATTTCTATTTGCATGGAATATCTTTTTCCAGTCCATCATTTTTGGTCTGTTTGTGACCCTAGGTCTGAATCATGTCTCTTGTAGACAGCATATGTAGGGATCTTGTTCTGGTAAATATTCAGCTAATCTGTGTCTTTAGGTTGGAGCATTTAATCCATTTACATTTAAGATAATTATTGATATGTATGACTCCAGTACTCTTGCCTGGAAAATCCCATGGACAGAGGAGCCTGGTAGGCTGCAGTCCATGGGGTCGCTAAGAGTCGGACACGACTGAGCGACTTCACTTTCACTTTTCACTTTCATGCATTGGAGAAGGACATGGCAACCCACTCCAGTGTTCTTGCCTGGAGAATCCCAGGGACGGGGGAGCCTGGTGGGCTGCCTTCTGTGGGGTCGCACAGAGTCGGACACGACTGAAGAGACTTAGCAGCAGCAGCAGCAGCAGCGGCAGCAGCAGCATGACCCTATTGCCATTTACTGTTTGGGGTTTGTTTTTGTAGGCCTTTCTTTCTCTTCTGTTTCCTATCTAGAGAAATTCCTTCAACATTTGTTGTAAAACTGCTTTGGTGGTGCTGAATTCTCTTAACTTTTGCTTATCTGTAAAGCTTTTGATTTCTCCTTTGAATCTGAATGAGATCCTTGCTGGATAGAGTAATCTTGGTTGTAGATTTCTTTTTTTTCCTTTCATCACTTTAAGTATTAATATATCCTGCCACTTGCTTTTAGCCTGCAGAGTTTCTGTTGAAAAATCAGCTTTTAGCCTTTTGGGATTCCCCTTATTTGTTATTTGTTGCTTTTCCCTTGCTGTTTTACTGTTTTTTCCTTGTGTTTAGTTTTCATTAGTTTGGCTAATATATGTCTGGGCATGTCTCTCCTTGGGTTTATCCTATACTGAATGAGACTCTCTGGGCTTCCTGGACTTGGGTGGCTAGTTTCTTTCCCATGTTAGGGAAGTATTCGCCTATCATCTCCTCAAATGTTTTCTCATACCCTTTCTTTATTTCTTCTTCTTCTGGGACCCCTATAAATCAAGTGTGACTCTACTTTAATGTTGTCCCAGAGGTCTCTGAGACTCTCATTGCTCTTCATTCATTTTCTTCGTTCTACTCTGCCTAAGTTATTTCTATCACTCTGTCTTCCAGCTTACTTATCCATTCTGCCTCAGTTATTCTGCTATTGGTTCCCTCTAGTGTATTTTTAATCTCGATTGTTGTGTTGGTCTTTGCTGATTGTCTATTCTTTATTTCTTCTAGGTCCTTGTTAAACATTTCTTGTATCTTCTTGATCTGTGACTCCAGTTTATTTCCAAGATTTTAGATCATCTGTACTATCATTGCTCTGAATTCTTTTTCAGGTAAATTGCCTATTTCCTCTTAACTTGTTTGGTCTTGTGAATTTTTACCACGTCCCTTCGTCTGCTACATGTTTCTCCATCTTTTCATTTTGTTTAAGTTGCTGTTTAGGGTTTCCTTTCTGCAAGCTGGAAGACTGCAGCTCTTCTCATTTGTGGAATCTGCCCCCAGTGGCTGAGACTGGACTAATGCCTTTTGAAGATTTCCTAGTTGGGGAACTTGTGCCTGTGTTCTGGTGGATATAGCAGATCTCTGGAGGGCAACGCCATGTCTAGCACTATGTTTTGTGGTATCTGTGGGCTTGTTATGACTTGGGGCATCCTGTCTGCTAATGGGTAGGGTTGTGTTTCTGCTTTGCTGAAGGCTTGGTGTGAGATGTCCAGCACTGGAGCTTGTTGGCCTTTAGGTGGGACCTGGTGTTAGTGTTGAGATGGGGAC
This sequence comes from Dama dama, assembly GCF_033118175.1. NCBI lineage: Eukaryota > Metazoa > Chordata > Mammalia > Artiodactyla > Cervidae > Dama > Dama dama. The sequence continues at coordinate 72,249,439 of NC_083701.1, forward strand.
CTTTGGGAGACAGCTCACTGATTAATGTTCCACGGGGTCAGGAGTTCTTTGCTGGTCCCAAGTCCTGGACTCAGGTCTCCCACCAAGACTTAGGCCATACAGCACAGGAGACAAAAGCCAAGACTAATGATGAAAGCAACACTCAATAGCCAAGAACACTCAAAGAAACTCACACACTTACAAAGACAAGAGAGAAAAAAGAGGGAAAAAAAAAAGAATAAAAGCAGGAATGAAAAAAAAAAAAAGAAAAGCACAATCAAGCCTATAAACCCACCCATAAATGAAAATGAATAGTAAAAGCTAGACTAGCAAAAATACAAAAATCAAAAACATGGATAAAAATGCCATATAACTAAAGAGTATTATAAAAAATAGGGGAAAATAAAATAAATTTCTTTTAAAATAAAATGTTTAAAAAAATAAGTTTAAAAACCAAAAATTAAAGGAATAATAAAGAAATAACATAAGAACAATGCAAAGAAAGTATATATATATATGTATGTATGTATATATATATAGAGAGAGAGAGAGAGAGGGAGAGAGAGGGAGAGAGAAGCAGGAAGAATGTCCTGATTCCTGCATTGTCCTCTCCACACAATGAACCCCAGACGGTCTGCCTACTCAGGAAGGAAGTCCTGCGGTATTTCTAGGAATGTCCCTGGACCTTCTGCGGGTGCTGTGGGGTCAGCTCAGACTCCGATCTGGCCTTACCCCAGCTTGTATTTGCTCCCAAAGTCCACAGTAAGCCCCAAGGCCCTCAGTCTCAGGCTAGTGGCAGGGATTTAAACTGGTGCCCCCGGGGCCACCGAAGCGAATTCCCTTCCTCTCTCTGGCTCACACAGCTCAGGAGGTGTGTGTCCCTCAGCAAAGCCGAGTTGCACAGACCCCCGGGGAAGCTGTGGGTCATAACCTGCGCCTGCTCAGGGCGGGGTGGACCACAGCGACCTCGGGCGCTCACGCGGGCTTCCGCCGTGGCCAGTCCGTTCATATTCCCCGCTCTGGGATCCTAGACTGGAAGCCCGTCTAGCTCTGCCTCCGGGGCTCCTGCAGGCGTTGGCGGCAGCTTTGGTCCAGCCTCTAGACAGAGGCTGGGGTCGGGCAGTTCGCAGCTGTTGCTTGTCCCACCGACGGCATTTGCGACTTTCAGTTCTTGTGCTCTAGGAGCCGGGGGAGTTAGGGTGTCCCCACAGCAAAGGTCTCTTGTCCCTCTGGGAGGCCCAGTCTTTCCCCTGGCCGCGTTCAGCTATGTCCCGCTCAGCCCGCCCAGAGACTCTCTATGACCGTCAACCCTGGTTCTCTCTCTGGAGTCCGACTCCTGAAGCCTGAGTCTCAACACCCAGCCCCTTCGCGGAGGCGGGTGTGTGCGCCACTTTTTGGCTGCGACTGCACTAGGCACCCACCTCTGTGGTGAATTATCTCTGTTTGGCCTTCCCACCCCGTCACTGCGATGCCCTCTGAGATTCCAAAGCTCCCGCTGTCCCCACCGGTGAAGAGGTTTCCAAGTGTGCAGAAATTTACCCTCCATCACATCTCCCTCCTCAGGGTGCCGGTCCCCGAGCCCAGATCCTCTGTCTTTTTATGTATCTTTACCTTTTGCCCTATGTCATTCTGATGAGATCCGCTTGCCTTTTGGAAGTCTGGGGTCTTCTGCCAGCGTTCAGAAGGTATTCCGTAGGAGTTGTTCCACATGCAGATGAATTTCTGGTGTATTTGTGGGGAGGGAGGTGATCTTATCTTACTGCTCCACCATCTTGAAGATCCTCCATTTATTTGTTTTTATTTGTATTACTCTAGAAGATGGATCAAAAAAGATCTTGCTCTGATTTATGTCAAAGAGGGTTCTACCTATTTTTTTTCCTCTAAGAGTTTTACAGTATGCAGCCTTACATTTAGGGCTTTAATCCATTTTGAGTTTATTTTTGTGTATGGGGTTAGGGAGTGTTCTAATCATTTTTTCACATGCAACTGTCCAGTTTTTCCAAGTGCCACTTATAGAAGAGACTGTCTTTTCTTGATTGTATTCTCTTGCAACCTTTGTCATGGATTAGATGACAATATGTGCCAAGGCTTATCTCTGGATTTTGTATCCTGTTCCATTGATCTATATTTCTGTTTTTGTGCCAGTACCATAATATTATGATGACTGAAACGTTTTAGTAGCATCTAAAGTCAGGGAGCCTGATTCCTTCAGTTCCATTTTTCTTAAGATTGCTATGGCTATTCTGGGTCTTTTGTATTTACATTAAAAAATGTGATTTTTTTTTTGTTCTAATTCTGTGAAATAAACCATTGCTAATTTGATAGGGATTGCATTGAATCTGTAAATTGCTTTAGGCATAGAGTTATTTTCACAATATCGATTCTTCCAAACCAAGAACATGGTGCCTCTCTATTTATGTCATCCTTGATTTTTTTCCACAAAACTTTGTATTTTCTGAGCACAGGTTTTTCCCTCCTTAGGTAAGTTTATTTCTAAGTATTTTATTCTTTTGATGCAATTGTAAATGAGATTGTTGCATTAGCTTCTGTTTTTGATCTTTCATTTTAAGTGTGTAGGAATATAAGAGATTTCTTGTATTGATTTTGTAATCTGCAAATTTACCAAGTTCATTCATGAGCTCCAGTAGTCTTCTGGTAGCATCTTTAGGATTTTCTATGCATAGCATCATATCATCTGCAAACCTTGACAATTTAACTTCTTCTTTTCCAATTTGGATTCATTCCTTTTATTTCTTTCACTTCTCTGATTGCCATGGCTAAGACTTTCAAAACTAAATTGAATAAAAGGAATGAGAGTGCACTCCTTGTCTTGTTACTGATCTTAGAGGAAGTGCTTTCATTTTTTCAACATTGAGAATGATGTTTGCTGTGGGTTTGCCATATATGGCCCATATTATCTTGAAGTTGGTTCCCTCTGTTTCCAGTTTCTGGAGAGGTTTTATCATAAATCAGTGGTGAATTTTGTCAAAAGCTTTTTCTGCACCCATTGAGATGTCTATATATATTTTTTTTATGCTTCAGTTTGTTCATATAACCTAATACAGTGATTGATCTACATATATTCAAGAATCCTTGTATCCCTGGGTTAAATCTCAAGTATGATCCCTTTCAGGTGTTTTTGGACTTAGTTTGCTAGCATTTTCTTGAGGATTTTTGCATGTATGTTCATCAGTGATATTGGCCTATAATTTTCTTTCTCATGGTATCTTTGCCTGGATTCGGTATCATAGTGACGATGGCCTCATGGAATGAACTTGGGAGTGTTCCTTTGTCTGCAGATTTTTAGCAGAGTTTCAGAAAGATGGGTGTTGGCTCTTCTCTAAATGTTTGCTAGAATTTGCTTGTAAAGCTGTCTGGTCCTGGACTTCTGGTTGTTAGAAGATTTAATATCACATTTTCAATTTCAGCACTTGTGATTGGTCCTTTCATATTTTCTCTTTCTCCCCGGTCCAGTCTTAGGAGACTACATTTATAAGAATTTGTCCATTTTTTCTAGGTTGAACATTTTATTGGCATATAGTTTCTTGCAGTGGTCTCATGATCCTTTGCATTTCTGTGGTAACAATTGTAACTACTCCTTTTTCATTTCTAATTTTGTTTATTTGAGTCCTCTCCCTTTTTTTCTTGTTGACTTTGGCCAAAAGATTTTCAATTTTGTTTATCTTTTCAAAGAACCAGATTTTAGTTTCATTGAAATTTGCTATTGTTTGTCTCTATTTCACTAATTTATGTTCTGGTCTTTATAATTTCTTTCCTTCTACTAACTTAGGATTTTATTTGTTCTTCCTTTTCTAATTGCTATAGGTATAAGGTTCGGTTGTTTATTTCAGATTTTTCTTGTTTCCTTGGATAAAATTGTATTGCTATAAACTTCCCTCTTAGACCTGCTTATACTCTGTTCCATAGGTTTTGGATCATTGTGATTTTGTTTTGATTTGTCTCTAGGTATTTTTATTTAATTTCTTCAGTGATCCATTGGTCATTTAGTAATGTATTGTTTGCTCTCCATGTGTTTCTTACAGGTTTTTTTGCTCTATTTGATTTCTAATTTCATAGTGTTCTAGTTGGAAAAAGGTGTTGAATATAATTTCAATTTTCTTAAATGCACTGAAGTTTGATTTGTGACTCAAGATGTGATCTATCCTGGAGAACGCTTCGTGTGCATGAGAGGAAAGTATATTCTGCTGCTTTCAGGTGGAATATTCTATAAATATCAATCAAATCTATCAGGTCTGATGTGTCATTTAAATCTTGGGTTTCTTTGTTAATTTTCTGCCTGGATGATTTGTCCTTAGGTATAAATGGGGTGTTAAAGTCCCACACTACTATTTTGTCAATGTTGGTTTCGCCTTTCATGGTTTTTAGTATTTGCCTTTTATATAGAGGTGCTACTATGTTGGGTAGACGTAGGTTTACAATGTTTTATATAATCTTAGAATGATTCATTGATCATTTTGTAGTGTCCTTCCTTGACTCTTATATCAGTCTTTATTAAAGTATATTTTGTCTGATATGAGTATTATTATTCTAGTTTTCTTTTGACTTTCATTTACATGGAAGATCTTTTTCCATTCCCTCACTTTTGGTCTGTATGTGTCCCTAGATTTGAAGTGGGTCTTTTGTAGACCCCTGAAGAAGGAAATGGCAACCCCCTCCAGCATTCTTGTCTGGAGCATCCAATGGTCAGAGGAGCTCGGCAGGCTACAGTCAATTGGGTCACAAAGAGTTGGACACAACTGAGTGACTAAGTAATCTTGTAGACAGTATGTAAACAGTATGTAAACCTCCTTGTTTTTGTATCCAATCAGCCAGTCTATGTCTTTTGGTTGACGCATTTAAACCATTTTCATTTAAGGTAATTATTGATATATGTTCTTGTTGACATTTCTTAATTATTTTATGTTTGTTCTTGTAGATATCTTTTTCTTCCTTTCCTCTTTTTTCCTTTTGTCTTGTGGTTTGATGAACACCTTTGGTATTGTGTTTGAGTTGCTTTTTCTTTTTTGTGTGTGTATCTGTTGTAGGTTTGTGGTTTTCATTTCCCATATTTTGGCTACCTGATGCTGGGAAAGACTGAAGGCCAAAAGAGAAGGGGGCAGCGGAGGGTGCGATGGTTAGATGGCGTCACCAACTCAAGGACCTGAATTTGAGCAAACTCCAGGAGATAATGGAGGACAGAGGAATGTGTGTTGGAGAGGAGGTGAGATGAGCTCTGTGCTCCTGGGGGGAGCTGAAGGAGAAGAGAGATTTGGAGCTTCAGTGGCAGTCCTTCCAATGACTTTATTCCCTTTAGAATTGATTCTCTTTAGGATTGACTGGTTTGGTCTCCCTGCAGTCCAAGTGACTCTCAAGAGTCTTCTCCACAATTTGAGCACCACAATCTGAAAGCATCAGTGCTTTGGCGCTCAGCCTTCTTTATGAACCATAAAGAAGAGAAGGTTACAAATACAGGAAGTGAGAACTGCATTTGAAATAAAAAGATCAGTAACTTATCACAAACTTGTATACACACAGACTGTCACATCAAATCTTATGGGAAATGAAAACCACAAATGTACAACAGATACACCCACAAAAGAGAAAAAAACAACTCAAACACAACTCCAAAGGTGGTCATCAAATTGCAAGAGAGATTCCTGCATCCTGGAAAGCCCCCTCACAGGCAGAAAGATCCTCTGGAACAAGAGGGGAGCTTCAGGGACTTGGGGAAGAGGGAGGTGACCAGTCTGGGGCAGGCAGGACAGAGTGACAGCTACATAGAGGGTGTGCTGCAGCTCATGAGGTCACCAAGAGTCAGCTACGACTCAGCGACGGCCACCCACTCCCCATGGGACCTGTCCCCGTGGAGCAGGCTCAGGCGCTCCAGGGCAGTCTCAGGAGCAGACGGCTGCGGGTCAGGAGCAAGGCTGCGAGGCGGTCCACCATCTGCATGTCACTCGACAGAGGCACTTCCCTCCTGCGGCCGCCTGGGCGTCCTCCAGGAGCGGCCTGTCCAAGCTCCTCTCTCCCCACCCTCAGGCCATCTCCACAGTCAGTAGCAACCTTCTCCCTGCTCTGCTCTGCAAACCCCAAGTTCCCCCGCCCAGGGTTCCACACTGGTCAGCACGTGTCTCAGGCTTGGGTACACGGGCTGTGGCTCAGACCCTCTGTGTAGCTGTCGCTCTGTCCTGCCTGCTGCAGACGGCTCACTGCCCTCTTCTCCAAGCCCCTGAGGCTCCCTCCTGTCCTAGCAGATCTGTCTGCTGGTGAGGGGCCTTTCCAGGACTCAGGAATCTCTCTTCTCCTTCAAATCCCCCAGGAGCACCGAGCTCATTTCACTTTCTCTCCTTTCTTTTCCTTCTTTTCTTTCATCCTTCCTGGTTACACAGGGATCGTTCTTGTCCTTTAAGGTTTCCAAGATCCTCTGCCAATTCTCTTAACAATGATTCCATTTGCATATGCATTCTTGATTCATTTGGGGGAATGTGATTCTATGTCTTCTTATTTCTGCATCATCTTGTCTCCCCCTGTCTCATTTCTAGAGGTACTTTAATACTGACTTTGCACTGTCTAATTCCAAAGGACCTAAGTATCTACTCTGGTCTTCTAGGCAGATATCTTATGGAGAGGGTTTTTGATTCAGTGCAACCCCACCAGGATCCTAATGTATGCCATGGTTATCTACTTAAAGAATTGGGAATATCACAATTAGCATCTTATAAATTCTTTATCTTCAGTATTCGTCTAAGTGAAGAGTGATAGTGATACGTAGGACCCAAAGGATGCTGTTAAGGCTCTTCTTCATATGAAAAGTAAAACTATATTCCTGGAATAATGTATAGAAAATTTAGGGCCATCTTCAAACGTTTTAAAAATTCAGTGGTTGTTAATGCTCCTCCATAACCATTTAACTTCCCACTTTAGCCAGTTAAGAAAATGAATGGGTTTCGAGCATAATGATGGATAATCATACTGATGATCAGATGGTGGTTTAAATTGTCATGGGTATTTCAGATGTGATCGCCTTACTGGAATAAATTGTACAGTCTCTGTCATTTGATTTGCAGCTACTGATCTGATGAATGATTTTGTTTTTAATGTATTCCAATTAGTATAGACTATCTTATTCAGTTTTCACAATTGGCAAGGACAGCAGTACACCTTTGCCATATTGCACCATGTTATGTCAGATCTGTGTTATAATTTAGCTTGAAGGGAAATAAATCATCCTTACCCTTACATAGAATTCTTGTCTGCCATCTACATTGATGACAGCATGCTGATAAAATCTGGATAGAATGAGCTAAGAGATGCAGATGCATGCATGTCAACATATATGACATGAGTGTAAAATGAGGTTTGAACAATCCAAAGAAATTTCTAGGTGCCTAACTATTTAGGGCAAGCTAGAATAGTTCCTAAATCAATAATATAATTAATAATAAAATTATTAATAACTTGTTGTATCTTGTAGGTGTTAATATCAAGAAAGAGCCACAGGTATTATTTTGAATATGCTCTTCAACTCATTTACTCAATAATAAAGGCTACTTGACTTAACAGAGTTCAAAAAAGATGTATTTGTCCATTGTTTAAAGGATTGAGTTTCTGTCATTATTCAGTGTATTAACTTATGCTCATAGTCCTTTTAGCATATTCAACATACAACAACCCATAATAGGAGAAATGTTCAGAGCTCTGGAATGAGAATCATGTACTTTATATCAAGTAACTATTCTCACTTTGAAAAATAATCCTTGACTTGCTACTCTGCCCTGTTAGATACTGAAGCACCAACTACAGGATTCTTGCACTTTATATGAACTGAATCAAAGTTACGCGTGCCAGTTAGTGGTATATACTGGATGACGTCCAGGCAGGTCCTGAAGGCACATGCAGCATGGAAAAGTAATGCCCATTTCCATTACCCATACCTGCTGCAGAGTCACCCGCTCTCCAAGCCACAAGCAGTAGCCTGAGAAGGAAGCATTTCCAGCCTGTTTTCTCAGTCATTCGAGATGCTGACACCAACAGAAGAGAGGACTGTTATGGTGCAATAGTTCAACTTAGGAGTGGCTCTGAAGGAAAGCAGGAAAGGAGATTACTTAAGTGATGAATCCTCACTTTGCCTAGGAAGAGAGATAGCCAGAAATAAGTGTCTAAACCGATGCAGAGACAGTGGGTAACACTTTCACTGGATGACCTAGGCATTGAAGGAGACTAGACTGGAATCACAGTAATCAATTTGTCAGTGGATTTTCTTTGTTGCCTCAATTTTTAGAAATAGAGTAGTTTCTTTTCACAGCAATGCTTTCTTATAATTATGATCCACATAACTGACGGCATTACTTACGGTTTGAATGTCCCGACTATAAAATATCATGACACTTAGATGTAAGAACATTTTTTTTTCCATGAAAGATATGAGATGTAACATTGTCAGCTGATATCCAAGTATTTAAGATAGATGCAAAGTTCCTAAAACATTTTCATTAATGGTATCATTTTTACCAACAGGGCTTGTATGATGTGCTGATTAGAATTGCATCGGAGTCCAGTGAATCACTAACTTTTGAGAATCTAGCAGTCCTGTCCTTGACTCTTTTATTTTCCGTGTATAGAAATCATTGTTTTACTAGTCTTTTTCTATCCCAGGATTCTAAAGATGATTGAAATGAGAGGATTATTTCAATGACAAGGTTTCATTTAAAAGACCAATTATATGATAATGTAGGTAAGGTGTGAATATAACAGTTCATTTTGGAGCTATTTTGGGGTAAAAGAGTTCCATCTCGCGGATCATATATTTTAGATTTTGATTTTATATCACAGGTCTTTTAATACAATACTGCAGTGTTTCTCACAGATGGCTAATGATCAAGAACTTTCAAGGCATTAAATGGCCATACAGATTTCTGAATTCCACCTCAGACTTGCTGAATTAAATTTTACAAACACTGCAAATATTTTTAATGTTTGCCTGTGGTTTGGAAGCACGGCCAGTTTCCACTTCTGGATAATTCTTTCCTGAGACTATTCTTTGCTTAGTCAACAGAAATTTTTCCTTCCCTGGGAATAGGGGTCTTGTGGTAGAGTTCTTGGAGAAGAAGATGGCAACTCACTCCAGTATTCTAGCCTGGGAAATCCCATGGACACAGCAGTCTGATGGGCATCAGTCCACGGAGTCGCACAGAGTCGGCCATGACTTAGCAACTGAGCATGCGCGATACAGCTCTATCATTTTCCATAATTCCAAACTTGTATTTGGGGATATAATATTGTGTGTGTGTGCATAATTGCCATTACATAGCTAATTTTATGAACAAAGAATGAATAGGTGATCCAGCGTATATTTACTTCTAAATAAAAGACTTTTCATATATTTGACAGCTGGAAATGTTCTAACTTGAATTCGTTTGTGGCTGTGAATTATCCAGTATACTGACAGTGATGTTCAACTTGAAACTCATTCATTCCTGCACTAGTCACGAGGGAAAACACCTTCTAAAGAGCATACTTAATTGCCCAGATGTTTGTGTGAAATTACTGCCATTAATCACGGTATTGATTATACTTCTCCTGCTTTCTCACAGTCTTCTATTTTTAAACAGTCCCCTGAAGTGGCATGCGAAGGCATCCTTGTTATCCATGGCTTTCTAGTTTGCCATCTAATTGATAGACAAAAATTTATTGTGCACCATTGAAATCTTCTGCTTGTGTTGAAAAGGTAGTTATTTCTGTCACTTCTTGTTTGCCGCAAAGCGGTTTCAACAGCTGGGCCGCTTTTTCTTTAGTCAGCATCTCCCTACATGTAGGACTGGCCTTGAGCTATACCCTGGAGGAGGGAAAGCGTTTCTGGCTCTCCTCCAGCTCACATGTCAGCACACCTCCTTAACCAGCCATATTTCCTACTTTTCAAACTAAATAGACTTCTCACTTGTGTTCAGTTTCAAAGACCTCAGCTATCAACTAGCTTACCGTAAAATGCATAAGCCTATATGTTGCCTAGACATGTCTGCATTTTGATAGCAACCTTGAAAATCAATACACATCCAACTTCAAAACTGGGACACCTTCAGGAGCTAAAAAACTTCAAATATCAATCACATTTTAAAGACTCTCAGTGATTTCTATCTTTTAGGCTAGGTAAATAGCTTTTCTTTTGGTAGCAGGAAAGGTTATCAGTTGGTGTGAAATGATGTCTTTCCAGGTCTCAATTTTTTAAGTTGTCAATGAACTTATTGAACTAGATTATTCAAAGTCACTTTCAGCTCCAAAATTTCAGTCTTAAGAATATACCTTAATTCCTCATGGCTCATATGGGACATGGTCACACAGGACTGGGTCTTATTCATCTCTACATTACATGTGGGCACTGTTTAGTATAACCTGAGCATCAGAATCTTAATGGCATTTGGCATTTGAATTTCTTTGTCTCTAGCATCCATACTGAACAATAGGTGAAGGACTTTATAATGAAAAAAAAAAAATTAGGTGAGAGCCCTTTCTGCCAGAAAGCATGTAAAGTTAATAAAAAGTTACTTAAGTGATAAACAGATCAAACAAACACTTAAAACCAAACAAAAAGATGCACACATATACCAGATTATATATGATTTTTAGTTTGTCTTTATATTAAGTAAAGTATCCCTTCTCTGTAGTGAATTAATAAAGCACAAAATCATATTTTGCTAGTCATGCCCTACCCCCAACTTTTATGGGACCTAGGCCAAAAATTGTTGTTGAGTTATGTCCTGTCTGACTCTCTTGCAACCCCACGGTCTGTAGCCCACCAGGCTCCTCCGTCCATGGGATTTCCCAGGCAAGAATACCAGAATGGGTTGCCGTTTCCTTCTCTAGGGGATCTTCCCCACCCAGTGATCGAATGCATTGCGTTGCAGGCAAATACTTTACCACTAATCCACCTGGGAAGCCTACATAACAAATATCTAAATATTAATTGCTATGAGCCAAGCCAAGATAAAATGCATTCTACTCCTCTACCTTGATACATAGGCCTTCATAGCAACTTGAAAGTTGAGCTTTAATTTAGAAATCTCAGATTTCTGCCCGTAGAACCAATATGTGAATGCAGGCCCGGCCCATGACTGCCCTGTTTCTCTTTCCATCCCTGGCTTGATCCTGAATCTCAAGAAGCCACATATTCAAACTCCTTCACCAGCACAGCAACTGAAAGTTATGCCCTGAGTCCTGATGGCATGGTCTGCTCTCTAAAGGACAGACCCACACAAGCTCTGGAAACAGGTTCAGCATTTTTTGCACAGAGAATTCCAAGACCTCAGATTCCAGAGCACGTGTGTGTGTTGTCTGCAGATGTCCATATCTACTGGGGACTCCACGCCTTGTGAAGACAAACACAGCCGGAAGAGCTCAAAAGCAGAGGCCTAGGGAAAAGGCCCAATCGCTCAGGTCTAGGAGTCAGATTGGCTAACGATCTGTTTTGTTCCATCCTGACTTGAAGGCTCTCACCCTTTCATTATTATGTTTCTATGTCATTTACTGATCCATTTTTTGGCCACAATGGATGTAACTGAATAGTCTTATCCTGGTCTTAGAATTTTTAGTTTCTCTCTCTTTCTTTGCCAGTGTTTATAGTTTAATCATAAATATCCTATATGTTTATAATTATTCTTTTGTTTTATTTTCTATGCTACAGTTCCATGGAATAATTGAAATACAGATTCATAACCTCTGCAAAATGCTTGTTGCAAGTCAGCTATCAGAATAATTTTTCTCTTTGTTACTTATTGTGGTGGGAAGAGTTTATATAAGAGTGTTTTAGGACTGGAAGAAAATAATGCCAGTGTTGTCTGTCAACCAAAACTCTTCTCCATCTCAAAGCCATTGTTTGGTGCATTTTTGTGTCTCACAATCAGATTTTTTTCCCTTCTTTCTTTCTGGAGTTTCTCAATTTAACCATTTCAAGACCACTTATGTGAGTTATATTTACAAATTAAACACTACTGTTAATGCATGTTAATGAAATTTTTTCAAGGCTCTATCTTCTCTAACCCTATCAACTGCCTGAGGGAAAAACATTTCTTTTTAAGGAAAAATAATATATTCTATAGAAGAGCAGAATATTTCTAGCATCGAACTAAGGACAACATATACTGAGCTCTTAACTCTTACATGCATTCAGAAACAGTTCTTATTTTTAAAATCAGATTTCTTTAAAATAATTTTAAAATGTCAATCAGAGGAGAAAAAGGAAACAGATTAGTATTAAAAAGGGGTGGTTTATTTTGCAGGCTTTTAACTACAGAAACAAAAGCTACTAAAGCAGAAAGTATTTTGGCTTATATTTCCACAGTGTCATTTTATACAGTAAGTAAATTAATGTTAAAAGGAAGAGCTATTGATATTTCAATCCCACGAACTTTGGTGAAAACAAAGAATGTACATATTTTTGACATCTAATATTAGAAATATCAGAATAATTGTTCCCTCTGTTGCTCACTGTGGTAGTGGTAAGGGTTTTCATACAGTGCTTTAGCTTCTGAGCTGAAAGGGAAAAAATTGTTGGTTTCTTCCTTTAACAACTTCTTTATCAATTTCTACTTGAATTTTCTCATAGTCTCTATTTCCCCAGAACCCCCTTAGAAGACTGCACCAGTGTTGGAATCAAATACTCAAATACACTCTAGGAACAGGCTCCTAAGCAAACAAGGCTAGTAGCCACAGAAGGCTTCCAAAATCTGAATCTAAATGCTAACTTCTGCTTATCACTCGAATGATTAGAGCAATACCAAAGGAAGGAATCAAGAAGTATTAGAAAGTCTCTGGAAATTCTAAAAATAATTTGCATGTGTTGCAGAAAGACTATGGTGAATGTTATTCCGTGCTCACTCTTGATTTTCAGGCTTTCCAGGATTTAAAGAAATAGAAAGCCACAGATGCTGCTTTATTCAACTATATCAGTGAAAGTTTATTGAGACAGGTGTGAAAAAACTTCTGGTGTGTTGCAGATGAAATAAAAACAGGAAAAGTAATGCAATGTGTATTTATCTGAGTTATATGGTTCACTTTTTTTAGAGTAGAACATATTTGCTCTACCAAAAGTGAGGCAAGTTATCAAATTAATATGTGAAAGGGGTGATCTCACTTCAGATTTGCTAGCAGTAGACTAAAGAGTGACTTCACTTCTGAACCTGGTAACTGTGCCTCTCATCAAGGCCAAGAAGCAAAGTTTTTTTAAAAAGTATCAAAAGCCATTTTTTTTTTAAACTTAGAAAACAACATGAACTGCCATCTTCCTCAGATGTAACAAAAAAGTAACATTTGTGTTAATCATTACTTAACCTTCAGAAAGAATGAATAGGTAAGGGACAGTCAATTAGTATAATTGACTGAAGAATAAGTATCTGTAGAGTGGCTGGGGCTTGGACAGGAAGTTTTAACCTTAGTGGTTTTGAGTGTGGACTTTCAGAATCAGGGAAATTCTGGAATCAAGTTCAAGTTCTTTTACTTAATAGCTGAGCAACTTTGGAAGAAAGCAGAATGTATTGCAGGTAGGTATATTAAGTTATCATTATGCATTCATGGTTTTTAATATATTTAGAGATAGGCAGATATGAAAATGCTTTTAAATATTGATATTGGTATGTGTATGTATATACAGATACATGCACACATTGTCCTAGCTCTGTTAACTAAGAGGGCTTATAACCAATGCCCTACTAATAGCAATGAGAATAAGTAGGGAACTCAAATCTTGCTTTCTAAAATCCATTATCTGTTAAAATGAACCATGGCTTCTTAGCTGATTCCAGGACTCAAACAGGGATGTGGTCCACTGGAGAAAGGAATGAGGATTGGCAAATCACACCAGTGTTCTTGCGTCAAGAATCCCATGACTAGTTTGAAAAGGCAAAAAGATATGATACTGAATAATGAGCCCCACAGGTCAGTAAGTGTCCAATATGCTACTGGGAAAGAGAGGAGAAACAGACCCAGGGAAAATAAGCAGGTTGGGCCAAAGCAGAAACAATGCTCACTGTGGATGTGTCTGGTGGTGAAAGTAAATTTTGATGCTGTAAAGAACAATATTACACTGGAATCTGAAATATTAGGTCCATAAATCAAGGTAAATTGGATGTGGCCAAGCAGGAGACTGCAAGAGTGAATGTTGACACCTTAGGACTTAGTGAATTTAAATGGACAGAAACAGGCAAATTTAATTCAGATGACTGTTATATCTGCTACTGTGGCCAAGAATCCCTTAGAAGAATGGAGGAGCCCTCTGAGTCAATAAAAGAGCCTGAAATGCAGTACTTGGGTGCAATCTCAAAAACAACAGAGTGATCTCCATTCATTTCCAAGGCAAACCATTCAATATCACAGTAACTCAAGTCTATGCCCGAACTACTAATGCCAAAGAAGCTGAAGTTAAACTGTTCTATGAAGACCTACAACTCCTTCTAGAACTGAAATGAAAGAAAGATGTTCTTTTTTTAATCATAGAGAATTGAATGCAATAGTAGGAAGTCAAGATCTACCTGGAGTAACAGTAAAGTGTGGCCTTGAAATATAAAGTGAAGCAGGGTAAAAACTAAGAGATTTTGTCATGAGAACACACTGGTCACAGCAAACACACTCTTCCAACAACCGAGCAGACAACTCCACATGTGAACGTCCCCAGATGATCAATACCAAAATCAAATTGATTATATTCTTTGCAGCCGAAAACAGAGAATCATTATGCGGTCAGACAAACAAAACCTGGAGCTGACTGTGCCTCAGATCATGAACTCTTTACAGCAAAATTCAGGCTTAAATTGAAGAAATAGGGAAAACCACCAGGCCGTTCAGATATGACTTAAATCAATTCCCTTATGACTATACAGTGGAGCTGGTGAATAGACTCACGGGATTAGATGTGGTGGACAGAGTGTCTGAAGACTATGGACAGAGGTTTGTAACACGGTACAAGAGGCAGTGACCAAAACCATTCCAAAGAAAAAGAAATGCAAGAAGGCAAAGTGGTTGTCTGGGGCAGCTTTACAGATAGCTGAGAAAAGAACAGAAGTGAAAGGCAAAGGAGAAAGGGAAAGATATGCCCAACTGAATGTTGAGTTAAAGAGAATAGCAAGGAGAGATAAGAAAGCCCCCTTAGGTGAACAATGCAAAGAAATAGGGGGAAAAAATAGAATGGAAAAGACTAGAGATCACTTCAAGAAAATTGAAGATACCAACGAACACTTCATGCAAAGATGGGCACAATAAAAGACAGAAACAGCAAGGACCTGACAGAAGCAGAAGAGATTAAGATGAGGTGGCAAGAATACACAGAAGAAATATACAAAAATGGTCTCATTGCTGTTCAGACCCTCAGTCGTGCCTGACTATTTGAGACCCCATGGATTGCAGCGCACCAGGCTTCCTTGTCATTCACCATCTCTTGGAGCTTACTCAAACTCATGTCCATTGAGTCGGTGATGCCATCCAACCATCTCATCCTCTGTTGTCCCCTTCTCCTCCTGCCTTCAATCCTTCCCAGCATCAGGGTCTTTTCCAGGAAGTCAGTTCTTTGCTCAGGTGGCCAAAGTATTGGAACTTTAGCTTCAGCATCAGTCCTTCCAATGAATATTCAGGGTTGATTTCCTTCAGGATTGACTGGTTTGATCTCCTTGTAGTTCAAAGGACTCTGAAGAGTCTTCTCCAACACCACAGTTCAAAAGCATCATTTCTTTGGCGCTCAGCCTTCTTTATGGTCCAACACTCACATACATACATGACCATTAGAAAAATCATAGCTTTGACTGGATGGACCTCTGTTGGCAAAGTAATGTCTCTGCTTTTAAACACATGTCTAGTTTTGCCATAACGTTTCTTCCAAGGAGAAAGCGTCCTTTAATTTCTTGGCTGCAGTCACCATCTGCAGAGATTTTGGAGCCCAAAGAAACAAAGTTTGTCACTGTTTCCATTGTTTCCCCCATCTATTTACCATAAAGTGATGGGACCAGATGCCATGATCTTGGTTTTTTGAATGTTGAGTTTTCAGCCAGCTTTTTCATTCCCCTCTTTCACCTTCATCAAGTGGCTCTATAGTTCCTCCTCAATTTCTGCCATAAGGATAGTGTCATCTTCATATCTGATGTTATTGCTGTTTCTCCCAGTAATCTTGATTCCAGCTTGTGCTTCATCCATCCCAGCATTTCTCATTATGTACTGTGCATATAAGTTAAATAAGCAGGGTGACAATGTACAACCTTGACATACTCCTTTCTCTATTTGGAACCAGTCTGCTGTTCCATGTCCAATTCTGTTGATTCTTGACCTACATGCAGATTTCTCAGGAGGCAGGTAAGCTGGTCTGATATTCCCATCTCTTTAAGAATTTTCCAGTATGTTGTGATTCACACAGTAAAAGGCTTTAGCATAGTCAGTGAAGCAGAAGTAGATTTTTTTCTGGAATTCTCTTGCTTTTTCTAAGAGCCAATGGATGTTAGCAATCTGTTCTCTGGTTCCTCTGCCTTTTCTAAATCCAGCTTGAACATCTGGAAGTTCTTAGTTTTTGTATTGTTGAAGCCTACCTTGGAGAATTTTGAGCATTACTTTGCTGTCATGTAAATGAGTACAGTTGTGCAGTAGTTTGAACATCTTTTGGCACTGCCTTTCTTTCGGATTGAAATGATAAGTGAGTCCTGTGGCCACTGCTGAGTTTTCCAAATTTGCTGGCATTTCAAATGCTGCACTTTAACATCATCATCTTTTAGGATTTGAAATAGCTCAGCTGGAATCCCATCACCTCCACTAGCTTTGCTCATAGTGATGCTTCCTAAGGCTCACTTGACTTCATACTCCAAGATGTCTGGCTCTAGATGAGTGATCACACCATCATGGTTATCTGGGTCATTAAGATTTTTTTTTGTACAGTTCTGTGTATTCCTGCCACCTCTTCTTAATATCTTCTGCTTCTGTAGGTCCATACCATTTCTTTCCTTTATTGGGCCCATCTTTGCATGAAATGTTTCCTTGGTATCTCTAATTTTCTTGAAGAGATCTCTAGTCTTTCCCATTCTATTGTTTTCCTCTATTTCTTTGCACTGTTCTCTTAGGAAGGCTTTCTTATCTTAAGACCAAAAAATAGTCTCAATGATGCAGATAACCATCATGGTGTGGCCACTCACCTAGAGTCAGGCATCCTGGAGTGTGAAGTCACGTGGGCCTTAGGAAGCATTCATATGAATAAAGCTGGTGGAGGTGATGGAATTCCAGTTGAGCTACATTAAATCATAAAAGATGATGCTGTTAAAGTGCTGCACTCGATATGCCAGTAAATTTGAAAAACTCAGCAGTGGCCACAGGACTGTAGTAGGTCAATTTTTATTCCAACTCCAAAGAAAGAAATGCCAAGGAATGTTCAAACTACCATAAAATTGTGCTCATTTCTCATGCTAGCAAAGTAATACTCAAAATCCTTCAAACTAGGTTTCAGCAGTACATGAATTGGGAATTTCCAGATGTACAAGCTGGGTTGAGAGAAAGTAGAAGAAGCAGAGATCAAATTACTAACATCCATTGGATCTTAGAGAAAGCAAGGAAATTCCAAAAAAAAAAAAATCTACTTCTGATTTGTGACTACACTGAAGCATTTGACTGTGTGGATCACAACAAACAATGGAAAATTCTTAAAGTGATGGGAATACCAGACCAACTTACCTGCCTCCTGAGAAACCCATATGCAAGTCAACTTAGAACCAAACATGGAACAACAGACTAGTTCATAATTTGGAAAGGAGTACATTGAGGGTGTATATTGTCACCTTGATTATTTATTAATAACTTATATGCAGAGTATATCATGTGAAATCGCAGACTGGAAGAATCACAAGCTGGAATCAGGATTCCCAGGAGAAATGTCAACAACCTCAGGTATGCAGATGATACTATGCTAATGGGAGATAGTGTAGAGGAACTAAAGTGTTTCTTGATGAGCATGAAAGAGAAGAGTGAGAAGGCTGACTTAAAATCCAACATTAGAAAAACTAAGATCATGGCATCTGGTCCCATCACTTCATGGCAAATAGATGGGGGAAAAGTGGAAACAGTGATGAATTTTATTTTCTTGGGCTCCAAAATCACTGCAGATGGTGACTGCAGCCATGAAATTAAAAGATGCTTGCTCACTGGAAGGAAAGCTATGACAAACTTAAATAGACTATTAAAGGGCAGAAACATTACTTTGCCCACAAAGGTCTGTTTCGTCAAAGCTGTGGTTTTTCCAGTGGTCATGTATGGATGTGAGAGCTGGACCATAAAGAAGGCTGAGCACCAAAGAATTGATGCTTTTGAACTATGTGCTGGAGAAGAACTTTTGAGAGCACTTTGAATAGCAAGGAGATAAAGCCAGTCAATTCTAACAGAAATCAACCTTGAATATTCATTGGAAGTACGAATGCTAAAGCTGAAGCTCCAACACTTTGGCCACCTGATGCAAAGTGCTGTGTCATTGGAAAAGACCCTGGTGCTGAAAAAGATTGAGAGAGGAGGATATGAGGGCAACAGAGGTTGAGATGTTTGGATGACATCGCTGACTCAATGGACACGAGTTCAAGCAAGTTCTGGGAGACAGTAAAGGACAGGGAATCCTGGCATGCTGCAATCCATGGGGTTGCAATGAATCAATCACAACTTAGCAACTGAAGAGCAACAAGAAAAACCTGTAAAATCTTATTATGACAGAAAGTAAGGAAGTGTTCAAGAGACATGAGTTTCTTCAAAAGAGCACAGGCATCATCTTAACGGGACTTCATCAAAGTAGTCAAATTTGGAACCATTTGAATATTGAAAAGATAGTGGTATATTATATCTCACTGACTAAAAGACCTATGCATTACCACATATGCACTCCGTTGCTTCATCCATGTCCAAATCTTTGTGACCCTATCAACTGCAGCCTACCGGGCTCCTCTGTCCATGGAATGATTCCTGGCAAGTATACTGGAGTGGGTTGCTAAGCCCTCCTCCAGGGGATCTTTCAGATCAAGGGCTCGAATCTGAGTCTTCTGCATTTCCTGCATTGCAAGAAGGTTCTTTATCACTTCGCCCCTGGAGAAGACCCATTCCTAACATATATAAATGTATAAATCAATGTAATTGAAAGAGAAGGGAACACTCGTCCTTACAGTAGACTGTTAGACAATAAATACAGAAAGAAAAGTGAAATTAGAAGATCATCAATGATTATAAAGTTTAATGAGGTATAGCATATTTATGCAGTCTCAAGTTATCACCCCACAAATTGCTTATTATTTACAAATGGAAAAAAATAACTTTGGTTGAGGAAACTTGGTAGATGCGATAACAGAAGGATAAAGCTAACATTGTGTTTGTGCTATGCTGTTCAGTCAAGTCTGACTCTGTGATCCCACGTACTGTAGCCTGCCAGGCTTCTTTGTTCATGGGATTTTATTCATGGGAAGTTTCCATTTTCCATGAATACTGGAGTGGGTTGCCGTGCCCTCCTCCAGGGGATCTTGCCAACTCAGGGATCAAACCTGGGTAAGAAACTGGGCCTCTTACAACTACCTGCTTTGGCAGGTGGGTTCTTTGCCACTAGCTCCAACTGGGAAACCCAAAGTTAACATTACCAACATCAGAAACATAAGGCAAGCCTTCCAATAGGATGCACAAAGGAAGAAGAATATCACTGTATTTCTTCCCAAAATATATAACCTGAAAGCAATTATGAGAATGTGCGAGGTTGAAAAATGAATAAGTAAATCTGAGGAATTCTTTCGCATAAAAGGAGACTAAGTAGACGTGACAACTAATTGCAATACTTGATCCTGTACTAAGAAAATAACAGTTATAAAGCACTTCATTGGGCATTTGACAAGACTTGAGTATGAGCTATGGATTAGAGAAATATTTTGCATCAATATTAGCTTCTGATTTTGATAACTTGTCTGAGAGAATATAATTGTACTCAGGAAATACCTAATGAAGTACTTAGAAGTAAAGGGGTATGAGGTTTCAACCTAGCTCTCAAAATGGCGAGAGGGAGAGAGAGAGAGAGTGGAAAAGAGGGGATCAGATCCATGAAAGAATTGAAGGCAAGGCAAAGGGAACAAAATGTGAACATCTGTGAATCTTGATAAAGGGTATATATATATAAGAGTTCTTTGTGTTATACTTGAAATTGTCTCCTGAAATGATGTCAAAATATAAAAGGAAGGAAGAAAGGGAGGGAGGGGAAGAGGAAGGGTGGTTGGCCATGACTGGGAGGTAGAACAGGTTTTCCCTGACTTGGGGGTTTGCACTGTTTAGAATGAAGAGGTAACTGATGGATGGGTGGGACTTTTGCATGACCAACTATCCAAATTTATTTCTTTGAGTGAGTTACCAAATTCAGCAGTACTCTGCTACTGTTCTATTCCTCACTTAGGACCATCAAAATACAATAAAATAAAGGTTCCTTTTTTGGTTCACCAAGGAAATGCTAAACTGATCTGGTTGATGTGTACTCAATATTTTCTAGTCTCTTTATTGAATTGGAATGTGTCCTTTTGTTGTAATATAATGTCTCTATATGTTTTAACAACAAGATAAAGGCAGATTTCAGAGCAAAAATGGTTATAAAATATCTCTGCCCAAAACTAACCTAGAAACTGCCTATTTTGTGACCTGCTCTATGACTTAGTAATTGAAACAATAGCTATTCATTTAAGAAGGAACATGTCTTTTTCCTGTTAACAAATAAGTGATGATTCTTAAAACATTATAACCTGGCAAGGATATAATAGAACAAGTCCCAGTAGCCTTTGGAAATATAAATGGGAAAATGCATTCTCAGTGCAATTTAATTAAAGCAATTGAATTTAAGCAGTTGTGATAAACAAGGAAATGGAAGTTGTAAACCTTAATTTATCACTTTGATAGAAGAGATTATGAAAATTGTATTTTAAATATAGGTCTCCATTGGCTTGAACTAAAAGAACTTTATCAGATATTATGCTGCAAGGCGCACTCCTGGTTTTTCATTTAATCGTCTTCTTGGGTAGCTGATTAAATAAAGATTAGTGTTGATCATCATCACTGAATTATACAGCCTTTACCAAATGAAGCCATACAGCCTTTCCATCAGATGGGCAAGCCCATTGGTTTGTCCTCGTTTTCAGAGAGATGAACAGAAGAGAAAACTCAAGTATCACAGTAACAAGGAAAAGTAGAGAGTCCTACAT
The DNA here is from genome assembly GCF_033118175.1 of Dama dama. Taxonomy (NCBI): domain Eukaryota; kingdom Metazoa; phylum Chordata; class Mammalia; order Artiodactyla; family Cervidae; genus Dama; species Dama dama. The sequence goes on from NC_083701.1 coordinate 72,270,627, forward strand.
CCTAACTTCCACCTAGGTCCTTGAACCATTTCTGGTATGTTTCATTCATTGATCACAAGGAACTTCAGATGTTTTGACAGTTGTTAGGATGACATCTGTGAAGAGATTAGGTCTCTTCAGTTTTCTCAGCTCACAGAAGAAGGAAAGATGTTATTTTCTGCTAATCACTTACATTAATTTCTTATGGACCCTGTAACAGGTTACCACAAACAGTGGCTTAAACAATCACAGATTTATTCCCTTACAGTTCTGGAAGTCATAAGTTTGAAAATCAAGGTGTCAGCAAGGCTAGTTCCTTCTAGAGGCTCTCCGGCAGAATCCATGTCCTTGCTTTGCAGGTTTCTGGAGGCCACCTGCATTTTTGGCTCATTCCCCTTCCTTGATCTTCAAAGCCAGCATCTTGACATGGTCAGATCTCTTTCACAGACTTGAAACCTACTTCCTCCCTCGTAGAAACTCGTGATTATTTTGTTCACCGAGATAATTCAGGATATTCTCCTTCATCTACAGATCCTTAACCTGATCACATTTGTAAATATATTTTTGTTGTATAAAGCAATATATTCACAGCTCTGGGGTTCAGAATGTGGGTATCCTTTGGTGGCCATTTTTCACCTTGCTGCACCTCTCAAAACGTATGTGTGGGGGAAGGTAACTGGTATCCACTCTTCCCTCCCTTTACAGTCTTTCGATTAGAAATCCTGAGGTCACAAGTGTCTACTGAGACCAAAAATTAAACCCCGAGGACACATCTCAGCTGAAATGGAAAACTAAGGAAGCAATATGATGTGATTAGTTAGAGCAGGGACTTTGTAATAGGAAAATTTGAATTTTAATCTGGTATTAATCTAACCTGATAAAGTACTGCATAAGCAAGCAAATCAAGTTTCTAGTTAATGAGTGAACAGGCAAATTAAAACAAAGTAACAAAAAGCCTCCAGGTCGCATGGTTCTCCAAATCTCCTGCACCTAATTCTTCAAAAATTTATTTCATACTACCTTCTAATGTATCTTTTCCTCGGGCCTAAGAAACTTCTTGTTGGCAGATCACCTGAAGCATACTGAAAAGTCACGATTTTGGATTATGTACCCACGGACATACCCTTATCTCTGTTTATTCCTAACATTCAAACAAGGCTTCTAATGCGGGTCTGACTCTCATTTACGAATGGAGAGACGTTAAACAAACCACATAATTCTCTGGACCTCAATTTTCCTCTTTTTAGAATGGGCACAATAATCCTAACTTCAATAGAGTTTTGTGGCCTTTAAGTGAGATCATGCATGAAGACCACCTATCACACAATAAATGGTAGGTTAAAAACAAAAACAAATCTCCAGTCTTTGGGGCATGTTGTCTCAAGAAACTCACTCCTCAAATTCCATTTTAAGCAAACACTTTTAGGCTAGTCAGCCTACCAATGTGAGAAATACATGACAACAGAATTGACAAGCGTACTGATAGCAAAATCTTCTCTCTTAATAAATAAATATATATTGATATGCTACTAGGCACTTTGCAAGGCACAGCTATCTAGGTGTGCAGTTCAGAGAAGACAAATCATTTCACGTACGCTGAAAAGCACAATGATGGAGAGATGAACAAATTGGTTTCGAGAACATAGGACAGGCAAGTGTACCTTCCTCTTCTCCTTAATGTCTGTGGAATAAATAAGGTGTTGAAAACGTATTGGGCATCAGCATAAATTATACCAATTCCTGGGTAAGTAAACATACTTGATAAAGAATTTGCAGTCTTTATTTTTTAAGGCTCTGTGCAGATAAGACAATATTGCTTTTCAGGCAAGACCAGAGAAACTACAGATAAAATATCAGCCCAACAAAGTCAGCACAAAAGCCTTTTTGTTCAGCCAAATTAGAGCTGCGTTCTGGCTGATTGCCCATGAAAACAATAGTATTTTGTTAAACTAATTACATTGTTTCCTTGCAAAGAATATTCTGAACTTTATCTGATTTCCTCTTTAAATGATAATCCCGGTTGTAACCAAATTGCTTCACTCAGTAATGGAAAGGACAGGGAGATTGTCTCTCCTAGTCAAGGCCTTGTTCTTCATTTCCTCTGCTATTAGGTACCAACCATCTCCACCTAGCTCTTCCTCACTTAGATAATCCAGCAACCTAAAGTCTAAGGAATTCCCAAAGCACCATACAAATTAGAAGTCATAAAAGCAAATACTCAGAGGGAAAAGAGTACTGTGGGTGTGTGTCGACCCTTAATGAATTTGAAGCGTGTTCCATGTGTGGCTTTCACATTATATTAGGGCAGACTAGAATGTGATTTATAGACTCATATTACTTTTACTAAAATCCCACTACAACAGAACAACTCAGGTGTCCCCCAGAGTTGTTTATAATAGGATTTTATCTTTATTAGAAAGAAAACAGCACTAGTTTCAGCTGCTCTTGCTTTGGATAAAAATTTTACTTTTCATCAGCAGAATGTATTAAGAGCTGGCCTCATATAGAAAAATGCTGTTTCAAGTTATTTGGTTTACAATTTCTCTCATAATGCTGGAAACAGATAAGAGATCCAGGTGCTGAATGGCGTATTTTTAGTTTTGGTGGAATAGACTTTGTCAACAAAGTTGAAAAAGTGAAAGAAGAAGTAAAATAGAGCTGCTTAAAAAACTTATTTGAATGAAATCTAAAGAATACAGCCTGGTGTTTTCATAAGCTTTGCCAAAAGTATAAATAAAAATAGTAAAAATTGGTTCTGTCAGCAGAACTATATACTATGCAAAATAAAATAGCTGTTTAAAGAAAAATCATAATGAAGTGAAAACGTAATATTTGTGTTCTTTCCTTGTCTCTTTCACCACGGCTGTCTCTTAAAAGGAAAACCAAAGTAACAAAACAGCCAGCATTCTTGACTTTAGGAGACATAAATTAAGAGGTTTTGGATAGGTTCTTTGAATTCCAAATGAGGAGGCAACCAACTAACCATAGAATCATCAAATTGTCACTGAGGGTAAAACAAACACCTAACTCTAGGACGTTTCATCGGTGGACTAGACCGTACTTTATGCTATATCCAAGCAGAGGTGTTAGAATCATTTACTTTTTATTACTGATACTTTGGCCACCTGATGCGAAGAGCTGACTCATTTGAAAAGACCCTGATGCTCGGAAAGATTGAGGGCAGGAGGAGAAGGGGACGGCAGATGAGATGGTTGGATGGCATCACTGACTCAATGGACATGGGTTTGGGTGGACTCTGGGAGTTGGTGATGGACAGGGAGGCCTGGCGTGTTGCGGTTCATGGGGTCGCAAAGAGTTGGACACGACTCAGTGACGGAACTGAGCTACAGCAAGGCTGGCCCATCCCCTACACAGGTCATACAGTCAAGTGCACTGTTCTTAAAGAAGGGAGATGGTGTATAATTAGAGAACCAGGGTCAGAAAGCGCAGAGCTAGGGCTGCTTGTTAGTTCAGCAGGGTGAGAGAGCTGGCTATCTAAAAGTCAGAATGCAGCAGCCAGTTCTCAAAGCTTGGCAAACGGTCAGCTAGTTATAGGACTGAAATAAACTTATCAGGTGGTAAAGTAAGACCTCAAAGCTGCATTGGTATTCTTGGCATATTGAATTTCAAATCTGATCTATTTTCTCATCCTTTCAGACAGCCTGCCTTCGTGGTGGTAGTGGTTTAGTCACTAGGTCATGTCCAGCTCTTGATGGGCTGCAACTCACGGATTGTAGCCCAGCCAGCTCCTCTCTCCAAAGGATTTCCCAGTCAAGAATCCTGGAGTGGGTTGCCATTTCCTCCTCCAGGGGATCTTCCAGACTTAGGGATCGAACCTATGTCTTCTGCATTGGAAGGCGGATTCTTTACCACTGAGGCACCAAGGAAGCCCTGTATAGCATACCGAAAGTTGTCGAATTGTCTGTTCCTAAAGTACACACCCTGGAATAGGGATTTAACTAGACAGTGCATCACATCTGGACGCTCTCAACTGACTTAAGAGGAGGCTTTCACCATTTCTCCAACAGCGGTAACTGACCATTTAATATAATCTACATAGTGATATGTATTCAAGCTGTGTGTGTGTATGTGTTGTAAAGGCCATCACTTAGCCTAATACTGTGGCCATGAGCACTGAAGTGTTCAGTTCAGTTCAGTTCAGTCACTCAGTCATGTCTGACTCTTTGCAACCCCATGGACCACAGCACGCCAGGCCTCCCTGTCCATCATCATCTCCCAGAGCTTGCTGAAACTCATGTCCATTGAGTCAGTGATGCCATCCAACCATCTCATCTCTGTCATCCCCTTCTCCTCCAGCCTTCAATCTTTCCCAGCATCAGGGTCTTTTCCAATGAGGTGGTTCTTCTCATTAGGTGGCCAAGTAATTATTCAGAGAGACTCTCAAGTATTATTTGGAAGTTAAATATTTAGATAGTTGATATATTTTATACATAGGCCCATAGTATCTACTTTGTGCAAAGCTCTATAGAAGGCAATGGAATGCATGAAATTACCTGAAGCATCTGATCATGAAGATATTCATAACCAGGCAAAGGTTGGGGGGTTCCAGGAGATAAGGTCATATAAGCAATAATCAGCAAACCGTAGTTAATAAATAGCACAGGTAGAATTTTGGGTCAGTTACTGCGTGCTGGACACTACATTACATACTTTATACTTATTGTCTCATTTTTTTCATACTTTAATGAGACAGTGTAGTATAAGAAAAACTACCCAGTTCCTTTAATTTTACACCACTACCACAGTTACTGGTAGCTCCAACAAAAGAATCTGCCTGCAATGCAGGAGAGCCTGGTTTGATCCCAGGGTCAGGAAGACCCTCTAGAGAAGGAAATGGCAACCCACTCCAGGATTCCTGCCTGGAGAATCCCATGGACAGAGGAGCCTGGCGGTCTACAGTCCATGGGGTCTCAAAGAGTTTTACACGACTGAGCGGGAGACTTTTCTGTACAGCAAGTGATTCTCTGCAACACTGAGTGTCCTACAGTTCAGTTCAGTTGCTCAGTCGTGTCTGATTCTTTGTGACCCCATGGACTGCAGCACGCCATGCTTCCCTGTCCATCACCAACTCCTGGAGCTTGCTCAAACTCATGTCCATCGAGCTGGTGATGCCATCCAATGCTCTGTCATCATCTTTTGTAAAAAAGGCCAAAATAAGACAGGTACAGGCATAATGATTGATGGTGAATATGTATTATTTTCTATGGAATGTCCAGTTCAGTTCATTCACTCAGTGATGTCCGACTCTTTGTGACCCCATGAATCACAGCATGCAAGGCCTCCCTGTCCATAGGGATGACCTATCTGAAGAAGTGGTGCTTAAACTCTTTTCAGTTAGGTCAGAGTTTGTAACACTTTTTCTTAAGAAAATAATGTGTGCTCATCAAGGAATATTTAAAAGTGTGAAAAACATAAAAGAAAATAAAAAGTAACTCATCAAATAAAATCCAAAATAAAAAGTATCCATTATTCCACCACCCATCAGTTCAGTTCAGTCACTCAGTCATGTCCGACTCCTTGCGACCCCATGGACTGTAGCACGCCAGGCCTCCCTTCCATCACCAACTCCCAGAGTTTACTCAAACTCTTGTTCATAGAGTCAGTGATGCCATCCAACCATCTCATCCTGTCATCCCCTTCTACTCCTATCCTCAATCTTTCCCAGTATCAGGATCTTTCCCAATGAGTGAGTTCTTCACATCAGGTGGCCAAAGTATTGGAGTTTCAGCTTCAACATCAGTCCTTCCGATGAACAGTCAGGACTGATTTCCTTTAAGATGGACTGGTTGGATCTCCTTGCAGTCCAAGGGACTCTCAAGAGTCTTCTCCAACACCACAGTTCAAAAGCATCAATTCTTCTGTGCTCAGCTTTCTTTATAGTCCAACTCTCACATCCATTCATGACCACTGGAAAAACCATAGGATTGTAGTTACATTCTCCACCACCCATATGTAACTCCAATCCTATAATATTTTAGTGTTTGTCTTATGAGATAATTAGAACATTGAGATCCTATAGCTTATACAATTCTATATAGTGTTCTTTTTTTTCCCCTTTGGATGATAAATATTTTTTAGTATCACTTAATATTCTTGTAACATATTATTTTAATATTTGCATGGTATTCAACAGCATGAATGGACCACAGTTTATTTAAGATTTCTGTTATATTATCCTTTCTATTGGATGTGTATATTACGTCAAAGTTGGCACTACTATAAACACTATATAGATAGTGACTTTTGGGCATAACATGTAAACTTCTCTTATTATTTACTTGGGAAAAATTCTTAGATGTTGAATTTCTGGGGAAACAAATGTGTAAAGCTAAATTTGATTTCTGGAAAGCTCATATCAATTCATTCCTCCAACAACCTTTCATGATTGCCAATTTATGGCATTCTTTCTAGTTAAGATTGTTATTTAATATGTATGATGGCTAATTCTATGAATGAAAATATTTTGTTATAATTTTTATTTTATTTTTTCATTTATTTTTATTAGTTGGAGGCTAATTACTTAACAGTATTGTAGTGGTTTTGCCATAATCAGCCATGGATTTACATGTGTTCCACATCCTGATCGCCCCTCCCGCCTCCCTAGATATTGATCTTCCACTGAGAAACATCTAAATTCAGACCCCCAAATGCAGATGATTGTTGAAAATTCAAGCTTGTCTGTTATCTGGAAAGCAGGTTGGATGCAGGGGCTGCTTATCAATCCTGATTTGTAGAAAAAGTGATGGTAGAATTAATTTTTGGCTTAAATCTGTCTGCTTATTCATTTATTGGAGGTGGTGATGGCGGTGGTTGAGTCACTGAGTCCTGTCTAACTCTTGAGACCCCGTGGACTGTAGCCCACCAGGCTTCTTTGTCCATTGGATTTCCTGGGCAAGAATACTATGGTGGGGTGTCATTTACTTCTCTAGGGGATCTTCAGAACCCAGGGATTGAACCCATGCCTCCTGAATCTTCTGCATTGCAGGTAGATTCTTTACTGACTGAGCCACCAGGGAAGCCCTCATTTACTTACTCTGTAGTCAGAAAATATTCACTTAGTGCCTCCCATGCGACAAGCAATATCTAAGCTATAAAGACTTAGCATTGAACAAAGCAAACTTCTTTCTCTCGTGGAGCTTTGTTCTTACGGGGAAAAAAACAAACAGACTAAATAAAAGCTAAATCCTAAAATGTGTGTCACGTTTTGATAACTGCGATAGAAAATGTAAGTGCCACCGACATATGGTTTCCATGACAACAGCCTTTTTGACTATTTTTGTTGACTGCTATGTCCTTATTCCCTAGAATAGTGCCTGGAGCATGCTAGAAGCACCGTGAGTGTTTGGTGAATGACGTCATAAACACATAAATGAAACAGGTTAATGGCATAGAGAATGTTTGCTGAAGTGTGTGTGCTATCTAGGGTGGTTAGGGAGAGGCTCAGTGAAAACATGCAATGAGCAGACACCTAGGTTCTACAGGAACTAGAAAGAGGGCCAGGGTAGGAAGGAAGGAAGAGCGTAGATGTCTGCGGAGGAGGAAAGAAGAGACGGGATACCGGAAACAAAGTCTCTGGTATTTGATCTCGGTGAGAGGCAACTCCACTGGCGACTTTAAAGGAACGACAAGATCTGATTTCTATATGAAGACAATCGCTCCTTCTTCCTGACTCTAGAGGCACAGAATGGAGGTTGTGACAAGAACTCACACTTGGTCACAACGGCTTGAAGAGGAGGGTGAGCGTTGGCACAGAAAGATGTCATTGAAATTTGGTATAGTGTGAGGATAGCGCCAACAGAATCTGCTGGTATTCAGGCTGTGTTGTGAGAGGAAAACCTGAGTCAAGGGTGACTTCCAAGGACTCCACCCCAAGCTAACAGAAGGAGACAGTTGTGTTTTACTGGAAAAAAAAAAAGTTGTGAAAAGAATTTAAAAAAAAAATAACAGAACATTATGAAACTATTTTTGCATATATTTAAACAGGTTTCAACAACTTTGCGAAAAAAAAAAAAAAAAAAAGCAACATTTACTGAAAATGCTTTAAACAAACCACCTGACATGCTCCATTTTAGGGATGAAGGTGGATGATGAGAAAACAGAATGAGTTTATTTTTAACCATATAGTCACATATGGGCTTCCCAGGTGGCTTAGTGGTAGAGAAGCCGCTTGCCAAGCAGGAGATGTGGGTTCTATGCCTGGAACATCCTCTGGAGAAGGAGATGGAGAATGCTGTCCTCTGGAGAACGACCCCAATGTTCTTTCCTGGGAAATCCCATGGACAGAAGAGCCAGCTGAGCGACAGTCCAGGGTGTCACAAAGAGTCGGATGCCACTTAGCGACTAAACACCACCACCAACAACGTCACATATATCTTTGTGAAAAGCTGTTTCAGTATCGTGCTCAGAGCAGCACTGCCTCTGGAGCCCTTGAATTTGGTCCCGTATAAAGTGGAAGGATCAGTCTTTATGTTGTAGTAGAAATATGGAGCAGATTTGGTGTCTTGATGACCCTAGGGTTAAAAATATGGCCAAGATGCCAATACACACATCTGTACCTTTAAGATATCCAGTTGTATTTTGAACAGCACCTATCGGGTGTGTTCTTTGTAAGCCCAGTTAAGACAATATTTGATTTATTACTGTTAACCTGAATTTGCCTCTTATTTGCATACTGGTAACTGCTTGAAAATACCAGTTATACAACTTTTCAGTGCTGGAAATTTATACATGAATAATTTTAATTCTTATTATAAATTTGTGCAGTCAGAGAAATTATATAAAGAACGTCGGAGTTTGCAATAATTTCACTTTGCATTCTTCTGATAAATTTAATCTTTAGCAAATAATTTTCTAACCATTCTTCAAAATATCCAAAACAACCTTTAATACTTTCTTATAATATGCAGATGTGCGAATGATTACCCAGAGGAAAAGTTCTTGTCTCTGCAACCTAAGGCAGCTATGCTATGATGTTATAGATTTTTCTCTAGGTTTCTTGAACCACCAACAACTTTTAATTAAAAGAAGCAAAATTGAGATATACAGTAATGGGGAATGGAAAACACTGAAGGGTAATATTTTGTGACATGATGGAAGAAATATATACTGCAGTATATATATTGAAGCATGTAGTAAAGATGTACAGCTTCCTCTAATGCAGAGGGTCAAGTTCAGTTAACTAAAAGTATTAATAATGAATTCAGTTCAGTTCAGTTCAGTCGCTCAGTCGTGTCCAACTCTTTGTGACCCCATGAATTGCAGCACGCCAGGCCTCCCTGTCCATCACCAACTCCTGGAATCTACTCAAACTCATGTCCATCGAGTCGGTGATGCCATCCAACCATCTCATCTTCTGTCGTCCCCTTCTCCTCCTGTCCTCAATCTTTCCGAGCATCAGGGTCTTTTCAAATGAGTCAGCTCTTTGCATCAGGTGGCCGAAGTATTGGAGTTTCAGTTTCAGCATCAGACCTTCCAGTGAACATCCAGGACTGATCTCTAGGATGGACTGGTTGGATCTCCTTGCAGTCCAAGCAACTCTCAAGAGCCTTCTCCAACACCACAGTTCAAAAGAACCAATTTTTCAGCACTCAGCTTTCTTCACAGTCCAACTCTCACATCCATACATGACCACTGGAAAAACCATAGCCTTGACTAGACCGATGTTTGCTGGCAAGGTAATGTCTCTGCTTTTTAATGTGCTATCTTATGAACATACACTCATATTTTTTCAAGATCTACTTGACTGAATCACTGAAGCATTCTCAACAAGGAACACTACATTTTATTTTGAGAAAATTCACCTAAAATTAATTCTAAAACTCATAGAGTTATCCTATTTTGTGGCTCACACGAAAAGCTTTTTCCTCTGATTTTTTTCCTATTAGCATAGATTCCCTCAAGGACCTAAAGTCAGGAAGCCTCTTGCATGCATCATAAATTTTCTAGTGACATATTTAACTCAGTTCCTCTGTTGGTGCCCCGTGTATTAACAAACAACTCCTCTGATTTCCTAGAACACACACCTTTATTGAGTTACAAAATGACCAGTTTTAGGCCTACTGGAACACAAAACAAAGCTCTCCTTTACCATAGGCCCATTGAAGGCCAATTTTAATTCCTCCATCAACACTGGGAACTGCCAGAAATTTTTCTTTCTTTTTTTTTCCTGTGCCTGTTGGCAGTAGGAGAAAGTTCTGATGAATCCATTGTCAGCAAACACAACTTTCTTAGATCGCAGAACGCTACATTACTAATCATTTGCACTTGTCATCTCCGGATGTGAATGTGTCCCTGTTCTTCCTCTCCCAAACTTTGCTAATTAGGAAGTAGATTGTCCTATCCTGTATTTCAAAGCCTTATTCACAAACTGACATTAGTGTTACAATTTCAGTAATGGACCCTAAAAAAGCATTACAACTAAATGGTTCTAATTTCAATTAGGAATGACATCTATAGAAGGAATGCTCAGACAGATGCTTCAGACTCCAACTGAATACACTAGGTCCTAATTGCTTCGCAATCTTTCAATTCAAATCAAGTGAACACTTCAACCCTGTTGCTTCAGTCTCTCCAAGAAGGTAAACACCAGCCTTTAATGGGCTGTGCTAATAATAACTCTGCAAAGCAGTTAAACAAAACTTTAATTCTTTTCAAGGCTGGCAATGAAAAGAAAATTCTCAAAGGAAAGACTGTGAGTATCTGAGATTTGTGCTAAACTTAAAAAAAAATAAGTTTTGGAGACTTTGATAGCCTACATTAAAAGATAGTCAAAGATCTCTCATAAAATTTGTTTCGATATATGAAAGTAACAAAAATGAAATTCAAGGCATAGTTCTCTTTCATTTCCTTCCATTCTTAGATCCTTATCAGGGAATAGTCCTAACTAGCTCAGAAAATTTATTTCAAAACCTGTTTTATTTGGATGGTTGCTGTATTTTAATCTCAAAGACAGTAATTTAAAAAATAGTTTTCCCAACTCTATCTAGCCACCCATTTCTAAACATGAATCTAAAATAGGTCTGTAAGAAACAATTGGCAGTAGAAATCAGAACACTGTGTGAGGCTGGTTGGTAGAAATAATTCTTTGCTTTCTGAGAATTCTAAGGAAGAATTGAAGCATGAGGCCAGGACCAAATTTTGGCAATAATTCCATAGCTAAGGAAACACTGGACAAACACTCAGTTCAGTCTCTCAGTCATGTCCAGCTCTTTGCAACCCCATGAATCACAGCACGCCAGGCCTCCCTGTCCATCACCAACTCCCGGAGTTTACTCAAACCCATGTCCATTGAGTCAGTGATGCCATCCAACCATCTCATCCTCTGTTGTCCCCTTCTCCTCCCGCCTTCAATTTTTCCCAGCATCAGAGTCTTTCCAATAAGTCAGTTCTTCGCATCAGGTGGCCAAAGTATTGGAGTTTCAGCTTCAGCATCAGTCCTTCCAATAAATATTCAGGACTGATTTCCTTTAGGATGGACTGGTTGGATCTCTTTGCAGTCCAAGGGACTCTCAAGAGTAAACATTCATTCCTATTCTCTCTGAAATGTGTAATTTGACAAGTAAATGAAATATATTCATTTTGTAAAACATTTAGACACTCAATAAATGTTTGCTTAAGGCATTTGTGAAATGAAAATTTTAAATGCAGAATTCATTGCTTTATAATTATATATTCATAAGTCACTGTATGTTTACAAAGCACTTCCTAATCCTACTCTTCATTTTAGAGCAGAAAAAAGAGAATTGGATTAACATTAGCCATGATGACTCTCGGCTGAACAGCACTTTAAAACTTTCCCATGTGTTACTTCACAGAGTAATGTTAAACGTCTTGTACTAAACCACTCCAAGCCATGCCCTAAGCAGTCCTCACTCCTTTGCACCCACAGTGCCATGAGCCCATCAAGTCACACTGCTTCATCAGGAGGCTTCATCTGTATCATTGCTTAGAGAAAAACTGGGAGAAGAGCAAGTTTAAGTCCAGCTATTTATAGGATACCACTAAGGAGTATGATTATGGAGTCTTTAATCTTTTACTATAATATTGGCTTCCCTGGTGGCTCAGTTGATAAAGACTCTACCTGAAATGCAGGAGACCCAGGTTCGATCCCTGTGTTGGGAAGATCCCCTGGAAAAGGAAATGGCAACCCAACTTCAGTATTCTTGCCTGGGAAATCCCACGGACAGAGGAGCCTGGCAGGCAACTTAGCAGGCACTCGCGGATAGCAAGATTTGTATTCTGGCAAAGAGTCAGAGTTAACTGAACAACTGAACCTTCCTACCTACCAGTAGCAACATTTGGGCTTCCTACGTGGCGCTAGTGGTAAAGAACCTGCCTGCCAATAAAAGATGCAGATTCAACCCCATGGCTGGGGAAGATCATCCTTTGTCCATGTGAAGAGGGCATGGCAACCCACTCCAGTATTCTTGTCTGGAGAATCCTGCGGACAGAGAAGCCTGGTGAGCTACAGTCCACAGGGTCACAAAGAATTGGACACAACTAAAGCAACTTAGCAAAATTTGTATGCTTTAACTTGAACTTTTATCATAGAATTCCTACTAAAAATCCCAAATTAGGACTTCAGAACAGAAAATAAGATGAACATATCAGATACGATAAGTTACTGTTCACATTTTGTTCAAGAAATTATATTTCCCTTGAAGTTCAATTTGCTCACTTTACAAAAGCTGTTTCCTTGCTTTCGAAATAGCTCAAATTATCTCACTTAAAAACTATGAATTTATTTTTAAACTACTTTTGTGTGTCCTGAGAGTTAGGATAAGGTAGAAGAGTTGTGAAGCAATCAAATAAATAAAGAGATAAAATTCATTATCATTATGAGCTAATTGGCTTAAAATAACCATGAAGCTTAAATGACACACTCTACCTAACAAGCACAAATCACTGGGTTGGATATGGAAAAACAGGACTTTCAATCACTGAGACTTTGGGTTTACTATTTCCGGGTACTTTCACATATTTGTTTGATTATCACAAAAAGCTATCATTGAACAATATTACAGTTGGAAAAACTCAGGCTCAGAACATTAAAAACAAAATAGTATAAAACAGGGTACAAAAGTCTGTTCTGTATTTCTGTGCCTCTTTTTCTGTTTTGCATATAGGGTTATCGTTACCATCTTTCTAAATTCCATATATATGTGTTAGTATGCTGTAATGTTCTTTATCTTTCTGGCTTACTTCACTCTGTATAAGGGGCTCCAGTTTCATCCATCTCATTAGGACTGGTTCAAGTGAATTCTTTTTAACGGCTGAGTAATATTCCATGGTGTATATGTACCACAGCTTCCTTATCCATTCATCTGCTGATGGGCATCTAGGTTGCTTCCATGTCCTGGCTATTATAAACAGTGCTGCGATGAACATTGGGGTGCACGTGTCTCTTTCAGATCTGGTTTCCTCAGTGTGTATGCCCAGAAGTGGGATTGCTGGGTCATATGGCAGTTCTATTTCCAGTTTTTTAAGAAATCTCCACACTGTTTTCCATAGTGGCTGTACTAGTTTGCATTCCCACCAACAGTGTAAGAGGGTTCCCTTTTCTCCACACCCTCTCCAGCATTTATTGCTCGTAGACTTTTGGATAGCAGCCATCCTGACTGGCGTGTAATGGTACCTCATTGTGGTTTTGATTTGCATTTCTCTAATAATGAGTGATGTTGAGCATCTTTTCATGTGTTTGATAGCCATCTGTATGTCTTCTTTGGAGAAATGTCTGTTTAGTTCTTTGGCCCATTTTTTGATTGGGTCATGTGAGGGTGGGATATTTCAAAAGAACAGCATGTATACTATCTATGGTGAAACAGATCACCAGCCCAGGTGGGATGCATGAGACAAGTGCTTGGACCTGGTGCACTGGGAAGACCCAGAGGAATCGGGTGGAGAGGGAGGTGGGAGGGGCGATCGGGATGGGGAATACATGTAAATCTATGGCTGATTCATATCAATGTATGACAAAAAAAATAATAATAATAATAATAAACAACAAATAAAACTGTAAAAAAAAAAAACAAAAAAAACAGGGTAGCACATAACAGTAGCCTTTAGTGTCAACTCAATATGATTTTAGTACCAGAGCTTCTACCAACTTAGGCGATTTATTTAAAAGTTGCCAAGCTTCATTTCCTCTTCTGTAACTTGGTTAAAATAATAATACTTGCTTCATATAGTTGTGAGAATTAAATGAATATGTGTTTAAGGTTTTAACATCTGACATTCAATGTGTCAGATGATATACAAGTATTCAATGAATATTAGTTACAGGTTCTCAGTCACTCAGTCATGTCTGACTCTTTGCGACCCTGTGGGCTGTAGCCCAGCATTCTCCTTTGTCTGTGGGATTTCCCAGGTTCGATTTCCCAACCGAAGGGGATTGCCATATCCTCCTCCAGGGGATCTTCCCAACCCAGGGGCTAAACTAGAATCTCCTGTGTCTCCTGATGTTAGGCAGATTTTTTACCACTGTGCCACCTGTAAAGTCAGCTATATAGGTATATACTATTAGTAATTTTAGTGACTAAATGACAAAGATACAAAAGCAGAGCTGATTTGATGTTGGTTCAATCTGAATACAGAATCTGTGCTCCTAGCTATTACAGTTTATTGCCTCCCACCCTTGGTGAAATGAGAGTTTTCAATAAGGACCACATGAATTTCTAGTTCTGAAATATTGTGAATTTGGGATATGAAGAAATTTTTATTTCCTCGTAAAGAGATGGAATACCAGACCACCTTACCTGTCTCCTGAGATATCTGTATGCAGCTAAAGAAGCAACAGTTAGAACTGGACATGGAACAACAGACTGGTTCCAAATAGGAAAAGGAGTATGTTAAGGCTGTATGTTGTCACCCTGCTTATTTAACTTATATGCAGAGTACATCATGCAGAATGCCAAGCTGGATGAAGCACAAGGTGGAATCAAGTTGCCTGAAGAAATATCAATAACCTCAGATATGCAGATGTTCAATTCAGTTCAGTTCAGTTCAATTCAGTTGCTCAGTCATGTCTGACTCTTTGAGACCAATGAACCGGAGCATGCCAGGCCTCCCTGTCCATCCCCAATTCCTGGAGTTGCATATCTGAGGTTATTGATATTTGTCCCGGCAATCTTGATTCCAGATTGTGCTTCTTCCAGCCCAGCATTTCTCATGATGTAGTCTGCATATAAGTGAAATAAGCAGGGTGAAAATATACAGCCTTGACATACTCCTTTTCCTATTCGGAACCAGTCTGTTGTTCCATGTTCAGTTCTAACTGTTGCTTCCTGACTTGCATACAGGTTTCTCAAGAGGCAGGCCAGGTGGTCTGGTATTCCCGTCTCTTTCAGAATTTCAGATATGCAGATGACACCACCCTTATGGCATAAAGCGAAGAAGAACTTAAGAACCTCTTTATGAAAGGAAAAAAGAGAGTGAAAAAGTTGGCATAAAGCTCAACATTCAGAAAACTAAGATCATGGCATCTGGTCCCATCACTTCAAGGCAAATAGATGGGGAAACAATGGAAACAGTGAGAGGCTTTATACTTTTGGGCTCCAAAATCACTGCAGATGGTGACTGCGACCGTGAAATTAAAAGACGCTTGCTTCTTGGAGGAAAAGCTATGACCAACCTAGACAGCATATTAAAAAGCAGAGAGATTAGTTGCCAACTAAGGTCTGTCTAGTCAATGCTATGGTTTTTCCAGTAGTCATGTATGAATGTGAGAGTTGGACCATAATGAAGGCTGAGCACCGAATTGATGTTTTTTAACTGTGGTGTTGGAGTACACTCTTGAGAGTCTCTTGGACTGCAAGGAGATCAAACCAGTCAATCCTAAAGGGAATCAACTCTGAATATTCGTTACAAGGACTGATGCTGAAGTTGAAACTCCAATACTTTCACCACCTGATGTGAAGAACTGACTCATTGTAAAGACCCTGATGCTGGGAAAGATTAAAGGCGGGAGGAGAAGGGGACAACAGAGGATGAGATGGTTGGGTGGCATCACCAACTCGATGGACATGGGTTTGAGCAAGCTCTGGGAGATGGTGAAGGACAGGGAAGCTTGACATGCTGCAGTCCATGGGATCACAAAAAGTTGGACATGGCTGAGCAACTGAAAACAACAATAGGTGCATTTAATCATTAACTGAAAAAAATAAAGCCCATACTCTTCAGCTAACTAAATATTCATCATATTTGGAAAATCTTTCATATAAGAGATTTTAATACACTTTGGTTTTGATCTTGGCTTGTTACACAAAGTTGGTTGTCATTTCACTTATGCATAGATAACACCATCAGGAAATGGGGTAATTTCCTCAATTCTGTTCTCTTTCACAACATTTTAGCTGTTGTTTAAGTTATGATTTCCCTTTTAGGTTGCTATCACATGCTTCTTGGAAAAAAATCTATGACAAGTCTAGACAGAATATTAAAAAGCAGAGACATTACTTTGCCAGCAAATGTCCATATAGTTAAAGCTATGATTTTCCCAGTAGTCATGTATGGATGACTATAAAGAAGTCTATAAAGAAGGCTGAGTGTCAAAGAATTGATGCTTTTGAACTGTGTTGTTGAAAAAGACTCTTGAGAGTCCCTTGGACTGTAAGGAGATCAAACCAGTCAATCCTGAAGGGAATCAATCCTGATATTCATTGGAAGGGCTGATGCTGAAGCTGAAGCTCCAATACTTTGGCCACCTGATGCGAAGAACTGACTCATTGGAAAAGATCCTGATGTTTGAAAGATTGATGGAAGGAGGAGAAGGGGACGACAGAGGATGAGATAGTTGGATGAGATCACCGACTCAATGGACATGAATTTGAGCAAGCTCCAGGAGATGGTGAAGGACTGGGATGCCTGGTGTGCTACAGTCCATGGGGTCACAAAGAGTTGGACATGACTGAGTGAGTGAAAACCAATCTTTTAGAAAATAGTTAAAAATCAAACATTTATTTTGAAGATTGATTTAAAAAGGTGGAAAATAATATATAAAGCTTTTTAAAATGTCATTTATACTGTATGTCTCTGTGTGAGAGAAAAACAGCATACCTTGAAAGGATAATCAAAAAGGGAGCTTTTCATTAAAGAAATGGGAAAGGCAATGAGTATGAGCATCATCAAGTTAATCCTTCTTTCTCAAAATAAGGCATAAATTAAAATATTTCAAAATATGGTGTAAAACTTCTGTCTCTTACCACTTTACTTCAGAGCTGCTCGTTTATGTCAACTAATCTGTGATGAACAAGGACTAGAAATCCTTCGATGAGAACCTGGCCCAGTAATAACATTTCCCAATGTCCCTGCCATCTATGATTGGGGATCATCTGCTCCCATTCCGAGTCATGTGAACTAAATGCTCTGCTTGGGAAATCAGACTTTCCAGCCCCTATTGGATGTCTGGCCATCAGGCAAAGGTAGATAAATGAAGATCCGTGTGGTACAACAGGAGGCACATGTGGGCCATCACACAGAAGCTGATTATATTTTTGGACAGATAGTGGAAACAGTAAGAAGGAGTTGATTTTGTGCTTCTGTATAGTCTCCTATGGTTCCTGGCTGCAATCTTTTCATTTTCAACATGAGCTATGTGTTAGACTCTGAAAGATAAGCTGCATTCCTAATTCACGACTTGTGATTTTTCCAAAATCAATGAGTGCATTGGAATTTACCTTCAGTAAGTCTGTGGACCTTTAGGGTTTTCTAAAGCCATCTTATTTAGAAGAAAAGAAGAGTATCAGCATGCCCTTATGTCGTATTTTTAGAATAGAAGGGCTCAGTTTATAATGTGTTTCATCCAGTGGCTTATTTTGAGATTGCAATGAGATCATTCTAATTTTGGCTATTCCAGTTGAAAACCTTGTATTTTTGTGAAAGATAAATAGAATAAATAATGCTTCAAAGAGCACACATATAACATGTACTTTGAAGAAAGAAGAAAAGATATATCTAATTATTTATTTTCAGAATGGAACTACAGACTTCAAATAGTTTTCATATTACTATCTGAAGTGAAAGTAGCTCAGTCATGTCTGACTCTGCAACCCCGTGGGAGGGGGGACATGGGGCATAAATATCTGCACATGATATTTCTACAAGTACATGCTAACTGGTTGAGAATAAGTGACAAGAAAGTGAAGGAGGAATGATTTACTTTAAAAAAAAAAATAAGAAAAAACAAACAAAAAAAATAAGGAGCAATTATGATAATTTCTTAAGACATGTTGCTTCAAGATCACAAGGAATACATAATTAGGAGCAGGATATCTCGACAAATTAAATGTTGTGTTGCCGTCTTCATTTTTGTATTAGCTGTATCTGACATTCTAGTATATAAAACAATCTTGTGGAAAACTGAGATTTTACATGACACTTAGGGAAACATAAGAGTGTGCTTCTAGAGCAAGAATATTCTAATGTCCTTGGGCTGCCTTGACTAACCCTTAGGCCACTGTATGGATATCATATGCAGATATTCTATAATTGTGGTCTTATCTTATTTTTAAATTATTCTATTGCCAAGACTCTAAAACTTATGTACTTTATTGGATTAGCTCTCCAAGACTGATGCCTATACAATTTTAAAGATCAAATGATATAGGAAATAATAATACTCAATCAACAGCAAATGATTTTACAACAATGCAAGAAATATACTATAAAGAGACACCTGAAATTCTGTGAGTTGAGGAGGAAAAAGTGGATTTGAAGAGGGAAGAGCTATATACATAAGTATATACAGAGAGATATAAACAGAAGGTTAGCTTATGTTAATATAAACATACACATATATGTTTATATACATTTAAAAACACAATGTGGGAGACCTGGGTTCGATCCCTGGGCTGGGAGGATCCCCTGGAGAAGGCAAAGGCTACCCACTCCAGTAGTCTGGCCTGGAGAATTCCATGGACTAAGTCTGTGGGGTCGCAAAGAGTCAGACACGACTGAGCGACTTTCATTTTCACTTTAAAAAACACATACATAACAGAGAACATGTTTATTTGAATACATGTATTTGCCTCTTGGTCTGAGGCAGATCGTGTTAGTAAGTGAGCAATGATCTTTCTCACCATTTAACTCCTTTTTCAATGCTTTTATTTAGTGCATCTTCCAAGATGGCAGATGGAACATAGTATAGAAGAGACATTGCCTCCATTTCCCTCATGTTTTGTGGAATATTTTGCAGGACTACATGGAGTAAATATACAACGTAAGCATGTGCAAAATCACTTTGCATTTTGCACATGGCATTTGCAGTATGGAAGGCTCAATGCCAATAACTTTTTTCAAACAATACTTTAAAAATGGTTTAACAGCAATTAGAAGGAAAATGATTAAAGAAAAAACGTTTACCCTACCACTCCATACCACTGTAATACTTTCACTGTTTTATTGTTTCAATGCAATTTTAGAGACCTTCCTGGTCCAAATTCATTTCTATGTTTAAATAGTACCCCATGTTTCCATAGTCTTCTTAACTTTCATATGTTAATTGCTCAGAGATATTTTATTAAGTCAGAAGTGATTTATTTACTCAATCAATCCTCTTTTGCTAGCTTGTTTTTTCCTCCTTCCCTGCCCTGCACCTGGTCTTACCAAAAAGGAAAAACTTGTCATTTATACCTTTTTTCTTCTTTTGAATACTTACTTTAGGATGGATGTACTGGAATTAATAATGGGGGCACCAGGAGGTCAACATTTTAGCTTGATTTATTTCCTTCCATGTCTGCCTTCCTTCCTTCAAATGCATTTGTTCATATGTAGATTTTCTAGACTATTTTAGATCAAAGTGTGCCATATGTTTAAATAGAAATATTAACAGCAGGTCCCAGTAGCTGTTATTTCTGAATACAAACTGAGAGTAAATCCCATTGACTTAATTAGCATATTTAGAAGAGTGGATACATCAGATAAGCTAGAGCAATGCCCCCACCTCCATACCATAGTCAAGAGTATGCTTTGGAAGTAAACAAACAAGCCTTCAAATCCAGATGTGTCTGCCTGTGTGGTTTTTTTCCCTCTTCTTCACTGGGAGAAGAAAGGATAAAATACATATCTCCTCTGGTTGCTGATAGAATGAAATGAATTGAGGGAAAAAGTACTGTAGTCATTGCCTGACACAGAGCAGGGACTTAGTAAGTCTAAGAACTTTGTTACTTAGCTAAAGTTGATGATAAGTCATCTGGGGTCTATCAAATTCAGTGTTAGTTGACTTCTGGGGCCATAAAATCCTTAGTTGTCCCTTGTTTTATGGACAGCAAATATATTCTAATGAGGAGAATGACATTTCTGTGATTGTCTCGTCCTGTTACCAATTCCTGATTTACTTTTGTAGCAGAGATGAGACAATACGTACCGTTATGAACTAACGGGTGTGGGTGTACGTTTGATCATATTGCTTCTTTATAGGTGACCCTTATTCAGGCTTTTGTGAACGTGTGTGTATCTAAAATTCTATAAAACTATGTTCATTTTCTTGACAAAGGAGGACATTATTTTATTGGTCAAAATAAAAGGAGAACTCCAAATATTTACACTCCTATGTTTGACAAAAGAAACCAGAAATATTTTTCAGTTTGAATAGTATTCTGCCTTTAGACTGAAAAACGCCAACTGGTAGACTATTTGAATGTAGAAGAACACAGACTGACTTTAAGGTAAGGCCACAATTATGGTCCATGGGGTCGCAAAGAGTCCTACACGACTGAATGACTTTCACTTTCCTTTTTTGTATGATTTGCTTATGAAAAGAGCACATCCATTTCTCCAGTACCTGTAGGCAGAGAGGAAGGTCTGTGAAGAAAGAGAAAAGCAGTAAAGACCAATGATATAAGACATCAAACAAATGCAAGCATTTGTATTTAGTCATAGTTTTTCTTAGCCTCAAAATAACTTAACTCATCAGGAACTAGTCTCTCCTTGAGGAAACACTGGTGTCCCTTCACCAGTCGTTTTCCTGATGGTTTGAAGGAAAGACTAAACTTTACAACATTATGGACAGTCCCAGAGACCATTTATTCTTGTTTTGCATGAAAATGATTACTTTAAAGTTTAAATTTTTATTAAGTTAAATAGGGGGCTCCTAATGCCCAGCTGCAGTTTGCTGATAGTCACAAAGACAGCTGTTCTAAATATTCCATGCTGCCTTCCCACTACTTTGCATTTATACTTGTCTCATTTGTCCCCATGGCTTTTGCATTTGTTGGCATGTGACTGTATTGAGAATGTTTAAAAGGAGAGAAAAAACCCATAAACAGATCATATTATGTCAGAGAACAGAAGGTGTAAACCACCAAACGAGCAGCAGCAACCCCAACATCCAGTCACACCAGGAGTCTCTTCTCTGAAACCCACAGAATTAACCAGAGGCTAGGCTGAGAAGAGGCCACCTGACCTGCTCCTGAGAAACCTGTCTGCAGGTCAGGAAGCAGCAGTTAGAACTGGACATGGACCAACAGACTGGTTCCAAATAGGAAAAGGAGTACGTCAAGGCTGTATATTGTCACCCTGCTTATTTAACTTATATGCAAAGTACATCATAAGAAATGCTGGGCTGGAAGAAACATAAGCTGGAATCAAGATTGCCAGGAGAAATATCAATAACCTCAGATATGTAGATGACACCACCCTTATGGCAGAAAGTGAAGAAGAACTAAAGAGCCTCTTGATGAAAGTGAAAGAGGAGAGTGAAAATGTTGGCTTAAAGCTCAACATTCAGAAAACTAAGATCATGGCATCCGGTCCCATCATTTCATGGGAAATAGATAGGGAAACAGTGGAAAGAGTGGCAGACTTTATTTTCTTGGGCTCCAAAATCACTGCAGATGGTGACTGCAGCCATGAAATGAAAAGACGCTTGTTCCTTGGAAGAAAAGTTATAACCAACCTAGATAGCATATTAAAAAGCAGAGACATTACTTTGCCAACAAAGGTCTGTCTAGTCAAGGCTATGGTTTTTCCAGTGGTCATGTATGGATGTGAGAGTTGGACTATAAAGAAAGCTGAACACTGAAGAATTGATGCTTTTGAACTGTGGTGTTGGAGAAGACTCTTGAGAGTCCCTTGGACTGCAAGGAGATCCAGTCAGTCCATCCTAAAGGAAATCAGTCCTGAGTGTTCATTGGAAGGACTGATGTTGAAGCTGAAACTCCATAACTTTGGCCACCTGATGTGAAGATATGACTCTATTGGAAAAGACCCTGACACTGGGAAAGACTGAAGGCAGGAGGAGAAGGGGACAACAGAGGATGAGATGGTTGGATGGCATCACTGACTCAATGGAGATGAGTTTGAGTAAACCCCGGGAGCTGGTGATGGACAGGGAAGCCTGGCGTGCTACAGTCCACGAGGTCGCAAAGAGTCAGACACGACTTAGCGACTGAACTGAATTGAAGCTGTAAAATCTGTCAGTCTTTGAGCTGTCCATTTTTCTCTGCTTTATGAGGTGAAGCCAGAAGTTAGGTGCATTGTTATACATTTTGTTTAGGCAAAGTGTCCTTAACTTACACACACTTGACTTTTTATTTGGACAACTGGGGGCACCTAAAAAATATCGCAGTCATAATAGACAGGAATTGTAAAAATGCAAAGAAACAAAACTTAGATGGATGTGAAATTCAAATTTTTTGGTTTTTCTTAACCCCAAATTTTTTCTATTATTATTTTTTATTTTTAATTGAACATTCGAGAATCTCTGTTCACCCTAACTGGACAAAAGTAAGAAAAGGATATTCATTTCTACCTCAATCTAAACAGAAATCTTGGAATTCTTAACACTTTTAAAGTCAATTTGTCTCTATAGATATGTCTAAAATATTATCTATACAGGAGTCTAAAAGAATATCTTATGGAATTTGCAGTCACTTGTTGGAGGATGTCTTTTCGCTCCTCTTATTTGAAGCCTTTTGACTATCACTGTGATGAAAGTGAGAAGAACATATCTGAGAAGCCTAGAAAAAAATATTGAAACAATTCATGCTCAGCTCTAACTGAGAAATAGTTGTGCCCTATAAAGTAAGCGAGTTTCAGTGAAAGCAATAAACCACTCAACTCCTTAAATTAAATTATATCCTCTCATCATGGAGACAGTTCCTCCAGGTCCCACTTGTACCTGATCTCTCACCCCCAATCAGTTCCACCTTCACTGGTGCCATTATGAACCAGAGTCACAGCAATCCCTGAAGCCAATATGATCAGTTCTTCCCAGGTGGCTCAGCTGGTAAAGAATCTGCCTGCAATGTGGGAGATCTGGGTTCAATCCCCAGATTGGGAAGATCCCCTGGAGAAGGGAAAGGCTACCCACTCCAGTATTCTGGCCTGGAGAATTCCATGGACTGTATAGTCCATGGGGTCGCAAAGAGTTGGACACGACTGAGAGATTTTCACTTGCACCCACCCCTACCAGCCCACTCAAAATGAGAGGCACTGTTTATTTTCTAATATAACCCTGCTTAAAACCTTAAAATAAATTAATGATTCCACTTCTACACATTTTAAAAAATTTATTTTAATTGGATGCTAATCACTTTACAATACTGCAATGATGTTTGCCATACATTGACATGACTCAGCCACTGGTGTGCATGTGTCCCCATCCTGAACCCACCTCCCACCTCCCTCCCCACCCTATCCCTCTGGGTCATCCCAGTGCACCAGCCCCAAGCACCCCGTCTCATGCATCCAACCTGAACTGGCAATCTATTTCACATATGATAATATACGTGTTTCAGTGCTATTCTTTCAAACCATCCCACCCTTGCCTTCTCCCACAGAGTCCAAAACTCTGTTCTATACATCTGTGTCTCTTTTGCTGTCTCATGTATAGGGTCATTGTTACTATCTTTCTAAATTGCATATATATATGCATTAGTATACTGTATTGCTGTTTTTCTTTCTGACTTACTTTGCTCTGTGTGATAGGCTCCACCTCATTAGAACTGACTCATTAGAACTGAGGCTCCACCTTATTAGAACTGACTCAACTATTCTTCTTAATAGCTGAGTAATATTCCATGGTGTATATGTACCACAACTTTCTTACCCATTTGTCTGCTGATGGACATCTAGGTTGCTTCCATGTCCTGGCTACTGTAAACAGTGCTGTGATGAACACTGGGGTACACGTGTCTCTTTCAATTCTGGTTTCCTTGGTGTGTATGCCCAGGAGTGGGATTGCTGGGTCATATGGCAGTTCTATTTCCAGTTTTTTAAGGAATCTCCACACTGTTCTCCATAGCGGCTGTACTAGTTTGCATTCCCACCAACAGTGTAAGAGGGTTCCCTTTTCTCCACACCCTCTCCAGCATTTATTGTTTGTAGATTTTTGGATAGCAGCCATTCTGACCAGCGTGGGATGGTACCTCATTGTGGTTTTGATTTGCATTTCTCTGATGCTGAGTGATGTTGAGCATCTTTTCATGTGTTTGTTAGCCATCTGTATGTCTTCTTTGGAGAAATGTCTGTTTGGTTCTTTGGCCCATTTTTTGATTGGGTCGTTTATTTTTCTGGTATTCTGAGCTGGTATAATTATTCTGGTATTTCTGGTATTTTTCTATATTCTGAGCTGCATGAGCTGCTTGTATATTTTAGAGATTAATTCTTTGTCAGTTGCTTCGTTTGCTCTTATTTTCTCCCATTCTGAAGGCTTTTTTCCCTACACATTTTTTAACTCCTTTGTTGCATACCCTGATACCTAGCCAGCTCTCAGACCATACTTTAGGACTCTACATTATTTTAGAGCACTTAGTATTATTTTAGCACTTAGCATTATTTTAGAGCACTACATTATTTAGAGGCAACTAAAGTACTCTTTAGTTTGCAAAATTACTAATTTATCATGTCATGTTAATGAAGTGTCCCAAAGCAGCTTTCTGAAGAGGAAAATATGCTTCCACAGAGTGGATGATGCACTGAACAGAATCTATTTAATATTCACTCACTGAAGAATTTGAAAACATTAATCAGCCACATGATGATCTGGGTTTTTATATTTTAAACCTCAAAGCATCTGGGAAGTAGCCACTATTTAATCATTTCTCAAGAGGCAGCCTGCTCTTGTGAAAAATGCAAGAACCAGAGAAAGAAAACAGGTTTTAAGTTGTAGCCAATACCAATTGATTGGTAATGGCTTCCTGAAACGCTGGGTAGAAAAGGATTCTGGGACGACATGGAAGCAAAGAGAAAAAGAGTATTGAAATTGATTAGCTACGTCTGTCATGCACTCAGGAAAAGGCCATAGCAGTCCCTGTGACAGATAAGCAGTCCCTGCATGGACTGTGGTGATAAAAAGCCCTAGCTTTCAACCATGTGCCCTCATTTTAGAGTTCTAGAGCTTGTGCTACTTACTAAGTTTTTGGTTTTAGTTTTGTCAATCTTAAAAATAAAATTGACAAATTATAAAAGCAAAATTGAGTTTATTTGAGAATGGCAGAGGATTTGCAATCCAGGGCAAGCAATCTATGGAAAACCATAGGCAAATCCTGCAAAGGAAAGGTCAGATTTATTAGGTCTCAAGAGGAAGTTTGGGAGAAATGCTGTGAACAAAGTTTTTGGAAAAGAAGTGTTCAATGATGTGGCAGTTTCTCATTGGCTTGTAAGGGTTCATTTGAGCATTGTGGCTAGGATAGGGAGAGATCTCCCTATTTTCCTATTTTCTTTTTTTCTTAAAAGCAGAAGATATAATTTCCAGGAGAAAAATGTCCTCCCTTGTCAGAATAATTCTTATCATTTCTTCCTGCTGGTGAAGTTGGCTGCAAGGAGTTACCTGCTGAGAGCTTCCCTTTCAGGGTTCCTGGACTCCATTTTCAGTTTCCTTGTCAGTAAGAAAGGGAAAGCTAATTTTACTCCGAAAAGCAGAGGAGAAGAAGTGTGTAAAGAGCTTCAGTTTATTTTTAAAGAAGTGTTTATTGATTATTTGAGTTTTATTTTGAGGAGGTTCTTGAAACAAAAGCTTTATGTCCATCACTCTTGATATGGAACAAAGTTCTTTTTAACAATTAGGTACACACACAATTAAATTGTCATTACTTTAAAATATTTTAAGCACACAAAATCTGCCTAAAACTCTGCAGATAAACATATATTTAATTATAATGTCCCTATTATTTCAGTTAGATCAAGAATCTAATTTAGGTGCCCTTTGATTTATAAAGTGTGGAAAGCCTTTAAGATCATTTGATTAAACATGAATGCATCCTTTTTACTAATATTTGCTACTGTATGTTAGGGTATTCCCTAAACATACTGCTAAATGTGTGCCTAGAATATTATGAAATGAAATAACAATTAACATTTTCAGACATATACATTATTCCGCATTATGATGAGTAGTAACTTATGATTGTTCTCATTTAAATATTTTCATTATTTTGAGATACAACTTCAGCAGTGTTCAGAATTAAAAATCAATTCTTCACTTCAGATTTTAAAATGACCAAATTAATTCTCTAGCTGATGTAATTTTGCTTACATAGGTTACCAAGGCATTAGAACTACTGCAATCCAGGGGTTCCCTTGTTTAATTATTTTAGCATTCCTAATTTTGTTTCTAAAAGTTTGAGCCTGATATTTGTCTTAAGCCAAAGGATATCTTTGTCCAGTTTGCTGGGTCTATGTTATGTCTTAAGTACCTTATAAATCTGATTTGTTTATTCATTGTAGTGGCAGCACCTATTAAATTTGAGAAGAGAAAATAGTAATTAACAGTGCAGAGAAAAGACTATTTAAACTGAAAATGACCACAATCCTTTAGTTGTAGTAGACAAGTAAACCTTTCAGAGAAAAAAAATTGTAGCTCCAAGGTGTTGGTGCAAGAAAATAAGTTGATATCAACTAGTACTGTAATTCATTACCAGCATTGTCTGTGCATAGCTGGAACAACCAGTTGGAAAGTGAAAATCATGGTCAGTCAACCAGTTGTTTTGTCTACATTATTGAGATAAGAAAATGGGGGGTTGAGGGTTGTTTGTTCCATTGCTCAATTAATTCAAATTTCAAATATTATACTCATTAGATATCTTGTTCCATGGTGCACAGAATCAAAAAAACCTCTATATAGCAGTTTCAGGAGGGCAATCTCATTAAAGTTCACTATGTTGTTATGGTTAATTGATTTAGCAACAAGCAGGTTAAGTCTCAGGAGAAATATTTTTACAACTAAACAGGAAAGAATTCCTATGAAAGATATATCCTTACCTTGAATTTATCAATTTGTTTAAACCTTTTATCTTATACTGGAATGTAGCTGGCTAAAAATGTTGTGACAGTTTCAGGTAAACAGCCCAGAAACTCAGCCATACATATGGCTGCATCCATTTTCCGCTGAACTCCCTGTGATCAAAGCCGCCACATAACATTGAACAGGATTCCCTGTGCTTTCAGGAGGACCTTGTTGGTTCTGTACATGTCAATCACAAACTCCCTAAGTGTTTCTCCCCCATCTTCATTTGACACCAGTGACAACCGTAAGTTTGTCCTTTAAGTCTGTGCGTCTGTTTCTATTTTATAAATGAGTTTATTTGATTTTTAGATTCTGCACATAAGGGATGATATATAAGGGATATCATATGATATTTGTCCTTCTCTGACTTAATTCACTCAACATGAAAGTTTCAAGGTCCATCCATATTGCTGCAAATGGCATTTTTTCATTTTGTAATGGCTGAGTAACATTCCATTATATATATGCACCAGTCTTTACCTATTTTCCTGTTGATGGGAAGGTTACTTCCATGCCTCGGCTCTTGTGAACAGTGCTGCAGTGAACATGAGGGTGCATGTATCCTTTCAGACCACGTTTTTCTCTGGGTATATGTCCAAGAGTGGGATTACAGTGACATCTGGCAGCTCTACTTTTAGTTTTTAAGGAATCTCTATACTGTTCCATAGGAACTGTATCCATTTACATTCCCACTGACAAAGTAGGACAGTTTCTTCCTCTCCACATCATATCTAGTATTTATTGTTTGTGGATTTTTTGATGACAGATATTTTCACTGGTGTGAGGTATCTCATTGTAGTTTTGATTTGCATTTCTCTAATAATTAGTGATGTTGAGCATCCTGTCATGAGTCATTTGGCCATCTGTATCTTTTCTTTGGAGAAATGTCTATTTAGGTCTTTGGTCCATTTTTTATTGGGTAGTTTGTTTTGATGATATTAAGCCTCATGTGCTGTTTGTAAGCTACTGAGACCAATCTTTGTCAGTCAAATAATTTGCAAACATTTTTTCCCAAACTGTGGGTTATTTTTCACTTTGGATTTTTTTTTTTTTTTTTTGCTATGCAAAAGCTATTGAGTATAAGTAGGGCCAAGTTCCCCTTCATGGATCATAGAACTGTTATGTCAAAGGGGCTTGCCTAACTCAATGAAGCTATGAGCCATACCATGCAGGGCCACCCAAGATGGACGGGTCATATGGAAGTGTTCTGGAAAAACATGGACGAGTGGAAGAGGAAATGACAAACCACTCCAGTTTTCTTGCTGCAAGAACCCCATGAGACAGTATGAAAAGGCAAAAGGACATACATCCGAAGATGAGCCCCCGCAAGTTGGAAGGTGTCCTGTATGCTACTGAGAAGGAGCGGAGGGCTCCTGGAAGACTAACAGTGCCAGAAAGAACGAAGCAGCCGGACCAAAGCAGAGATGATGCTCAGTTGTGGATGTGCCTGGTGGTGAAAGCAGAGTCGGAGTCTGGAAAGGACAACACTGCATAGGAGCCTGGAATGGGAGGTCCATGAATCAAGACAAATTGGATGTGGTCAAACAGGGTATGGCAAGAGTGAACACTGAAATCTTAGGAATCAATGAATTCAAATGGATGGGAATGGGCAAATTTAATGCAGATGAGCATTATATATACTACTGTGGGCAGGAATCCCTTAGAAGAATGGAGTAGTCCTCAGAGACAGCAAAAGAGTCTCCAGTGCAGTACTTGGGTATGACCCAAAAAGTCAGAATGATTTCAATTCGTTTCCAAGGCAAACCATTCAACAGCACAGTAGTCCAAGTCTATGTCCTAAACACTAATGCTGAAGAAGCTGAAGTTGAATGGTTCTATGAAGTCCTATAACCCTTCTGAGAACTAACATAAAAAAAAAAAAGAGGTCTTTTTCATCAAAGGGGATTGGAATACAAAAGTAGCAAGTCAAGAAATACCTAGAGTGACAGGCAGATTTGGCCTTGGAGTACAAAATGAAGTAGGGCAAAGGCTAACAGTTTTGTCAAGAGGACACACTGGTCATAGCAAACACCCTCTTCCAACAACACAAAAGAAGACTCTACACATCGCCAGATGGTCAATACCAAAATCAGGTTGATTATATTTACTGCAGCCTATTATGGTCAGCGAAAACCAGACCTGGAGTTGACTGTGGCTCAGATCATGAGCCCCGTATTGCAAAATTCAGGTTTAACTTGAAGAAAGTAGGGAAAACCAGTAGGCTACTCAGGTATTGCCTAAATCAAATCTCTTATAATTATACAATGGAGGTGATGAATAGATTCACAAGATTAGATCTGGTAGACAGAGTGCCTGAAGAACTATGGACAGAGGTTCATGACATTGCACAAGAGGCAGTGACTGAAATCATTCCAAAGAAAAAGAAATGCAAGAAGGCAAAGTGGTTGTCTGAGGAGGTCTTACAAATAGATGAGAAAAGAAGAGAAGTGAAAGGCAAAGGAGAAAGGGAAAGATGTACCCAACTGAATGCAGAGTTCCAGAGAAAAGCAGGAGAGATAAGAAAGCCTTTTTACATTAACAGTGCAAAGAAATAGGGGAAAGCAATAGAATGGGAAAGGCTAGAGAACTCTTCAAGAAAATTGGAGATATCAAGGGAACATTTCATGCAAGGATGGACACAATAAAGGACAGAAATGGCAAGGATCTGACAGAAGCAAAACAGATTAAGAAGAGGATGCAAGAATACACAGAAGAACTCTGCAAAAAAAGGCCTTAATGACTCAGATTGCCAAGATGGTGTGGTCACTCACCTAGAGCCCAACATTGTGGAGTATGAAGTCAAGTGGGTATTAGGAAGCATTACTACAAACATAGACAGTGAAGGTAATAGAATTCCAGCTGTGCTAATTACAATCCTAAAAGATGATGCTATTAAAGTGTTGCATTCAATATGTCAGCAAATTTGTTAAACTCCACAGTGGATATAGAACTGGAAAAGGTCAGTTTTCATTCCAATCCCAAAAGAAAGGCAGTGTTAAAAGAATGTTCAAACTGCCAGACAATTGTGCTCATTTCCCACACCAGTAAGGTTGTGCTCAAAATTCTTTGAGATAGGCTTCAGAAGTACTTGAATTGAGAATTGCAGATGTACAAACTGGGTTTAGAAAAGGCAGAGGAACCAGACATCAAACTGCCAACATTCATTGGATCATAGAGAATGTAAGAGAATTCCAGAGAAACATCTACTTCTGCTTCATTGACTATGCTAAAGCCTTTGACTGTGTGGGTCACAACAAACTGGAAAATTCTAAAGAGATGGGAACTCCAACCACCTTACCTGTCTCCTGAGAAATCTTCATGCAGGTCAAGAATCAACAGTTAGAGCTAGACATGAACCAACTAACTGGTCAAAATTGAAGGGAGTCCATCAAGGCTGTATATTGTCACCCTGCTTACTTAACTGATATCCATAGTATGTCATGCAAAATGCTGAGTGGGATGAATTACAAGATGGAATCAAAATTGCCAGGAGAGACATCAGCAAACTCAAATATGCAGATAATACAAGTCTAATGGCAGAAAGTGAGGAGAAATTAAAGAACCTTTTGATGAGGGTGAAAGAGCAGAGTGAAAAAGTTTGCTTAAAACTCAGCATTATAAAAACTAGCATCATGGCATCTGGTCCCATCACTTCATGGCAAATGCAAGGGGAATATCTGAAGTAGTAATGGATTTTATTTTCTTGGGCTCCAAAATGATTGCATTCGGTGACTGCAGCCATGAAATTTCCCATAGGAAGTCAATCCTGAATACTCTTTGGAAAGACTGATGCTGAAGCTGAAGCTCCAATGCTTTGGCCACCTGATGTGAGAACTGACTCATTGGAAAAGACCTACCTTGATGCTAGGAAAGATTGAAAGCAAAAGGAAAATGGGGTAGCAGAGGATGAAATGGTTAAATAGCTTCATGGACTCAATGGACATGAATTTGACGAAACTCCAGGAGACAGTGAAGGACAGAGGAGTGCGGTGTTCTGCAGTTCATGGGGCCACAAAATGTAGGACATGACTCAGTGACTGAAAAACCACACCAACAAAGATCCAATTTGTTTATTTTTGCTTTTATTTCCATTATTCTGAGAGATGAATAAAAAAATATAGTGCTGCAATTTGTGCAGAGAGAATTCTGTCTGCGATTTCCTCTAGGAGTTTTATTTGTTGGGTCTTGCATTTAGGTCTTTGGTCCATTTTGATGTTTTATTTTATGTGGTGTTAAGTAATGATTTAACTTCATTTTTAACATACAGTTATCCAGTTTTCCTGGCACCATGTTTGAAGAGGTCATCTTTCCAATATTGTGGGTCTTCTTGCCTTCTTTGTCATAGATTCATTGACCATAGGTATGTGCATTTATTTCCGGGTTTTCATCCCTGCTCCACTGATCTTTATATTTTTGTGCCAGTATAGTACTGCTTTCATGACTGTCTTTGTAGTATAGTCTGAAGGCTGGAAGCCTGATTCTTCCATCTCCAGTTTTCTTTCTCAAGTTTGCTTTGGCTACCTGGGGTCTTTTGTGTCTTTGTATAAATTTTAAGATTTTTATTCCAGATCTGTGAAAAAAACCATTGGTAGTTTGATAGGAATTGTTTTGATTACCTCAGATGGTATAGTCGTTTGGATAATACTGATTTTTCCAATCCCTGGACATGGCATGTCTTTCTGTTTGTGTCTTCTATTTCTTTGATCAAGATCTTGTAGTTTTCAGAGTCCAAGCCTTTTGTCCCCTAGCATGTGTGTGCTCAATTGCTTCAGTCACAAATTGCTCTTTGTGACCCTATGGACTGTAGCCTGCCAGGCTCCTCAGTCCACGCGATTCTCTAGACAAGAATACTAGAGTGGGTAGCCATGTGCTCCTCCAAGGGATCTTTCCAACCCAGGGACTGAACCCGCATCTCTTGCGTTGCAGGCAGATTCATTGCCTACTGATCCACCGGGGAAGCCCTTTGTCTCTCTAGGTAGGTTTATTCCTAGATATTCTATTCTTTATGATGCCATGGTAAATGGAATTGTTTCTTGAATTTCTCTTTCTGATCTTTCATTATTAGTGCACGCAAATACAAGAGATTTCTGTGAATTAACTTTGTAACCTGCAACTCTACTAAATTCATTTATGAGCTCTGATAGTTTTCTGATAATATCTAGGGATCTTCAATGTATAGTATCATGTCATCTGCAAACAGTGAGTTTTATGCCTTCTTTTCCAATTTTGATTCCTTTTATTTCTTTTCATTCTGTGATTGCTATGGCTAGAAGTTCCAAAATTATGTTGAATAACAGTGGTGAGAATGGACATCCTTGTCTTGTTCCTGATTTTAGAGGGAATGCTTTCACCTTTTCATAATTGGGTATAATGTTAGCTCTAGGTTTGTCATGGATGGTTGTTATTATGTTGAGATATGTTCCCTCTATAACCACTTTCAGTAGAGTTCTTATCATAAATGGGTATTTGATTTTATCAAAAGATTTTTCTGCATCTATTGACATGATCATATGGTTCTTATTTTTCAACTTATTGATGTGATGTATCACATTGATTAATTTGTATATACTGAAAAGCCCTTGTATTCCCTGGGACATAGTCTGCTTGATCATGGTGTGTGATCTTTTTGTTGAGGAGTTTTGCATCTATGTTCATCAGCAATTTTGGCCTGTAACCTTCTATTTTTTTATATCTATTTTTTTCTGGATTTAGTAGCAAAGTAATGATGGCCTCATAGAATGAGTTTGGATGTTTGCCTCCCTTTGTAATTTTTTGGAATGTTTTCATAAGGATAGGTGTTAACTTTTCTCTAAATGTTTGGTTGAATTCTCCTGTGAAGCCATCAGGTGCCACAGTTTTTAATTACTTTCACTGTTTGTGATTGGTTTGCTCTTATTTTCTATTTATTCATTGTTCAGTCTTAGGAGACTATACCCTTGCAAGAATTTGTCCATTTCTTCCATGTTTTCCATTTTATTTGCATACAGTGGCTCATACTAGTCTTTTACAATCCTTTGTATTTATGCAGTGTCAGTTGTAACTTCTTTTTCATTTCTAATTTTATTGATATTTACACTCACCTTTTTATTTCTTGATAAGTCTGGCAGAAGACTTATCAATTTTGTTTATGTTTTCAAAGAATCAGCTTTTAGCTTCATTGATCTTTGCATGTGTTCTCTTTGTCTCTATTTTATTTATTTCAGCTCTGATCTTTATGGCTTCTTTCCTTCTAGTAACTTTAGGGTTTGTTTGTTCTTCTTGTCTTATTGTTTTGGGGGAAGGTTAGATTGTTTATTTGAGATTTATCGTGTTTCTTGAAGTAAGATTTTATTGCTATAAGCATCCCTGCTAGAACTGCTTTTGCTACAACCCATAGCTTTTGGACCTTTGTACCTTTATTTTCCTTTGTCTTTAGGTATTTTTCAATTTCCTCCTTAATTTCATCAATGATCCATCGGTTGTTTAGTAGCATATCATTTAGTCTCCAAGTGTTTGTGTTTTTATGGTTTATTTTTCTTGTAATTTATTTCTAATTTCATAATGTTATGATCAGGAAAGATGCTTGATAAGATTTCAATTATCTTAAATTTTTCAAGGCTTACCTTGTGTGCCAGCATGTTGTCAATCCTGAAAAATACTCTGTGTGCACTTGAGAAGAATGTGTATTCTACTGTTTTGAATGGAATTCTGTATAAAAATCAGCTGATTCCATCTGGTCTGATGTATCCTTTAAGGTCTGTATTTCCTCATTGATTTTCTGTATGGATGGTCTGTCCATTGACAAGACTGAGGTGTTAAAGTCCCGCACTATTATGGTGTTACTGTCAATTTCTCTCTCTCTCTCTCTTTTTTTTTTTTTTTTTTTTTTTGGTTTTTAGTCTATACCATACATATTGAGGGGTTCCTATGTTGCTTTGGGCTTCCCTGGTGGCTCAGAGGTTAAAGCGTCTGCCTGCAATGTCGGAGACCTGGGTTCGATCCCTGGATTGGGAAGATCCCCTGGAGAAGAAAACGGCAACCCACTCCAGTATTCTTGCCTGGAGAATCCCAGGGATGGAGGAGCCTGGTGGGCTACAGTCCACGGGGTCGCAAAGAGTCGGACACAACTGAGCAACTTAACTAACTAACTTTATGTTGCATCTATATGTATTTGCAATTGTTATCTCCTTTTCTTGGATTGATTTCTTGATTATTATGTTGTGTCCTTCTTTGTCTCTTGTAAGAGTCTTTGTTTTAAAGTCTAAATTTTCTGATAAGAGTATTACTACTCCAGCTTTCTTTTGATTTCCATTTGCATGGAGTAGTTTCTCCCATTCCCTTTCTTTCAGTCTGTATGCATCCTTAGGTCTGAGGTAGGTCTCTTGTTTACAGAACATATGCAGGGTTTGTTTGTTTGTTTGTTTGATACCCACCCAGCCAGTCTATGCCTTTTGGTTTGTACATTTAATCCTACATTTAAGGTAATTATTGATACACAGGATCCTCTTTTCTTAATTATTTTGGGTTTATTTTTTGTAGGTCTTTTTCTTCTCTTGTGGTTCCTGTCTAGAGAAGTTTCCTTTGTATTTGTTGTAAAACTGGTTTGATGGTGCTGAATTCTAATTTTGTTTGTCTGTAAAGCTTTGATTTTTCTGTCAAATCTTAATGGGAGCTTTGCTGGATAGAGTATTCTTGGTTGTAGCTTCTTCCCTTCTATTACTTTAAATGTATCATGCTACTGCCATCTGGCTTGCAGAGTTTCTGTTAAGAAATAAGCTGTCAACTTTATGGGAATTTCCTTTTATGTTATTTGCTGCTTGTCTCTTGTTACTTTTAATATTTTATCTTTGTCTTTAATTTTTGTCAATTTTATTACAGTGTGTTTTGTTTGTTCCTACTTGGGTTTATCTTGCTTGGGACTCTGCTTTTTGGAGTTGGTCAACTATTTTCTTTCCCATGTTAGACAAGTTTTTAGATATTATCTCTTGAAATATTTTCTCAGGTCTTTTCTCTCTCTCTTCTTCTTCCAGGACCCCTATAATATGAATGTTGGTGTGTTTAATGTCTCAAAGGTCTCCTAGGCTGTCATTTCTTTTAAATTTTTCTTCTATATTCTGTTCTGTGGCAGCGATTTCCACCATTCTGTCTCTAGGTCACTTATCTATTCTTCTGCCTCAGTCATTGTTATCAACTTCTTCTAGTATATCGTTCATCTCTACTTCTTTGTTCTAGTTCTTCTAGGCATTTGGTAAACATTTTTGCATGCTTTTTGGTAAACATTTTTGCATCCTTTTCCCGAGATCATGGATCACCTTCACTATCATTATTCTGAATTCTTTTCCTTGAAGTTCACCTATATTCACTTCATTTAGTTGTTTTTCTAGGGTCTTAACTTGTCTCTTTATCTGGGACAGAATCCTCTGCCTTTTAATTTTGATTTTCTGTGATTAAGGGTTTTGTTTTGGAGGCTATAGGATTGTAGTTCTTCTTGCTTCTTCTGTCTGCCCTCTGGTGGATGAGGTTATCTAAGAGGCTTGTGCAAGCCTCCTGATAGCAAGGACTGGTAGTGGGAAGAACTGGATCTTGCTCTGGTGGGCAGATTTGTGCTCAGTAGAACGTCGATTCACTTGTCTGCAGCTGGGAGGGGCTGTGCTCCCTCCCTGTTAGTGTTTTGGCATGAGATGCCCCAGTGCTGGCGTCTACAGACTGCATGGTAGGGTAAATGGCATTGTCCAGGGGGCTCTGGACAATGGGTACATCCTTGATCTTCTGTTGACAGTGCCCTTTCCCTGTGGTGAGCCACCTCTGGCCCACACCTCTACAGGAGATCCTCCAGCACTAGCAAGTAAGTCTGGCTCGTTCTCCTGTGGGGATGCTATTCCTTTCCCCTGGGTCCTGGTGCACATGAAATTTTATGTATGCCCTCCAAGAGTGGAGTCTGTGCTTTCCCCAGTCCTGTGGAAGTTCTTTGATCAAATCCTGCTGCCTTTCAAAGCCTGATTCCCTGGGGATTCCTCATCCTATTGCCAGATCGCCTAGCTGGGAAGTCTGACATGGGGTTCAGAACCTTCACAGCAGTGGGAGAATTTCTTTGGTGTTATTGTTCTCCAGTTTGTGGGTCACCCACCCTTTATTGTGATTGTGCCCCTCATACCATTTCATTATAGCTGCTCCTTTGTCTTTAGATGTGGGGTATCTTTTTTAGGTGGGTTCCAGTGTCCTTCTGTCAATGATGCTTCAAATGCTAGTTGCAATTTCAGGGCTGTTTCAGGAGGAGGAGAGCACATGTCCTTCTACTCCACTATCTTGAACCAATTTCCTTAAAGTGATGCTCTAGACTTGATACGAACTTGAATCTCCAAGTTCCAGTCAATCATTAATACAGTCAGCCTCTTTCATCTTGTTTTTGTCTTGGTTACTCTTTCTGTATTCATTTCAGTCGTCCCTTATTCCTTCATGAGGTCAGGGAAGACTCAGGCAAAATTTAAAACTGTGCGGATTTTCTTCAGTCAACAGACATCTAAAGGAAATTCTTCTTCAATGCCAGTCTTCAGAGACACAGGAAAAACAACCACCCCGACCTCAAATTTACCAATTTTTACAGCAAGTAATTCTTCTTTCCACGTGGCATAGAATTCAAAATATGGAATGCAAATTAGAAGATATAAACTGAGTTCATAAATAAAACAGAATTTCTTTTCAACTGAGCTCATTGAA
The DNA here is from genome assembly GCF_033118175.1 of Dama dama. Classification (NCBI taxonomy): domain Eukaryota; kingdom Metazoa; phylum Chordata; class Mammalia; order Artiodactyla; family Cervidae; genus Dama; species Dama dama. Next base: position 72,307,543 of record NC_083701.1, read on the forward strand.
AAGAAGGGGAAAATTCTATACTCTCAAATAATCTCTTCAGTTACTTACTCCCTCTTTCCACTCCAGTGAATTTTCGTTTTTTGCTACCCTCACTTAACTGACTTATTAAGAAGAATACTTGTAGAACCCCTTAAATTTGGAGACATCAGAAAGAACCACTTGCAAGGCTTAAAAATTCTGACTGGATTTGTTTTTTCTTGCATAATCATGAAAACTTTGCATTCTGTAAACACTCATATTTGTCCAAAAGAAATGATTTTCTGGGGGACTAGGGGTGGGAACCAAAGGAACCTATGAAAAAGATTCCTATTTTTTCTATACAAATTAAATTCTTCTCTTCCATAATGACAGAGGTGAGCCTGTAACTTCCTAGTCAAAAACGATATTTCTCAGAATCCCTTGCAGTTAGTCTTGGCTTTGTTCCTAAATTTTGGTCAATGATGTCTGTAAGAGTAAATAAAATGCCTTTTCAGTTAAGATCTTACAGGAATACATCTTCCTTTTTTTCTCTTTTCCTCATGCTATTTCCTGAGACGTGGATATAGCATTGAACCACCTTATACCACGTGGGCAAGGATGATCCTCTAGGAAGGATGAAACAACAATCTAAAAGATCCTATGTCTCCGGGTGCTCTTGTAAAGTAGATCTGTTTTAGTAGCTCAGGACAGCCTGTATCCAGATTGCTACCAAGAAAGAAATAAAATTCTGTCTTATGTAAGTATTTATGAGTCTCTGTTAAACAGCTTTGTTGAACAGCTGAAATATATTCTAACTACCACAAAATTTGGCACCTGAAAGTGATGTCTTGACATATCACATCTTGAAATATGTAATATTTATTGGTAAAGTTGTCAGGAAGTGGGCAGCAAAGACACAATATTCCTGGCTGAAAAGTTGGAATGCTATTAAAAAGTGTTTGATAAAATTGTTGTTTATGATATCTTGAAAGTCAGATCATATTCTGACCAGTACAATAACTCTAGAAAAATAAAGTTTTTTAAAAAGTTTTGAGTGTCAACATACATTTGTGTGTAGTGATGCTTTTAACAAATTCTGCAAAAGGAAAATGATTTCAGGATATTGCTAATCATCTTATAAGGAGAATTTTAAATATATACAGTGAGAATAAGGGGAACTTTATTTGCCTGAATTCAGCAATCCAAGTTGGCTGAGTGGCTGGTAACTAAGAGCCTTGAAAGTTAAGACAAAATACAAAAACTGCTTTTGTACCTTAAACTAAAACATTTGTATGAGATGACTCTGAAGATAGCAAGTGATATATGCCCAAGGACTGCTCAAACACTTCCAATTTAAGATTTTTAAGCCAGAGAAATAAAGCTATCTTGATGGCAGAAATCATAATAAGAGGCTTATCTTTCTCACCTAAACTTATTTTCTAGATTGCTTTAAGATAGTATCTGTGTGTTATTAAGGACGGATGAGAAGATAGACTAGTGAATAAAAACAGTAAAGTCTTTGGTTTAAAAAAACAAACAAACAGTATCTTTGGTAATTAGAAGTAAATGTACTATTATAGAAATCTATTAAGTTTCCAGAGGACTGTATTGATAAACAAATGTCAAACCTGCATGCCAAAAGGCATGTGACCTAAGTAATGTCCATGCCCTCAGAAGTGCAGTAACAGGAATGGAGATGTAAAAGCTGCACTGTTGCCAAGAAGGGCCAATTCTCTATTGTTTACTTTGGTTGTGGTCACTGAAGATAATGAAGAAGAAGAATGTTTCAGGGAAAATTCTAGGATGAATGAAGAACAGTGTGTAAGTGCATACCTCCAAGAGAACAAGACCCGGAGTCGTGGGATGGAATAAAAGAAGAATTTACTTCACTGCCAAGTCAGAGACATATTTGCAACTTGCATCCAGTGGGGTTTGATAATTATAATGGACATGAGGCTGCTGTATATTTCTCATTTCCTTTTTTTCTGAAAATAATTGACATTATCTTTTTATGACTCCACAGTTTTACGCAAGTCATTTGTGTATGGCGAGGGGAGAAGAGATTTGAAAACCTTGCCATTTTAATTTAGGAGTCACCAGAACCCCAAAAGGTTATCTGGACCTCATAGAGGTCATCAAGATCCCATAGTCTGTGCTGAAATCATTAACTTCCTGGACATACGCAACCGTATCTTTTAGAGAAGAGATGAGGGTTGTCTATATGTATGATGAAATGTGCATAGAGATACTTAAGTATCCAAAGGGCAGACATTGGAAAGACTATTAGTTCCTCAATACCCAATTACTCTTCCATGGTATCACTTCTTATAAAATAAAATTATTTTTTCAGTCAAAGACTACTATCCCCTTGAAATTATGCATGCTATTTCACTAAGTTTTAGCAATGGTGCATGAAGAAGAGATGTGTGTTACTTTTAGGTTACACCTTACCTTTAAAAAGGAAGGAACATGGCTTCCTTCCTTCCCCAATGCCTTCATCCAGATTTCTGAAACATGAAGTTAGTGATGAGTTAACTGGATTCATGTGGACAAAGAAACTACCTTGGGGCATGAAATAGAATTCATATCTTATGACAAGACAAGACAGATTTAACCATAAAAATTCTTCTCTGCCTTTTGGTCTCCTATTACCCTTCACTGTGTATTTGCATCATGCATTGACCAAATCTCCCCCATTGGCAAGAATGCCTCTTCAACCATAAAGAACAACATTCCCCTAGCATCCACAAGACAACTCTTCAAACAACTCTTCTTGATCTTATAGGAGGTCACATGACCCACCAGGATGATGCTTAGGTTTTGATTATGTAAACTGTCAATGATACATTTTTTGATACACATTTGAGACAGATGGGGTCCTCTCTCAAAAAACTTATGTAACTGTGCCTTGATTTCTAACGGGCAGAACAATTCTCAGAGTTTTCTGAAATGCTTTTCCTGGGTCATAATTCTCAAATTTGCCTGAGGTAAAATTTTCCATTTCTTTCTTAGATCAACTGATTAATTTTTTTTGTGAGCAAGGGATATTGAAGCTACAGGCTAGAACTCTCTGAGTTACTAGCTTCCATATAAGACTTGGTCCATCATTTGATCTCCTAAAGGAAATAAGCTGCTATCATGCCAAATTAAATGATTTTAATTTGGCAGTGTACTACAAAATACCGCAAAAGGATTTCAAGTGTGCAAGATATTGATCTCAACCCTTGGGGAGACCAGGTAGAACCTGAAGCTGCCAGAACCATTAGGCCACTCACCATCTTCTGCAAAATCTCTTTTGTTTAAACCTATTCTAAGTATGTCATGACATTAGAAACATTAGGAAATTCTGCCCTAAAAAATACAGTCTTACTGTTTTAGGTCATGAGTAGCCTGCTTCACTGAAATCTGGAAAATGTCCTACAGTGTAACCTTAAGAAATACAAGTAACTAGGCTATGCAATTAATGGCAAGTAGAACTGCCTTTTATAATAATTGGACATGGCCTCTCATCCCTAAGCCCTCAGGCTGAGAAGGTGGAAAGGCAGTTTGCAGCTCCAGCCTCCCTTCAGCTGGTATCTCTTCAGCTCTCTTAGGTTACTGAAAGGATCCAGCAGGAGTGAGCCTAGGTAGGAAGCAGAAAGCCCCAGGGGTCGCACGCACTGAGTCCATTACAAGTGCTTCATTGCTGGTGTTGTCATCCCAACTTCCTAGCCCAAGTAATAAATCCCCATGTGAAAGCAATCCCAGCAAATTCCAGGTTGTCGTTTTTGTTTGTCCTTAAACATGGATACCCGCCTGGTGGTCTGGCCTAGAATCTCTATTATTATTTAGAACAATTCCATCATACGGGCTTAATGTAAAAAATAAGCCCGGAGGGCAAAGCAGATCATGCTATTAACAAGAGTTGTAGATAAGCAATCTATGGCAAAATGATTTAATATAACTCCTTGGGCCAAGAGCATGAGAAAATTTCTAGTTGCCTTTTGAATTTATACAAGATCAGAGATTCTTGGAGTCAGTCATAAACAAAACCGATTTAATGACCCCTTGTTTGGAACAGTAAACCATTCACAGATGTTAAGAAATATACTAAAAATGGGTTGGCAAACAGGATGAAGAGGCCCCAGAGCCTCCACCCATCCACTCATCTTCTCAAGGGAATGATAACTTAAAGTGTTACTTTCTGACCACCCTGGATTTGCTGTCTCAGAGGTTTCTATGCATCTATGACTAATAGTTTCTCTCCTGTCCGGAATTTAAATGTGAAACAACGGTGAAGAGGACCACACCTTCCCTCCAGGCCCTTACTAACCATGAGGAAAAAAAAAAAAAAAAGTTTTCCTTCCAACTGAGCAACTGAGAAATAGAATATGGAAAGAAGTTATCTTGTGACATTAAGTAATGTTATAAAACATGGAGACAGAAAGCTCCTTTTCTGGAACTGTCCGTTTGACCCTAACACATTTCTTCCCTACCATGTATCTTGACTGTGGCTCTCTCTGTAGGCATATCATATAGGAAAATCAAACATAGGCTGACCATTGAGCTAATCTGTGTATGACTTGGGTTGGAAAGAATAAAATGGGTCAATCAGGTCTCCTCTTTCAAAAACTTGAAGGAAAAAATATGAAGTGAACTATTTACCTATAGAAATTTAAAAAGCAATACCTTGGCTTAGAGAAACCAGTTCTTTGCCTAATCAAATCTTTCTTATTATGCAAATTTCAACATAAACTTAACTTCCTCAGGGAGGTCTTCCTTTATCTTTGAAAGTGAAAGTCACTCAGCCATATCTGACTCTTTCTCCAGGTCAGAATACTGGAGTGGGTAGCCTATCCCTTCTCCAGGGGATCTTCCTGACCTAGAAATTGAACCAGGGTCTCCTGCATTGCAGGCAGATTCCTTACCAGCTGAACTATCAGGGAAGCCCTCCTTTATCTTTAGACTGGATTTAATCTCCTAGCCTGTAACATAATGAACTTGGCCTTGTTACATTCATCATAAGGACTTGTTTAAGGTCTTTTTCTTCTCTGTACTATAAAGTTGTGCTCAAGTGAGAAACCTGGGTGTCATTCATGAATCCTCTCTCTCCTTCACTCCCGAGTCTATCAGCAAGCCCCATAAATCCTACTTCCAAAATACATTTCAAGTCTAACTACCTTTGTTCCATATCTTTTGCCAGTTGCTTACCCAATTTCACATCTTTTCTCATCTGGACAACAAAAGGCTCAAACAGACTAAGTAGATTTTCATTTCTACTTTTACTTGCTTTTTATCCATTTTCCACAAAGTTAACTGAGTGATCTTTAAAAATGGAAACTGTTACAAATCACTTGCTTGGCTAAAATGGTACAGAGGTTTTCCATTGTGCCTAAAATATAAACTCTGACACACAGATGCTGCTGCTGCTGCTAAGTCGCCTCAGTCGTGTCCGACTCTGTGCAACCCCATAGACGGCAGCCCACCAGGCTCCCCCGTCCCTGGGATTCTCCAGGCAAGAACACTGGAGTGGGTTGCCATTTCCTTCTCCAATGCATGAAAGTGAAAAGTGAAAGTGAAGTCGCTCAGTCTTGGCCAACACTTTGTGACCCCTTGGACCAGGGGCCCACCAGGGTCCTCCGTCCATGGGATTTTCCAGGCAAGAGCACTGGAGTGGGCCACCATCGCCTCTCTGGACACAGACTATAAATGATGCCTTATCTCTTCCCTGCCACTCTCCCCCCACCCCCGGAATCTCACCTCACACCGCCACCTCCTCCCTCACTGGGCTGTACTTTCATGGCTTAGTTTTTAGTTCTTCAAATTCACTAAGCTCTATTCCATTCCAGGGCTTTCCTGGTAGCTCAGACGGTAAAGCGTCTGCCTACAATGCGGGAGACTGAGGTTCGATCCCTGGGTCGGGAAGATACGCTGGAGAAGGAAATGGCAACCCACTCCAGTAGCCTTGCCTGGAAAATCCCATGGACTGAGGATTCTGGTAGGCTAGAGTCCATGGGGTCACAAAGGGTCGGACACAACTAAGCAACTTTACTTTATTCCATTTCAAGGCCATTTCCAGAGCATCCTTCTATTCAAACACTCTCAGCTTTCAACAGGCATTTCTTTAATTGGTCCTTCTCTTACCACCTAGTCTAATTTAGCTCTCCCTGATACACTCTTTTAGCAACTTTTATATAGTACTTTTCAAATTTTGGTAATTTGTGTTCATTTGTATGATTTCTTGTGTCTTCTCCTGAACCGTCAAGTTCCTGTGGATGGGGGCCCTATCTGCTGGCTCTAGCACATGGTGTAATGCCTTCCACATAGTATGTACCCAATACATTTATGCTGGATTAATTAGAATATAAGCAAAGAAACTGGTCTCTTGAGTGGAAGCAGACATGGAGGAAGGAGATAGAAAGATAGACAGTGAGCAATCCCCAGAGAAATAACAAAGTTGGTTCTTAGAGTTGTACTGATTTGTGAAAGCTCCAGTTTTGTTCAACTTGTATTTTTCTCAGAGGGAAGAAAACAAAAGCAAACAAACAAGCCTCTTTGAGTAATAAAAGATAACATATGTTCCATGAAATTAAATAAACAAACAAACCCTAATTACCTAACTAAAGTAGCATATTATCACGGCGAGGTGAATGTATGGGTTGAAAATACAATTTGTCATTGCAAAGAAGAAAGGGACACTGCTGTCTTAGATTATTTATATTCATTTGCTAGTGATTAGTTTGTTAACCATCTGTCTCTCTCAGTTGTACATAAACTTCCGAATGGCAAGACCTCTGTCTATATTGTTCATGGATACATCTCCAGTACTCCTAAAAAATAATGGTTTTAAAGACTATATGGGTTTAAAATTGACTACTTGGAGAGTAGTTGAGGGTGATACACATGCAGGAAAATACAGATAGCATTTAGGAACTTGTCATATAAATTAGAATATATTTCCTCTTGGAGTTAGTTCTTGACTCCTGATAAACTTCTGTCCAACGACAAATCTGCTAAAATGATGTCTGGAAACCTATATAATAAATGAAACTTGTGGACTTCAACCATGGAGAAGAGAAAGAATAGGACATCTACTGTCCTAAATAACAATTGTGCTAGAAATATTTCAGTGGAAATCTGGTGTTTTGGGAAGGATAACGTAATCAAAGATTTTTCCAAAAAAAAAAAAAAAAGAAGAAAGAAAGAAGTTTACAGAATTGAGAAGGCAATTTCCTGGATAACACAACTAGCATTCATTTTTGTTTTTGGCTTACACATTGAGAAATATCTCTGTGGAGTCAGAGAATTCAAATGATCTGAATTTCTGGCTACCTTATATCTGCACAGAAGATACTCTTATCTATGTACCAAATTTAATAAGGATATCATATATTCTTAAATTTCTCAACAAAATCATTTCTCAAGTACTACCTTTATATTCCTCTTCATTCATTCATTCTTTCAACATATATCTATCACTAAAGTTTCATTGGGAAATTTTGCATAAATAAATATCTACCAATTGAAACACTTATACTGACAGTGCTTATATGGATCCAAAGAATGGACTAGATCTTTATTCTCAAATTTAACTGCAGATTAGCATCTTATGGAACAGTTTTAAAATTATTTATACCTGAGTCCTACCAAAGGAGGGCTCATTCCAATTAAATTTGAATTTTGGGGAGAGTGTTTAAGTATGGATTTTTTAAAGCTCTCCTTGAATACCTAGGATTGCTGGGTGAATTACTGTTATTTGTTAATAATGCAGTCTTTCTCCCTTCATGGTCTTCTGAACTGAGTATTGAGTGTGTCCAAGATGAGTCCAGGGTCAGTGTCTGCCATTTTCTCCATTTGAAGACACAATTACTAAAAGATTTTGCCTTTCTCACTTCTTTTCAATCAGCTCTGTATCACCTATGTGTTTCTTTGATTTGCAAATATCCTTTTTAGTAGAGAATCCATAAAAAGTTGTTTTTCAAATCTGTACACCTAACTGGGTCATCTTCTAGTGAGAGGTTATAGTAAGCTATTGAAGAACTTAGGCTCCTTCCAACTAAGAGTGATTTCTAGTCAAACCCCACAAATCACTTGGAGTGTGCATAATATTTAACTTTGAATTTCCACAGGTTTACCTAAGTGAAACATCTATTTTTTTTAAAGTCCATTCTGCCAAATTAAGGATCTAGCATTTACAGAGCCACAAAAATAGAATAAGTATTCAGGGCCAGGAAAAACAGATTTATGAGCTTCAGAATATTTTCCTTCCATCTTATTGTTCAATTTCCTCTAAAGTCCATCTTGTCTTAATTATTACATGTATCTTAAAAGTGATGAAGCTTTCAGTAATTGAGCGATTTTCAGCTAAAGTGTTGCTAAAGACAGAAAATGAGACTTTTTTTCCTGTTGTGTGAGTGGTGATATTAGATATTACAGGTAGTTAGTGGAATGTGTTAGAGAAACAACAAGACAAAGATGTCCAGGAAAGCCATGTTGGTTCACAGTATTAATCTTGTCCTGAGAGCACTGACCATGTGCCAACATCCCTGGAACAAAGTAACTTATGTGAAAGCCAAGGAGGGGAAGAGCAGGTGGCAGCAGAGACACCCAGGCACTCACAAGGCCCCTGCTGTTCCGTGGCCCAGCTCTGAAGAGCTGCCTTGATCGCACAACTGAATGAATGAATCTCAAAGGGACTGATACACCGTGAATATCAAAGGGTGTTTCTGAGTCATCATTAACATGCACGTGCAAATAAGAAATTTAAATGAATTCCTGTAATCTTTTCACCTTTGTACACCAGCTCAAAATGTCTGTCTGTTTAACGTTGCTTCTTTTTTTTTTTTTCCAATTGACTATATTTGGATTAGATGGTTGAGAGTGAATATTTAACCCAGCAAATTAATCGGGCTTCAACAATTCACTGGGCATAGTTGTCCTTCAGGGAAAAGAAATTAAGAAAGCTATTGCTAAGCAGATATTCAATCGTGGCATCTTCCCTTTTAGTTGTGATCTTTATTGAAAGCCAAATTACTAATCCAACTGAGTGCAAGTTAGTAAAAACATCCACTGACCATATTTTTAGTGTCAGTTATTCTTTTTTTCTTCTTTACCAAAGTCACGAATTGTATCTACTAACTGAGCATCATATGCAAGATGCTTAGTTTCTTATTTCTAGCTAAAATCCTGGGGGAGTAATTCACATGGATCTAACAGTGATGGCAGGAGCATCATGAAGTTTTCCAGACATCAGAAATGTATAAGCAAGCAGCTCAAAGAAACAGACATAGAGGATAGACTTCTGGACGTGGGGAGAGGGGAGGAGAGGGTGAGACGTATGGAAAGAGTGACATGGAAACTTACAGTACCGTATGTAAAATAGATAGCCAAGGAAATTTGCCGTATGGCTCAGGAAACAAACAGGATCTCTGTATCAACCTGGAGGGGTGGGATGGGGAGGGAGGTGGGAGGAGGTTCAAGAGGGAGGGGATATGTGTGTACCTATGGCTGATTCAGGTTGAAGTTTGACAGAAAACTGCAAATTCTGTAAAGCAACTATCCTTCAATAAAAATAAATTAATTTTAAAAATACAACAAAAAGAAATGTTACACACTGCCCATGGACCCAGAGATATCAGATGATGCCTTTGCTTCATACAGCATAATCAGTTCTGAGGTTTAATATGCTGTTATTGAACACAGCTTCTGAACAGAGCAAGGTTCCTTGGTAAATAAACATCAACTTTTCACAAACGACACTGACCTTGTGCATTTGCTTGTATCTTGGGAGTCTCCTGAGACTTCCCAGTGGGAGTCAGTGTGTAAAAGCTAAAAACAACCAGATACTCAGAGCTGTAATAAATAAATAAAGCTACAGGTTTGGAAATAGATGATGATGATGATTTAATTTCAGAAGTAGAAAGTACTGGAGGGTCTGATCCTGAGCCAGTGAAGTAGATTTCCCTGGTTTGATTAAAGATGGCACTTCTTGCCCTTATGCAAGACTCCCTCTCTGACATTGTATGTGTTTTTCCCCTTTGTTATAGTGCAAATCTCTGAAAGTCTGTCAAAAATGTATTTGTGTACCTCTTTTCAGTATAAGCAGGGTGAAGGAGTTAAGGGCCATCCATGTATTCACATGTGAAGTGAGGTGAAAGTCGCTCAGTCGTGTCTGACTCTTTGCAACCCATGGACTGTAGCCTGCCAGGCTGTTCTATCCATGGGATTCTCCAGACAAGAATACTCAAGTGGATTGCCATTTCCTGCTCCAGGGGATCTTCCCAACCCAGGGACTGAACCTGGGTCTCCTGTGGTTCTTGCATTGCAGGTGAATTCTTTTCCATCTGGGCCACCAGGGAAGCCCATATAGTCACATAAATCAGTTCAAAAAATGAATTCCATTGTAACACCTGGTGGAAACTGACTCTTTGAAAGAATGAGGGCTTTTACCAGGGTGAGATCATATGGAAGAACTGGAGGACAGATAAGACATCAGGGTGAAGCTTCTTTGGGAAGCTATAGCAGGAAGCGTAAACTAGTGCTTAGTTGCTCAGTTGTATCTGACTCTTCGAGACCCCGTGGACTGTAGCCCACCAGGATCCTCTGTCCCTGGGATTTTCCAGATTAGAATACTGGAGTGGGTTGCCATTCCCTTCTCCAGGGGATCTTCCTGACCCAGGGATCGAACTTGAGTCTCTTGGAGCTCCTGTACTGCAGATGGATTCTTTACCATCTGAGCCACCAGGGAAGCCAAAATATTCAGGGCTCTGAATATTTGAGACTTAGGGAACAAGGCATAAAGGAAGTTAGAAAGGGTCTAAAAAGCAAATATAGAAAAACATGCTATTAAAAAAAGAAAAAAAAAACAAAAAAAAAACAACAACCCTTATTGCATGTGGTAGATCAGGATTTCCAGAGACACATAGTTTAAAAATGACTACAATAGGCTGTATTACCAGAAATAAAGAGGGAATGTTCCTTGCTTTTTTTCTTCTCTTTTCTTTATTTTCCTTTTAAATCCTCCTCCTTGTTAAAAAAATTTTAAAAATCCATTTGTTGAGAATCTAGCTTCAGAAGACATGTACTAAAACACATAGTAAAGAAAATTGAATTACGTTGCTATGAGGCTTTACGGCGACAATGACAAAAAATGATGTCAGCATCAGAGTGTGAGGGGAAAGGTGTTTCCAAGAATTCATCTCCCCAGGTGAACCTCCTGATATGAGAAGCTGGCTCTGCCTTGCACATCACACGATGCTGGGCAGTTCACCAAACTTGTCTACTTAACCTTCACAACAACCTGGTGTGGTTAATACCATTTCGTTCCTGCAGGAGAGGGAAGGTCACAGGTACACGAGAAATTTCCCGGGGTGACAAGGAGCAATATTGTACCCAGAACTAAGCATAAGCCTGACGGTGATGGTCAACATCGTTTATGTGGGAGAGTGTGACCTTACAAATGACATGTAGAAGTACAACGTGATTTTATGTTAGGGATGGACCATAATGAAATGGTTTAAAAAGGAGAAAGGGTACCCTGAATCAGTCCTGTGTGCTCTAGAATGACATTTATCACTTTCCTGGTTTTGAGAAAAACATTTGCAATAAAGATAAGAAGACTTTGATAACAGAAGGCTCCATGTGAAAGCCAGCCAAGCACTGTCAACCAGATTTAATAATTAAATGGAATTTTAAAAGTTTAATCATGACCCCTGCTGATTAAATTGTTTCCCTCCTAGGAATAGAAGCTAGTAGGTACTCTCCCAAAGGCCTGCTTGGAAATGTGCATAAGCACTAGCAAGCCATCCCTAGGAGAACACTGCTAAGCAAGAACAGAGTTGAGCTAGCATGTTTTGGTAAGTGTGACCATGAAGCAGTGCTCAAATGAATAGAACACAGAAAAACAGATGTGATTTGGATAATTCAAGAATATTCAAGCAATTAAATAAATAAACTACAGGCCTTTAAAAATAAGGCTGTATGAAGTGAGAAAAGTATCTAAAGACTAACTCTTCAAGGTTTCTTATTTACCTACATACGTGATATAATTTCTAAACCTTTTACATGAGAAATGAGGTAAAGATTTTGTTCTTTTTATGCAAGTTTAATGTGGTTAATGCAAATTGATAGTGTTGCTAATTAAGATGACCACATTTTTATTTAGATGGTCTTCTGGGTATAAAAACTGCATGTAATTGTAATATTAATGAAGTGTTTATAGATTTTTGGATGGAATTTGTTTTGCTTTAAGGCAGCTTTATGACTATTTTATTACATATATAAACATTTTCTCTATCTTAGCAGTGGAAGTCCTTTTCTTAAATAATGAGAAACAACAAAAAACAATATATTACCAACTAAGGAAAATATTTTGAGCATCATAAAATGTACATATAAAACCTTAATACTTAATACATAGAATTCATCTCTATTCAAATAAAAGAAAATCTATTTTGTTTTGGTAGCCTGTAATGAACATTAAAGCTAAACAAAACACTTCGTGACTACTCAACTGAAGACAAATCGACAATTAAGGGTGTAGAGTTGCAAAGTACATTTGAGACTGTCTTATTAATATTAATTTTAAAATACATAGAAGGATCAGTCCATTATAAGAAACATTAGAAGATGTAAATACACAAGAAAAGGAAAAAATAATTGGTCTATTTCTTCTGCAAAACATTTTATAAGTACAATTTAGAAAGGTGTAATTTACAGAAAAATGTTCGAATTATTTAGATATTTTTAAAAGAAACTTTAGAGTTGATACAGAATGCATTTATATGGAAAAAATATGTACCTATATGCATATATGTTACATATATGTATATATGTCCATATATATACAGCTTCTTTTTTTTTGCTTTATTTTTCAGAGACTTCAAATACATTTGAACCTCCCTCTGCCATTGTTCCCTACATGAAGCATTCAGAGTTAGACTCTAGCTCTCTTGACTCATTAGCTCTCTGAATTGTAGCAAGTCACTTAATTTCTCTAAGCTTCAATACCTTCCTGTATACAATGGGATTCTATCAGGCTGTTGAATTGATGAATTAAGATAATAGCTACAAATGCTCTCAGGAGAACTATATTTAATATAATTAAATTCAACATATGTGGAATACTATTGTATATATACACACTATATAAAATCTGCAAATTGGTGATTTACATTTTATGATTTACAGCTTTCATTATAAAGTAGGTATGCGTTATTTTAAAAAAATTAGAAATAAGAATTGTTAGACTGGTTAAGGTCTATCTGAAATCTCCTAGGCAGGGAGTGGCGTCATGAGTTGTTCTGACTTCAAAGCCTGTGCTGATCACGACACCATGCTTTTATAAAGCATGTTTCAAATAACAGCAATTTCTTGTGGAGAGACATTCACTATTAAATAGGCCCACTTGGATCCTTTCCATTGACTATTTGTTTTTAAAATACCAAAAGGACCATGCTATAGGTCTGTTACAATTTCAGTAGATGCAGCACTACCTCTTATAATAGTGCTAGGAGAAACAATATTGTCATATTACATACTCTGTAGATGGTGCAGAGAAATGGCCTAAGGTAAATTAGGAAGGAATTGCTTTGGAAAATTCTTTCTTCTACGGAAGGAGAGTTCTAGAAAAGGAGGAATAATAATTACTACCACATTAGATTGAAAGATTACACTGAAGTCGAGACTCCTTTGAATGCCCTGGAAATGGTATAAGCAGTTTTCAACTAGGAATGCTGTGCCCATAAGCCAAGATGTAGAATAGCAAAGTGAGTATGAGGCTCTTAGCCAGCTGCCAAGGTTATATCTTAGCTTCAGCTGGTACTAACAGTGTAGTGTAGGGCAAATCACTCAGTCTCTATATGCTTCAGTGTTGTTTTCTCGAGTGTAAATTGGGGAAAGTGGTAATACTTCTCTATAGTTTTATTATGTGGATTAAATCACCGATTAGATGTAAAGTGATTAGAATGATATCTGACATACAGGAGCACTTAAACATTCTTCCCAAGTTTACCAATAAACTTCCAATTACAAAATCCAATAAAACTTTTCTAATACTTTTCTTTCTTGACCTCTCATTAGTATTTGTAATGTTGGTGTATTTCTTTCATTTGTAATTTTCTTTTTCCCTTTGGAAATCTATGAACAGATGATAAGTTTTAAGAATGCCGTGACACATGTCAAGCCCTGAGCAATGTGTCTGAACTACAGGCATACTATATGCTAGTGTTAGAGGTGCATTTTGCTGCTGCTGCTGCCTATTTTTATGGGGAGGTTCCATACTTCTCCTTATATTCCCAATAATATCACTCATAATGTTCTCATAGGTCAGGCCTCTGTCACAGATATCATGGATATCATTACCTACCACAGAGCTTGCCAGAGAGTAGCACTTGTTACTTACGTGCTAATTCCATAAATATTCAGAAAAAAAATATTCAATACAAATCTGCACAGGCATGTTTACATACAGCAACGTTATTCATAATTGCTAAAATTTCAAAGTCACCATATGTCCTTCCATAGTGAAGGGAAAGTTGCTTAGTCGTGTCTGACTGCGACCCCATGGGCTATACAGTCCATGGAATTCTCTAGGCCAGAATACTGGAGTGGGTAGCCTTTTCCTTCTCCAGGGGACCTTCCTGACAAAGGAATCAAACCAGGGTATCCTGCATTGCAGGCGGATTCTTTACCAACTGATAAACTGGTTCATCCAGATAATGGAATATTATTCAGTGCTAAGAGGAAATGAGCTATTAAGCCATGAAAAAAAAGCAGAGACATTACTTGGTCAACAAAGGTCTGTCTAGTCAGAGCTATGCTTTTTCCAGTAGTCATGTATGGATGTGAGAGTTGGACCATAAAGAAAGCTGAGCGCCGAAGAATTGATGCTTTTGAACTGTGGTGTTGGAGAAGACTCTTGAGAGTCCCTTGGACTGCAAGGAGATCCAACCAGTCCATCCTAAAGGAAATCAGTCCTGGGTGTTCATTGGAAGGACTGATGCTGAAGCTCAAACTCCAATACTTTGGCCACCTCATGCAAAGAACTGACTCATTTGAAAAGACCCTGATGCTGGGGAAGATTGAAGGCAGGAGAAGGGGATGATAGAGGAGGAAGTGGTTGGATGGCATCACCAACTCAAGGGACATGAGTTTGAGTAAACTCTAGGAATTGGTGATGGACACGGAGGCCTGGTGCACTGTAGTTCATGGGATTGCAAAGAGTCGAACACGACTGAGTGACTGAACTGAACTGAACTGAGACCATGAAAAGACAGGGAGGAATTTTAAATGTGTATTGCTAAGCGACAGAAACCAATCTGAAAAAACTACATATTTTGTGATTCCAAATATATGACATTTTGGAAAAGGTAAGATGTAGACATTGAAAAGATCAGTGGTTGTCAGGAGTTAGGAATTAAGGTGGGTTGATTAGATGGAGCACAAAGGATTTTTTGGGCAATGAAACTATTTCATGTAACTGCAATGGTGGATATATGCCATTATACATTTGTCAAGATCCCTAGAATGTACAACGTCGAGTGAACTCTAATGTAATATGGATTTTGGGTTATTGTGATATGTCAGTGTAGGTTTATCAGTTACAGCAAATATACCACCCTGGTGCAATATGTTGATGGTGGAAGAAGGGATGTGTCCAGAGGGCAGGGTGTACATGGGAGCTCTCTGTACTTACCACTCAACTTTGTTGTAAACCTAAAATGTCTCCAAGAAACAAAAGCTAATTAACTATGAATAAATTAATAAATAATTACATTTTAAGAAGGGATGAGTTGAACGGTGAAGATTTATTAGAGCAAATGACGCCTGAACTGGGCTTTGACGCATCAGTAAACATTAGAATGCTAGAGAGATAATGGAGAAGAAAATCTCCCAGGTAGAGGGGATAGCCCACCTAAATGTTCACAGGCTTGAAAAAGCATTTTGAATTTAGAAGAAAAATAACCCAGGCAAGTTAGTATTGTTGGAGTATAATTTAACTAAACACATACCCCACATTTTTTATTCATATAATTGGTAAGTCTCAAATTTATTCTTCTGAAATTAGTTAGCATCTTTTGATGAATTTTTCTTCTCTGAATAGAGTCCCCAGTTATAAGCAAATGGTAAAAAATGTTCTGACAAACTGACCGACTAACTGATTAGCCTAAAATGCTCTGGTCTCAGTTTAAGAGTCCATCGGACCCGCTCAGGAGAAAACAAGGTGATTCATATAGCGCCTTTTGTGTGTCTGAAGACTATAGTAGGACAGTGTATAATCCACTGAAAGAGACAGTGTTTTCACTAAAATGACATCCTGTGGCCTCAAAAGGGGATTTTTGACTCAGTTCCTGCAGGATATAAAGTGTTTTCACAGGCTTTACAAGAAAGCACTGTTCACGTTATTACACTAAGGTTTCTTTCATCCCATGGAGGATAAAACTTTACAGCAAAAGAGGAGTTTACCCACCTCCTCTCACAATAGTTAGAAGACAGGAGCCTGAGAGACTGTACTTTAGGCGACTTGCTTATAAATGGAACTGCTCCTGGTAAGACACTCTCCAAAGTAAAAATACTGAAGCACAACGTAATGAATCTATTTTTTTTTCCTGAAGACTGCTTTTTTATTATTCAGCTTTATGAATGTATCCATTGATGCTACCCTTGAGTTAGAGAAGGATTTTAAAACATGAAATACTGTGGAGAGTTTGTAATACATAGTTTGTGTATGTGGGTGTGTTTTAATGGGAAAAATCAAATCTTGAATAGTTTTTCATTCAGTTTTTCCATTGCTTCTTTCTTTCATAGAATGATTTGAAAGACTCCTATGTTCAAACTTTGGGGAAAACCAGTGGGGAAAGTAACTTGAGCACACTAGGTATTGAATCTTCTCCCAAATGTTCATAATCATTGGAGGAAATTAAGTATATCATTTTGTTGTTTTATAGGTATGAACATGCATATTCATTGCATATCAATATCACTCATGCATATAGATTGCATATTAATTACATAGTTAAAGTGTATCCAAATTCACTTTTAAAGTGCCTTACATTTCATTTCTTGTGCTAATATAACAGAGAAATAAAATCAGAGATAAGATGTTTTCGAATGATCAAAATCATTTGGAAGCTCCTATCAAAGTAATTGATTGCCTACTCTTTGAAAATAGATTTATTTAGGATAATAAATCACATGTATAAACAATTGGGGTTGGCCATTTTTTCATTTTTCCTGATCTTTTGAATGGGCACCACATAAGAACTGACAGATTTAGTTACCATATATAGTTTAGATCTATCTGGATGACAGATAGATAAACTCTATGTATATTTGTTACAGATCATTCTGTTATACTTTGCTGTTCTAGTTTTAAAGATTTCCTCTCATCATTAGAAATTTGCTTCTCAGTAAAAAGCAAAATAAATAAGGAATAGAAAGTAGTAAGATGGGCCACTCAATATTGAAACAGAGAATTTCCTCACTGTGAATAATAATAATACCTTTACTTCACAATTTTTAGAACTCAGATCAGGAGACTTTTGTGAAAGCTATGTGATAGTTTAAATAGACACAGGATATTACTGGAGGTGTCAGTGGGGTCTTATTTTGTTTCTTCTGTACACGTATTCATATTTAACATTTTTCTTATAAAGACAAAATTATATTTTGCTATATAGCAAATCTCAGCAACTAAATAACAAACATTTGAGAATTTATAGAAAATAGTTTACTTTTATTTTCTTTTAAACAGATGTGGAGTAAATCTTAATAATCAATGAATTGAGAAATATATGAAAATATATGAAAATGATATCTGCTTTGGATATACAAAGATCGCTTGATTATAAATACTTTATATTTTGCACTGCCCTTCTCAGACAAATTATTAAGTGGCACACATGTATGGTAACAGGTTATCCAGACGGTACTGATATTTGCTCAAAAGATGTCTTTGAAAATATCTGTTTTATTGAGCATCAAAATGCTTTTTATTAATCAAAACTTGCTTTTCTCATTTCTTATACCAGGGACAATCTAGTGAAATCTGTACTTGAGAGCAGAAAAGCTACTGACTTTTTCTCATGAGTGTCAAAGAAAACAAATTATGAATGTAAAAATACAAAACATGGAATCTAAATTGTCATCTATAAATTTTAAAATTTGGGAAAATATGTGAACCCAAGATCACGTTCCAAATGTTTGAATTCAATATTCAGGTTGTAGATAGGCGTGTGTTGATAAAATGGCTTTCTGGAAAGCAAAATAACAAAACAAAATAAAATATCATTATGATCACCACCACACACACACACACGCAAAAGCCCTGATTTGTAACAATATTTGCCAATTTCCATAGTATAAATATTCCCACCATGGATAATTTGAAGTTAATAATGGTACTACTGTTTCTCTCAAAATTCCTGAGATGTATGAAACAGTTCATGAATCCATAAGAGCCAACTTCAGAACACCACTTGAATCCATGATAAAAATAACACGTACTCGTTCTTATAATAGCTGCTCAGTTCAGTTCTGTTCAGTTGCTCAGTCGTGTCCGACTCTCTGTGACCCCATGAATCGCAGACGCCAGGCCTCCCTGTCCATCACCAACTCCCGGAGTTTACTCAAACTCATGCCCATTGATTCGGTGATGCCATCCAGCCATCTTATCCTCTGTCATCCCCTTCTCCTCCTGCCCCCAATCCCTCCCAGCATCAGGGTCTTTTCCAACGAGTCAACTCTTCGCATGAGGTGGCCAAAGTATTGTAGTTTCAGCCTCAGCATCAGTCCTTCCAATGAACACCCAGGACTTATCTCCTTTAGGGTGGACTGGTTGGATCTCCTTGCAGTCCAAGGGACTCTCAAGAGTCTTTTCCAACACCACAGTTCAAAAGCATCAATTTTCCGGCACTCAGCTTTCTTCACAGTCCAACTCTCACATCCATACATGACCACTGGAAAAACCATAGCCTTGACCAGACGGACCTGTTGGCAAAGTAATGTCTCTGCTTTTTAATATGCTATCTAGGTTGGTCATAACTTGCCTTCCAAGGAGGAATCGTCTTTTAATTTCATGGCTGCAGTCACCATCTGCAGTGATTTTGGAGCCCCCCCAAAATAAAGTCTGACACTGTTTCCACTGTCTCCCCATCTATCTCCCATGAGGTGATGGGACCAGATGCCATGATCTTAGTTTTCTGAATGTTAAACTTTAAGCCAATTTTTTCACTCTCCTCTTTCAATTTCATCAAGAGGCTTTTTAGTTCCTCTTCACTTTCTGCCATAAGGGTGGTGTCATCTGCATATCTGAGGTTATTGATATTTCTCCTGGCAATCTTAATTCCAGCTTGTGCTTCTTCCAGCCCAGCATTTCTCATGATGTACTCTTCATTTAAGTTAAATAATAGCTGCTATAAAGTCCAATTTGTTCTACTACATAAACATAGATGTCTCAGTTTACCTTTCATCTTGAGTAGCCATTTTTAATTGCTAGAAAATGTTTTATGTAGGCAACATATACATTGGGTAATGTAGTTAGTTGTTCTCCTCTCCATATTCCTCAAATAGACTTTTATTGTTTATTACAGGATATGGATACTGGAATGTTTGGAGGGAATTTGAATTTGAAGAAGATTTTTAAAGAATGCTACATAATAGAGGAACAATTTGACCTATATAATTTGTATTTCAGCTTAGCTTTTGTGAGCTAACCTCATGACATATCCTTAATAAGGTCAGTAAAACATTTTATTATTCTGCACTAAAAGCCAGTCACTTTTTTTTTTATTATATCAAGGCCATAGAAATCCAGTAAAAATGTTAATAAAGCAAGACAATGGTATTGTGAATAGTTAGCTATCAGTTAAAGTTTACAAGGGCTCTGTGAAGGCCATGATCCTCATTTATTATATTTTTGGAGGGCCTAGCTCTTGATGGTCCAAAAAATTATCTGGACCTTGTTATTATTATTATTTTTTAACAAACGGAGTGTATTAGTTATAGAGCATCTTACTCGAAAGTTTGGCATCTTACTATAATAATTAATATTTGTCAGCTCACTCAGTTCCTGTGGATCACAGATTTGGAAGAGGCTTAGCAGGTGGTTCTGGCTTGGGGTCTTTCATGAAGTTGTAGAAGGGATTTCCACCAGGACTGCAGTCACTGAAGATGTGTCTGGGATTACAGGATCTACTTCTGGAATGACTTTTCTATGTCCAGAGGATTTGTTCTGGCAGGTGGCAGAAAGCATTGTCCCTTGAACACGGGCCTCTTCAAAAGATTGCTTAACTGTCCTCACAACATTGCAGTTTTCCCTTGGAGCCAGCAGTCCTAGAAGGAGGAGGGCAGAAGTAGCAGTGTTTTATATGACCTATGCTCAGAATTCAAATTTTGCAATTTCAGTAACATCCTAATGGTTACACAGATTAACCTCGTGAGAGGACACTGCAGTAGATTACAGAGATGAGAAGTTGAGAATTCCTGGGGTCATCTTAGAGGCTATCACGTGGATGTATTGGCTTATTTTGTTTCAAATAAGGTAATCAGAAAAGGATTCTGACAATATGGGTTTTTAGTCACCAATAAAATGATAAACTAAAAGATTACAGTGAATCTGAAGTGTCACTATTCAAATTATCTACATTATATGGAATGGGCTTCCTTGGTGGCTCAGTGGTATGAAACATAAAAATTATTATGAAATCCTTTTGTCTTGATGCTGATTCTTCAATAAATAAATGAAGATGATGAATGATTGATGTAGAGGGTAGACGCAAGTGTTTTATTTAATTTTTTATAGTATTATTGCTCTTGTTCAGTTGCTAAGTCATGTACGACTCTTGGTAATCCCATGGACTGCAACACACCAGGCTTCCCTGTTCTTCACCATCTCCTGGAGCTCACTCATGTCCATTGAGTCGGTGATGCCATCCTACCGTCATCCTCTGTCATCCCCTTCTCCTCCTACCTTCGATCTTTCCCAGGATCAGGATCTTTTCCAATAAGTTGGCTCTTCATATCGGGTGGCCAAAGTATTGGAGAAACAGCTTCAGCATCAGTCCTTCCAATGAATATTCAGGGTTGTTTTCCTTTAGGATTGACTGGTTTGATCTTCTTGCAGTCCAAGAGACTTTCAAGAGTCTTCTCCAGCACCACACTTCAAAAGCATCAATTCTTCAGCGCTCAGCCTTCCTTATGCACCAACTCTAACATCCATACATGACTACAGGAAAAACCATAGCTTTGACTATATGGACCTTTGCCAGGAAAGTGATGTCTCTGCTTTTTAATATGCTGCCCAGGTGAGTCATAGGTTTTCTTCCAAGGAGCAAGTGTCTTTTAATTTCATGGCTGCAATCACCACCTACAGTAATTTTTGGAACCCAGGCAAATAAAGTCTGTCAATGTTTCCACTTTTTCCACATCTATTTGGCATGAAGTGATGAGACCAGATGCCATGATCTTAGTTTTTTAATGTTGAGCTTTAAGCTAGTTTTTTTTCACTGTCCTCTTTCACCATCATCAAGATGTTCTTTAGTTCCTCTTCGCTTTCTGCCATTAGGGCTGTATCACCTGCATATCTGAGGTTGTTGACATTTCTCCCAGCAACATTGATTCCAGCTTGGGATTCATCCACCCTAGCATTTCACATGATGTGCTCTGCCTATGTTAAATAAGCAGGTGACAATGCTTGACACACTCCTTTCCCAGTTTTGCACCAGTCCATTGTTCCATGTTCAGTTCTGACTGTTGCTTCATGAACTGCATGCAGGTTTCTCAGGAGGCAGGTAAGGTGGTCTGGTATTCCCATCTCTAAGATTTTTCACAGTTTGTTGTGATCTGCACAGTCGAAGACTTTGGCATAGTCAATGAAGCAGACATAGATGTTTTTCTGGAGCTCCCTTACTTTCTCTATGATCCAACAGATGTTGGCAATTTCATCTCTGTTTCCTCTGCCTTTTCTAAATCCAGCTTGGACATTTGGAAGTTCTCAGTTCATGTACTTCTGAAATGTAGCTTGAGGATTTTGAGCATAATATTATGCATGTGAAATGAGCACAATTGTACATTTTAACATTCTTTGGCATTACTCCTTTTTGGGACAGGGATGAAAACTAACCTTTTCCAGTCTTGTGGCCACTGCTGAGCTTTCCAAATTTGCTGACATATTGAGTGCAGCATTTTAACATCATCTTTTAGGATTTTAAGTAGCTCAGCTGGAGTTCCATCAGCTCCACCAGCTTTGTAGTAATGCTTCCTATGGCCCACTTGACTTCACAGCCCAGATTGTCTGCCTCTAGGTAAGTGACCACATCATCGTGGTTATCCAGGTCATTAAGACTTTTTTGTATAGTTCTTCTGCATATTCCTGCCACCTATTCTTAATCTCTTCTTCTTCTGTTAAGTCCTTACTGTTTCTGTCCTTTATTGTACCCATCTTAAAAAGACTGCCTGAATATATGTAAGGCTCTATGAATTTTGACTCATTGATTTGTTAATTTTAGACTCTGTTTGCTAGTGTTAGACAGAGGATGTAATGTTTGGATTCCATCACTGATTCATTGGACATGAACTTGAACAAAATCCAGGAGATAGTAAAGGACAGGGGAGCCTAGCGTGCTGCAGTCCTTGGGGTCGCAGAGTCGAACATGACAGAGTGACTGAACAGCAAAGACTCTGGATCAAATTCTGGTATTTTTTGGAGGAGGGAGACCTACGGTATGTGAGGAACTTTTCTGTCTTACCTGCTCGTGGCAAACCTACAACATAAGTTGTCATTGCACTTTATGCTAGAAGAAACCAAGATGAATCATGGCGAAATAACTAGCTTAATTAGAATAGTAAGTAAAAAGAAGGATTAGACCCAAGACTTACTTGGTTGTGTGCATGCTGAGTGAATTTCTGAGGCTTAGCACTAAATGTATTTAAGGTTTCCAATAGCTTTACACATTAGAACTTCGATTTTGTTAACAGTCCCATCTTGTCAGCTAAATAGACTACTTAGGCTACACCAAATTTTTGATTTGGTTGAATATTCTGCTATCTACTCTCTGACCAAAATCTGCTTTTCCAATGCAATCTCAATCTTGTAAGGTTAGAAACCAAATGATACTTTCTTTGACACCTTGAATTTGTGTATTATCATTGATAATGTGATTGTCAAAGATAACTACATATCTAAAAGCATAACAAACAACATTGTTATTAAGAATACTACATGTAATTTATATTCACTTTTAATGTCTGAATACTCACTTTCAAATATTGGTTAGCATTCTGTAATATGGTGCAAAATACTTTGTGTGTGTGCTTTTGATGGTGAAATTCAGTTACATAAAACATAAGTTCATTGAAATTGAAAGTTTATAAAAAGTTTTACTTTTATGTATAGAGTTGTAAAGATATGTCAAAATAAAATGGGTAAAACATTCACAGTTAATATAATTACCATAATAGGATCCATTAGAAAAAAAGATAGTCCATTAGCTCTGTAATTGTGTGAGAAACATTTTTGAATGAGCACAAATTTATAAATATTGAAAAATAATTTTAGATAAGATAGTATAAAACTTATAATTTTGATAGATATAATATTGTTTATAAGCTGTCTACTAAACCTCAAACAGTAACTATTATTCATTATACTGAATGAAACAATTTTAAAGTCTTTAATATTTAATTTCATTTTGACTATGTCTTTCTAGTAAAAAGTCCTTTTTGATAATTCTTCACTTTTTGTGAAGATGTATTAAAAACCATGTAAAAAATATACAAAGAACAAAAAATCCAAAATTATATGTGGCTATACCTACGAAGAATGTTCAAACTACTGCACAATTGCGCTCATTTCACATTCTAGCAAAGTAATGCTCAAAATCCTTCAAGCTACGTTTCAACAGTACGTGAACCAAGAACTTCCAGATGTAAGAGTTGGATTTAGAAAAGGCAGAGGAACAAAATATCAAACTGTCAACAGGTCAATATGTTGGATCATAGAAAAAGCAAGGGAATTCCAGGAATACATTTACTTCTGGCTTAAAAGTCAACATTCAAAAAACTAAAATCATGGAATCTGGTCCCATCACTTTATGGCAAATAGGTGGGGAAAGAATGGAAACAGTGACAAACTTTATTTTCTTGGGCTCCAAAATCCCACTGTGGACAGTGACTGCAGTCACAAAATTAAGACACTTGTTGCTTGGAAGAAAAGTTATAACACACCTAGACGGCATATTATTAAAAAGAGACATCAGTTTGCTGACAAAGGTCCATACAGTTAAAGTTACAGTTTTTCCAGTAGTCATGTATGGATGTGAGAGTTGGATCATAAAGAACGCTGACTCCTAAGGAACAGATGGTTGTGAAGAAGACTCTTGGGAGTCCCTTGGACTGTAAGGAGATCAAACCAGTTCATCCTAAAGGAAATCAGTCCTGAATATTCATTGGAAGAACTGATGCTGAGGCTTAAGCTCCAATGCTTTAACCACCTGATATGAAGACCTGATTCATTGGAAAAGACCCTGATGCTGGGAAAGATTGAGTGTGGGAGGAGAAGAGGGCAATGGAGGATGAGATGGTTGGATGGCATCACCGACTCAATGGACATGAGTTTGAGCAAGCTCTGGGAGTTGTTGAAGGACAGGGAAGCCTGGTGTGCTGTGGTCCATGGGATTGCAAAGAGCTGGACACGACTGAGCTACTGAAAAACAATAAATATCTATGATTGATAAACTTTAATTTGGGTAGAATGATATGTATAAAATATAAACAAAATAAAGTACTAGAGAAAATAACTCCCCCCCCCCAAAAAAATATGTATTCTTATGCTACACACAATTAAAATGTAGACTTTAAAGGAAGGTTTAAGAGGAAAATATCTTAGCGATCTGAAACTGTAAATGTAATAAATTTAATCAAAATCATTTTGAAATAGTTGCTACCCACTGCCAGCTGTTTTTTAATATTTAAGTGAAGCATTTTTCAGATTTGTCGGGTTTCAGATTTGCCATTGGGCTGCTTTGGATATGATGGCTTTTTGCAAGATAATAAAAACCATATTATTTTGAAATGGGATAATTATAACAATATCCATTGAACATTTCCATGAGAGCTCAGTCTCCTCCCTGTGTGAAGCCAAGTACAGTGCTAGCTCCACGTTGGAAAATAGACTGGAAATTCAAGAGTGTCCTTACAATTGTGACAAGAGTGTCTGGTTGAAAAGGCTACTGAAACATATACGTTAAGGAGAGATCATGAAACCACGTGAAATGGAGATGGCCCATACTTACATATGTACTTCTTTCTTCAGCCAGCATCTACTGGTTTGGTGTGCTTCCTGAAATTTGTAACCCAAATTACAGGGATTTCAACAGTCCCCTGAGGATATCATTTTATGAGCCAGTACATACATCTTTTTTTCTAATATGCAAGAACAAATCCTCTTTTAAAAATTTTTATCCAGGCAATAATAAGTACTATTCAGGGTTTAATGAGACTGGTTTTCTTCCCTGTGGGGTGGAAAAGCTTGCCTGAATAAACACTCTCTGGAGCTGCTGGGATTTATGCAGGGGAGGGAGGGCGGGAGGAAGAATCACAGCTTCTTTCCTGTGTTCAAGCACCACAGGAGCCTGCTCGGCCCCAGGAAGGAACTGAGCTTTATGCCTGAAGGGCCTGTCTGAGTTGGGGAAAAAGGAAAAAAAAAAAAAAACAGGGAAAAAAGGAGCCGACACTATTTCCAGCAAATAGAGCAATGATTTGATCAAGAGAAAAATCTGATAAGTTCTGCATAAATATATTTTTAATAAATAAGAAAGGATGTAGCGTCAAAGGAATATGGTCTCAAGATGCAGACCATATTACTCTACATTCAGCTTTACTGCTTAGTCACTAAGTAAATAATTATCTAATTTCTAAGCCTTAATTTTCTTATTGATAAAAATTCAAATAAACCTCCTGGAAAGTTGTTTTGAAAGTTAAAAAAAAAAAAAGTGATTTCCAATGATTGGCCTCTGCCCTTCGATCTTTCTCCCCACTTAATTCTTTTTATTGTTATTGCTTAGTCTCTCAGTCATGTCCGACTTTTTGTGACCCCAGGGACCATAGCCCACTAGGTTCCTCTGTCCACAGGATTCTCCAGGCCAGAATACAGGAATGAGTTGCCATTCCCTTCTCCAGGGGATCTTCCTGACCCAGGGATCAAACCCAGGTCTCCTGCATTGCGGGCAGATTCTTTACCATCTGAGGCCACAGGGAAGCTACGTAGAGATAAATAGTGAACTAAAAGTAAAAGACAACATGTTTAAAATATTTTTGGAATATTCTTATCTTACATCTTACTTACTTATTCACTCTGTTCAATACTTATTTAATGTATTTGGTCCTGGGAAAAGGTTGTTTGCACAAAGATAAAATAACCCTTTGAGTCCAGGACATGGACACACAAACACACGTTTTAGTCAACGCAGTAAGCTCCATGTAGATGATGTAGAATATGGAGATAATTCTAAAAGGACACAGAGGAAAGGAAAACTCCACTTGAAGAAGTCAGGGTTCCTGTGGGAGGCATGAATCTTACTCCACAAAGGCAAAGAAATGTCACATTTTAAATTAAGGTAAATGTTTTCCAGCCTTCCTCCCCCTGCACTGAAGGAAAACGCTATCTCGTTTGTTATTAGGTGGCCTGTGCCTTCTTCAGGCTTTACCGAAAGGTTCAATAGGCTCCTTTGCTGATTGTAAAAGATGAGACAGGTGTTATCCATCATTGTCCAAACCCATATAATACTTTATTTGGCAGTTAGTTGCTTGTGGTAGGATGAAAAATGGCCCCACAAAATGTACCCATATCCTAATCCCTGGAGTGAGTACTACCTTATATTGCAAAGCAGACTTGCAGATGTGATTAAGTGATGGATCTTGAGACAGAGAGATTATCCTCTTTTATCCAGATAGGCCCTAATGGAATCACAAAGGTCCTTATTAGAGACTGGAAAGAAGGTCAAAGGAGGAAGTAGCAGATATGATGATGAAAGCCAGATTTTGAGGTGATTTCAGGAAGAGGTCATGAGCCAGGAAACTAGCAGGTAGTTTCTAGAAGCTAGAAAAGGCAAGAAAATGGATTTTTCCTAGAATCTCCAGAAATAACCAGTCCTGTTTACACATTAGCTTTAACTCAGGGAAACTAATTTCTGATTTCTAGCCTCCAGAACTTGTAAGAGAATTGGTGTTATTTTAAGCTACCATGTTTGTGGTAATTTGTTACAGCAACAAATGCTGTAGGAAATGCATAGAGGTTTTAAGCCAAGCTTGGGTTCCAGGATATTTTGATAAGGTTGGAAACATAAAAGTTTAGAACCCTGGTACATGGACTCCAGAAAGTGGAGTGGGGATACAACTGTTGTGTCACCAACGCATGTTTCTTTCTGAGATTAGAAAAATCCCTTCCTCCATGACTGCTACTAACAGTGGCCAATTATTTCTAGTATAATTCTTTACTGGGCCTTTAGGAAAAAGGTTACAAATAGGTGAATTGTAGGCAGAAATTAGCCTAGAGCTTTGGCTTTGATCAGTGTATAATTGAGTTTTTATTTAAACTTCAGGAGGTTTCCCATTAAAATGCATATTTCTATCTTCTTTTGAAAAATTGGTAAATCTGGCATTCCCACATGAAAACCATTGTTTAGAGTTGTGTCCTTTAGTTAGGATGTGTGCTTGTCAGTTAAAAGTCTATCACACTACTGCCTCACTCATTAAGTTACCAGCCAGGTTAATGTAGACATTTGAGTTTT
This sequence comes from Dama dama, assembly GCF_033118175.1. Classification (NCBI taxonomy): domain Eukaryota; kingdom Metazoa; phylum Chordata; class Mammalia; order Artiodactyla; family Cervidae; genus Dama; species Dama dama. The sequence goes on from NC_083701.1 coordinate 72,335,265, forward strand.
TGATCAACATTTAATGCCATTGTAATTCAAGACAGAGAGTATATTCAGCCAACTTCTGCATGGGACCCTGCAACCCAATCTCCTCTAAGAGAAAGCGAAAAGGGTCTAGAGAGTTCAAGAGGTGATGGGAATAACAATGCTATGAACACAATCAACCATGAAAATAAAGAATGAATTGTTTTGCTGTAAAAGTCTCAAAGAGACATTGACATTGAATTTGATCTTAGAGAACTAAAAAAAAAGAGCTGTTGACAAAGTGGTAGATTATCATCGATTTATCCAATGAGGTGATATAAGAGGTAAGAGGAGAAAATAGAAGGTCCTACGTAGGGCCAGAGGGTGATATGATCTGTGTGTGTTTGTTAGTCTGCCCGACTCTTAGTGATCCCATGGACTATAGCCCACCAGGCTTTTCCAGCCATGGGATTTTCTAGGCAAGAATATTGGAGTGGGTTCCCTTTTCCTTCTCTAGGGGCTATGATCTGAGGAGGACAGAAATAACAGTTCAGATGGTAGAAGGCTAGATGCAATGGTCAGAGAATGAGTTGGAGGACAGGCTGGGAATAAGATTTTGAGCTATATTTTTCCTTCCTATTTCATTGCCTGGATCATTTAGTGGTTTGTGTCTCATCAGCAGTGTGAGACAGAATCTGTGAATAGAGATTGAATTGGAAATATATTTAGTTTGAATTTAATGGAGAATATGTATTTAGTTTGTGGTCATTTCTCTTGGAGTTATTTCTAGAAAGAATGACTACACTAAAGAGCTAAGATTTATTTCTAGGTTACCTGTAATATGCTGTAAAATACCTTATTCTACTCCTAAAGGTACATTACTCCACATTCTTGGGCTGATGGGAAAATCCAAAGGGTCTAAGGAATTATGGAAAACAATACTAATCTGCATTGAATCTAATTGATTGTTTCTGTTTGTGTCTACATATACAGGCTGGTTAGAATTGGTACATTTGGTTAGAACATCAATAGAAAACAAACACAAAAAACCATGAACTGGTGTTTATACTCACAGAGATATTTCTAGCCCATGTGGTGAATTAAAAAGCAGATTCCTTTCCTAGGGAGGGACCAGCCCTGAGTTAAATTGCAAGGTTGGTGAGCACTGAGGAGGTTGGATTTTCACTCCTATGTAGTCATCACCAGGTCCTATTGTCCAGGGCACAACATGGCAACCATATGCAGCGCCCCCCACAATGAATAGACAGACAGTTTGTGAATTCAGTTCAAAGAAGTCACCCTTTTACTTGACAAAGATGAACAAAGTCAAAGCATAACATTTCATCAGGAAATGCAGAGCTTGCTGCCAGTGTACAAAGAGCAACATATTCTCATTGAGGAGGCCTTATTTTGCTCACACGGGACAGAAAAGTTTGTCCTATATTACCACAAAGTTATAAATATGTTACAGAAATAAACAGACTTGAAAAACAGATCATGGTTTAAATGACTGCTTTAGATAAAGTTATTTTTTAAAACATTGCAATAATTATTGTCTCTGGTCATCATTTTACCTTTCAGTGTCCGCGTCTAAAACAAAGAAAGCAGTTCAAACTATTCTTAGGGAGGGGCTCCATTTCTTCTGAGATTTATTTTAAGATATCATTCTACACGAACAATATTCCATGACTGTTTTATATTCCAAACCAAACTTGAAAAGTATTTTTTAAAAAAGCATGAAAACAAACTCTCCAAGTTCCTTCGTTTCCAGTGCAGTTCATATTTCTATTTGGAGAGTGTATTAATTGTCCAGCAATACTAGCAGACATTTAAGTGGAATGTGAAAATGGTTTTTAACATCCTTCCTAGATCCTTTACCTGTTTTACTATGGAACAGGTTTGTGTGAGTTTAAATGTAATTAAAAAGTAGATATGACCTTTAGTGTATTCAAGCAAAGGAAAAAAAAAAATCTGTCTAAAACATAAAGAAACAAAGATGAACGGGAAAATTCTGGAAATATGCTTGAATGTCCCTTTTTTGTCTTTTCAAAGTGAAATTGATAAGGAAAGCTTTATACATAAATAAAACACAAAACTTTCATTTTTCCTTTCTTGTCGGGTAAAGGTTTCTTTATAAGAAAGAAGCCCTTAATAGGCAATGTATAATCTTCGGATATTGTGCATTCAGACATTTGTATCCGGCCAATATCCTACTGTATTCTTACTTAGAGTGAGGCCTGTTCACTCTGAATGTGTGTCTGATGAGTCAAATGCTGTTCTGATAATAACTGAGGAATGGAATGAAAGAACAGATGCCTCTCCAACTGGTCAGGCTGAGGGATGGTAAACGCCAACACCAGCAGGACCCAACACGGAATCAATAAAGGGAAAACTCATCTTTCTTGGTTACAATATTTCAAAGAATCTACCTTTCAGATTCAGATTTTCGGTCTTTGGATATCATATGAGCACTCCCTGGGGCCTCTTTAAACATTAGCAAGATTTGATTTTTCTGAGAAATATTTCTCAGATATGATAAGAAGTCTAAGGGGTCATATTTTCTAGCATTAAAAAACCCCAATTTTCTCTGTAGATATGATTGTTTAAAATGAGCACAGTGGCATTTGTACCAGGAACTTTCATATCTTGTGTGAGACCAAAGACCGTCACTCAGCTCAGGCTATGGAGACAAAATGGAAGTCTGTTTTGATGAATTTCTGTCAACTGTTTCATTGCCTAAGATTCTGAGTGTGTCTATACAGAATATTCAAGAAAGTTAAAAATAATTAGAAGACCTGACATTTACCTTTGAGGATAATTGAGCTTAATGGAGGAGACAAATGGTTATTCACCATTTATTTTTGTTCACAGTCAGCCTGCAGTGCCATTTCTTTCATTCTCCATGATCACGGAATTACCCATGCTTCAGTGTTCAGCTCAGATGTCACCTGCTGGTGATGGCTTCGCTACTCTTTCAGTGAAGAATTCAGCTAGCATCCTTGTCACCCTCCTTGAGCCTCCTACAGTGCAGGGCACATGTCTAACTGCATCTTCGTTCTGCTTTATATATCCCGTTACATACTAGGAGATCCCCGAGGACAGGAAGCATGTAACACTGCTGAATGTTCTAAATGCTTGAATGGTTTGGTGAGTGTTAACTAGGGGGAAAAAAAATCTTAGCATTTTTTTTCTCTAATTTTTCCTCTTTCCTAGTCCATGGAAGTGGAACAAAAATGAATGAGAAGACTTATAGGAATTTTTCATTTTTGCCAGCTGTATAGAGGTTTTCCTGAGGACTTCAAGCTCACTATCTCCACCAATCCTTCCTATACACATATACTTGCCTGTGGCATGCAAACATGAGTCTGTATCCTATATTTGAACTTTCTCAAGCTAGGGAAAAGGAGCCAGCATGAAACATCCTCTCAATCCAAATCTGTGATACCACGCCCAAATCCAGATAGTAGCTGAGGAGTGAATCACTGTCCAGAGCCTGAAGATGTGAGAGTACAAGGCAACTGCAAAATCCATTCTTTGTTTCCCCAACAGCTGTTATCCAGAACTGTTCTTCCCTTCTAGCTGCTCTACTTTGTCTTGAGCTTCAAAAGCCACCCACATGTTCTGTGCATGCTCACTTTCTCAACTGTGTCTGACTCTGCGACCCCGTGGACTGTAGCCCACCAGGCTCCTCTGTCCATGGGATTCTCCGGGCAAGAGTACTGGAGTGGGTTGCCATGCCCTCCTCCAGGGGATCTTCTCAACCCAGGGATCGAACCCAGGTCTCCTACATTGCAGGTGGATTCTTCACCATCTGAGCCACCAGGGAATCCCTGGTGAATTTATCCATCTCTGCAAGCAAGAACATTATCTGCGGTTTAAAAATTGTCCATAAACATATGCGAGCATCACTGAGTAGTGGCTGCCTATGTTTGCAAAAAGAAACACACAAACACACACATTTATTTTTAAAGGAGGTTAGGGATACTCCTTGGAGAAGGCAATGGCACCCCACTCCAGTACTCTCGCCTGGAAAATCCCATGGATGGAGGAGCCTGGTAGGCTGCAGTCCATGGGGTCGCTAAGAGTCGGACACGACTGAGCAACTTCACTTTCACTTTTCACTTTCATGCACTGGAGAAGGAGATGGCAACCCACTCCAGTGTTCTTGCCTGGAGAATCCCAGGGACGGGGGAGCCTGGTGGCCTCCCATCTATGGGATCGCACAGAGTTGGACACGACTGAAGCGACTTAGCAGCAGGGATACTCCTAGAGCTATAAAGTTTACAATGGGGAAGAATGGAAATGGTGGAAAATAGACCTTATTGGATAACTGGGTGAGTGATGAATTCAAAAGTCATGGAGAAGGGAAGTCTTGAGCATAGTTTTGAAGAAGGAATTATGTAAAGCAAAGGTGCCAGAGAGCAATCCATGTATAGAGGTGTGTTGATCCATTAAATGCCTGTGATATAGTATTACGTTCAGTACCATGTTCTTTCTAAAAATCATGTTCTTTTCTAAAAATTGTGGTTGAGAACAACACTTTCAAGTCTTACGGTTTGCAGTAGCTTGGTGAAGCAGGAAGCCCTAAAAAGTAAACCTTGATTTTGTCAAATAAAAGGAGGAAAGACACTGATGGTAGCCAAGAAGAATCCCGCTCTTCGATGCATAACACAATTACTTTTTCTGCTCCAAACTTGGAAAAGTTTGCAAAGAGAATGTTTCTTTGCAGATGTTCTTAGAGAAAACTGCTGCGGAAGCTAAGCTTTGACATACCCTGTTAAATGAGCTTAGCAGGGCTCTCATGAATACATGATGGGAGGGTTTAATTCCTGTATTTTGCCAGAGGAGATCCAGAAACCATTTCCTCCGGTGACAAAAGGGATTTCTGACTTTCTTGACTAAGAATTGAAAAGATTTTAAATTATGCAGAGGCTCTGGTGGGGCAGAGTAGTTTTCTTGTCACTGAACTGTCTTCTGTATAATTAAATTAGTATTACTTTGGAGTTTGACAAACAAAGGCCAATTGCCAAATAAAACAAACTATGTGTGTTCTGATGTTAATGGCTGACTGGAAAATGTCTTTATCTTTCTCAATGACTGTTTTTTTTTTTTTGTTCCTTTAACCATATGGAAATATAATTCAGCTGGATTGCCCATAAGGAATTAAGAATTTCAAGTGTAAGAAAAAAACAACAACTACTACCTATATAATATACTGTGCTTCTCTGATGAAGGAATCTGTTTTGGAAGGAATCTGTTTTGTTTTACAAATAAGAGAACAAAAGTCATAAGTAGGACAAAAAAGTCTAGTGTTAACTAGTGCTGGTCAGCATTAGTTGTAACAAATTTTCTCAGAAATAAATGATCCAAAGGAATGTTTTTTTCCTTTAAATGTGACAAGAAATGTTTGAACAGTTGCTAGGAAAAATTCTTTATTAAACCCACTCTGGAACATTCTGTTAAAACTTCACTTCAGTCACAGCTTTCCTCACCCTTTTCCCAGCCAGTTTCAAAGTCTCCCTCTGTTGCCTCAGTTTAATGCCTCCTTCCTTTTTTTTCTTTTTCTTTTTGGTCAGTGCTAAGGAAAAATGCATCTCACGCTTTAACCCATCCTTAGATCTGCCCATGATTCATTCTCCTGCCAGAGGCACACTTAAGTGGAGGCCACTCCTTTGTCTAATTATTTTTTTTAAGTCAAGTGCAAAATCCTACCTGATTGAATCAAAGTCAAATTTGCCAAATTCTGTCATTCTTTGTCTCACACATTTTGTTCAATCAGCACACTTATTTATTAAAAAAAAATTATAGAATATCTACTAAATGTACTATACCAACTAGACCACGTGGCTAAACCAACCCAGTCTCTGCTCCTGTTCAGCCCCCATTCCAACGCCCTTTGTTTCCTGAGCCCCTCCTAGTCCTTGAACCTGTGTCTTCGATTATGGTAACTTCTTTGCCTTTTCTTATCTTGGTTTGGCCAAGTCTGTCTCATTTTTTAAAAAATTGACTTAAACACATTTTCCCAGAAGTCTTCGGTGGCCATCTTGCAGTCTATGAATCTAACTGAGCTAGACTCTGATCCCTAGAAGTCCCTTCTCTGTACTGTTCCCAGTTAGGGTTGAGAACAGAGAAATGTGCATGAGATCTGGAAGGTTGAAATGAAGTGGCAGCCATTTTTAGGCTCTGAGGTCAGCGTGGCGCTAGGTTCTGAGATAACACCATATCTACCAGTGATCTGCAGGTTTAGCTGATGGTACGGGTGGCACCTGGGGCCTGCAGTCTTGCCAGGTCCCATCAGCCCTCCTCCTTCAGCTTCTCTAAGTCCTGAGCATGTGCATTTATGTGGTCAAATATGCTGACTTCTTCTGCATATCACCTGCATCACTGAGGTTGGAGATGGTTCTAATCTTTCCTCATGGTGGCCAGTTTATTCTCATGAATTCTATTTTTCTTCTATGGGTTCCAATTGGTCATTGCTCTTTCTATCTGATATCCATCTTTCTTTCCTTGATTGTGACCGGGCTGACCTACTGTAACCATCTCAGACCTGACCCTAAAAGCAGAGGTATAAGCCTTGCATAGATTTCAACCAACAACCAGAACTGGGTAAAGTTTAATGCTTGTAGTGGATCTCCCATTCAATGCCACTCATACTGATTCTGATTGCAATCAGACTGATAGAGAAGTTGCTATCAGAAATGGGATGTCACGGTAACAAAACTCTGAAAGATATGGCTTTAACTTTCAGACTAGGCAATGGGAGTGACCTCAGGTGACCTTGGCCTGCAGTAGCTTGAAGCAAGGCTTGGGTTCCCAGCCAGAGATTGAGGCCAGGTGGCAGCAGAGAGAGCCCCAAATCCTAGCCCCTAGACCAGCGGTTAGGAGCAATGCTCTTGCCCTTTGGTTTTGCAGAAAATAATTCCCACAAAGATGGAAAGTAGTGAAACAAAGTATTTATTAGGAGGAAAAAAAGAGTACAGTACATGTGGATAGACACACAAGTAGACTCAGAGAGAGACAAAGTTGTCCTCATGGCATTTGAATTCCTGTTATGGGGCATTTCTTTCAGTTTTCCTTTGGCCAATCATTTTGATTTGCCTGGTTCACAGTCCATATTGGGTATATCTCAAGATCCTCCCATGTGCGCACACATCTCTTGGCCAAGATGGATTCTACCAAAGAGGCATATGGTTGGCACCATTCCCCTTTGACCTCCAACGGGTCTTTCTGGGCAGGTGCGGTTGGGGAGGTGTCTTGACTTTGAGAATGAGAAATGCATGGTCTGGGCAAGGCCCAGCCTCCTCTCTTAATGGTCCTGCTATTCTCCTCTTAGAGTTCCTGTCCACAGGCAATAAATCTCCAAACACTTTACCCTAGGGGTGTCCATCTTCCCCTTGCCTCAGGAGGATCTGTTAGAGTGCTGAGCATACAGTCAGCAGAAGCCTGATGGGCCTCCAGGAGACTGCTGGTGAAGTTTAAAGGTAAGTAGAAAAACGTTACTGGAAATTGGAAGGAAGGAGAACTTTGTTATAAACTGGGGGAAAATTTAGTGAAACTGTTACCTTCTATAATGTAGAAAACAGTAAATCTATCTGAGGAACTGATGGACAGTTTCTTTAAGTGGCAGAACTCAAGCTACAGGTAAAGAAGACTGAGTTAAGGAAGGATATATTCAGTTTTTTAACAGAAATTAGAAAATATGTAAGGATCCAAGACCTGATGAATTTGATAATAAAATGATTTCATATCCTCCCTCTCCCAAGCAAAATATACTCCACTAAAAAAAGGCCTAAGGGCCAAGAAGAAATCCAGAATGCAGTTTGGAAACATGGTCTCTGGGCAAGTCAAGGATGAGGTCAAGGATGTGACTTAAATCATTTGTTGTAACTTCAGAAGCATTTAAATTGGTGGCTCAGATCCTTTGAGATAGAAAAAACACACTTAAGGGTCTTAAGTGGAGAAGGATGTGGCAACCCACTCCAGTATCCTTGCCTGGGAAATCCCACGGACAGAGGAGCCTGGCGGGTTACAGTCCATGGGGTCGCAAAGGTTGGACACGACTTAGTAGCTAAACTACCACCCCACCACCAAGGTTCTTCAAGATGAGCCTTGCATATCCACTCCACCAAGTAATACAGTTTCTAAGACTCTTAAAACATTGTTCTTCAGCAGCCTCATAAGGTCCCAACATATAGCAAGGATTATTTTAAAATCATTTGCATGACTTTTGCCTAATGGAATGTAATATAACTTCATATATTAAAAAGAAAACAATTTTAGAGGAATTCTATCATCTTGGCCTACAAAATGAAATGAGACTTTTGAAACTCCAAGTTTATGCAGATAAGAACTAAACTGAGAAAACTATCCTAGAAACTAATCAGATTTTTAACCTGCTCAAACAAGAGCTACAGTCATGAAGAAGGGAGAAGATTCAGAGGAGAAACAGAAGACGAGAGTGCACAGCCAAGTGCTCCCAAAGTTTTGATTTTTCTGAGCCCAAAATAAGGAATCAAGAACCTGAACTTTGTTGGATATCAGAATTGCTATAGACCAGTAACTGTCTTTTCTCTTCCCTTTCCCACTTTTGGAATGGGAGAACGGCTCACTGGTGTCTCATGGGGGTGTGAACTGTGCGTTTGCTGAGGGCCCTATCAGTTAGGAGGACTCTAGGCTTAGTCACCATCTTGAAATTCCAGTAATAATTGAATAAGCGGCTTTGCGTTTAATTTTGCACTGAAACGGATTATGTTGTGCAGCTAGTCTTATATTGGAAAATTTATTTCAGGACTCTTCCACAGCTGTATATTTTGTAGGATGAAGGGATAACAGTGGTGAGAGATAGCTTTTCTCATACCACTAATCTTCATATTGAAAGGAATCTGTATCCAAAGAGCTTCATTCATGCCTGGACCTGATGGCACAGTTCTTGACCTTGAGCCAGAGCTGAAGGTTGTTAATGGGATAAGACTTTAAGGGGTGTTAAGAAGAGACCAGTATACTGTATACTTTGCCAAAGGACAGACTGGCAGTTTCAAAAGATTCTGACATTTCTCTTATTCAGAAATGGGCTATGTATCCTTCTCATTAAATCCACAGGGACTTATGATTACTCCAACCAATAGAGTGTTGCCGGTAACAGCATGTGACATCTGAGGTGAGATCATACAAGTCCAAGAAGCTTCCTCTTGGTTTTCCTGGGTTGATAGCTATTGAGCCTTCCTTAGAATCCAGAAGCAACCCTGTGGGAACTGCAGGCCAAGTATAGGTACTCCAGTCAGTAGTCAAAGCTGAGCGCAGCCTTCAGCTCCATCCCTGGTATATAGACAAGAGAAGAATGCCAGTGATTCTAATCCTCAATATATCAAGTCTTCCCACACCATGCACAAGAGAGTATGGAACAATATCAAGCCATCTCACTGCACTGTCCAAGTTTCTGACCTGCAGACTCCATCAGTATAATTCAATAATAGTTATTTAATTTAATGCCACTAAGCTGGCTGAGATTTGTTACTCAAAACTATTAGCTGGAATATCTTTTTTCTTATACCAACTCAGGTTCGGTTAGATAATATCCTTCTAAGTCTTCATATTTAATTTTGCAACCCATTCTTTATGCTTACTTTACTGTGTTGCAATTTATATGCTTATTTCCATTTTCTTAACTATTAGTGGAGCTGCTGCTGCTGCTAAGTTGCTTCAGTTGTGTCCGACTTGTGTGACCCCATAGACAGCAGTCCACCAGGCTCCTCTGCCCCTGGGATTCTCCAAGCAAGAATACTGGAGTAGGGTGGCATTTCCTTCTATTAGTAGAGGAGAGTAGGGTCTTATTCATCTAAGTAATCCAGTGCCTTGCTCATAATAGTTGCTCAAATACTGTTTCATGAAAAATTAAGCAGAGCTGCAAATAATTTCCCCCCGCAACTACTGGTCACCCCACTTAACAGCATCAAAGACTCAGCTCAGGTGTAACATTATCCTATTTTGAGTTCTTGCCTCAACAGTACTTAAATAGAAAATCTTTGAGGTAGGCAAGTATATCTAAGTATTAAAGTCATACAATTCTGCCTTGACCAGACTTAACAATTCACCACATTCTTTCCTGATCTGTGACCTATTTCTTCTCAGATACAGGCTTAGAATTCCAAGTTTATGAGAGATGACCAACAAGGCTAGGCTAATTCTGAAATCTAGTCCCTTCCTTTGCCTGATAGGAGAGGTGACTCGATGTTCTGTGCTGTGCGTAGTCCCTCAGTCGTTTCTGACTCTTTGGCCCCATGGACTGTAGCTCTGCAGGCTCCTTTGTCCATGGGATTCTCCAGGCAAGAATACTGGAGTGGGTTTCCATGCCTCCTCCAGGGGATCTTCCCAACCCAGGATCAAACCCAGGTCTTTCACATTTAGGCAGATTCTTTACCATCTGAGCCACCAGGGAAGCCCAAGAATGCTGGAGTAGGTAGCCTATCCCTTCTCCAGGGGGTCTTCCTGACCCAGGAATCAAACCAGTGTCTCCTTCATTGCAGGCGGATTCTTTATCAGCTGAGCTACCAGGGAAGCCCAATACGATGCACTGCTCCTATCCATTCATGGGATTCCCACGAATACTTCCTGTGGGAGAAGATTCCTTGGCATTTGTGGTGTGGTGATTAAGAGATTGGACTTTAGAGTCAGAAAGACCATGGTACTCATTCACCATCTGCCTCTTTGCACAAGTATATGAAACATTCTAAGCCTTATTTCCTCACTCGTTAATGGAGATAATAATAATATCTAACTTATGGAGTTGTGGTTATAAGTAAAATGAAATATTGCACAAAAATATTTAGTGCAGGGTAAATGTTTAATAAATATTAGTTATAATCACTCCAAGCCAATAGTGATAAACTTAATATCAAATTTCTGCTCTAGCTTCTATCCTTAGTTCTAAAAATTGGGATACTGCTTATTCCCTAAATCTGGGTTTGACATTTTTCTGGATCACTGTTTTTGTCCTGAGTTTTGTGTGTGTGTGTGTGTGTGTCTTTATTGCTAATTTTTCTATTTCCTGGTAACTATACATCCACTGGCTTCCCTTTCCAGGACTGTGACTTGGACTTGTGTTCATGATTCTTCTTCCAAGGCCTTGGAATCCTACTCGGGATCACAATTGTGAAGACGCAGCTGATATCTGGTGCCTAACCACCCACCCTGATGGTAACTGATTTGGAGTCTTTGAGTTTCACATATTTTATCTGACCCTTAACATTTTGCTTGATCTGATACTGGAGAATGCTACACATTTTAAAATCTCTCTCAACTGCCAAATTAAAACTTCTCAATCAGAATTATCTTTCCAAATATGGCTATAAGTCATCAACAATATTGAATTGCATCTTAGGATGATATAATATGTAGAATCTCTGAGTAGAGTCTGTAAAGACTTTTTATCTCCTGTCTTAGGCCAGTATTGGTTCTAGAAAAAGTGAAGAGAATTGGGCCTAAAGGAAGGGGAAACTTTCTCTCAGCAATGGAGTAGGCAAGGAGACAGAGAGCCTTTGTTGGAAAACAATGACAAGACTGTAGGAGTGGGAAATAAAGAGGATGAAAAATATTTGAGAGAGTAAATACAAAAAGTCATGACAGAAGGGCATGACAGAACTTGACACTAAAAAGCTTTCCAGGGGTCACTGGATAAATGTTGATACCACTGTTAGAAAAAAAAAGTTATAAAAAAGGAAGTGATTTGACTAATAGTTCATTGAGTTTGTTAAAATTTGAGGTCAAAGAGAATAATCTGGTAGAGTTTTTTAGTAAGAAGTGAAAAATACATGATCAGAACTCATGAGATAACTCAGGTAGGGTATAAAGTTTTGGAATTAAATCTCATATCAGCAGAATAGATGCTATGAAAATGAATGAGAAAAAAATGTAATAAAAGGTGAGTATGTGAATAGGTTACACATATCTGAGAGAGAAGCAAGAAAATGAATGGAAGAAAAAACTCAGAAGGAGTTGTTGAGGATTGAAAAAGGAAGAGGGAGAGTGTATTAACAGGGATGTCTAAGGAAGTGGGTTTCAAAAGAATGGATCACCAGTAGTAACAAATGCGGCAGAAAGGTCAAGGAGGATGAAGTAGAGCAGTAACTTTTGAATTTTACACAAGATCATCTATATCAGACAAGACAGAAGTTTCAGTACACCTATGTGGATGAAAGCCAGCAATCATGTGATTAAGCAGGTGGTGAAAAATTCAACACTAACATTGTGTTTCTAGAATCATGAATCATTCATCTTAACGTGCTCTTGCAGCCACTGATTCCTGGAGTTGCTAGAAACCTTTGAGATCTCATAGTTGAATGTCTTAGAATAAAACGTCCAGGGAGTTGGTAAACTTAAAACCTCCATGTTTTAACTTCCAAGAACTTCTGTGAGAACTCACTATCTCAGGAGATAATTTATTCATTTGTTAAATGGACCTTACTAAATTGACAGCATATTAATTTGAGTTGGTATATGATTTTCTTGACGTTGCTTTACCCACATGTGTACTCTATGGTATCTTTAAAACCATACTGCTCTATCTCCTTTCCCTTTTATTTTCTCTTCAAAATCTCATGACAGTGACATTAGCAGTTATTGTTGTTCAGTCACTCAGTCGTGTCCAACTCTGCAACCCCATAGCAGCAACCCCTGCAGCACGCCAGGCTTCCCTGTCCATCACCAACTGCTGGAGCTTGTTCAAACTCATGCCCATCAAGTTGGTGATGTTCTCTAGCCAGCTCATCCTCTGTCACCTCCTTTTCCTTTTGCCTTCAATATTTCCCAGCATGGGGGTCTTTTCAAATGAGTCGGTTCTTCACGTCAGGTGGCCAAAGTATTGGAGTTTCAGCTTTAGCATCAGTCCTTCCAATGAATATTCAGGACTGATTTCCTTTAGGATGGACTGGTTGGATCTCCTTGCAGTTCAAGGGATTCTCAAGAGTCTTGACCAACCCTACAGTTCTAAAGCATCAATTCTTCGGTGCTCAGTTTTCTTATGGTTCAACTCTCACATCCATGCATGACTACTGGAAAAACCATGGCTTTGATTATATGGACTTTTGTTCACAAAGCAATGTCTCTGCTTCTTAATACACTGTCTAGGTTTGTCATAGCTTTTCTTTCAAGAAGCAAGCATCTTTTAATTTCATTAACAGTATAGCATGAAATTAAAAGAAAATTAATTATATCATGAGAACCCTATAAACAGTATATCCTCCTGACTTTTCTACAAAAGAACTATCTTATCTTAACTCTGCTTGATGAACATGATAGATAACTTATACTCTTATACTCCAAACACTTGAACATTTAGGCATTAAAAAAAAAGAAAGAAATTTTCACATAAATCTATATAGCAGGAAATTTTACTTATATTAGGTATGGAAGTATCTGAAGTTTAAAGCATATTACTTATTGTAGGTTTTATAGAGGCATGATTAAACCATCAAGATTATGGAAGATTTATTCTAGAATAATTATTTTGTTTAAGTCAGAAAGGTGATTGAAAGGGTTTTGATTGTATTAACAGCTTAATAATTATAGCCTGAACATGAAGCAAGGAGCTTTCTGAAATTGAGTCCATGTATTAATAGATGACTTATACCTAGTTGACTTGGTCATTTCTTTTAAGCAAATGGTTATAAAAGAAAAAACAAATAAATAAAATGAATAACCAGATCAAATCAGATTTTTGGCAGCATATAACAAACTAATTGGCTGAACATCTTACTCTTAAGTGGAAATTTTTTGTAGACATAGCCTCAGGCGTTTATACAAGGCACAGCTTGCTTTATTTTTATTTTGACTCAAAGTTCTGGTCTAAGATTTCCACAGCCTTTGTCTTTAATAGTTATATTGGATCATTTCTCACAGAGGCTTGCAACATTGACTATGCCTAAAGAACAGCATTTTATTTTCTTAAAGAAAATTATGACCTCTATGAGGTACAGTCCTAAAGTAATGAGATGTTTCTTATACTTCTTGTAAATTGGCGGTGAAGGTAATTCTAAAACAGAAGTTCCAAAGAACATTTTGAATAATGGGAGCTTTGTTGGATAAAGCACTCAACATCTGGATACAACCATATTAAAGGACAATGCTTATTTTGTTATAGGAGTTCTCACATACCCTTGTTGCAAAAACAAAAACAGAACAACAAAATATCTATTATATTGTTTTAGTTTTCCTCTTCTTGTATTAGCTGTTGTTGTGTTATAAAACACTACAGAGGCTGTGTTTTCCTGCAAGACGCTTTGATTTAAATATTTTGGATAACTTGGCTTGTTAATTATAGTTTAGGCCACTTGTGATATAAACTTGCTGTAAGTGAAAGAGACAGCAAAATAGGTTTGTTAAAGAGACTGAGCAAAAAGATGAGGGAAAGAGTTGGAATGACCTAATTCCTCAAGTCTGAGTCTAACCTCAGTTTATGAGGTAAGGTTACAATGTCAATCCTCAAGGGTCCTATGTTATCTAATCCAGCTTCTGAGGGTAGGAGAAAAGGGATATGTTGTGGGCAGAAGAACTGTTTAGAAATAAAAAAGGGAACAGAGCACTCCCTGGAGCTCCCAGAAGCAGGCTCCTAGAGGAGTGTGACCAGCACAGGAGCTAACGTGTACTTGGGCTTAACTCTGTTATAACTTGTGATCATAACCTATCTGTCAAGTTCATTTCTAATGGTTTACTCCTGCGTTTTCTTTAAATCAGAACAAAAGAGAAAAAAATAGAGAAGAATGACTGAGGTTTTCACCCAGGACTCAATATGGAACTGTTTGGGTGTAGGGAAGAAAGCACTGATAATATCAATTTGACATCCTATTAGAACCAATTCAATCTTCCTAATATGAAATCAGCATATATAAACTAAGTCAGAGAATTTGCCTATTTCCTCCAACAAGTGTCCTTGTTCATGAACACTTCATAAAGTAAGAAAGCCTCAAGAGCTTAATCAACTACTGAGGTAGCCTGATTCCTCCTTGCTTTGTTGACTCTTGTCTTTTTGCTGTATGTGAGTTTGGAAAGCTTGTGGAGCTAGGGGAAAAAGTATAATTTAAAGATAGATGAGAGTGAAGATTCCTTTGAAGCGTATATATGAAATCTAGGAAAATGGTACTGATCAACCTTTTCAGGGCAGAGATGGAGGCACAGACATGGAGTCTGGACTTGTGGACACCATGGGGGAAGGAATGAAAAGTGTGAAAATGTTAGCTGTTCAGTGGTGTTTGACTGTTTGCAACCCCATGGACTGTAGCCCACCAGGCTCCTCTGTCCATGGAATTTCTCAGGCAAGAATACTGGAGTGGGTAGCCATTCTCTTCTCTAGGGAATCTGCCTTACCCAGGAATCTAACCTGGGTCTCTTGCATTATAAGCAGATTATTTACTATCTGAGCCAGCAGTGGGGAGGAAAGGGTGGGACGATTGTGATAGCAGCATTAACATATATATACTATCAGGTGTAAAATATATACTTAGTGGGAAGCTGCTATATAACACAGGGAGCCCACCCCAGCACGATGTAACGATCTAGAGGGGTGGGATGGGTGGGAGTGGGAGGGGGCTTAAAAAGAAGGGGGTATATTATATTTACTTATAGCGGACTCACATTGTTGCACTGAAGAAAACAACACAATATTTTAAAGCTATTACTCTCCAATTAAAAAAAAAGTGAAGATAACTGACTGATTTTTTTCACACAATGCATACAGGTTCCACTAGAGTCTACATTGTGCACTAATATAAGAAATTTCCTTCTTTTGAATCTGTATTCAAGTCACAGCACGACTGTATCCCAGAAATGGCTATCCCAGATACTGGGACTCAGCTTTTGTAGAAAGAAGTCATCTTCAACTTTGCCGTTCCCCAAACAGCTGTTCTTTAAATTTCAGATGTTCATTATTTTTATTTTCTCAGCAAGCCATTTAGTTAGGACATTAGCAAGGACATGAGACCTTTCTTGGAAAGTGGGACTGGAACTCCTTTTGGAGTGATGAATGTGATTCCGCACCTTCTGCAGGATCATACAGAGTCGCAACATAGGGCAATATTGCCTTTGGTCATGCTGAGTACCTAGAAAAGAGGGGCAGAGGAGTTGAGCTAAATTTGAAACACTTGGCATACAGAAAATCAGAGGCTGAAGGGCTGTCGGAGAAGGGAACTGGGGACCACTAGGGGTAACATAAGAATAGCTTGTAAAACCAAAAGTGAAGAGAAGATTAATAAGTACTTTCACTGTGGTGGGTTGGATTGAACCATCTTCTCCATATTGTCAACAAAATATGTGAACTCAAAATCCAGGAACTACTTAGGATATTTTGACTTCCTTGACTTCATTTTATTTTCTTTATTTGTATATTCACCCTCATAGCAGCATTAGTCACAACAGCCAAAGGTAGGGATGATGCAAACATCCAATGGATAAACAAAATGTAGTAAATATATATACAGGGCGATATTATTCAGCCTTAAAAAGTAAGGGAAGTTTTGGTTCAAGATGGTGAAGTGCAAGGACGTGCACTCATCTTTTCCTGCGAGAATACCAAAATCCCAACCAGCTGTTGAACAACTATTGACAGGAAGACACTGGAACCCACTAAAAAGATACCCCATGTCCAAGGACAACGGAGAAGTCTCAGTGAGATGGTAGAAGGAGCACAATCATGATAAAATCAAACCTCATACCCAATGGGTGAGTGACCAACAAACTGGAGAACAGTAATACCAAAGAAGGTCTTGCACTGTTGTGAAGATTCGAGGCCCCCTATCAGGGTTCCAAGGCTGGGGATCCAGCGAAGGGACTGGAAATCCCCAGGGAATCTGACTTCGAGGGCCAGCAGAATTTGATTGCAGAACTTTCACAGAATGGGGGGAAACAGAGACTCCACTTTTGGCAGGCACAAACAAAAACCCTGTGAGCAGCAGGACTGCCCCAGGGAAAAGGAGCAGTGATCCCACAGGAGACAAGCTAGACCTGTGGGTGTTTGAGGGTCTCCTGTGGAGACGTGGGTTGGCAGTGATGTGCTGTGGGGACAATGCACCACCAGCAGCAGTCCTGGGAGGAGTATGTTGGCATAAGTCCCTTCAGAAGTTGCCATTAGCCCTACCGTAGAGCCTGTAGGTTCTAAGACCGAGTTGTCTCAGGCCAAACAACTAACAGAGAGGGAGTACAACTCCACCCCTCCACAGAAAATTGGATTAAAAATTTACTGAGCACTGTCTTGCCCACCAAAGCAAGGCCCAGTTTCCTCAGAGACAGTTCCTCCCACCAGGAAACTTGCACAAGCCTCTATCATCATCCAAAAGATGGCAGACAGAAAAAGCAAGAAATACAATTCCACAGCCTCCAGAATGTAAACCACAATCACAGAAAGCTAGCCAAAATGAAAAGAAATAGGATTTTTTCCAAGATGAAGGAATAAGATAAATCCCCAGATAAAGAACACAATGAAGTATATATAGATAGGCAAACTCCCAGAAAAATAATTTAGAATAATGATAGGGAAGATGATCCAGGATCTCAGAAAAAGAATGGAGGCAAAGATTGAGAGAATGCAAGAAATGTTTACCAAAGACCTAGAAGAACTAAAGAACAAATAAACAGTGATGATCAATACACTGTTTAGTTCAGTTCAGTTCAGTCGCTAAGTCATGTCCGACTCTTTGCGACCCCATGAATCGCAGCACGCCAGGCCTCCCTGTCCATCACAAACTCGCAGAGTTTACTCAAACTCATGCCCATCGAGTCGGTGATGCCATCCAGCCATCTCATCCTCTGTCGTCCCCTTCTCCTCCTGCCCCCAATCCCTCCCAGCATCAGGGTCTTTTCCAACAAGTCAACTCTTCACATGAGGTGGCCAAAGTATTGGAGTTTCAGCTTCAGCATCAGTCCTTCCAATGAACACCCAGGACTTATCTCCTTTAGGATGGACTGGTTGGATCTCCTTGCAGTCCAAGGGACTCTCAAGAGTCTTCTCCAACACCACAGTTCAAAAGCATCAATTCTTTGTTTTTTTTTAAAAAACATCAATTCTTTGGTGCTCAGCTTTCTTCACAGTCCAACTCTCACATCCATACATGACCACTGGAAAAACCATAGCCTTGACCAGATGGACTTTTGTTGGCAAAGTAATGTCTCTGCTTTTTAATATGCTATCTGGTTGGTCATAACTTGCCTTCCAAGGAGTAAGCGTCTTTTAATTTCATGGCTGCAGTCACCATCTGCAGTGATTTTGGAGCCTCCCAAAAGTAAAGTCTGACACTGTTTCCACTGTCTCCCCATCTATTTCCCATGAGGTGATGGGACCAGATGCCATGATCTTAGTTTTCTGAATGTTATCAATGCATTAGAAGGAATCAATAACAGAATAACTGAGGCAGAAGAATGGATAAGTGACTTGGAAGACAGAATGGTGGAAATCACTGCTGCAAAATAAAATATATATTAAAAAAAAAAGAATGAAAAGAAATGGATAGTCTAAGAGAATTCTGGGATGACATTAAATGCACCAGTATTTGCATTATTAGGATCCCAGAAGGAGAAGGGAGAAAGGATCTGAGAAAATATTTGAAAAGATAATAGCTGAAAACTTCCCTAACATGGAAAAGGAAATAATCAGCTAAGTTCAGGAAGAACAGAGAGTCCCAGGCAGGATAAACACAAGGAGGAACACACTGAGACACATAGTAATCAAACAAACAAAAAATAAAGACAAAGATAAAATATTAAAAGCAACAAGGGAAAAAAAAGACAAATAATATACAAGGAAAATCCCATAAGATCATCAGCAGATTTCTCAATAGAAATTCTACAAGCCAGAAGTGAATGGTATGGCATATTCTGGTGATGAAAGGGTAGAACCTACAACCAAGAATACTCTACCTAGCATGACTCTCAATTAGATTTGATGTAGAAATCAAAAGTTTTACAGACAAGAAAGAGTTAATAGATTTCAACACCACCAAACCAATTTTAAAACAAAAGCTAAAGGAACTTCTCTAGGTAAGAAACACAAGAGAAGGAAAAGATTTACAGAAAATAAACACAGAACAATTAAGAAAATGGTAACAGGATCATACAAATAGATAATTACCTTGAATGTAAATAGATTAAATGCACCAACCAAAAGACATAGACCGGCTGAGTGGATGCAAAAACAAAACTCATATATATGTTGTCTACAAGAGATCCACCTTAGACCTAGAGACACTTACATACTGAAAGTAAAGGAATGTGAGAAGTTATTCCACACAAATGGAACTCATAAGAAAGCTGGAGTAGCAATATTCATATCAGACAAAATAGACTTTAAAACAAAGACTGTTATAAGAACACTACACAGTGTTCAAGGGTGCAGTCCAAAGAAGGACACTACATAATAACCACAGGCTCAATCCAAAAAGAAGATATAACACTTATAAATATATATGCACTCAAAATAGAAACACCTCAATGCATAAGGCAAATACTAACAAACACAAAGGTAACACAATAATCATGGGGGGTTTTAATGCCCCACTTTCATCAATGGACAGATCATCTGGACAGAAAATTAATAAGGAAACCCAGACCTTAAATGACACTTTAGACAACTTGAACTTAATTTATATTATAGAGAATTCCACCCCAAAGCAGCAGACTACACATTCTTCTCAAGTGCAAACATAACATTCTCCAAGATTCACCACATGCTGGGCCACAAGATGAGATTTGGTAAATTGAAGAAAATCAAAATTATATCAACCACCTTTTCTGATCACAATGCAGTGTGATTAGAAATAACCAAAGAGAAAACAAACAAACAAACAAACAAACCTCTAAAAAACACAACCACATGGCGGCTAAACAATACGCTGCTCAACAACCATTGGATTCCTGAGGAAATCAAAGAGGAAATAATACTTACAGACAAATGAAAATACAAGCAAAATGACCCACAGCTTATGGGATGCAGCAAAATCACTGCTAAGAGGCAGTGTTTAGCAGCACAATCTCACCTCAAGAAACAAGAAAAACCTCAAACAAACAAGCTAAGCTTACAGCGAAAACCACGGGAGAAAGAAGAACAAGCAAAATCTTAAGTTGGTTGAAGGCAGGAAATCATAATGATCAGAACAGAAATAAATGAATTAGACAAAGGAAACAATCAAAAGATCATTGAAACTAAAAGCTGGTTCTTTGAAAAGATTTACAGAATTGATAAACCTTTAGCCAAATTCACCAAGAAGAAAACGAAGAAGACTCAAATCAATAAAATTAGAAATGAAAACGAAGTTACAACTGATTCCACAGAAATACAAAGCATCATAAGAGACTACTATGAATAACTGCATGCCAAAACAATGGACAACCTGCACAAATTCTTAGAAATGTACAGTCTCCTTAGATGGAACCAGGAAGAAAAAGAAAATATGAAGAAACCAATCACAAGTACTGAAGCTGAAACCATGATAAAAAACTTCCCAACAAACAAAAATCCAGGATCTGATGACTTCACAGGCAAATTTGTCAAACATTTAAAGAAGAGTTAACTGTCATCTTTCTGAAACTGTTCCAAAAAAATGCAGACAAAGGAAAACTTCCTAACTCATTTTATGAGGTCACCATCATCCTGATACTAATACCAGACAACGATACCACAAAAAAAAAAAGATAATTACAGGTCAATATCACCAATGAACATATATGCAACAATCCTCAACCAAATGCTAGCAATCTGTATCCAACAAAACATTAAAAAGACCATACACCGTGATCAAGTGGGATTCATCCCTGGGATGCAAGTATTTTTCAATATCCACAAATCATTGTGATGTACCATATAAATAAATTGAAAGATAAACCCATATGATAATCTCAATAGATGCAGAAAACTCTTTTGACTAAATTCAGCACCATTTATTATAAAAACGCTCTAGAAAGTGGGCATAGAGGGTATATACCTGAAAATAATAAAAGTCATATATGACAAACCTACAATTAGCATCATACTCAGTGAAAAGCTGAAAGCATTCCCTCTAAGATTAGGAACAAGACAAGTATGACCACTGTCACCACTTTTATTCAATATAGTTTGCAAGTCTTAGCTACAGCAATCAGAGAAGAAAAAGAAATAAAGAGAATCCAAATTGGAAGAGAGGAGCTTAAACTATCACTGTTTACAGATGACATGATACTATACATAGAAGATCGTAAAGATGCTACCAGAAAACCACTAGAACTCATCAATGAATTCGTAAATTTGAGTTTACAAAATAATACAAAGAAATCTGTTGCATTTCTATACATTAACAATGAAAGATCAGAAAAAGAAATCCAAGAAGCAATTCCATTTACCATTGCATCAAAAAGAATAAGATACCTAGGAAAAAACATACCTAAAGACACAAAAGACCCGCACTCTGTACAGAGTGCATCAAACTATAAGATGCTGATGAAAGAAATCAAAGAATACACAAACAGATGGAAAGATATACTATGTTTGTGGATTGGAAGAATTAATATTGTTAAAATGACTATACTACCCAGGGCAATCAACAGATTCTATGGAATCCCTAATCAAATTAGCAATGGTATTTTTCACAGAACTAGAACAAAAAAATCTCAAAATTTGTATGGAGACACCAAAAATCCCAAAGAGCCAAAACAGTCTTGCTAAAGAAAAATGGAGCTGGAGGAATCAGGCTCCGAGACTTCAGACTACACTATAAAGCTCAGTCATCAAAAGAGTATGGTACTGCCACAAAAATGGAAATACAAATCAATGGAAAAAGAAAATTCAGAAATAAGCCCACACATCTATAGTCAATTAATCTATGACAAAGGAGGTAAGATTATACAATGTTGGTTGGAAAGACTGTTTCTTCAAAACGGTTCTGGGAACACTGGACAGTCACATGTAAAAAAATAAAATTTGATCATTCTTTAACTCTATACAGAAAAATAAGCTCAAAATGGGCTAAAGGCCTAAATGTGAAACTGGACAGTATAAAACTCCTAGAGGAAAACATAGAACACTCTTCTGACATAAATCAGAGTAACATCTTTTTTGATTCATCTCCCAGAATAAAAGAAATAAGAACACAAATAAATAATAATGACCTATTTAAACTCAAACGCTTTTGCATAAAATAACAAAGGAAACAATAAACAAAATGAAAAGACAACTCACAGATTAGGAGAAAATATTTGCAAATGATATGACCATTAGGGGATTAGTCTCCAAATTTTAAGAAATAGCTTATGACACATAGCATAAAAACAAGCAGCTCACACAAGAAATGGGTAGAAGACCAGAATAGATGTTTCTCCAGGGAGGATATATAGATGGCCAACAGGCACATGAAAAGATGTTCATTGCTAGTTATTAGAGAAATGCAAATCAAAACTATGAGATATCACCCTCAAATGGTCAGAATGGCTACCATCAAAATATTCACAAACAACAAATGCTGGAGAGAGGGTGGAGAGAAGGGAACCCTTCCACACTGTTGGTGGGAAAGTAATTTGATACAGTCACAATGGAGAAAAGCATCTGGTAAATCACTTCAGTCTTGTCTGTTTTGCAATCCCATGAACTGCATCCCACCATGCCCCTGTGTCCATGGAATTTTTCATCCCCTCCTCCAGGGGATCTTCCCAACCCAGGGATGGAGTCCATGTCTCTTATGTCTTCTACATTGGCAGAAGGGTTCTTTACCACTAGGACCACCAGGGAAGCCTGGATGGTCCTTACATAAATAAAAATAGATTTACCATATGACCTTGCAATCCCACTCCTGGGCACATATCCAGAGAAAAACATGATCTGAAAGGCTACATGCACCCCAATGTTCATTGCAGCAGTGTTTACAATAGCCAAGACATGGAAGCAACCTAAATGTTCATTGACAGAGGAATGAGGGAAGAACATGTATACAATGGAATACAACATGTATACAATGGAATATTACTCAGCCACTAAAAAGAAAGAAATAATGCCATCTGGAGCAACATGGATGGACCTGGGTGAAGTAAGTCAGATAGAGAAGGAAAAATATTGTATGACATCCCTTACGTTTGGAATCTTAGGGGAAAAAAAATGATTCAAATGAACTTTTTTAGAAAGCAGAAAGAGACTAACAGACTTACAAAATGAATTTATGGTTGCTGGGGGAAAGTATAGATAGGGAGTTTGGGAAAGTCATGTACACACTGTTATATTCAAAGCGAGTAACAACAAGGACCAATTGTATAGCACAAGGAACTCAGTATTACGTACCAACCTGGATGGGAGCAATGTTGGAGGGAGAATAGATATATACGTATGGCTGAGTCCCTTTGCCGTTCACCTGAAACTACAGCAATATTGTCATTGGCTATACCCCAACACAAAATAAAAAAATTAAGATCCCCTAATTTCAAGACATTATAGAATAAAATGCTAGTTTATATTCACATTTAGCTAGAGATTAAAACCAACAAATAAACAGAAACAAGGACCATGCACTTGGTCCATAGCATAGGAAGTGAATAGCTTCCAAATCTCAACTATCATTTGTGCTGTGTAGACACACACCTCAGGCAGGTTACAGTGGGGAATCTGACCAAGTCAGCTGAAAACCCGGCTTCACTTCTAAATGCTCAAGGGATAAAATCGAAATTGGTGCCTAATCCCTAAAACAGAGTTCTCTCTGACAAAGATTAAAGAATATCAGCTCAATCTGTGATTTAAAAAAAAGAGGTGATAATATACATGCAATATACAATATGGTAAATGTAATTCACAATAAAATATATTGTATTTGAAAGTTGCTAAGACAGTGAATCTTAAAATTTCTCAAGATAGGAAAAAGAAATTTGTAACTATCTGAGGTGATGGATGCTAACTAAATGTTTTGTGGTAATCGTCCAACAATATACGTATATATCAAAATATGTTGTATACTTAAAACTGGAGCAGCAGCTTTTGTCAATTATATCTCAGTAAGACAGGGAGAAAGTTAAACAAACAAACAAAAAAAGAAATCCTTACACATGCTACAACATGGGTGAACCCAGAGGACATTATGCTAAGTGAAATAAACAATCACAAAGAGGACAAAAGCTAGATGAGTCCTCTTAGATGAGATACATAAAGTACTCAGAATCATGGAGTGGCTGTTCAGTTGCTAAGTTGTGTCCAACTCTTTGTGACCCCATGGACTGCAGCATGTCAGGCTCCTCTGTCCTCCACTATCTCTTGCTCAAATTCATGTCTGTTGAGTCTGTGGTGCTATCTAGCCATCTCATCCTCTGCTGACCCCTTCTCCTTTTGCCTTCAATCTTTCCCAGCATCAGGATCTTTTCCACTGAGTTGGCTCTTTGCATCAGGTGGCAAAAGTATTGGATCTTCAGCTTCAACATCAGTCCTTCCAAAAAATATTCGGGTTCATTTCTTCTAGAATAGATCGGTATGATCTCCATGCAGTCCAGACAACTCTCAAGATTCTTCTCCAGCCTCACAATTCGAAAGTATCAATACTTTGACTCTCAGCTGTCTTTATGGACCAACTCTCACATCCATACATGACTACAGGAAGAGCCTTTGACTTTACTGATATTTGTAGGCAAAGTGATATATCTGCTTTTAATATGCTGTCTATATTTGCCATAGCTTTCATTTCAAAGAGCAAACATCTTTTAATTTCATGGCTGCAGCCACTGTCCCCAAGGATTTTGGAAACCTTGAAAAGAAAAGAAAATCTGTATAATGGGCTCCAGTTTCATCCATCTCATTAGAACTGATTCAAATGAATTCTCTCTTTATACAGAGTGAAGTAAGCCAGAAAGATAAAGAACATTACAGCATACTAACACATATATATGGAATTTAGAAAGATGGTAATGATAACCCTATATGCAAAACAGAAAAAGAGACACAGATGTACAGAACAGACTTTTGAACTCTGTGGGAGAAGGTGAGGGTGGGATGTTTTGAAAGAACAGCCTGTATATTATCTATGGTGAAACAGATCACCAGCCCAGGTGGGATGCATGAGACAAGTGCTCGGGCCTGGTGCACTGGGAAGACCCAGAGGAATCGAGTAGAGAGGGAGGTGGGAGGGGGGGATCGGGATGGGGAATACGTGTAACTCCATGGCTGATTCATATCAATGTATGACAAAACCCACTGAAATGTTGTGAAGTAATTAGCCTCCAACTAATAAAAAAAATCAAAAAAAAAAAAAAAAGAAAATCTGTCGCTGCTTCCATGTTTTCCCCTCCTATTTGCTGTGAAGTGATGGGACTGGATGCCATGAAGTTAGTTTTTTTGTTTTTAATGTTGAATTTCAATCCAACTTTCTCAGCCTCCTCTCACTCTCATCGAGAGGCTCTTTAGTTCCTCTTCACTTTCTGCCATTAGAGTAATATAACCTGCATATCTGAGGTTGTTGATATTTCTCCTGGCAATCTTGAATCCAGCTTGTGATTCATTCAGCCCAGCATTTCACATGACATATTCTGCATAAAAATTAAATAATGAGGGTGATACTATAAAGCCTAGTCATACTCCTTTTCCAATTTTAAATCAGTCTGGTTCTGTTACTTCATTACTCACATAGAGGTTTCTCAAGAGACAGGTAAGGTCAAGATCTCCCATCTCTTTAAGAATTCTCCATGGTTTGTTTTGATCCACACAGTCAAAGGCTTTAGGGTAGTCAGTGAAGCAGACATAGATGTTTTCTGGAACTCTGTTGCTTTCTCCATGATCCAGCAGATGTTGGTAATTTGATCTCTGGCTGCTCTGCATTTTCTAAACCCAGATTGAACATCTGAATGTTTTTGACTCATGTACTGCTGAAGCTTGGCTTGAAAGATTTTTGAGCATAACTTTGCTAGCATGTGAAATAAGGGCAATTGTATGGTAGTTCAAACATTCTTTTGACATTGCCCTTCTTTGGGATTGGAATAGAAACTGATATTTTCCAGTCATGTGGCCACTGCAGAGTTTTCCAAATTTGCTGACATATTGAATGTAGCACTTTAACAGCATCATCTTTTAGAATTTTAAAGAGCTCAGCTGTAATTCCATCACCCCCACTAGCTTTGTTCGTAGGAGTGCTTCCTAAGGCCCACATGACTTCACACTCCAGGATATTCAGCGCTAGGTGAGTGACCACACCATTGTGGTTATTCCAGTCATTAAGACCTTTATTGTAGAGTTCTTTTGTGTATTCTTGCCACGTCTTCTTAATCTTTTTTGCTTCTTTTGGGTCCTTACAATTTCTGTCACTTATCTAGTCCATTCCTGCATGAAATATTCCCTTGTTATCTCCAATTTTATTGAAGACATCTCTAGTCTTTCCCATTCTATTGTTTTACTCTATTTCTTTGCATTGTTCATTTAAGAAGGCCTTCTGATCTCTCCTTGCTATTGTCTGGAACTCTGCATTCAGATGGGTGTATCTTTGCCTTTCTCCCTTGCCTTTTGCTTCTCTTCTTTACTCAGTTATTTGTAAATCCTCCTCAGACAATCACTTTACTTCTTGCATTTCTTTTTCTTGGAGGTGGTTTTGGTCACTGCCTCCTGTACAATGTTATAAATCTCTCTCCATAGTTCTTCAGGCACTCTATCCACCAAATCCAATCCCTTGAATCTATTCCTCATCTCCATTGTACAATTATAGAAGGATTTCACTTGGGTCATACCTGAATGGCCTAGTGGTTTTTCCTACTTTCTTCAACTGAAGCCTTAATTTTGCAATAAGGAGCTCATGATCTGAATCACAGTCAGCTCCAGGTCTTGTTTTTGCTGACTGTATGCAGCTCCTCCATCTTTGGCTGCAAAGGGCAAAATCTGAATTTGGTACTGACCATGTTCGTGTTGTTGATGTGAGACCAACATGTGGTGACCATGTTGGTGATGTTCGTGTCTAGAGTTGTCTCTTATGTTGTTGGGAAAGGGTGTTTACTATGACCATTGTGTTCTCTTGTCAAAACTTTTAGCCTTTGCTCTGTAGATTCAATTTGTATTCTAAGGCCAAGCTTGCCTGTCATTCAGGGTATCTCTTCACTCCCTGCTTTTGCATTCTGATCCCCTATGGTGAAAAACACATCTTTTGGGTGTGTTAGCTCTAGAAGGTGTTGTAGGTCTTCAATGAAATGATCAACTTCAACTTCTTCAACATCAGCAGTTGGGGCATAGACTTGGATTACTATGATGCTGAATGATTTGTCTAGGAAACAAACTGAGATCATTCTGTGAGTTTTGAGATTGCACACAAGTACTGCATTTCAGACTCCTTTGTTGACTGTGAGGACTACTCCATTTCTTCTAAGAGATTCTTGCCCACAGTAGTAGATATAATGGTCATCTGAGTTAAATTCACCCATTCCCATCCATTTTAGTTCACTGATTCCTAAGATGCCAACGTTCAGTCTTGTCATCTCCTGCTTGACCATGTCCAATTTACCTTGATTTGTGGACCTAACATTACAGATTCCTCTGCAATGCTGTTATTTATAGTATAGGACTTTACTTTCACCATAAGACACATCTATAGCTGAGTGTTGTTTCTGTTTTGACCTAGCTGTTTCATTCTTTCTGGGGATATTTGATAATGCCCTCCACTCTTCCCAAGTAGTATATTGAACCATCTGACCTGAGGGGCTCATCTTCCCACTTCTCATCTTTTGCCTTTTCATAGTGCCCATGGGGTTCTTGTGGCAAGGATACTGGTGTGGGTTGGTGTTTCTTTCTCTGGGGGACCACATTTTGTCAGAACTCTTCCCTATGATCCTTCCATCTTGGCTGACCCTGCATGGCATGATTCATAGCTGAGCTTTTTACAAAAGCCCCTTTGCTGTGATAAGGTTATGATTCATGAAAGGGAAAAATAGTAGAGATAGAAAGTAAAATGGTAATTTTCAGGACCTGGCAGGAGAAAAGAACGGGATGGGGTATTATTCCTTAGTGGGTACAGAATTTCTGCTTGAAAAGATAGAAAACTTCTAGAAATTAATAGTGATGATTGCTGCACAATAATGTGAATGAACTTTATGCCAGTAAGCTATACCTTTCAAAACAGTTAAAATAGTAAATTTTAACAAATGGGTCACACATGCATACCTGTTGACCCAAACTGAGAAAGAGTCAACATACCTAGATGAAGAAAGAGCTGATTTTATATAAAAAGAACCAACTTCTGTAATTCACCTACTAAAAATTCTTTTCATAATATAGTAAGCAGACCAGACATAGGTCAATCTGAACCAAAACCCAGAGAAAAATCCATACCGCTGAGGTTCTGTGGAAATGAATTTACTATGAGTTATTCTAATTTTATAATTTTGACAAGACTTTTTGTTTTAATTCAATTTTAAATAGTTGATATTACTGAAAGTGCACAGTAAAGATCACATGTTTGAATCCTAGAATCCAGTTCTCTGAGAAGCAGTCCGAAGTCTGACACTCAGGGGTAAGCTCTTTGAGTGTTACTCAATTTAGTTGGACATTATTGAGACCTAATCTTTTGAACTGTGTTTCTTGTTGCTGAGTAACATACTTGTTTAATAGCCTAGTAAAATGTTCACTCTCCTTTATCTCCCTTCACAGTTAGTGGAGGATGATGGAGCCTGGATATCCCATAGATAATTATCTAAGAGAAAACCAGATAATGTGTTTATTATAAATCCACATGCATAATAGCAAATCTCTTTTTTGAAGCATGATTAAAATATTTGGAAAACATATACATGAAAATTAAGCCAATTTTACCTGGAAGTTTTCTTACTGTGCTACATTTTTTTTCACTGACTGTGTTTGAGGAAATGATTATAGTACAAATTGGAGTGTTTTAAGCATATGTGAAAGGTAAAGTTATTAAAGAATGCAGGTCTAAAGTGTGCAACAAAGATCAATTAGCTTGTTTAATACTGTTAAATTTCACATGCCTAATTATATGCAACTGCTACATGTCAAATCTTGCAGATTGCCACATGTCAAGTTAAGAAATATATTATATTCCAATTTATAAAAGGAACTACCTCTTGAGTAGTATACTGGTAAAAGAAAAATAAAGTGTTAAAAGGTCCCAGTGGTATCCTAGCAACTTATTTAGGGTCTTGGAAATAAGGACCTGTGCATTGAATCAATTCTGGGAATTCATAGCACTAGCCAGTGTTGAGATGGGGACACTGCCAAGCCAAGGAAGAGAGGTGATAATTATTATATGCCTGGTGGTGTTATTAATGAGCTAACTTCTTCCATTTTGTCTCCTCCAATGAACAGGTTACTAGAGTGTTGGTTAGTGCTGTTTCTCCACAGAAAAGTTCATTTCCACCCAAAATTAACAATGAGTTGATGAATGTGTAGTGGATATTTACCACAAAGCCTGAATAGTTACATAAGTTGTGTTGATTAAACCTATTTACAAACTTTTAAATAGCTCATGTAGACCAAGAAATAAAACCAGCACTGTAAGGTAACAATAACATTTATTTGGGGTCTTAAGAATGGCAATTCAGGAGACAAGATCTGAGTAGAAGCCCAAGTGTTTTCTGAGGAGAGCTGGGTTTCCTCTAGCGTGCTGCAGTCCATGGGGTCACAGAGAGTCTGACATGACTGAGTGACTGAACTGACTGAAATGAAACCAAAGTGTTAAAGGAGGAAGCTTACATAAGCAGTTTTGTAAGAATTAGGATCGGTGCTGGTGGACAAGAACCATTCTTGTCTACACATGATTGGCTGCTAAGATTGTTACTGTCCAAAGTTCTCTATATAAGTGTTCTTTCAGGATGCTGCAGCCCAGTTCAACGTTCATGTTCCATCCAGGTGCAGAACTGCCTAGGCCCTGCTTCTGCAATGGCCTCCTGGCACCATTTTAGTGCCCTGTCAGCCTTACAAACTCTGTTTAATCATGCCTTTACACTATTCTTACTGGTATTTTACAACTCAGGAAGCTGATATTCACAAAGACAAAATGAACTATCCTAAATGGTATATCTAGTCACCAGCCCAACTGAGACTGGAACCCATGCCCTGGTGTGTGTTGGAGAAACACAAACGCACGGCTGCTGCTGATAAGTAAAGATAAATAGGTCTTTTGCAATATAAATCAGTTCTATTGATCCATGGGTTTGCAGATCAACATAGCTACCCAGGAGGCTTCTGGACTACTACATGCAGTTTCTTCTCTAGGTTAAAGGATGGGTGTGTTTTGTTCAGACTTACTTTAATTCAGTTCTCAAGGAAAGCTTTTACTGTTGCTCCATTGCTTTCATATTTCTGAGTCTCTCTTTCTGTCTTGCTGGTTTAATATTGTAACATCTAAACACATTTTTTCCAGACTCTTCTCTGATCTTCAAGTACTTCTGACCTACCCCAACATTGACAAGATTCCTGGGCAGAAATGATCTCTCTTGAGCTTTTCCATTGAAATGAATTGGTTCCAGCCTTTAATCTTTGAAAATAATGGTCAGTTTCCACAATTTCACATTTGTTTACTTAAATGCACAGACTTCTTCTGTCTTGTAAAATCTGGTCTAGGTCAGCATGTACTGATAACCTGCAAATCAAACCCCAGGATCTTGCATAGGAATAGTTCTGTCTTTATTTGTCTTCCAATTAGTCTCTGCATACCTTCAGATTTGTAATGGATTCACTCCAAGTTTTTGACCAGAAGTGATTTAAATTCTTGCCTGACTGACTTCCGCTCAACCTCTCTTAAACTGGTAGAAGAGGCTCAGTGACAGTAACTCATGCTTGTTTGTTGTTTTCAAGATTAACTTGAAATGCAGTTTATGAGAACTCACTTAAAGGTATAAATTATGGTGAACAGATTTCAAAGAATTAAATAATTTTGAAAAATGATGGTTTTACATAAAATAGAAGTAAACAAAGAAGTTTACTCTATCACAAGCCAACACAATCTGTTTACAAAAAAACAGATGTGCTAATGTCTTTTATTTCTCTATATTCCTTTCCCTGGAGTCTATTCTTTAGAAAAATATTAAAATGGTACATGCAGAATTGATCCTTTTACAGATAAATCTTTAATATTTTTCCAATGTGAGATTATCATAGAGAAGAGCAAAACGCCGCAAATAATGCAAACCTTCCCACTGTGATTGAAAAATTTGGCTGCCTATAAAAATTGTCACCAGTAATTGCAGAGTCAGAATAAATTGTGGCCTAAAGGCACTTGAACAGAAGGTCTAATGAACCTCAAGTCTCACAAAGTGGCATAATGTGTGGCCATTAAGTTTATAAAAAAGAATGTACAGCTTGCCAGCATGGAACCACCAGAGCAGTTGGCTTATGTGTGGAACGTGACCTTGCAGACTGCATACGTTACCTCATATCGTAACCGCGGTGAATTCAGAAATAAAACCTGTTTATACAAAGTACAAAAGCTAAGCTCTATTGTAGGCATTATTTGGTACTGGAGTCTCTTTTTGTGTATACCGGAGGTTATATGTGTCTTTGTCCTGCTTGTTTATAATTGAAGACCATTTTTTTTTTCAAACCATTTTAAAGTTTTTACTTCGACTTAACACTTTGCTTATTTAATATGTCATGTGGTTACTGCTGAGTCTGTTACCTAAACACTGAAAAATCAGCCAACACCAGATACAAGCGCACACAGTAGTTTCATCCCACACCCTAAAGTTCAGGACCTCTAGAGCCGTTGAGCCAATGTTTATGCTCATATGAGAAAGTTGGTTTTGGATGCGGTACCAAACTTTGTGGAAATTTCTTCTTTATTTAACTAGATTGAGGACCAAGCAAAATAACACTTACTGACTGAAGGGAATCACAAAGTGAAATTCCAGCGAACTTGCCACATAGGATGTTACTTCCACAATGCCAGGATCTTCAGGAGAGGGAGCACAATGTGGAACTGAGTCATACCTCCCTTTGCAGATGCATCCTGAGCTTGTGGAAATTGGTTGCCACGCACATTTCCATTGATTTTCATCTTTCCTACTTAGAAATAAGAAAGACACGTCGTGAAAAAATATTGTTTTTGAAGACTAGATGGAAAAGATATCTCAAATGAATGCTATTTTTCATTGCCTAAATCTGCCAGGACTGAAAAGTTATTAATCATGGACTAAAACCCAAGTTAAAAATAAAATAAAACGGGCACCGAATAGCAATCTGAGCATCCATATTGAAGTACTGCGGCACTGAGAAGCTAACTTATCTATAAAATATTTTTGGTATATTTTTAAACTTGAATTCACTATGTTGAAGAGAATTTTACAGTTAACAAAGGTCTGATATAGCTTTTATGTGTCCTCAGTGAACAGAGCAGTAACAAATGAAAAAATAAATTAACATTTATTGTTGTAGAATATGGAAATTGGCAGTAATTTCTAGGAACTGAGATCCTATTTTTTTAAAAAAAATCTTAGAATAGTCTCTTGATTGTTAGTACTAGAAATGAAGGAGCAGTTGTTGAGGGAAGTCTGTGTGTGTCTTCTGATGCAATTTTGCTAGGACTTTTAGTGTAACTCACAAGGAACAAAAGAATATTAAAGTATTAATTAAATATGAGTTTCAGCTGAAATAGCTATATTATGGTTTATTATTCAATTGCTAAGTCATATCCAACTCTCTGAAACCCTATGGATGGCAGCACGTCAGGCTTCCCTGTCCTTCACTATCTCCCAGAATTTGCTCAAACTCACGTCCATTGAACGGGCTTCCCTTGTGGCTCAGTTGGTGAAGAATCCACCTGCAATGCAGGAGACCTGGGTCTGATTCCTGGTTTGGGAAGATCCCCTGGAGAAGGAAAAGGCTACCCACTCCAGTATTCTGGCCTGGAGAATCCCATGGACTGTATAGTCCATGGGGTCACAAAGTGTTGGACACGACTGAGCGACTTTCGCTTCACTTCATGTCCATTGAGGCAATGATGCCATCCAACCATCTCATCCTCTGTCGCTGCCCTCTTTTTCTCCTGCCTTCAGTCTTTCCCAGCATTAAGGTCTTTTTCAATGAGTTGGCTGTTTGTATCATGTGGCCAAAGTATTGGAGCTTCAGTTTTTCCAATGAATATTCAGGGTTGATTTCCTTTAGGATTGACTGGTTTGATCTCCTTGCTGTCAAAGGGACTCTCAAGAGTCTTCACTAACACCACAGTTCAAAAGCATCAGTTCTTAAGCATTCTGTCTTGCTTAAGGTCCAGCTCTCACATTTGTACATGATTACAGGAAAAACCACAGCTTTGACTGGAGGAACCTTTGTTGGTAGAGTGCTGTCTCTGCTTTTTTTAATACACTGTCTAGGTTTGTCATAGCTTTTCTTCCAAGGAGCAAGCACCTTTTATTATGGCTGCAGTCACTGTCTGCGGTGATTTTGGAGCTGAAGAAAATATTATCTGCCACTGTTTCCATTTTTTCCCCATCTATTTTCCATGAAATGATGGCACCACATGCCATGAACCTGTTTTTTGAATGCTGAGTTTTAAGCCAGCTTTTTCACTCTTCTCTTTTACCTTCACTAAGAAGCTCTTTAGTTACTCTTTGCTTTCTGCCATTAGGTTAGTATCATCTGCATATCTGAGGGTGCTGATATTTCCCCTGGAAGTCTTGATTCCAGATTGCCACTCTTGATTCCAGATGTCATGCTTGATTCCATTCAAATCATGTTCTTTCAAGGATATAAATAGAAGTATTATTTTGAAGTATTGATTTAAAAAGCTTTTTGGAAATTACAATTTGCTGTGATTCTGGATTTTATTCTATGAATGTCTTTACTGATAGAATTTTCACAAACATGAAGTGTCGCTGTTTCCTAGAAGGTAAAATCTAAGACAAAGATGTCTATCAAGTGGTAGAATGCAGTCAGTTTTACACAGATATAAGTACATTATTTGTGGTGTTTTATCTTATAAAACTACTGTACATTGTAAACAGATGATGTCAGAAAAGTATTCTATGTACTTTTTTAAAGTTCATATTAGAGAAAAAACAGGAAAATGTGGAGTTTGTCTAATCAGAGAAAACAGGACAACGATGACAAAAATTTAAGTGAACTCTTTTGTGATTTTCATCAAGATAATTTTATATACTATTTCTGCATATCTCTGTTCCTTAAAAAGGAAATTAAAGTATCTTCTTAAGAATTGAAAGGATCATTTCTGTGAAAAGACTGTGAGACCTTGTAATATATCTACTGCTGCAAATCTTCCAATATCAGGAAATTCAATGCTATATCAGACTGCTAAGTCATCATGTGGGCCCCAGTGCATTATCCTCTTCCAATTAAGGCTCCATATAAAGCTATGCTCCTTTAAGACATAAGCAGAATTGTACAGTCTTCATCTTTTCCAATGAAAATAAGTTTTAACAAAGCAGCAATTCTGAAAAGTAATGCTTTGGAAGAAGAGGGGAAGACATATCTAATGTGAGTGCTATTTTTTATTTGCATAAATCTGCCAGGTAACAATCACAGACTGTAAAGTATATCAGGTAAACGCCTACTTAGCTGTCAATACTGAGGTCGGAATTCTTTACTTTATCTGACTACAGTTTGTAGTGTGCTAGCAAAAAAGTTATTTTTAAAATTTGAATTCAACAAGAGGTTGCTAAAGTTTTGCTTTGCAAAGTGAAGGTATTAACACCAAATGAAACACAAGTAACAGACCATTCACTACAATTATATCATTTCAGTTAAAACAAAACAAAACATTTTAACACTTTAACATTTTAAAAAAGGAAGAGTCTGATTAAACGCAAAACAAATAATAAATTAGCCTTTTGGAATTATCAGTTTGTGTTTCTTGTCTATCTTATTTTCTTCTGGACTCATAAAACTTCATTAGGCAGAGTCTATTCTACAAAGCACTATTTTAGAAAATTTCCTTGTCAGAGTGAAATAGGGCCAATTGTTTTCTACTTTAGGTGATAGTTATATTAGTGCTTTTTACTGTAGGTATTTTCTTCATGCTGTTTCCAGTTCTTTCTAGGATGTAAATGATTAATGACACGAAGTAAGTTTTATTCATCCTGGTATCATCTGCACCTAGAAGAAGGCCTAGCATGTAATGTGAACACAATGTTAGCTGAATGAATGGAAGATTTAATAAATGAAGACAATACAACCCATGCTGGGCGGTTTTTGGCATTGGAAGCTTTCTTATGTTAAATTAAAATTCCTCTCTAAGTCTTCCAAATCTGTTGCAAAGAATAGCTCCATTCCTACTCCCAAATACCAGACTTTCAAGTATTCAAGTTGATAGTTTCTTTTTAGGCCATAATCTTCAACTTGTTAAGATATCCCTGGTAGAGAAATGTTTAGACACTTTTCAATTCACTGTTCATTCTTTATCAGCTCAACCAGGCTTATTTTCATCCTTTTCAAATTATGGAAATACTTTGAAGACATTGTGTAAATAGATTTGAATCAAGAAATATCTTGTTTCTAGTCCTTGGCCGTTAACTAGTTGGAAGTGTAATCTGAAATGATTGATTAAAATATTATGAGATATGAGGAACGGGATGGTGGAGGAGTAGGTGGACGTGGAATATCTCTCTCTCTACAGATACATCAGGAAGACACCTTCAGACATAGAAGTGCATGCAGAACAGCAGCGGAGAGCAGACAGGAGTATCCGAGCAGTGGAAAAGAATATATAGCCCCACACAAAACTCGGTAGGATGAAGGAACCAGGGGGAAAAAAAACCGGAGTATTAGTAGGACTTGACTTGCCTTCGGCAGGTGGGGGAACTGAAGCAGGGGTCTGATCCCCACATTGGGGCAATTATCTGAGTCAGAGGAGAAGTGTTTAAGGCTGAGAGGGAAATAGCTGATCTGTGGCAACCTAAATGGAATGAGAATCAGACAGTCCTTGCCGCAGCCATACATACCCTAGATGGAGCGGTTGGGAGTTTAGGGATTGTGGAGCAATCCCAGGGCGAGGGCTGCTGTTGACTGAGGCTCATTTTTGGATATTTGTTTTAATCTCACTTAATGCCATAACAAACCACTTGTGGAATCTTCGTTCCTGAACAGAGATCGACCCCTGAGCCTTTGGAGTGGAAGCACTGACTCCAAGACTCTAGACTACCAGAGAACTAACCCTAGGGAGTATCAAATAGTGAGAACTCACACAAAGGAAACCTCTGTAATGCAAGACCTGGCGTCACCCAACCACCAATAGCACCCTGGACAGGACGCTTCATCTAAACAACAAACAAAAATACAAACCAAATCATCAGCAAACAGGATTACCACCTCACTCATCCTTGCCCATCACAAGAAAAACAAACAAACAAGCAAAAGCTCAGCACAAATCTCACCCTATAAGAAGCCTACACAAACTACTTGACAAACCATAGAGGTCAGAAACCAAAAGGAAGAAAGAATTCAACCTGGAAGCCTGGGAAAAGGAGACCTCAAACACAATAAGTTTAAAAAAAAAATAATGAAAGGGCAGAGAAATACTACACAAATGAAGGAAGAAACTAGAAACACAGAAGTTTGAATAACTGAAGAGGAAACAGGCAAACTTCCTGAAAAAGAATTCAGAATAATGTTAGTAAAGATGATCAAAAACCTTGAAAGCAACATAGAGAAAATGCAAGAATCAATTAACAAAGACTTAGAAGAATTAAAGAAGAAACATGCTGAGGCAAACAACACAATTACTGAAATTAAAAATACTCTAGAAGGAATCAATAGCAGAATATCTGAAGCAGAAGAACAAATCAGTAATCTGGAAGATAAAATGTGGAAATAGCTTCTGAAGAACAGAATAAAGTAAAAAGAATGAAAAGAACTGAGGATAGTCTCAGAGACCTCTGGGGCAATATCAAATACACCAACATTCAAATAATAGGGGTCCCAGAAGAAGAAGAGAAAAAAGAAAGGGTATGAGAAAAATTTTTAAGAGATTATAGTTGAAAATTTCCCCAACATGGAAAAGGAAATAGTCAGTCAAGTCCAAGAGGCACAGAGTCCCATACAGGATAAAGCCAAGGAGAAACACTCAAAGACACATAATAATCAAACTAACAAAGACTAAACACAAAGAAAGAATATTAAAAGCAGCAAGGGAGAAGCAACGAGTGACATACAAGGGAAACCCCACATGCAAAAGTTGATCTTTCAGCAGAAACACTGCAGGCCAGAAGGGAATGTCAAGATATATTTAAAGAACTGAAAGGGTAAAATCTATAACCAAGATTATTGTACCCGACAAGGATCTCATTCAAAACAGATGGAGAAATCAAAAGCTTTTCAGACAAACAAAAGTTAAGAGAATTCAGTATCACCAAACCAGCTTTATGGAACAAATGTTAAATGGACTTATATAGTCAAGAAATACAAGAGAAAAAAAAAAAAAAGATCTATAAAATCAACCTCAAACAATTAAGAAAATGGCAATAGGAACATATATATCAATAATAACTTTAAATGTAAATGGATTAAACACTCCAACCAAAAGACACAGACTGGCTGAATGGATACACAAAAAAGACCCATATATATGCTGTCTACAAGAATCACTTTAGACCTCAAGACACATATAGACTGAAAGTGAGAGGATGGAAAAATATATTCCATGCAAATGGGAAGCAAAAGAAAGCTGGAGCAGCAATCCTCATATCAGACAAAATAGACCTTAAAATAAAGAAGATTATAAGATATAAGGAAGGACATGATCAAGGGATCAATCCGGGAGGAAGACAAACAACTGTAAATATCTATGAACCCAACATAGGAGTACCTCAATACATAAGACAAACACTAACAGACATCAAAGTAGAAATTGACAGTAACACAATAATAGTAGGAGACTTTAACACCCCACTCACACCAATGGATAGATCATTAAAACAGAAAATTATTAAGGAAACACAAGTCTTAAATGATACATTAAATGAGATCAATCTCATTGATATCTTCAGGACATTCCATCCAAAATGCAGAAGAATACACCTTCTTCTCAAGTACCCATGAAACATTCTCCAGGATAGACTACATCCAGGGTCACAAATCAAACCTCAGTAAATTTAAGAAAATTAAAATCACATCAAGCATCTTTTCTGACCACAACGTTATGAAACTCGATGTCAATTGCAAGAAAAATACTGTAAGAAACACAAACACATGGAGATTAAGCAACATGTTTGTAAATAACCAAGAGGTTATTGAAGAAATCAAAGGGAAATCAAAAAATTTCTAGAAACAAATGACAATGAAAACATGGCATTTTTCATTGGGATGCAGCAAAAGCAGTCCTAAGAGGGAAGTTTATAGCAATACAATCCTACCTCAAGAAATAAGAAAAACATCGAATAGACAGCCTAAATTTACACCTAAAACAGCTAGAAAAAGAACAACCCCCCCCCCCCCAAATTAGTAGAAGGAAAGAAATCATAAAGATCTGAGCAGAAATAAATGAAAAAGAAATGAAAGAAATAATAGTAAAGATTAATAAAACTAAAAGATAGTTCTTTGAGCAGATAAAAAAATAATTTGGCAAATGTTCAGCCAGACTCATAAAGAAAAAAAAGAGATAAAAATCAAATCAACAAAATTAGAGACAAAAAGGAGAGGTTATAACAGACAATGCAGAAATACAAAGGATTAAGAGACTATTATGAACAACTATATGGCAATAAAATGGATAACCTTGAAGAAACAGACAGGTTCCTAGAAGAGTTCTATCTTACAAGACTGAACCACGAAGAAATAGGAATTATGAACAACCCAATTACAAGCCCTGAAGTTGAAGCTGTGATCAAAAATCCCCCCAAAAAAGCCCAGGACCAGATGGCTTCACAGGAGAATTCTATCAAACATTTAGAGAAGAGCTAAGGCCTATCCTGTGTATTCTTGCCACCTCTTCTTAATATCTCTTGCTTCTGTTAGGTCCATAACACTTCTGTCTTTTATTGAGATATTAAGATACTAAGAAGAGATGGCAAGAGCACATGGAAGAACTATACAGAAAAAAAAAAAAAAGACCTTCATGAACCTGATAACCATGATGGTTACCATGATCACTCACCTAGAGTCAGACATACTGGAATGCAAAGTCAAGTGGGCCTTAGGAAGCATCACTATGAACAAAGCTAGTTGAGGTGATGGAATTCCAGCTCAGCTATTTCAAATCCTAAAAGATGATGCTGTGAAAGTGTTGTACTCAATATACCAGCAAATTTGGAATACTCAGCAGTGGCCACAGGACTGGAAAAGCTCAGTTTTCGTCCGAATCCCAAAGAAAGGCAGTGGCCAAAGAATGCTCAAACTACTGCACAATTGCACTCATCTCGCACACTAGCAAAGTAATGCTCAAAATTCTCCAAGCCTCAACAGTACGTGAACCGTGAACTTCCAAATCCAAAAAGATGGATTTAGAAAAGGCAGAGGAACCAGAGATTGAACTGTCAACATCCGTTGGATCATAGAAAAAGCAAGAGAGTTCCAGAAAAACATCTATTTCTGCTTTACTGATTATGCCAAAGCCTTTGACTGTGTGGATCACAACAAATTGGAAAACTGTTAAAGTGATGGGAATACCAGACCACCTGACCTGCCTCTCGAGAAATCCATATGTATGTCAGGAAGCAACAGTTAGAACTGGACATGGAACAACAGACTGGTTCCAAATAGGAAAAGGAGTACATCAAGGCTGTATACTGTCACACTGCTCATTTAACTTCTATATAGGCAGAGTACATCATGAGAAACACTGGGCTAGAGGAAGCACAAGCTGGAATCAAGATTGCTGGGAGAAATAGCAACAACCTCAGATATGCAGATGACACCACCCTTATGGCAGAAAGTGAAGAAGAACTAGAGCCTCTTGATGAAAGTGAAAGAGGAGAGTGGAAAAGTTGGCTTAAGGGTCAGCATTCAGAAAACTAAGATCATGGCATCTGGTTCCATCAGTTCATGGCAAATAGATGGGGAAACATTGGAAACAGTGACAGACTTTATTTTTTTGGGCTCCAAAATCACTGCAGATGGTGACTGAAGCCATGAAGTTAAAACATGCTTACTCCTTAGAAGAAAAGTTATGACCAACCTAGATAGCATATTAAAAAGCAGAGACATTACTTTGCCAAAAGGTCCATCTAGTCAAGACTGTGGTTTTCCCATTAGTCGTGTACGGATGTGAGAATTGGACTATAAAGAAAGCTGAGCACCAAAAAATTGATGTTTTTGTACTGTGGTATTGGGGAAGACTGTTGAGAGTCTCTTGGACTGCAAGGAGATCCAACCAGTCCATCCTAAAGGAAATCAGTCCTGACTGTTCTTTGGAAGGACTGATGTTGAAACTGAAACTCCAGTACTTTGACCACCTGAGGCAAAGAACTGACTTCTTTGAAAAGACCCTGATGCTGGGAGAAATTGAAGGTGGGAGGAGAAGAGGATGACAGAGGATGAGATGGTTGGATGGCATCACCGACTCAATGGACATGAGCTTGAGTAAACCTTGGGAATTGGCAATGGACAGGGAGACCTGGTGTGCTGCAGTCCATGGGGTTGCAAAGAGTTGGACACGACTGGGTGAACTGAATTTAACTTAACTGAAGATAAAAAATGAAAGTTGATTTAAGATACTGGGGTGTGATAATTTGTTACTCAGTGTAGAAAATGAATACAATTACAAAAAAAGTTCATAGTATATTACCTTTTCAAAGTCAAGCACACAAAATATAAAAGACTATGATCCAATTTTGGTTAAAAAATGTATATATCTGCATAGGAAAATAATTGTAATATAGATTTCAAATATTCACAAATGTGGTTAACCTTGGAAACCAGTTTGTCCAATATATGCTGTCATTTATATATATAACCTTATCTTCATAATATCCCAAAGATAATTATTGCTATTGTCATTTATGTCAGTTGGATGATCTTTACTTTTCTTTATTAGGTTTTCATGTATTTTCTAAATCATTAGAGTCAACATGTTTTTCTTTGCTTGTTAGATATGAATAAAGAGAGATTATTTTATTTTTGACATTGTTTAAAGTTTGAGATTTTATTTTGAAAATATTGAGATTGTTGAGCCCCTGGAGGGGGCCTGGGCAACCAAGCCCCAGGCTTAGCAACATTTCAAATTTTACGTGACAAAACCAACAGCCTTAACAGAAAACCAGAGCTGCTTTCCTCATCTGGTCACAGACTGATGAGGAAAGCAGTTTGCAACCAGAACTGCAGTCTTTGCCGTCTCACCCACAGAGCAAAGGCACTTCCTGGGCCTTTTTCCCAATTGAGACTCCAAATATGCTGTGACATGGGACTTCCCAGGGCTGACTAAGTCTGTTTAGTTCAGTTCAGTTCAGTCGTTCAGTGATGTCAGACTCTCTGCGACCTCATGGACTGCAGCATGCTGGTCTTCCCTGTCCATAACCAACTCTTGGAACTTGTTCAAACTTTTGTCCATCGAGTCAGTGATGCCATCCAACCATCTCATCCTCTGTCCACCCCTTCGCTTCCTGTCTTCAATCTTTTTCAGCATCAGGGTCTTTCCCAATGAGTCAGTTCTTCGCAATGGGTGGCCAAAGTATTGAGAGCTTCAGCTTCCGCATCAGTCTTTCCGATAAACATTCAGGACTGATTTCCTTTAGGATTGAATGGTTTGATTTTCTTGCTGTCCAAGGGACTCTCAAGAAGTTTCTCCAAAACCACAGTTCAAAAGCATCAATTCTTTGGCGCTCATCTTTCTTTATGGTCCAACTCTCTCATCCATACATGACTACTGGAAAAAGCATAGTTTTGAGTATATGGACCTTTGTATGTAAAGCAATGTCTCTGCTTTTTAATATGCTGTCTAGGTTGGTCACAGCTTTTCTACGAAGCGAGTATTTTTTCATTTCATGACTTCAGTAAACATCTGCAGTGATTTTGGAGCCCAAGAAAATAAAATCTGTCACTGTTTCCATTGTTTCCACTTCTATTTGCCATGAACTGATGGGACCAGATGCCATGATGTTAGTTTTTTGAATGTTGAAGCCAGCTTTTTCACTCTCCTCTTTCACTTTCATCTAGAGGCTCTTTATTTCTTCTTCGCTTTCTGCCATAAGGGTGGTATCATCTGCATATCTGAGGTTTGGTATTTCTCCCAACAATCTTGATTCCAGCTTGTTTTTCATCCAGTCTGGCATTTCGCATGATATAATCTGCATGTAAGTTAAATAAACAAGGTGACAATATACAGTCTTGACATACTCCTTTCCCAATTTGGAACCAGTCCATTGTTCCATGTCTGGTTCTAACTTTTGCTTTTTGACCTGTATACAGATTTCTCAGGAGGCAGGTAACATGGTCTGGTAGTCTGAATGTTGGTCAAAACCCAATTTTGGTGAGATATTCTCTGCTCTTTCTATTTCTCTTTTCTTTTAATGTTAGTATATTGAAAGCAAACTAGATAATTCCCTAATAAGTATTTTTATTATTTCTTTGTATATAATAAGTGAGTTACTTTGTTAACATATCCTGTGAACCTGAGACGAAAGTGAAAACTTTCTGCGTTCTCATCTGGAGCTCAGTTTCCTCTTTCAAGCTCACTCGGTTTATTAGATAATTAGATTCCTTCCAGTTGTAAGATTTAAAATGAGATTTCTGTTTTCCTGCTGCTTGTTTGCTGGGATGTCACTCTCAGTTCCAAGAGGCTGCCTGAGATCCTAGCCCCTTAGTCGCCTCTCACGGAAGCTTACTTCTTCAGAATCAGCATAATAATACCCACTATGCATTTAATCTCTTATTTCAGGAAGCTGTCCAGTTTAAGGGCTAAATTGATTAGATAGGCCTAACCAGGATAACCTCTCTTCTGATAATTTTAAAGTTCATTGATTTGAGACCTTAATTACACCTGCAAAATTCTTTGACCTTGGTCTTATAAAGTATCCTAATCACAGGAGTGAAATCCATCATATTCACAGGTTTAGGCAACACTCAAGGGGAGGGGATTATACAGGACTTATCCCAGGAGAAGGAAAAGGATACAAGAATCTTGTGGACTATCTGAGAAATCTGCCAAGCATAGTCATCATTTTTTTCCATGCAGTTTACAACAGGTATTAGTGATGTTGGCCAGACATTTGTGTTTATCCACCTATTGGGCATGGACATAATGGCACTTCCTTATCCCCTTGCAATTAAGTGTGGTTACATGGCATTCTTCGGCCAATGAATTGTGAGAGGAAGTGATATGTGTCACTTCTGGATGAAAGTGTTAAGAATAAGGTACACATTTAGCAACATTTGGCTTAGTGTGGTAAAGAAGGGAAGTGAAGTGAAAGTCTCTCAGTTGTGTGTGACTCTTTGCGACCTCATGGACTAAACCATCCATGGAATTCTCCAGGCCAGAAAACTGGAGTGGGTAGCCGTTCCCTTCTCCAGGGTATCTTCCCAACCCAGGAATCGAACCCAGGTCTCCAGCACTGCAGACAGATTCTTTACCAGCTGAGCCACCAGAAAAAGCCCCATGTAAACTATCTGCCTGCTAATTCAGGAGATGCAGATTCGATCCCTGGTCCAGGAAGATCCCCTGGAGAAGGAAATGGCAACTCATACCAGTATTCTTGCCAGGAAATCCTGTGGACAGAGCAGCCTGGTGGGCTATAGGAGTCACAAAGAGTCAGAACCAATTTGGCAACTGAACAACAACAAAAACAACAACTTTTTTCTGGCATAGTAAACAGAAACTACAGAGATGAGTTTTCTTTGCTCTTAACTCTGAGTGAACCTGATGCACAGAGTTCTGTTGCCAGTGTTCTGATATCAAGCCTTGGGCATGGGCATGAGCAAGAAGTCATCTGTGTTGCTTGAAATCACTATTTCATGCTTATTATAACAGAAAAAAAATTCTTCTCATCTTAGATACGTTATACATTAAAAATATATATAGATAGAATTTTACATATGATCTTGCTAAATAGAGCTTCCCGGGTAGCTCAGACAGTACATAATCTGCCTGCAATGTGGGAGATCTGGGTTTGATCCCTGGGTTGAGAAGATCCCTTGGAGAAGAGAATGACAACCCACTCCAGTTTTCCTGCCTGGAAAATCCTATGGACAGAGGAGTCTGGTGGTTTACAGTCCATGGGGTCACAAAGACTTGGACACGACTGAGCAGCTACACTTTCACACTTGCTAAATTTTACTGTGCTGGTTTTGGTCTAGCTCTTCAACTTGTCAGAATAATTCTGAATCTGACTCTGTCATCACTGCAAGCAGTGCCTTTTGGTTTGGGATTACCTGAACATTTGATAAGTAGACTTAGATGTCTTCAGTTCAGTTCAGTTCAGTCAATCAGTTGTGTCCGACTCTTTGCGACCCCATGAATCACAGCACGCCAGGCCTCCTTGTCCATCACCAGCTCCTGGAGTCTACCCAAACCCATGTCCATTGAGTCGGTGATGCCATCCAGCCATCTCATCCTCTGTCGTCCCCTTCTCCTCCTGCCCCCAATCCTTCCCAACATTAGGGTCTTTTCCAATGAGTCAACTCTTTGCATGAGGTGGCCAAAGGATTGGAATTTCAGCTTCAACATCAGTCCTTCCAATGAACACCCAGGACTGATCTCCTTTAGGATGGACTGGTTGGATCTCTTTGCAGTCCAAGGGACTCTCAAGAGTCTTCTCCAACACCACAGTTCAAAAGCATCAATTCTTCAGCGCTCAGATTTCTTTATAGCCCAACTCTCACATCCATACATGACCACTGGAAAAACCA
Source organism: Dama dama (assembly GCF_033118175.1). NCBI lineage: Eukaryota > Metazoa > Chordata > Mammalia > Artiodactyla > Cervidae > Dama > Dama dama. The sequence continues at coordinate 72,379,906 of NC_083701.1, forward strand.
TAGCCTTGACTAGATGGACATTTGTTGGCAAAGTAATGTCTCTGCTTTTAAAAATGCTATCTAGGTTGGTCATAACTTTCCTTCCAAGGAGTAAGCATCTTTTAACTTCATGGCTGCAATCACCATCTGCAGTGATTTTGGAGCCCCCCAAAAGTAAAGTCTGACACTGTTTCCACTGTTTCCCCATCTATTTCCCATGAAATGATGGGACCAGATGCCATGATCTTAGGTTTCTGAATGTTGAGCTTTAAGCCAACTTTTTCACTCTCCTCCTTCACTTTCATCAAGAGGCTTTTTCGTTCCTCCTCACTTTCTGCCATAAGGGTGGTGTCGTCTGCATATCTGTCTTAATCCAAATAATTAACACAAGTATTGATTTTGACTTAGTTAATAACCAAGACTTCTGCCATGGACCTAGAGAGATCCTCAACATGACAAAGAGCCCTTTGTCACCATTCTCTGACACTACTGGGGCTTCCCAGGTGGTGCAGTTGTAAGGAATTCACCTGTAATGCAGGAGAAGCAAGAGGCATGGATTCTGTCCATGGGTCAGGAAGATCCTTTGGAGAAGGAAATGGCAACCCACTCCAGTATTCTTGCCAGAAAATCCCATAGACAGAGAAGCCTGACTGGCTATAGTCCATGCGGTCACAAAGAGTTGGAAACGACAGCATGCACACACACACAGAGACACTATTATTCAACAGAAGTGTACGAAGCATGTCTGATTTACCCAAGAAATGTTACTGAAATAAAAAATGATGCTAAAAATAACAACACAATATTTTGTCATGACTTTTAAGATTCTTGCTTTTTGAACAGCTTTATTAAGGTATCATTTACAAGCTGAGAATTTCACCCAGTTTACATGTCCAGTTCAATGATGCTGATTTTCTTTCATACTTCCCCTCCAGATTTCTTTCAGGAGTGCATCATTCTAGCACTTTGAAAGGTTGTCCCTGCCTTTTTCACTCCGTGCTCAACAGACATCCTTTGCCTTTTCCAAACCGTCTTTCAAAACTATGCTGGCCTCCTTCCAAAATCGTGCTTTCCAGGACATTCCCAACATCACCCAGTCTTGAACTTGAAGTTTATCTAGCATATTTTATGTGATTCTTGCTTCTGTTCTCTAGCATCAACTGCGCAGAGCTAATAGAGATTCGCCATATTTATCTCCCAGTATCTAAATGTAGCCAATCAAATCAAAGTCAAGGTAATATTCATGGAAATACAAAAATATGTTTATTTCCTCCCTGTCCCTCTACATACACAGGGGTTATATATGTATAGCAATCCACTATAGTTCCAATAATCATGTGAATATAAACAATAATCAGGTTTCCCCCCACACAGATAATGCATCTTGGTTTACATAGGGTAACCATAGGTCCTAGTTTATCCTGGGCGGTCTTAGTTTACTCCTTTTGTTTCAGGGTAAGTATTAACTGTTCTCTCTTTCAATCATCAGATTGTTCTATAGGCAAGACTGATTTTCATTAATTTAGGGGAAATACCAGAAAAAGCAAATATCAACATTTTTACATCAGCTAATTGATATGTCTGGAAAATCAGCAGCTCAGATTTCTGGGAGAATTTGCATCACTACTCCCACCTCCCAGTTCATACATATACACATAGAGCAGCCTGAATTTGGCTAATAGTTTTCAGTTAATTTACTCAAGTAGAGGTTATAATTTAGATTCCCTAGTGCTCAGAAGGTGAAGAATCAGCCTGCAATGCAAGAGACATGGGTTCTATCCCTGAGATGGGAAGATCCCCTGGAGAAGGGAATGGCTACCCACTCCGGTATTCTTGCCTGGAGAAGTCCCTGGACAGAGGAGCCTGGTGGGCTACAGTCCATGGGGTCGCAAAAAGTTGGACAAGACTGAGTGACTAATGCATTTTACTTCAGCTCAGGAATCATAATGTTTAAAAAAATATATTTGTAAATGGCATTATTTGATTCATAGGGGTTTTATGTGAATTAAAAAATAATTATTGGTGAAACCTGTGAAAGTACCTCCCATGAAACCTAGTACAGTAAATGTGAGACTTTATCTTTTATGTGACTTCTCACTAATTTAAAATGGGTACAAACAGGACTGTTTTGAGAGAGATAATGAAATCATCACCAATTAGGTGGGAAAGAATGCTGTGGTGGATACTGATGTCCATCAAAGGCACAGGAAGGAGGCAAGTGGTCTTAGTTCTCATATGGTACATCTTCCATTATTAAATAATTTATATTTATATTCCTTATTTTAGCTTCTTTCTTAATTTTTTTGCTCCCAAGTTATTTTAATTGCTAATTTTCTTGGATATGAAAAGTTTTAAGTTACTGATATGATTTGAACAGTTTAAAGGCATTATTAAGGGAATTCTATTTTTTTTCTCCTTTGTTTGAAACTTTTTTCTCGCTATAGGCACCAGGAGGTTGTTATCTCCTTTATAAGGCTTCAGCATACAAGCTTTGGGTGATGACATGGCAAGAATGAAGCAGCATGAACTCCTAAGTCCTTGTCTGTTTTATTTTTGATTCAGTATGTTGAAAATGAAGCTATTCAATATCCAAACATGTTCTTAACATATCAGTATTCAATTAAAAAAGGAAAAGATGTTCCTCATTGGCTAAGACTAGGAAAGCCATTGGCAAAATTTTGTCTTTGGCATTTTCCAGCTCAAGGATTAGTCCCCTTAACAATCACAATCACAGACTTATTATAAATAAATTTCTTCCAGTCCCCTAGTTCCATCCCTAGCCGCAGGGCTTTCATAACATAACTGAGAAAAGAGGCAATTTGTAGAGTAATTTTTCTATGTGTTCTGTCTTAACGGTCTACGCTCTGTGTCTTCATGCTCAGGAGTATTCGTGTTTAAAAAGAAGGAATGTTAAAACCAATAGGTGAATTTTAATAATTTGCAATCTGCCTGAGAGAGACAATTTTGCCAATTAAGCCTTCATAAGACCCTACAAATAAAATATTTCACAAACACACATACAATTTCTTATTTCACCTATTGTCAAGGTTGACTTTGACTATGAGATATGTAATCTTCTCTATGTAGTAGTCAAAGACATCTATAAATCTGTCATTGGGGTTCATCTACCATTTTTTCTTATCATTCATTTCTAAGTTGAAGTTCTCCTAGAACTTTACTAAATTTTGTTTAGTTTGCTCATTCTTATCACTATTTTTTTTCATGAATTTCTTCTTCTGTTTCCAATTGCTTTCTTTCTCTATTCTGTATATTTAAATCTTTCTCATCTTTTAATATTCAGACTGAACCCTGTTTTTACATAAACCAAGTGTTCATTGAACTCATCATTATGAATTAGACTGATATCATGAACTATATTAATAAGGTCAAAGACAATACAAAATCATGAAAAACAAGAAGAAAATGGAATATAGGATTGAATGATGTGGTAGACAGATTAATTGTCCTCCAACTAGTCACACTGTAATCCTTTGAACATGTGAATATGATAGGTTACATAGCAATATGAAATTTACATTGTAGATGAAATTAAGGTTGCTCATCAAGATAAGGAGATTTTCCTGGTTTATCCAGTGTAATCACAATAGTTCTGACATGACAGAAAAGGTCTTTATCATTTTGTTCCTTTATTGTGCCCATCTTTGGTTGAAATTTTCCTTTGACATCTCCAATTTTCTTGAAGAAGTCTCTAACTTTCTCATTCTTTTGCTTTCTTCTATTTTAAGCCTTGTTCATTGATGAGGCCTTCTTGTCTCTCCTTGCTAGTCTCTGGAACTTCATATTTAGTTGGGTGCACCTTTCACTTTCTCCATTGCTTTTCACTTCTTTTCTTTCTTCTGCTATTTGTAAAGCCTCCCTGGACAACCATTTTACCTCGCTGCATTTCTTTTTCTCTGGGATGGTTTTTTCCTGCCTCCTGTAAAATATTACAGGCTTCTGTCCATAGTTCTTTAGGCACTCTTTTTAATAAAGCTAATCCTTTGAGTCTATTCATCACCCCCACTGTATAGTCATAGAGGATTTTATTGAAGTCATACCTGACTGGCCGAGTGGTTTTCCCCACTTTCTTTAAGCCTGAATTTTGCTATGAGGAGCTGATGATCTGAGCCACAGTCAGCTCCAGGTCTTGTTTTTGCTGACTGCATACAGCTTAGCCATCTTCAGCTACAAAGAATGTCCAGTTTACCTTGATTCATGGACCTAACATTCCAGGTTCCTATGCAGTACTATTCTACAGCATCAGATTTTACTTTCATCCCAGACACATCCACAACTGAACATTGTTTCCACTTTGGCCCAGCCTTTTCATTCTTTCTGGATCTATTAGTAGGTGTCCTCTCTTCCCTGGCAGCATATTGGACAGCCTCCGCCCTGTGGGGCTCATCTTTCGGTTTCATATCTTTTTGCCTTTTTATACAGTTCTTGAAGTTCTCAAAGCTAGTATACTGCAGTGGTTTGCCATTTTCTCCTCCAGTATAATTGTGAGATAATAAATTTAGGTCATTTTCAACTTAGATGGTGGGATTGGATGGGAGGTGGGATGGAGATTCAAAAGCCAGGGAATATTTATATATATCTAGTGGTTGATTCATGTTGATGTATAGCAGAAATTAACACAATATTATAAAGCAATTATCCTTCAATTAAAAAAAATTGTGTCATTTCTAACCACTAGACTTATGGCAATTTGTTACAGAGGCAATAGGAAACTAATACAAGCATAATGAAAGGATCAGGATTCAAATAAGATATTGACAACTAAGTATAAGAATGATTAAGGTCTTATAGCTATTAAGGCCTTCTCAGGTGGTGCTAGTGGTAAAGAACCTGCCTGCCAATGCAGGAGACATAAGAGACACAGATTGGGAACTTAATACACACAGTCTGGTTCTAAAACATCTATTCTTAGCATGCTATTCTAAAAGAGGAAATCCATTTATTCTGTGGGATTGCAAAAGAAAAACTGGTATCTGAGAGGTGGAAATTACAGTGATTTACATTAGTTATGGTGAAAAAATAAAATTTAAAACAAAAAGCTGTCATTAGTGAAGTTAGTTGAGACTGGCAAAATGATTTGGTTGAGAAATGGTAGGGGTGTGCTTGAGCAAAGGCAGAGATTTATTGCTAGAGAAGGAATCAACTGTCCTGCGTGAGAAAATCAGGTGAAAATAAAGACATTAAGTAGTAGCTTAATTCCCTTGAGGAAGTAGAAATGTAATAGAGGAGGATCTGGGACAACGTGGTTCCTGGTCCTGGCCACAAAATAACACATTATCCCAGACCTGGGAGAACTTATCACTTCCAGGAAAGTAGAAAGGAAGAAAGCTGTATAGAACTGGTTACTATCATAAACATACACATATTACCCATATTAACAAGAAGTAATTCCATCATAGATTTTAAATTGCGGGCTTCCCTGGTGGCTCAGCAGTAAAGAATCTGCCCACAATGCAGAAGATGCAGGAGACGAGGGTTCGATTCCTGGGTCGGGAAGATCTCCTGGAGGAGGAAGTGGCAACCCATTCCAGTATTCTTGCCTGGAGACCCCCATGGAAGGAAGAGACTTGCAGGCTACAGTCCATAAGGTCACAAAAAGTCAGAAACGACTGAAGCAGCAGCTTATTCTAAATTGAAACATGAGGATAAATGAAGTTGCATATATGTATAGGACAAACACTTAGCTTACACTAAATCTTCATCCTGAAAGCAGCTTTAGGTCAAAGGAGCTGATTTTTATCTTGAATGCTTAATATTGATCCTGTAATTTGCAGTACTTATATCTGAAAATGTAGCTGTAAATAGAGAGTAAGAAATGATCCTTTAAACAACAAAATCGATTACTTCCATCCTATAACGTTTATTGGCTACATGAAACATAGACAAACCTTATTGACATTAGAAATTAGAAATTGGCATCTTCCTGGATTTAGAGCTAAGCAAATGATTTTTCTGTTTCAGAATCTTCTTTCATTTTGATTAGAATATCCATTAAGATTTACTTTCTCTTTATTTGAAAACCCTAGAAGTGCTATTAGGCAAGAGTAATATTTTCTGTCAAGTGCAATCCAAATGCTATATTGACCATATTTATAAGATTTTACTTTTTTGTTCTTACATCAAGTAATAAATTTTCTCAACAGTAGTTGGCTCAATATTTTGGTTAAAATATTATTTCACTTGGAGAATTATCCACACATTTAAAAATATTTTCTCTCTAAAACCAAGCAGCCAAATGCAGGGCCTGTGGAACACGGAAGAAAGATCTGTTTCTTCAAAATAAAGGGGCAAAATGTGAAACTGTGGTTACAAATGATCTGGACGTTTCCCTTTGGTTTGTTTTTAAGAACTTGTATTATTATCACTTTTTTAAAATCAGTCTTTGAAAACTCTTAAGACATATTGACATCTATTTATCACATATTTGAAGATACAGGGTAGGTGTGTGTAAGTGGTAAGGAAGGTACAAGATGTGGGAGATTGACCAGGGGAAAGAGAAGTAATAAACCCTCTTAACTAAAATTTGTCCTAGTGCCTTGAGTTGCTAAATTCTGTACTGAAATATGAATTGTAGAATTAGCTCTGAAACTTTGGGGACCAATAGTTTTTTACCTATATCTAAATCAGTCTTCCAGGGAGGATTGTCTTTTGTCTCTCACTATTACTAGTTCAATAACTTGAAGGTTAAATGAAAAAGAAATGAAAGTCACATATGCTTTATACTTGATCTCCCCCTCCTTCCCGCATCTACCATAGGTGGGTTCCCTCTTTGCTCAAATGGCACCTCGTGAGATTGTTCCTGCAGCCAGTTTTCAAAGTCTACTGTCTGTATGTTAAGTCTATCCTTGAGATCAAGAATCTTTTTCTTTTTTTTTCCCAGGAGGGCAAACAGGGCTCCGCCGTAGCCCACAGGCTGGGCTTTGTGCTTCTGGTCTGGATGAGGGAAGTGCAGCCCAGACTGCAGGGCTGGGAGAGGATGGGCAGGATTCGCTGAGCCCCAGGATAGCCCAGAAGGTCGGGTCCAGCAGCTGCTGCCACGAGCGCTCTTTGCAGAGGGAGTCAGATCTCCTGGGATCTCATTTCTGTTGGGGCCAGCCGGGGAGTCTCAGGAGGAGAAACACCTGGGTGCCTCTGGTCTCAGACTTGACCATGAGGAGTTTGGCTCACGTCGTCTGTCACACAAACCCCAATATGGATGAACACCTCACCCTGTGCCCCACACCCGAGGGTCACAGTTCAGTCCAGTCAGTCGTGTTCAACTCTTTGCGACCCCATGAACCACACAGCACGCCAGGCCTCCCGTCCACCACCAACTCCCGGAGCTTGCTCAAACTCATGTCCATCGAGTCGGTGATGCCATCCCACCATCTCATCCTCTGTTGTCCCCTTCTCCTCCCGCCTTCAATCTTTCCTAGCACCAGGGTCTTTTCCAGTGTCAGTTCTTTGCATCAGGCGGCCAAAGGATGGAGTCACAGTACACCCAGTGAAATGGCGCCTCCCCCAGGGGCCTGGGCAGGAGTGACTTAGTGATTAAGAATGGCCTTGATTATGTAAGCTCATCATGTAACATGTATCTGAAACATGAAAGATACTCAATAAATGCTTATTAAATGAAGGTGAGAAAAAATTGATTTTTGTAAGCTAATCTGTAGTCTCATTGTCTGTAAGGGCATTTCCAATGACCTTATTATCTATCAAGCAATGCTTTCTGATAGAATTTTAGATTTAGTTTTATCATTGAATTGTTGATTTTCTGTGCTATTTCTACTATTTTTGCTATTACATATAGTCAGTAGCTAGTCTCTGAAGATGACCTTTAACAATTTCTTCCCTCCTTTTATGTACATATCTCTGCTTACATCAAAAAGTAGAACCTAACCTTCCCACCTCCCCTAACCACTTTCGACCTTTGCTTTGGGATGGCCTTGTGACTGGTTTTAATCAAAGAATGTGCAGAAATGATGTTCTGGGATTTCTGAATGAAGGCTTGAAGAGAATTACTATCAGCTTCACTTTTCTGACTCTTGGAACCTAGCTTGCATGCTGTGAGGAGCCCAGATATGCAAAGTGGTCCTTGGAGGGTATTAAGAGTCTCTGAGGAACAGCCTCCATCTTGACATACTGACACAGCTGAGTCTCCAGATCACTGTATCCTCTGCAAACATCACATGGAATAGAACTGCCCAGGTAGGTTCAGGTGCTCACAATATTGTCAGAGATAACAAAATGGCTCTTATTTTAAGTTACTACATTCTGGGACCGTTTGTGACAAAGAAGATAACTGAAACAATAGACTTTTTTTTTTTTCCCCTAGCACATAAACACAGCTTCATTTTCTAGTAACATATGACTTATAGCTCAGGAAAGATCTCTGAGCTCAAGCATGGCTCTGCAAAAATCATAATATTAAGTTGCCTTGTTAATATAATATGCACTAACTGCTTTCCTACAATTATATGCACAAATGTTTCTTCCATTGTTGGTACTACATAGCCACAGAATGTATATGTTTTTTTCTATATGATTTGTATTAGAGATCACCCTTTACCCTGAAATATTTGATCTCCTCTGATATCATAGTGGTAAGAACACCTGATTTTTGTCTGGACATATAGCAGCTCGGGATGGAAACTGTATTTCTGACTTGCTGAGCAGCTGGTCAAAGAGATAGAAGCAGGAACATGCTGTGTAAACTCGTGGAGACCGCGTGCCTCTTCATCTCTTCTTCCTGTGAGTGGAAGATGGATAATAGAGTTAAAACATATCTTAGGTGAAGAATGCAAGATCATACAGCTGAAAAGGGACCTGAGTCCAACAGTGTGAGGCATCTGATTCACCTTGGGCTTCTCCCTTGGTTGAGACATCACTTCTTATTTATTTAACCCATTATTATCAATGTTCGCTAATACTTGTAGCCAAACCTTAACATCAGTAAAATAGCAAGCAAACCAGGTTATAGGCTGAAGTCATTTGCTAGTGGTCCACATTTCTATATCTTTTAAACTATAGATTGCTATAGAACATTGTATTCCTTTGCTGAATCAGTTTCCTTTATATATATATAAACAAAATCATAACCAACTGCAACTAATTTTCTTCTTAAAATGACATTCGCAAGTATGAAGACCATTTAAGTATCAAATTAACCCAGAATCTTTCTATTAGCAAAACATTTCAACAGTCTTTCATCTATAATAATACATTTGATGCAAAGCATAAACTATAAGAAAAGAAAAGAAATCAGTTGGGGGAAAGAAGATGTACGTTGATGTAAGTTATGCAAAATGAAACTTTCAGAGTAGAATGTGGGAAAGTTGAATGATGGTGTACCATGTATATCCACTAATAATACATATCCACAAATACAGAAGTTTTATTTAAAGGGTGGAGCTAATGGGGCAGCCCTAATTAATTAATTGTCACAGCAGTTAGCTTAGCATTAGGATGCCTGTGGGGGATGTTACTTTAAGGTACTAGTGCAGTATTTTAATACACAATTAAATCGTGCTGTTAGTGGCAGTGTTTGGTACTGTGTTTCTAGCAAAAAATGACAGAGACATAGGAGAGAATTAGAGTTAATATTATCTTTCAGTTCAGTTCAGTTGCTCAGTCGTGTCTGACTCTCTAACATGAAAAGTCTACAGGAATGTTTTGGCACCAATGCTCAATATCCCAACGTAATTGCCAACCCTCCCCCCCCCCCCCCCCCCGCTTTCTTTACCTATATCTCCACTGGGAAACAACTTTTCCAATTATAATCTTCCAGTTACCATGGTCTCATCTGTTATTAAGCTTTGTTTGAGTGATGACTGATAAACACTTATTTCCTGGATTGTTAACTGTGTCCCAAAGCCATGATGATATTCAGGAAGAAGAAGATACAAAAAAGTATATTTCAAATTATTTTTAATATCCAAGGATACTTTTTAATCACAATATCCACAAAAATTTTAAATTACCATAATACTCTTTACAAGCACACAGACAGATGTACACAGACACACGTGTGTGCCTGTGTGTGCTTGATCATGTTCAACTCTTTGTGACCCCACAGGCTGTAGCCTGCCAGGCTCTTCTGTTCATGGGATTATCCCAGCAAGAATACTGGAGTGGGTTGCCATTTTCTCCTTTATGGCTCTGAGCCAGCAGGGAAGCCCATACACACACACACACACACACACACACACACACACACACACAAATTATATTCTATGAATTATATTCCATAAAATACTCAGCAGTGCTCTTCATAAAATGAAGAGGAATGTCTCCATCATGTACATATTAACTTTATTTCACAGAGCACAAGCATACATATTTTTTGTCACGTTTATCTATTTAATGTTCTAACAAATGCCGCCTTTATTTATATATTTATGCAAAATCTTTTTACTTTTTCAAAAACCTTGTTGATTTCCTGTAGAAATGAATTTCAGAGTTTGATTATATGCACATATCTCTTAAAATTTGTATTTCTGATTGATTTAAGCAGCTTCCAGCTATTTCCTAATTGTTTTTTTTGAAATCAAACTGTATTTTAATGGAAATCCACATAGAATCAAACTATAGATGAGAAATATATGGAAATTTGTCCGCCTCTACCTATCTTCTTAAAAATGGAACTGCTTCACAGAAAACCCGTGAAAGAGGAACATGTGATTTGGGGAGGGCACCATGCATATTGCTTCTGTCACTAGAGACTTCTCAGCTACATGGAGACATGCAGCTCGGGATTTCCTCTTTCGTTGTGTATTAGTAAGTTTCCTCCTCCCCAGCTCCCACTCTGGTATTAGCTGGTGTCTGAGTTCCTTTAAAAATGACGAGCTAATGGGAATGCCTTTATGGTTCCACTGTTCTTTTTTTTTTTTGACAAGGTCATAAATTTCACCGCTAAGACAATTTTGTATGTGGAAGCGAGTCCATAAAAGTTTTATATGTGAATAAGGCAGAAGTATCAGAAGGTTTATAACTCTACCGAGCACCCTGATTGAAATCTGAACTTGGTTCTATGTTCCAATCTTGTTTTCATAAGCTCACATCTTGATCTGTTTCCCTGCTACAGGGCACAAAAGTAGGAACAAGACTAGCTTGCAAAGTGAGAATTTGTAAATTTCTTTCTTTCGAAGAAACCAAAGAAAATAGTTTTCATGCAGTTAATTATTTAAGTCATTCCAGTGGCAAGGTTTTTCAGAAATAACTGTGATGTTAGTACTGGATTTCTTTGTAAAAATGACACGAGCAAAACTTGTCATTCATCAAAAAAAAAAAAAAAAAAAAAAAAAGTATCGTAATACTCTGTCAGTTTCACTTCATAGTACCTGCTGATTATCAATGAGGAGAAAATGGACCTGTTTCCATGGCCATTCCCTAACAGCAATGCCAACTGATGGCTTTCTTTTGAGAACTTTCTGCCAGGCTGGAATTTTTCACTGGCACTCCTGTTTCCTGGCAGGTTTTGGCCTCCACAGTGCCAAATTGAAAAAGATTCATTATTCTCCTGGGCATTACTAACTCAAGAGGCAGGCAACAATGCCAGAAATTTCATGAGCAAAATACAATCGATCTCATATGGTATTTCTAAAATCTGGTTTCCAGACTCTGGAGATTTAGATAAACAATGTAATTTTGACGTCTGCCCCCTCTAAATTGAATCCAATTGAAACTCAGAAATTTTGAAGCAATTTTTTCCCCTTGTTTTGTGTATGTATTTTAAATTTTAAACTTAAATTTTCTCTGCTCTTATATAGTTTAAAATTATTGCCTATTTTCTTCCTTTAAGTTTTTGTCAGTACAGTGAGAGATGAAGTGGTATTTGAGTAATAACATGTTTTTAATACAGGAGATAGATGGGCCGGAACAGGTAACTCACATTGACAAGTGCAGTTTTGGGTTTCAGAATGGAATAGAATCGAGCAATATGAGTGTGCATGTCTGAAGTCATTTCAGGTATTCACTTGGGCACCTGTACAGTTTTCCTTTTACATGCAGGGATTCATGGGAAGGGGTAAGATAGGGTGAGCAGAAAGAAAGACTTCTACTTTACCAGATTCCTTAGGCTAGTTTTGTTTACAGTGAAGAAACAAAATTTATTTGCTGGCCTACTGAAAGGTGTATCCCTTTTATTGTGGAAATTAGTTCTTTGATAACAAAAATGTGTACAAATTGAACGTATTCTTGAGTGTGGTCATTGGATTCATAAAGACCATCTACAGTTAAGTATCACCTGGAATGCCTATGGTAATTCAGTGTATTGAGTACACTTTTCTGTGAACCTGTGGGAGAGAAAAAATTAAGCCCTTATTTTCCATTGAACTGATAGCACTTTGAAGGATAATGAACTATAAAAGAAGTAGATAGCTACTATAGGCTTTATTTAGGTAGCTTGGGCTGGAATGTTGTTATTATATAAAAAATATACTGTTGTCAATCCTACTGTAAAAAAAAACCAAAAACACTGATTTCTGATAAATGAAAAGAATGGGCTCAAGCATTATTGTAGCACTAACAATAGAACCATCACTGATTCATACACGTCTCGTCTTTCCTAGAAACTCCAAAACCTATTTTCTATTATTCGTATTCTGTCATTTCCCTGCCTCAATGAACTTTATGTAAAACTTAATTTGGACTACAGATTTTATAGCAAATATGTACATTTATATATTTCCTAAAGTTGGATTCGTTTATCTGGACAGATGGTCATGCTAGATGAACACAACAATGTGCATAAATGCTATGTAGTATGGCCAAAGTATAGAATGTTCTCTTTCATAAAAAGAGTTTTGTTAAGGAAAAGTCACCACATATAACGGGGGAAAAAAGCATACTTTGCCCATGTGTTACTAATTTTTCAAAAAAGTTATTGAACACATATCAGTGTGATAATGATCTTTTCTCTTTGACTAAAAGACTGATCATTATGCATAGTTGAATTCCAGTTAGTATTTTATTTTAGTAATTTTTCACTCAAATTTGCGAGTAGGGAAATACTATTTATTGAGTCTGCATTTATGCTAGGAATCTGACGTGCTAAATCATTTTAACCTTATCTTTTTCATAGAGGTGTTATGATATTTTACAGTTGAGGAAGCAGCCTCAGAGGCATAAAATACTTTGCACAAAGATGGTGAGTGGGAAGCCTGGTGTAGTGATCATTCTTAAAGCACACCACCCACAGAGTTGTTCTTAGAACCTTTGGTGGCACTTCATTACGCACAGAATAAAATGCAGATCTCTAGGAGATATCTCCATAAATGGATTTCATTCTATGTTTTTCTTTACATTATAGCCTCTAAATTTGGTGTTACAGCTGCACACTGGACAACTCGGCATTTTCTGAAAATATTCTGAGCTTTTCTATCTTTGTTCTTGGTTCATGCTCCCCTCCCCACCCCGTCACCCATACAGAATGCTCCTTTTCTTTATCTCAACCAGTGTGGAATAATTATTATACCTTCTCAAGATCACAAAACAATGTTCCTTTACTACTAAAAACCCTCTATGCAGTATATCAGTTATGTATAAGTCTGCTTCATTGCTTCTAACGTTATAAATTCTTTAAGAGAAAAGTTGCATTTTACTTATAAACATCCTTTGTTTTACCCATTATAATATTTTGCATAAATAGCAAACATCCAATAAATAGGTTTAAATGGCTTTCTAGTTGGAAAAAAGTTATAAATTAGCCTTTGTGTACTCAGAGAGTGTACATTAGTTCAGTTCAGTTCAGTCTCTCAGTCGTGTCTGACTCTTTGTGACCCCATGGACTGCAGCACACGAGGCCTCCCTGTCCATCACCAACTCCCGGAGTTTACTCAAACCCATGTCCATTGAGTCAGTGATGCCATCCAACCATCTCATCCTCTGTCGTCGCCTTCTCCTCCCACCTTCAATCTTTCCCAGCATCACAGTCTTTTCAAATGAGTCAGCTCTTCGCATCTGGTGGCCAAAGTATTGGAGTTTCAGCTTCAGCATCAGTCCTTCCAATGGATATTCAGGACTGATTTCCTTTAGGATGGATTGGTTGGATCTCCTTTCAGTCCAAGGGACTCTCAAGAGTCTTTTCCAACACCACTGTTCAAAAGCATCAATTCATCGGCGCTCAGCTTTCTTTATAGTCCAACTCTCACACCAGTACATGACCACTGGAAAAACCATAGCTTTGACTAGATGGACCTTTGACTAGATGGACAAATGACTGATTAATTTAATAAGGGTAATCTAGAGGTATATAATGCACATATTCTAGAGACATCTCTAAATATTCATTGGAAGGACTGATGCTGAGGCTGAAACTCTGATACTTTGGCCACCAGATGCTAAAAACAGACTCATTGGAAAAGACCCTGATGCTGGGAAAGATTGAAGATAGGAGGAGAAGGGGCCAGCAGAGGATGAGATGGGTGGATGGCATCAATGACTCAATGGACATGAGTTTGAGTAAACTCCGGGAGTTGGCGATGGACAGGGAAGCCTCGTATGCTGCAGTCCATGGGGTGGCAAAGTCAGACATGAGTGACTGAACTGAAAATATTCAGCATGTATTTAACAATTTTCTATAATCTATTTTATAATATTTGTATTAGTTTCCAGAAAGCTCTTCCTCACTATCAAATGCTGAAAAAATTAATATTATGAAGGAAACTTTTAAAAATTATACTAAGGAAACATAATGTATCTTTTGTTCTTTATGTCATTCTTGTAAAACCAGTAAAATTACTAATTTTTGTTATCCCAGATATACCTTTGACATTTTAAGCCTAATGTTTAATCATTTAGTCATAGTAACAACTGCCAGGTATGGAAATAATTTTTATTATCACTACTGGTGATGATTTAGTGTTTCAAGGATTTATTAGGTCAGATCTACATCTGGCTAAGAATTTTTATTTTATTTAGAGATACAGATGATTCATCTCAATTTACAAGAAAAATGTATCTACTTGTTCCACCACTCCACTATTACAACTTTCTCCATATTCTCGAATACAGTGTTGTGACTTCTTAAAATGTTAATAACCACTGACATTACCCCCCTAAATCTACAATCAGCCTCAGAGGGATGAAAAGACAAACCATATGTCACTGACATGCTGAAATCAGAGCCTTGGTCTTCCAAATTTATACACAGCGATTTTCCTGGACATCATGCTAACTGGCGTCATACCAGATTCATGACAGAAAGATAAACACAGAAAATAATACATTAAGTGATAAAAATAATAATCAAGCTTGACACTCATTTTCATTTCTCTTTTTAGTAACTAAATTAATTCTGGAAACAGAATGTAGTCCAATATGTGTAGTAAAAAATATCATATGTTTAACGTATTTTCTGTTTATTTATTTCAAGATGTAAGTTTTCTTTGAAGTATAAGCTCGGCATTTTGTGTTGAGTCTCTAAAGTACAGAGGGAAATGAGAGTCTGCCCAAACACCTCTGATGAAGCAAGCAATCTTTGAACTAGTTTTCTGTTTAGGTGAAAAATAAATGATTGTAATTTTGATTTGAACAAAATTCAGCATGTTTTATTGTTTTATTTTCTAGTGATGCATTCTTTACAATACAACAAACAAAGAGCAAAGCCAAAACAGAGAAATAAGTAAACCAAAACTGGTATAGTAAATGTTAAGAACCTTACTTATGTTTTGGATTAAAAGTTGGAAATATTTGCTGCCGATCCATAGTAAGGTTTCAACATATTTTAGCAATTAAAATACTAAACAAATACCTGTTACTTTATTCTATCATTATTTTAGTAAACTAGAGCTAGCATTCATATTAAAAATTTGATTTTTATGTATATACATTATAAAATGAATACTATATCAGTTCAGTTCAATTCAGTTTAGTCACTCAGTGGTGTCCGACTCTTTGCGACCCCATGAACCACAGCACGCCAGGCCTCCCTGTCCATCACCAACTCCCGGAGTTTACTCAAACTCATGCCCATCAAGTCAGTGATGCCATCCAACCATCTCATCCTCTGTCGTCCCCTTCTCCTCCTGCCCCCAATCCCTCCAAGCATCAGGGTCTTTTCCAATGAGTCAACTCTTCGCATGAGGTGGCCAAAGAATTGGAGTTTCAGCTTCAGCATCAGTCCTTCCAATGAACCCCCAGGACTGATCTCCTTTAGGATGGACTGGTGGGATCTCCTTGCAGTCCAGGGGACTCTCAAGAGTCTTCTCCAACACCACAGTTCAAAAGCATCAATTCTTCTGCACTCAGCTTTCTTGATAGTCCAACTCTCACATCCATACATGACCACTGGAAAAACCATAGCCTTGACCAGACAGACCTTTGTTGGCAAAGTAATGTCTCTGCCTTTTAATATGCTGTCTAGGTTGGTCATAACTATATAATATATACAATAAGAATGTATAATATGATATATGATCGACTAATACATAGTTGCTACAACATATAATTAATTATATGTGCATATCCATGATCATGTATATATGATGATATGTATATATCATAAATATATATGGATATAATTGTTTTTAATATATTTAATATATATTTATATTATATTTAATATAATTGTAATTATAATTGTTTTAATAACTAATTGTATATAATATATTCATATGTATATCTGTGTATAGTTATATGCATACATCTATGATATATGTCATGGATAAATAATATAATCATAACATATCATATATAGGTTATATAACATAATCATGTGAAATATGATTGCATTATATTACTATAATATTTGTTATTATGTTTTTAGAATTATATTATAAATATAATTAATATAATATATGGGCTTCCCTGGTGGAATCTGCCTGGAATAAAGGAGACCAGGTTTGATCCCTGATTGGGAAGATCCCCTGGAGAAGTGAATGGCTGCTTACTTCAGTTTTCTTGCCTGGAGAATTTCCATGAACAGAGGAGCCTGGCAGGCTACAGTTCTTGAAGTCACAAAGAGCTGGACAGAACTGAGCTACTTTCATCTTTCTCACACATAATATATAATTAAGTATGTGTAGTTATATGTGTACATCTATGATATATAATAATAAAATATATAATATACCACATTATAGTAATATACACTATAATTCACTATAGATGTGTATACATGTATCTAATATATATTATTACATACATATATTGTAGATACATGTATATACACACACACCACAGCTTTCTTATTTACTCATCTGCTAATGGACACTTAGATTGCTTCTGTGTCTTGGCAGTTGCAAATAATGCTGCCATGAATACATGCATTGGAGTGCACGCATTCTTTGGAATTAGTGGGCTTGTTTTTTGGGGATATATCACCATGAGAGGAACTGCTATCTCACATAGCAACTCTATTTTTAGTTTTTTGAGGAAACTCCATACTGTTTTCCACAGTGATTGCATCAATTTACTTTCCATTCAACAAATTAGGAGAGTTCCTTTATCCTCATATCCTTGCCAAGATTTTTATCAATGTTCTTTTTGATGATAGTCATTGTGACATGTGTGAGTTTTGATTTCCACTTACCTGACCATTTTCACTTACCTGATGATTTCAGATGATGAGCATTTTTTCATGTGCTTTTTGGCCATCTGCATTTTGGAAAAAATATCTATTTAGTTCTTCTGTACATTTTAAAATCAAGTTATTTGTTTCATGTTGAGTTGTATGAGCTGTTTTTATATACTGGATATTAAGACCTTATTGGTCATATTATGTGCAAATATTTTCTCCCATTCAATAGGTTGTCCAGTCATTTTGTCCATGGGTTCCTTTGCTATACAAAAGCTTTGAAGTTTAATTAGGACCTGTAAATAAATTTAAAATTTATATGGAAGCAGAAAAGACCTCAAGTAGCCAAAACAGTCTAGAAAGGACAGAGCTGGAGAAAAAATGCTCTCTGACTTTATGCTATAGTACAAAGCTATAGTAATCAAAACCTGTGCAAATCAAAGTTTGGTACTGGTACAAAAACAGGTACATAGATCAATGGAACAGAGCGGAAAGTCCAAGAATAAACCCATGCACTTATGGTCAATTAATCTATGACAAAGGAGGCAAGCATATATAATAGAATAAATATTGTATATTTATTTACTTAATGGCAAATAGATGGGGGAAAATGTAAACAGTTACAGACTGTATCTTCTTGGGCTCCAAAATCACTGCAGATGGTGACTGCAGCCATGAAATTAAAAGACACTTGCTCCTTGGAAGAAAAGCTATGACAAATCTAGACAGCATATTAAAAAGCAGAGACATTACTTTATCAACAAAGGTCCATATGGTCAAAGCTATGCTTTTTCCAGTAGTCATGTATGGATGCGATGGTTGGACCATAAAGAAAGCTGAGCACTGAAGAATCAGTGCTTTTGAATCATGGTATTGGAGAAGACTCTTGAGAGTTCCTTGAACTGCAAGGGTCTCAAACCAGACAATCCTAGAGGAAATCACCCTGAATATTCATTGGTAGGACTGATGCTGAAGCTGAAGCTCCAATACTTTGGCCACCTAATGTGAAGACCTGACTCATGGGAAAAGTCCCTGATGCTGGGAAAGATTAAAGGTGGGAGGAGAGGGGACAACAGAGGATGAGCTTGTTGGATGGCATCACTGACTTGATGGACATGAGTTTGAGCAAACTCCGGGAGTTGGTGATGGACAGCGAAGCCTGGTGTGCTGCAGTCCATGGGGTTGCAAAGAGTCGGACACGACTGAGAGACTGAACTGAACTGAACTGATTTATTTAATAAACACAATCTTTTCATTAAGTGATGCTGGGAAAACTGTACAACCTCTTAGAAAAGAATGAAACTAAAACACTCTTTAACACCATAAGCAAAATAAACTAAAAATGTATCAAAGACCTAAATGTAAGATCAGTTACTGTAAGATGTAAGATGTCAGACACTGCCTTTAGATCATATCTCTCCCTCTATCTTGGGTATAAACATTAAGTTGAAAAAAATAAACTAATAACGAATATTAAAATGTATTAATCACTTCATAAATAAATTATCTTAATCAGCAGCAAAATTTATATACTTCTGATAAAACATATTGATTGACACATCAAAATGCCTAGTATTTTAAAAGCTATTATTAAGAAGAGAAAATGTCATGTAGTTTTGATTCTCATATTGGGAATGGAGTATTTATATCTCCATGAAATTGCTTTATGGAAAGGGTTTGCAAATGACAGTTTAGAACCTTCTACATCACCTCATCATTTAGAATCAAATCACAAAAAATTTTAAATTAAGCTTGCCTGTATCTGTAAACTACAAAATTTGAATTTTAAATATTAGCTAAAGAAAAAAAGCCTTTTTCTATTTGATTAACATGAATTTTAATTTCAATGCATACTTTGCTACATTACTATATATGTACCTTTGGCTCCTACACCCAATACAAATATTATATTTTAAAAGTAACCGACCAATCATGTGTGCACATACATAATTAATTCAGTCCAATAAAATAATATTCACCACCTTTAAAATGAGAAGTATTAAATTTTGTTTTAGAGTATTAGCTCAGTTCAATTCAGTCGCTCAGCTGTGTCTGACACTTTGAGACCTTATGGACTGCAGCATGCCAGACTTCCCTATCCATCACCAACTCCCAGAGCTTGCTCAAACTCACATCCATCGAGTCGATGATGCCATCCAACCATCTCTTCCTCTGTCATCTCCTTCACCTCCCGCCTTCAATCTTTCCCAGCATCAGAGTCTTTTCAAATGAGTCACTTCTTTGCATCAGGTGGCCAAAGTATTGGAGTTTCAGCTTCAGCATCAGTCCTACCAATGAATATTCAGGACTGATTTCCTTTAGGATTGACTGGTTTGTTCTAATTGCAGACCAAGGGACTCTCAAGAATCTTTTCCAACACCACAGTTCAAAAGCATCAATTCTTCAGCACTCAGCTTTCTTTGTGGTTTAACTCTCAAATCCATACATGACTACTGGAAAAATCATAGCTTTCATTATACAGACATTTGTAGGCAAAGTAATGTCTCTGCTCTTTAATATGCTGTCTAGGTTTGTCATAGCTTTTCTTCCAAGGAGCAAGAGTCTTTTAGTTTCATGGCTGCAGTCACCATCTGCAGTGATTTTGGAGCCCAAGAAAATAAAATCTGTCACTGTTTCCATTGTTTTCCCATCCACTTGCCATGAAGTGATGTGACCGTATGCCATGATTTTATTTTTTGAATGTTGAGTTTTAAGCCAGCTTTTTCTCTCTCCTCTTTCACTTTCATCTAGAGCTCTTTGCTTTCTGCCATAAGTGTGGTGTCACCTGCATATCTGAGGTTGTTGATATTTCTCCCGGGAATCTTGATTCCAGCTTGTGCTTCATCCAGCCCAGCATTTTGCGTGATGTACTCTGCATATAAGTTAAATAAGCAGGGTGACATTATACAGCCTTATACTATATACAATATACAGTCATAATATATAGTCTTTTACTACGGATTTTACTAATTAATTTTAAAATATAACTGTAAGAAAGTATTAATTTAAATATTTCAACTTCTAATTACATTTGTCAAACACACTATTAAAATGATAAAATTATATTTTAAATTCCTTTTTGTGTTCAGTGACTCTGCAGAAAAAATCTTGGCATGCATACAAAACAGAGAAAAGACAAGTATATGTGGAGCATAGTGGTTGAACATGAATGCTCACTCAGTCATGTCCGACTCTTTGTGACCCCATGGACTATAGCCCACCAAGCTCCTCCATCCATGGAATTTTCTAGGCAACAGTACTGGATTGGGTTGCCATTTTCTTCTCCAGGCGATCTGCCCGACCCAGGGATAGAACCCAGGTCTCCTGCGCTGCGGGCAGACACTTTACCATCTGAGCAACCAGGAAATCCCTTAAAACGTTAACCCTAAATATACAAAAATTTTGATTACAAAATACCTTATCTTCCACTGCTATTGAATTCAATGCTCTGTATGGTGGGCTAGGTGTCTTTCGTTTGTCCCTCCAGAAGTGCACTTCATCCTTCTCACGCTTTCTGCCCTAGAATACTGTCTTACATGATGACATCCGAAACGCATGTTCAGTGATGTTAGTTTCAGCCATGGTGGTAATGTTTACTCCGTGGAAACTCAAATATGCCTTGATTCAGAGGTTTCCTGCACCCCTCTTCTAGCCCAAAAGCTGTGGGTAGACAATTACTAGCATAAAGCGCTAACTTATGCCTATGATCAAGGCTCTTAATTATATCAGTTCAGGTCAGTCACTCAGTCATGTCCGGCTCTTTGCGACCCCATGGACTGCAGCACTTCAGGCTTCCCTGTCCATCATCACCTGCCAGAGCGTGCTTAAACTCATGTCCATTGAATCGTTGATGCCGTCCAACCATCTCATCCTCTGCCGTCCCTTTCTCCTCCTGCCTTCAATCTTTCCCAGCATTCAGGGTATTTTCCAATGAATCAATTCTTTGCATAAGGTGGCCAGTAATTATATAAATCATCATAATTGATATAATCATAATAATCATCATAATTATATAAATCATCATAAATTTAAGCTAAGAATCAGCATTTTAAGTGTGTGTGTGTGTGTAGAAAATTAAAAGGAAGTCATGGGAATTATCTGTTAATGAGAATTCTTACCACTCTTCTCTGAGTGGGAAAAACAAAAGTTAGATTGGATAGAATTTATGATGAGGCACAATAAAATGGCAGTTTTCTCTAAAAATTGAAATAACTTATTGTTATTTGGTAGTCTATTAACTCAAGTGAATTATAGGATAATCTAAACACTGTTAAATGAAAGAAATTTTACTTAAATTTTTACAATAGGGAAAATATAACATGATATTTATTCATGTTAGCCTTACTACTTTATCAATATTTACTGATTCAGATCCAGTTTCCTCACTCTTTTGGAGCTGAATAGTTAAAGCACCAACTATTTGAAGGACTATGTACAGTTATTGAACTGTTGGACAAGAAAACAAATATTAATAAAAACTCTTAGTATTAATGCTTACTGTTGAAAACAGCACATTCATAGAACAGAAGGGGTAGACGATTCCTTGTTTTACCACATTAACACTGAAGCTTTTTTATTTAAAATAATACCCTTGAGGATAAATAATACCCTCAAGCATATAACAACTAAACTATAATGCCAAGGTTTCTTAAAGTTGAAATAATGTGCTTATCAAAGAAAGAAATAACTCCAGTTAAATACTTTTCTCCTGGTAGCAAGAGCTGTAGTGAAGATATATCACAAACAGATGGTGCAGAGGATGTGAACCGGCTGGATGATGGGAGGACAGTATTGCTATACCAGAATAAATTCCTGCTTGTGCCTGAGGATGGAACTGCTCGGAGACAGATTGGCGTTAGAAACACAGAGATACCTGCCATGGATCTCGAAATATTAGAAAAGATTGAAGATGAATTTGAGGTGCATGTTTTGTCTAAAGCAGGTAGTCAGTCACATTCTTGCTGTGATTGTAATGTGATGGCAATCTCATGGAGCTTTGTAGAACCAAAAAACCCTGCGAAGCTTAAATAAATGCACATCTACAAATTCCACCAAGCACTCCACACAAGTTTCTGCAAGCCAAGCTTACTTAACATATGGCATGTGGGCTTGCAGACCCTTTTATATGTGTAGATCTATACGCAAAAAGGAGGAGGGATATGGAATTGAAATGTGATAATTGTCTCTTGTTCTTTTGAGTGTGTCTGTGTGCAGCAAGTACTGATGCGGATTAAAGGGAGCAAGAAGGCAGGAGGCCTCGTTCACTATAGTCATCTGCTTGCTGACTACAGTCGTGAAGAATCAGATTCTTGAGTGTGTTAATCGTTTTCTTTCTGAAGTGTAAGGCTAAAGATAGGCAAATGATGTTTACTTGTGTGCAAGTTTAAGTAGCATAGTATCAGTACAGTTTTAGGTGGATTTTGCTTGATTTGGCATACAAGTTAATTTTTTGAATTAAAACTTTAAAGAAGGGAAATTTGAGGTTTATTTCAACATGAATTCAACTGAGTATAACATAAAATGGTTTACATATTTTTATTTTAAAATATTTTGGACTTAAAGCATCAAGAAATATGGTTTCATTAAAAAAGCATAAGGCTATAACTACTTCCCTTAGTTTATCCTCCCACTGACCACTATATCTTAAATTATGTTAGGATTCTATTCATCAAAGTCCCTGATTTTAAAAAACAGTACCTTAGTGGACATACAAATGTTTTATAACAACTTTGTTCCTATTTGAAAATGAAAGATACTGTCAAGTTAGTATTTAGAGAGATTTGAAGAAGAAAATTTCAAGAGGCAGAGTCTGACAAAATGAATCATAAAACAATCTGTTTTTAAATAAAAGATAATTTAGAAAGCTTGAAGACTGGTAAGCAGTGCCATGCAAAAGTGTTAATTGACTACAGTAAATATTATGTGTAAGGCATGGAGCAGTTGATGGTGGGAGTGTCAGGAACCTTTTTTTTTTTTAATTAGCATTTTTATTGAAGTACAGCATACATATGGAAAATGTTCAAATCATAATTACACAGTTTGGTAATTTTTTTTTAAATCGGAGAAACCCACATAACCAGCACTTGGATCAAAAACCAGAATATGTCTAGTCCCCAAACATTTTCTCTTATACATTACTCAGTCATAACATCCACTCTCAGGAATAACCTGTACCCTGAATTCTGGTACCATTGGCTAGTTTTGCCTGAAACATGGTCCTTTTAAACTGTCTTTGTGCTTACCATAATAACATTCATACAGCACTTACCGTATGCCAAAAGACTACATATATTAAGTTATGCAGTCCTTAAAACAACCCTGTAAAGTAGGTGTCATTATTATTATCTAGATTTTATGGATTAAGAAGTTGAGGCTCAGGGTATTTAACACATCCTGTAGTAAAGGTAGAAAAGGACAGAGCTTGGAACACATCGTTAAAACTTTTAGACATTACACTAAGAGAACCCACTTTGATTTTTATTGACTTACATGAATATTTTTTGATCCTATAAAACTTTAATTCCTTTGAGAAAAATATTTCCCAATGCAAAGCGCAGAGGCTAAAATATTTCTTGTCACAGTATTTGCCTTTGTATATGTACTTATTGTATGAATATATATATATATATACATACATATGTATATATTTATAAATAAAAATTTCATTGCAGAGTTTAAGAACATGGGAGAGCATTGTTGGAGTAAAATTTACATAAATCTTCTATTGAGAATCACTGCAAGTCACTATTACTGATGGGAATCTATATATGCTGAGGCACAGAAGAATGGTTGAGAAAGATTAACCTTAGAGAGGTGAATGTAATCCCCTTTCCCATCTCCAGGGGATCTTCCCAACCCAGGGATCAAACCCAGGTCTCCCGCTTTGAGGGCAGATTCTTTATCAGCTGAGCCACCAGGGAAACCCAAGAATACTGGAGAGGGTGATCTTATCCCTTCTCCAGGGGATCTTCCTGACCCAGGAATCAAACTGGGGTCTCCTGCATTGCAGGTGGATTCTTTACCAACTAATCTATCAGGGAAGCCCAATATAAATTTCATTGCAGAGTTTAAGGACATGGGAGAACGCATTGTTGGAGAAAAATTTACTTAAATCTTCTATTGAGAATCATTGCAGTGCCAAGCCACTGTTACTGGTGGGAGCTATATATGCTGAGGCACAGCAGAGTGGTTGAGAAACATTAATCTTACAGAAGAGAATGGCACATTAGCATCACTTTAGTTACAACTCAGACTCTGAATTCAGTGATAGGATATAGCAGAAGTATAATATAGCTCAGTGAAATGAGCAGTTAGTTCTGTTGGGGTGGATGTGGGAAGATTCAGGAAGTTTTCAAAGAAACAGAAATTACTTTATGCTAGCCCTGGAAAGAGATAATAGTGTTCAAATAGAAAGAACATGAAGCAGAGTAATAGTACACTCAGGCACATAGGACCACTAATTGGGAGTGCTGAGACTAATATGTATGCTTTTTTAAAAAAAATTGAATGGGAAAATATAGAAAAGATCGACAGTAATGGTTTGGCCTCTCAAACCATATACTGCAAACAGGTGGTTTTTTTTTTTTTTTTAACTAAAAAAGGGGTCACATCTAATTTCAATGTAGCATCCTGAGTCAAATCTTGGAACTGAAGAGACCTGAGTGAAAAATTCAAGTAATACTGGGGCTTAGGTCATCCTAATTTACAAATTTTAATCTCTTAGTTTTGACATATACTATGGAGAAGGAAATGGCAACCCATTCCAGTATTCTTGCCTGGAAAAGCCAATGGACTGAGGATCCTGGTAGGCTACAGTCCATGGGGTCACAAAGAGTCGGACACGACTGAGTGACTTCACTTTCACTTCACTTATGGTATTATAAGATGTTAACATTAGGGATGAAGGGTGAATGAAGGATACAAGGAACATTCTATGTATATATTACTTATGCAAATTTTCTCTAAACCTAAATTTATTCAAAAACAAAAGTTTGTTAAAAACTAAAAAGATAGCTGTCAAGCAGAGAGTTTCTCTATTTTGTCCCTTCTTCCCACCATTCCTTGGCACGCACCTGTTTGCTGAGTGGCCACTTGCAGGAGGAAAGAGCAGAGGAGCTTCTCTGTTGTCGCCTTACTGAGAGGAGACAGCAGGGAAACTTTATGGAGCTGTTGAATCCTAATTAATTTGTTCTTTCTCACCTTCTTCATCACCCTTCCCCAAGGGGAGCACATCTTGAAAAGGGGAATGTGTCTCAATCAGCTCTGGTTGCTATAACAAAATATCACAGACTGGGTAACTTAAACAACAGGGATTTATTTCTCACGGTTCTGAAGACTGGAAGCTCAAGATTGAGGGGCCAGGAGGATGTCTATGCATTGAGGGTCTCTCCTTGGGTTACAGATGTCCTCCCACAGGCCATCTGCCTTCCCTCGGTCTGCATGGGTAGACAGAGAGTGAACTCTTCAGTATCTTTTTAAAAGGACGTTAACTTCATCATGAGGACCTCATCCCTCATTACCTCATCCTAATCATCTCCCAAACATTCCATCTCCAAATGCTATCAAATTGGAGGTTAAGGCTTCAGTATATGAGTTTATGAGGAACACAGTTCAGTCCATAACACTGTCAGGCGGAAGCTTACTTAGCAAATGGAGATGGATAAGCTGATGGTAAGGAGCATTCCCACGTACGCCAAACTTGCAGAAGAAGCAGTAGCTGACACTTAAAATATTCTTTGCTCTGATCAAGTATCCACTTTGGGAAACAAGAACGCACAGCAAATATACAGATATCTGAATAGTAAAACCAGAAGAAACAGGATTAGTGAACTAGAAAAATATAATCATTTTTATATTGAGTAACTCTGTGGTTGATAAGGTAAATAAGATATAGATGAGCTGGTCTCAAGCAAACACCCACGCCAGTCTATTGCAAAATGGCCTAGGCTCATGTACACCAAAAAAAAAAAAAAACCAAGGAAAAGACTTAAGGGTACTGTTAGGTTTCCACAAAGACTGGTGTGATGCTCTCTGCCAGGTATTATCTTCAGTAACTCCCCAGTGTTGATCTGGTAAGCCAACCCACTCCAGTATTCCTGCCTGGAGAACTCCATGGACAGAGGAGCCTGGCAGGCTACAGTCCATGGAGTCGCAGAGTCGGACGTGACTGAAGCAACTTAGCAGGTAGGCAAAAGCCCATATATTCTTGTGCTTCCCAGGTGGCTTAGTGATAAAGCATCCGCCTGCCAATGCAGGAGACATAAGTCATGCAGGTTCGATTTCTGGGTCGGGAAGATTCCATGGACTAGGAAATGGCAGCCTGCTCCAGTATTCTTACCTGGAAAACTCCATGGGCAGAGGAGACTGGTGGGCTACAGGCTCCGGGGCCTCGAAGAGTCGGACACAGCTGACCAGGCGCACACACAGACATTCAGTAACAGATCTCTGTGTCGACTGTCCTAACTGTATTCAATTCACTTTCAAACCCATAGATAAGCAAATGCTATTAGTATTTCCAAGAATTGCTTATTTCTAGTGCTTCTATCAATATAAACCTATCAATAACATTTGTTACTACAATGACCATCAAGATAAAATATTTAAATGCAATTGATAAGTTGGAACAAATACATAGGAGTTTACTTATAATACATGCAAAATCACTTCTCTGCAGGAAAATATGGAACATTCAAAAAAATCAAACTAAACTACAAAGGAGTCCTTAATAATAGCCAAATATAATCATCTTATGGCGTAGGTTCTTTGAAGACAATGTAGTAAAATATTAAACTGAGAAAAAAACTAAAACTTCTTTCTGCTTAGAAACTAAAAATATATACCCTTATTTAAAAGCATACGGCAAGCTAGCAAACATTTAAAATAAAAAAAAAAAAACACATGAGAAACGACATATCAAAATAAGCATGAAGAAGAAACTAGTGAAATCAAGAACAATAGCCATGCAAAAAAAAAACAAATAGCTAAGAAAATTGGAAGATAGTTTTTGAAAATGTTAATAAGATTTTGCATCTTCAGCAAAGCTGATCAAGGAAAGAATAAAATAAAACAGAAATAAAAAGGAGAATGAATGAATGGATATTAATTCAGAGAAAACAATTATCAAAAGCCTAAAAGATATCTTGAATAACTGCATAATGCTTTGTTTGGAAACGTATATAAAATGAGTAACTGTCTGGGAAACTATGTAATTTCAATACTGATATAAGAATTAAAAAAGCCAAATAGATTAGGAACAATGGATTTCCCAATTCCAGAGTATTCAAGAAATAGTAATAGAAATAGCCACTGTTTGTATAACATTTATACATGCCAAGCATCATTTCAAGTCCTCTACTTATATTATCACATTCCTTCCCAATAATTATAAGCGTTAGACATTACAATTGTTTCCATTTTACAGATAGGAAACTGGACACACTAATTTGTAAGTCTGTTTCTCAAGGTCATAAAACCAACACTAGGCAAAACATGAATTTATGACTTCCAGTCATTTCAGAGTCATTTTCTCAAATGGTCTATAATCCTGCATCTCTAAATTGAAATACATTACTTTATTGATTCTACAATGCATTTTTTCACACTCTATTATCTTCAAAATCAGGATACATCTTTTACTGAGATACTTCCTGTTGGCCAGGCACTTTTTGTTTTTTTTTTAATATAGCACAGATTTAGATGCTGTTCCCAGTGTCATAAATAGAAAAAGATTATAACTGTCAATATTTCGGTCAACAAGTCATTTGAAGAAGAAATATGAGTCCTGGCTGTTTATTGAAAACCTTTGATTGAGACTTTATAATAAACTTATAAATTTTTAGCCTCAAAATTTACAAAATGGACATTAGTGTCTTAGAAGAAATCATAGAGGTGATAGTGCTACATCAACGCTTTTGTTACTACAAAGGACAATGTTGTCTAGGAAAAATGTGTATTAATGACTCAGTTGAAGCTAAATTATATGTATCTCTAAATAAGTTTAAAAGAATATTTTTAAAAGATATACAATAAAATACAAAGGGATGACCTGAAGAAGGAAATGGCAACCCACCCCAGTATTCTTGCCTGGAGAATCCCATGGACAGAGGAGCCTGGCAGGCTACAGTCCATGGAGTCACAAGGAGTCAGACACGACTGAGCGACTAAATGACAATAAATAGGAAGACAGTCACTGTGTCATGGCTCACTTAACAGTATTTTTATTTTTAGTTGTGTCATGCTACATAAATTAAATGTACATTTTATAATTGTTGGCATCTTGGATACAATGAAATATGGTAATATGCAAAGACTTCAACCCACATGGCAGAGACTTCAACCAAATATCTATTACCCTTTCCTTTAATAATTGGACTACTCTTCTTTGCTCTTCCCCTCTCTGTTTCCTTCCATTTTAATCTGAGTATGCCAAAACTAACTAAACACTATAGTCCCTAGCATCCCTAGAAGTTAAATGAACCCATATAACCACATTCAAGCTAACGTATATAATGAAAGTGATGATGCAACTTCTAGATTGTTCCCCTAAGGGGAAGGATCACCTCTCTTCCTTCTTCCAAGTTGAGGGTAGCCTCTCAAACAGTCATTTGACATGGAAGCCACATTTTGAGATTGTGGAACCCAAGATAGAAGGAGCTAACTCTGTGTCTTATGATTAATGCAGCAAATAGGCCTTAAATCATACCCAAAGACTCCTGAGTTTTTTAATGAAGATAAAGTGAACTTGTGTTTTTTTCCTAGAAGGTTAGATTTTTATCTAAAGTTTATTTGTTAATTAATATTGATGTGTTATGAAATTATTATCAAAAACACAAGAAATCAGTAAATATATTTTCAATGGAGAGATATTTTCTGAAAAACAAAATTCTTCATTTTGATTACACAGGAAACAGACTAAGGTTGAAATCACAACTACTGAATTGTTATACCGATAGAGGCATAATAGTTTTCCTTTATAGCTTCCTCCTCCTTGGTGGATCAGCTGATAAAGAATCCTCCTGCAACGCAAGAGACCAGGGTTGGGAAGATCCCCTGGAGAGGGGAAAGGCTACCCACTCCCGGATTCTGGCCTGGAGAATTCCATGGACTGTTTAGTCCATGGGGTTGCGAAGAGTTTGACACAATTGGACGACTTTCAATTTCACTTCACAGACTAAATTGTGAAAACCAGAAAATCTGATGCCTTGTAATGCATTATTTTTGAGACATAGGAGGAAGAATCTCTTTAAAATGAAACTTTTTTCCCACTGTTGTCAATTATAGGTGTGATTTTTAAATTTGCCAAATGTGTGTAGTGTGTATGTACACAAATGTACATGTGGGTGAGTGGGAGAGATAGCCATATTTTTATAATAGTTTTTGAAAGTAGAACCTTTTTATCTTGCACTCAACCAAAGAAGGCATGCTGTTTTATAACATACCTTTAGGAAATGAGATATAAGATTTTACTAAAGAGGTTATCTTGACAAAATTAGTGTTGGGTCACTTCCAAGTTCTCACTTGCAATGTAATACGTTCTGAAGAGAGATGACATTTTCATCTGGAGTCAGCTATTTGGCTAATATGAGAAGTCAGTGGGTAAAGAGTTACATCAAAAACACATAAAGCTTAATAGGCAAAACTCTTACCGAGCCATTATGATATGTCAGTGAATTACTTTGTTTCTTAAATTAATTATTGCCAAAAAGAAACTCATTTTGTTTGTCTCAAAAAGTGAACATTTTACAGCATAAATTGCAATGGTATTACATAAAAGCATAACCATATTTCTACAAATATAACTGTTTTTAGGGATCATATTACTATTAACTAAGGTAGTATTATTATTCATCATGATACTCCCAGTGTGCTGGGACTGGTGATAAGGACTTTGCATACATTTACATTCATCTTTTTATCTAACAATGAATGTGTGTGTGTGTGTGTGTTAAGTCGCTCCAATCATGGGACTCTTTGCGACCCCATGGACTGTAGCCTGCCAGGCTCTTCTGTCCATGGGATTCTCCAGGCAAGAATACCAGAGCGGGTTGCCATGCCCTCCTCCAGGAGATCTTCCTGACCCAGGAATCAAATTCCCGTCTCTTATGTCTCCTGCATTGACCAACAGATTCTTTATCAATTGTGCCACCTGGGAAGTGTGAATAACAATGAATGAGGTATCACAATTCTTTTTTCAAGAAGAGGAAACAGAGGTACATAGAAATCAACTTGTCTGGGATCATTCCAATAGTAAATAATAGAGATAGAATTCAAAATCTAGTCTGGTTTCAAATCAAACCTTTTTCTTCTATATCAGAGATTCATGTTTTGGCCAAAAGTCAAATACAGAAGATATGAAGAGTTTTAGTATACTTTAAATGATAAAAGGAATTCTAGATTGAGTAAAATAGTTGAAAATTATTTAGCTCATATACGAAACATATCCATGCAAGAATACTTATTTATATTAGGAATAAAATTCCCAATGCTGCCTAAATATTATCTCAGGCTAACTTTTCTGTATATTTAACTGTACATATTATATTTTCTGGCTATGTGAAGGCAATCACTCACATATAGACAGATAGAGTTTATACTTGTTTCGGTAATTATCTTTCTTCTTTATGACTTTAGGTGTAAGTTATATTAATGTTTTTATTATGTGTTTACACAGGCAGATTGTAGATATTAAAATAACAGATGAGGCTATTCAGTTTCTAGAATTTTATCAAAAGAAAGTACATTATGTAAGAATGAATAATTAGCATTAGTGTAGACTTAGTTTTACTGAAAAAGAACATTTCTTCAAAGATAGTTTGAACTATATGGGAATAGAGGACACAGCTGAAAGCTAATATATCTATATTATAACAGGACAGCCCATTTAAAGCAATATGACGCTCATTGAGTACATGCAAATGACTTTTAAGATTATGAAACCTGCCTTGTCTTGCCAAGGACAAATTGAATGGCCTGCTACTCCACCAACTGTGTTGTTTCATATAAGAATTAACTTCCATCCTCCTAAATCATTAGTTTATAAAATTAAAGACAGTTTTTTGGCAGAAATTAACTGAGGTTCCAGGTGGTGTCTCTGTATTTTTATTGACACTACAATTAAAACTACCACTGGTAATCAGAACACTACATTAAAGAATAAATGTCATAGTTAGGTAAATATCTAGGGTTTAAAAGGTCTATGCTTTTCTGCTTATAATAATAGTAGAAAATTTTTATCAGGGAATTCTTATATTCATTGGTAATATTTTCAAATATTAATGACTCTGCTGTCCATAATTTTTCAGGAAAATTGTTAGCCTTCTATACTTTATTGACATTTTACATTTAATACAAAGATAAAAAAAAAAATCGCTCACTTCCCTCAGTTTAGTAGTAAACTTAATTTTTTACAGCATTTTTATATTCACAGAAAACAGTACCTGAAACTTACTATTTATCCCCAGACACCACACACACACGATCTCCACCACATCGACACCCTCCCACCACAGTGGCACGTTTGGTACAACTGATGAACAGACAGGGAAACATCCTTATTACCCAAATTCACAGTTTGTATTACGGGTCCGCTTTGGTGTTGCACACTCTAAGGGTTTTGACAAAAGTGTAATGATATGCATCATCGTTATATAGTATCACATGGAATAGTTTCATTGTCCTGAAAATCCTTTGTGCTCTGCCTATTCATCCCCCTCTCATGCTTAACTTCTGGGAACCATTGATCTTTTATTACTTCTATAGTTTTGCCTTTTCCAAAATGTCATATAGTTGAATTATACAGTATGTAGCTTTTTCAAATTATCTTCTTTGATTTAGTAATATGGATTTAAGATTCCTCCTTGTCTTTTCATGACTTGACATTTCATATCTTTTTATCACTGAATAATATAATATTATCCAAATATATTGCATTCACCTACTGAAGGGCATCTTGGTTGCTTCCAAATTTAGAGTATGAATTAAGCTTACCTAAACACCTGTGTGCAAATTTTTGTATGGACACAAATTTTTAACACATTTAGGCTAATACCAAAGAGTGTGATGGCCGAATCATTACATTAAGAGGATGTTTAGTTTTATAAGAAAATTCCCAACTATCATCCAAGGTGACTATAATACCTTGCATTCTCACCAACAGTAAATGAGAGTTTCTGTGGCTCCATATCCTCAAAAACATTTAGTGTCATAAGTGATTTGGATTTTGGCCGTTTTAAAAGATGTGTTGTGGTATCTTGGTTTGCTTTTTTTTTTTCCAGTGGGTTTTGTCATACATTGATATGAATCAGCTTTTTGAAGTCTCATTTCTCTCTTCAAATATTTCCACATTCAAATTCTGTCTTTTCTGATGATACAAACTGAAGGTAAAAGGTTGGCAGTTTTTATCAAAATTTTAAGTACAAGTTAGGGAATTGGGTGTCAAATTGTATCAAGTTTTTAGAGTACAGAGAACTTCTTTCCAGTAAAATACCATGGTTAAAAACACAGCATATTAATTTTATGGACTATGTGTGAAAAGCATATGAACCAGGTGTACTCATGTGACTTTGGGCAATCAATCTCTCTGAACTCAAGTTTTGTTCTCTGCAAAACAAAAACAATAAAGTGTTGATATCATAGAGTTATAAATATAATTAAATGAGTTAATATAGGGAAAGTATTCAGAAGAACACCACAAATAGTGTACATGTGTTAATATTAAATATTAGATATTATTTTTATTGTTGTATATAATATATCACAAAGCATAAAAATACTCAGAGAGTTACTGAACTTATGTTGCTAAGTGGTGAACTCTAATACTATAACTGATAAAGAAACGAAATAAATCTATAGTAGAAAATTCAAAAGTAAAAGATTCTTTAGACAGATAACTAAAGAAATATAACTAATTACTATTAAATTGATTAAATTAATATCGATTAATATATAATTCCAAGTCTTCCACTGTCATAGTGGAAGTGTCATAGTAGCTTCTTACCTTAAGAATTCAAAGATAATTAAATATTAAAAATGCTAAACAGAAAGAAAAAAATATACAATTTGTATGGAAACACAAAAGACTCTGATTAGCCAAAGCAAAGAAGGGCAGTACCAAAAAACATTCTGACTACCACACAATTACATTCATTTCACATGCTAGCAAAGTAATGCTCAAAATTCTCCAAGCCAGGCTCCAACATTACGTGAACCAAGAACTTCCAGATGTTAAAGCTGCTTTCAGAAAAGACAGAGGAACCAGAGATCAAATTGCAAACATCTGTTAGATCATAGAAAAAGCAAGAGAATTCTAGAAAAACATTTACTTTTGCTTCATTGACTACACTAAAGACTTTGTGTGGATCATGATAAGCTGTGGAAAATTCTTAAAG
This sequence comes from Dama dama, assembly GCF_033118175.1. Taxonomy (NCBI): domain Eukaryota; kingdom Metazoa; phylum Chordata; class Mammalia; order Artiodactyla; family Cervidae; genus Dama; species Dama dama. The sequence goes on from NC_083701.1 coordinate 72,413,782, forward strand.
AGATGAGAACACCAAACCACCTTACCTTCCTCTTGAGAAATCTGTATGCAGGTCAAGAAGCAACAGTTAGAACCGGACAGGAACAATGGACTTGTTCCAAAGTGGGAAAGGCGTATGTCAAGGCTATATACTGTCACCTTGCTTATTTAACATACACGAAGAGTACATCATGTGAAATGCTGGGTTGGATGAAGCCCAAGCTGGAATTAAGATTGCTGGGAGAAATATCAATAACCTCAGATTTGCAGATGACACCACCCTTATGGCAGAGAGCAAAGAGGAACTAAAGAGCCTCTTGATGAAGGTGAAAGAGTAAAGTGAAAAAGCTGGCTTAAAACTCAACACTCAAAAAACTAAGATCATGGTATCTGGTCCCATCACTTCATGGCAAATAGACAGGGAAACAATGAAAATAGTGGCAGACATTATTTTCGTGGACTCCAAAATCACTGCAGATGGTGACTGCAACCATGAAATTAAAAGACACTTGTTCCTTGGAAGAAAAGCTATGACCAACCTAAACAACATATTAAAAAGCAGAGACATTACTTTGCCAACAAAGCTCCATCTAATCAAGGCTATGGTTTTTCCACTGGGCATGTATGGATGTGAGAGTTGGGCTATAAAGAAAGCTGAGCGCCAAAGAATTGATGCTTTTGAATTGTGGTGTTGGAGAAGACTCTTGAGAGTCCCTTGGACTGCAAAGAGATCCAACCAGTCCATCCTAAAGGAGATTAGTCCTGGGTGTTCTTTGGAAGGACTGATGCTGAAGCTGAAACTCCAATACTTCGACCTCCTGATGTGAAGGGCTGACTCATTTGAAAAGACCTTGATGCTGGGAAAGATTGAGGGCAAGAGGAGAAGGGGACAACAGAGGATGAGATGGTTGGATGGCATCACTGACTCAATGGACATGAGTTTGAGCAAACTCAGGGAGATGGTGAAGGATAGGAAGCCTGGCGTGCTGTAGTCCATGGGGTCGCAAAGAGTCGGACATGACTGAGCGACTGACCAACAACAGCCAAAGCAATCTTGAGCAAACAAAATGGAGCTGGAGGAATCAGGCTCCCTTACTTCGGACAATACTACAAAGCTACAGTAATGAAAATAATTACTACTGGCACAAAAATTGACACTTGATCAATGAAACAGGAGAGCAAGTCCAGAGATAACGCAAGCACCTATGGTCAACTAATCTATGATGGGGGAGGCAAGAATATATAATGGAGATGAGCAGTCTCTCAATTAATGGTGTTAGGAAAAATGGACAATTACAGGTTAAAGAATGAAGTTACAACATTCCCTAATACCTTGCAAAAAAATAAACTTGAAATGGACTAAAGACCTAAATGTTAAGACTGGGTAGTATGAACATCTTAGAGGAAAGCACAGATGGATTTATGCCTTGCTGACATGAATTGCAGCAGTATCTTTTTGGATCCACCACCTAGAGTAATGAAAATAAAAACAAAAATAAACAAACAGGATCTAATTAAGCTTAAAAGCTTTTGCACAGCAAAGAGAACTAGAAACAAAATGAAAAGACATCACACAGAATTGAAAATTATATTTGCAAACAAAGCAACTAACAATGAATTAATCTCCAAAATATACAACAGCTAATGCAGCTCAATATTAAAAAAGCAAACAAATCAATAAAAAAAATAAGCAGATGATATAACTAGACATTTGTCCAAAGAAGACATACAGATGGCTAAAAAGCACCTGAAAATGTACTCAACAGCACTAATTAGCGAAATGCAAATCAAAACTAAGATGAGGTGTCAGCTCACACCACTCAGAATGGCATTCATCAACAATCTACAAGCAATGAATGATGGAAAAGTTGTGGACAAAAGGAAACCATCCTACACTGTTGCTGGGAATGTAAATGGGTACAACCACTGTGAGGACAATAAAGAGGTTCCTTAAAAAACTCAATATAGAATTACCATTTCACCTAGCAATCAGACTCCTGGGCATATACCTGGAGAAAGCTCTAATTTGAAAAAAATGCATGCACCATAATGTTCATTGCAGTGCTATTTACAATAACCAAGACATTTAGAAGCAACCTAAATGTCCAACCTAAATGTCCATTGACATAGGAATGGATGAATAAATGTGGTACATATATAGAATGGAATATTACTCAGCCATGAAGGAGAACAAAACAATGCCATTTGTAGCAACATGTTATGTTAAAAGGATGTAATCATTATTTAAGAGGACATAACATGTCCAAGGAACTCTCAAGAGTCTTCTCCAACACCACAGTTCAAAAGCATCAATTCTTCGGCACTCAGCTTTCTTCACCGTCCAACTCTCACATCCATACACGACCACTGGAAAAATCATAGCCTTGACTAGACGGACCTTTGTTGGCAAAGTAATATCTCTGCTTTTTAATATGCTGTCTAGGTTGGTCATAACTTTCCTTCCAAGGAGTAAGTGTCTTTTCATTTCATAGCTTTAATCACCATCTGCAGTGATTTTGGAGCCCCCAAAAATAAAGTCTGACACTGTTTCCACTGTTTCCCCATCTATTTGCCATGAAGTGATGGGACCAGATGCCATGATCTTAGTTTGCTGAATGTTGAGCTTTAAGTTAACTTTTTCACTCACCTCCTTCACTTTCATCAAGAGACTTTTTAGTTCCTCTTCACTTTCTGCCATAAGGGTGGTGGTGTCTGCATATCTGAGGTTATTGATATTTCTCCTGGCAATCTTGATTCCAGCTTGTGCTTCTTCCAGCCCAGCATTTCTAATGATGTACTCTGCATATAAGTTAAATAAGCAGGGTGACAATATACAGCCTTGATGTACTCCTTTTCCTATTTGGAATACTTTGGCCACCTCATGCGAAGAGCTGACTCATTGGAGAAAACCCTAATGCTGGGAAGGATTGGGGGCAGGAGGAGAAGGGAATGACAAAGGATAAGATGGCTGGATGGCATCACCGACTCGATAGACACGGGTTTTGATAGGCTCCAGAAGTTGGTGATGGACAGGGAGAACGGGTCTGTTGTGATTTATGGGGTTGCAAAGAGCGGACACGACTGAGCAACTGAACTGAACTGAACTGAACCATTTTGTTAGAGGATGTTTAGCTTTATAAGTAAATTCCCAATTTGGGAATTGCAACATGGATGGATCTACAAACGGTCATACTGAGTTCACTAAGTCAGACAGAGAAAGACAAAGAAATGATATTGCTTATGCATGGAATCTTAAAAAAAAATGGCACAAATGAATTTATAAAAAAAAAAAAATAGAGTCATAGAGGGAGAAAACAAATCCTGGTTGCCAGAGGCAGAAGAGGGGATAAACTGGGAGACTGGGATTGACATCATCACACTTCTATATGTAAAATAGACAACTAATAAGTACCTTCTGTATGGTACAGGGAACAATCTACTCAATACTCTGTAATGACCTATATGGAAAAATAACCTAAAAGAGAGTGGATATATGTATATGCATAGCTGATTCACTTTGCTGTACCCTTGAAACTAATACAACATTATAAACTATACTCCAATAAAATTTTTAAAAATAAACGTTGAACAGATATGTCATTTTATCATTACATTTTATATTAAATTAGAAAATTTAAGTCACTTAAGCCTTAAAAAAGTAATTCTTAAAAAAATCCCCCTGTGAGATTTTAAGCTATGAAAAATAAAAGTACAAAACGACCTATTAAAAATTTCTGAGTGAAGAATTGGATTTCCCCAATCTATGGCCTTGTTAACCCACATGTGAACAGGGATGAATGAGAAATAAACTAGTTCTTAATAAAACTATAATCCTGTCATAGAAAAACTCAACATCTGATTGGATAGAGATAGTCATTTAGAGAAGAACTAACACCTATTCTGCTCAAACTTTTCCAGAAAATTGCAGAGGAAGCAAAGCTCCTGAACTCATCCTATGAGGCTACTATCACCCTGATACCATACCAGACAAAGATACCACCAAAAAAAGATAATTATAGGCCAATATACTTGATGAACATAGATACAAAAATCTTCAACAAATTTCTAGCAAACAGAATCCAAAAACACAGTCACAGGCTCATATACCACAGTCAAGTGGGATTTATCCCCAGAATGCAAAGATTCTTCAATACACGTGCATCAATCAATGTGATACTCCATATCAACAAATTGAAACATAAAAACCATATGATCATATAGATGCTGAGAAAGCACTTGACAAGTATGACACCTATTTATGGTAAAAAAACAAAACAAAACCAAAAACCCTCCAGAAAGTAGGCAAAGGAGGAACCTAATTCATCATAATAAAGGCCATATATAACAAACCTACAGCAAACGTTATTTTCAACAGCGAAAAATTGTAAGTATTTCCTAAGATCAGGAACAAGACATGGGTGCCCACTGTCACCACTGTTATTCAATATAACTTTGGAAGTCCTAGTCAAGGCAGTCAGAGAAGAAAAAGAAATAAAAGGAATCCAGATCAGTAAAGAAGTAAAACTCTCACTGTTTGAAGATGACATGATACTATACATGCATGCATGGTCACTTCAGTCATGTCTGACTCTGTGCAACCCTATGGACTGCAGCCTGCAAGGTTCCTCTGTCCATGGGATTCCAGGAAAGAATACTGGAGTGAGTTGCCATGCCCTTGTCCAGGAGATCTTCTTGACCCAGGGATCAAACCTGTGTCTTTTACATCCATCTGCATTGGCCAGTGGGTTCTTTACCTCTAGCACCACCCGGGAAGCCCATATACATAGAAAATCCTAAAGATTCCACCAGAAAATTGCTAGAACTGATCACTGAATATAGTCAAGTTGCAGGATATACATTTAATACACATAAATCCCTTGTATTCCTAATCACTAACAGTGAAAAATCAGAAAGAGAAGTTAAGGAAACAATCCTACTCACCACTGCAGAAAAAAGAAGAAAATACCTATGAATAAACCTAAATAAATTTACCTAAATAAATAAAAGACCTGGATGCAGCTATAAAATGCTGATGAAAGAAGTCAAAGATGACACAGATGGAGAGATATACTATATTGTTGGATTAGAAAAATCAATCTTGTGGAAATGACTATACTACCCAAAGTAATCTACAGATTCAGAGCAACCTCTATCAAACTACCAATGGCAATTTTCACAGAACAAAAAAATTCCACAATTTGTATGGAAACACAAGAGACCCTGAAAGCAGAGCTGAAGGAATCAACTTTCCTGACTTCAGGCTATACTGCAAAGCTATAGTCCTCAAGACAGTATGGTACAGGCACAAAACCAGAAATATAGACCAATGGAATAACACAGAAAGCCCAGAGATAAACCCACACACCAATACGCACCTAATCTCTGACAAAGGAGGTGAGAATACTCAACGGAGAAAAGACAGCCTCTTCAATAAACTGTGCTGGGAAAACTGAACAACTACATGCAAAAGAAGGAAATTAGAACACTTTCTATCCCTGCACACAAAAATGAACTCAAAATGAATTGAAGACTTAAATGTAAGGCAAGAAACTATAAAACTCTTGGAGGAAAACATAAGCAGTACCCTCTTTGACATACAGCACAGCTAGATCCTCTTTGACCCACCTATTAGAGTAATAGAAATAAAAACAAAAATAAACAAAATGTACTTAATTAAACTTGAAAACTTTTTACAGACCAAAGGAAATAATTAACAAAATTAAAAGACAAACCTCAGAATGGGAGAAAATAACAGCAAATGAAGCAATTGACAAAGGATTAATCTCCAGAATATGCAAGCAGCTCCTACAGCTGAACATCAGGAAAACAAACAGTCCAATTAAAAAAATAGAAACCCTAAACAGATACTTTCCCCAAGAAGACATACAGATGATTAATAAACACTTGAAAAGATGCTCAACAGTGCTCATTATCAGAGAAATGAATGCAAATCAAAACTACAATGAAGTTATCACCTTACGCCAGTCAGAATGGCCATCCTCAAAAAGTCTACAAACAATAATTGCCGGAGAGACTGTGGAGAAAAGGGAACTCCCTTCCACTGTTGGAGGGAATGTAAACTGATACAGCCACTATGGAGAACCCTATGGATATTCCTTTTTAAGGAAAACTATGATATGACCCCACAATCCCACTACATGATTCCATTCTAAATTTAAGAGCAGTGAAAACTCATCTATGGTGATTGAAGTTATAGGATAATGGGCACATCTGTGGGAAGAGTGATATTGTCTGGGAAGAGAAATGAAGGAAACTTAGAAATGTTAAGTTTTCTTTATCTTGACCTGTAATATGTACACAATTCACATAGCTATACACTTCACATTTTACATATATATTACATCTCAAAAATTGAAAATATGAAAACAATTAGGACAAGATGGCCATGGCCAGGCAAAAGATGTTTGGATCCACATGTGAGAAGTATTAATAAAAATAATAAAAAAAAAATCAGAAATTACTATATTGGAAAATATTTTGAAACTAGTATCAATAATAGTTGTTAATGGATGTAATTTAAAGAGTGAAAGACATCAGTAAAAGATGGTAATGGTGCTTTTTTTAACTTTAGAATTGATAGATGATAGTCAAATTATTCAAATTGGAGCGGTTTGGAGTAGAAAGTTTCAGGAAAGGAATAACTTAAATTTTACATGTCTATTAAACCCTCAACTGGAAATATGAAACATTCTGTAGATTAGAGGTGATGTCAGGGATGGTGATGTAAATTTGATGACTTCAACTCATAGACTGAAAAGCCATGGGATAGATGAACAGCATATATTAGAGAGATGAAGTTAATAATATAATAAATCTATATTTATAGATGAGCTGATCAATAAAAAAGATATGGAAGAGTAGTTACAGATAAAAATTTTGAAATTAGAGTCTGAGTTCAAGCTATCTCCCATACACACTATCTGTGTGATATGAGAAAATTCCCTATTTTCATTGTTTTCATTCCTCACCTGCAAAACTTCTTAGGTAATAGAATCTAGGAAGTAAATACAGGGTTAAAGTAGATATAGGGTTAAAGGAGATATATATTGTCCATTTTACATTGTAAATTTTCAATACTGGCTAGTTATAATCTTTTTAAATCACCAAAAGTAATTACAGTCAGTTGACAGAAGAAAAAATATTGCTAAGTAAAATGAAAAGCTGTTAGCTCTCACTTGCAAATAAAATAAAAGGGAAGGGAACAAATAAAGCAAAAATGATATATTATTTTTTTACCCATCACATTAGTAAAAAAATTTGTTGACAGCAATTTTATTAATATTTACCAAAGACTGTTTGCAACCAAGATAGCCCTTCAAAAGATAAATGGAAAAACAAACCATGCTACATACATCCATGCTGCATAATGGGATGTTATTCAGTGATAAAATGAATGAGTTATCAAGCCACAAAAGACATAGAGTAACCTTAACTGCATATTGCTTAGTTAAGAAGTCAGGCCTAAAAGACCGTTTAAGTGTATAATTCCAACTATATGACATTCTAGAAAATAAAAACTACAGAAATACTAAAAAGACAAGAGGTTTCCAGAAGTTCGAAGGGAGGGTAAAGAGATGACCAACCTAGACAGCATATTAAAAAGCAGAGACATCACTTTGCCAACAAAGGTTCATCTAGTCAAAGCTATGATTTTTTCCAGTGGTCAGGCATGGATGTGACAGCTGGACCATAAAGAAATCTGAGACCTGAAAAGTTGATGCTTTTGAACTGTGGTGTTGGAGAAGACTCTTGAGAGTCCTTTGGACTGCAAGGAGATCAAACCAGTCCATCCTAAAGGAAATCAGTCCAGAATATTCATTGGAAGGACTGATGCTGTAGCTGAAACTCCAATATTTTGGCCACCTGATGTGAAGAACTGACTCACTGGAAAAGACCCTGATGCTCAGCAAGATTGAAGGCAGGAGGAGAAGGGGACGACAGAAGATGAGATGGTTGGATGGCATCACCAACTCAATGGGCATGAGTGTGAGTAAACTCTGGGAGTTGGTGATGGACAAGGAGGCCTGGTGTGCTGCAATCCATGGGGTCTCAAAGAGTCAGACACGACTGAGTGATTGAACTGAACTGAAAGAGATTAATAGGTGGAGCCCAGGGTATTTTTATGATAGTAAAACTATTCTGTCTACTTCAGTGGTGAACATATGAATGTATTAAAACTCATAGAACTGTACAACATAAAGGATCCTAATGTAAATTATAGATTTTAGGTAATGATAATAATTCAATATTAGTTCATCAGATTTAACAAATATTCTACACTAATGCCAGATGTTATGGAGAAACTGTGAGCAGAGGAGAGAAGTGGTACATGGGAACTCTCTGTACTTTCTGCTCAATTCCATGTATACATAAAACTGCTCTAAAAATAAAGTCTACTGATTTTTTAAAGTAAGCCTTTTAAGGTCATAGAAGCCAGAACAATGTGAAGCAGATTATTCTCCAGTTGAGTGATGTTTAAATCAGACAAATCCATAGTGTCCATGAAGAAGGTAAACCTTCTCTGCAAGTTACAAGCAGAATCAAGTTCAGGACCTTTTGACTAAGATGGTGCAGTGTAAGACCTAAAATCAAGGCCCAATATTATGTGTTGCCTTGATATCTGATGAAACCAGGAGGGCCTTAAATGGTCTACTGACAGATTCCCCTCCCCACTCTGCCACCACGAACAAAGTCCCCATCCAAAGGACGCTTGTTACCAAGGAGACTATGCAGAGTGCCTGACTATCCCTGTGTGACAAGTTCTAGTTCCCTGCTGATCTGCAGAATTATTCCAACAGCTTAATTCCATCCTTCCATGGAAACCACGAGTCACCTCATCCTCTTGATATTACAAAGCCTGTCTCTTACGCTCCCTGGCTGTTCACTCGGTTACTAAATGCAGTCCCAGTGCGGTCGGCGTGGCATGCAGGGTCCTCTCCCTTGCACTGTGAGTGTATGTGATTACTTTAATTCTATCAGTCACATCTGCCCAGTGCTGAGTGTCGTGTGTCCAACCATCCTCCTAACCCTGGAGTAGGAGTCCCTCTCTCACCAATGGGATGGATAGAAGAGGTTAAAACAGATCTTGTCTATGAGGAAAACAGTAGGGAGGAGGGACTAGAAATCCCAATGGCCTCCAAGTACTCAAGATTCCCCCCCCAGGAATTGAAGAGGCAGGGGGCATTCATCTGAGTTCTCTAAGCATTTTAAGATTACTAAGGCATACTCTGAAGACCCACCAGCTGGTCTAGCTAGACAGGGGTGGCTGCAATTGAAACACAAGTTAAAGAAATTCCTGCAACTGCTGCATTCATTGGTGTTTCTCTAGTGTGCACTCTCCAGTGTATGATTTATGGCATATGGATTCATGGTTAAATTATTTTCTACATTCACCATATTTATAAGCATTTTACCTAGTGTGTATTCTCTGGTGCTGAGCAAGTATCTATTGTAATTGAAGGCTCTCGGTTACTCATTGCACTTGTAAAGCTTTTGTCCAGTGTGAAAGGCCTCCTTCCCCCTTGCTACTCGTGTGTGGCTCCCCTTGCCACAAGTGAGGCATAGGTCTATGTTTGAGAAGACCTAAGCTGGTTGGGAAAGCCTTATCACCCTCCTCAAGTGTGAACAAGATCTATGGAATGTAGACTCTAAAGTTCTTCAAGATTGAGACCCTCTCCTTCTTAAAGTTTTCTCTCCACTATGTAGCTTCTGTGTTGAAGACTGCATTGAACTGGAAGCCTCTCCCACGTACCCAATACACTGGGTCTAGATGCACAGTTAATTGGAAAATATCTTTCAAGACAAGGCTACCCATTGCACTGAAGTTGGCTGTCATCTGGGCACAGGTAACTGCCTTGGGAGTTCCACCCATAACATTCCACATACAAAACTCTGCTCAGAATGTGCCTCTTCCGCCTTCATTCAATACCCAAAACTAAAGGTCAGGACCCCTCAAGACTTCCTTGCTGTAATTGGAATCATGCACTCTTTGTAGGAACTGTCACAGACTGGGTGACTTAAGCTACAGAAATTTATTTGCTCCCCATTCTTGGGGTTGGAAGTCCAAGATCAAGGTGCTGGCAGCTCAGCTTTCTCCTGAGGCCTCTCTCCTTGGGTTGCAGGTGGCCGCCTACTTGCTGTGTATGCAGATGGGGCTTCTCTGTGTACGTGTAATCCATGTGTCTCTTCTTCTTTTAAGAACAACAGGTTGAACTAGAGCCTCACCTTTATGACCTTGTTTAAACTTATGCCTCTTTATGAGCTTTATCTCCAAATACAGAGCAGAGTAGAGCTTCAACATATGATTTTTGTGTTCAGTCCATGTGGACAATTCAGTCCCTAACAGGCACCAAGAGCTCTCCCCGCTGCCCTGGTCCAATCTCTTCTGGAACCTGGAAGGGACAAGTCTTCTGCACGCCCCCCTGAAGTCATGTATAAGGTCATAGGAATCAAAAAGCAGGAAAAATAATCACTGGTATACAGTTGCTTTTTAATGATAGAATTTGGTTAGAAGTGGGAAGGGGAAAAAGTGATCTCATACACAGTTGTGAAGAATATGAAATTTTAATTCTCTTATAAAGGTCCACTTCATAAGATGTAGCAAAATTTTAGAATTCTGCATACTTTTGGAATCAAAATAATATTATTTTTAGGTATTTATTTAAAAAAAAACACTGGACATTCATAGATATTAGTTGAATTTCTTTTACTGCTTTTCTGTACATAATGTGTAATTTTATAGACAAGCTGTGTATGGGAATCCATTTGATAAGCAAATTGATATCAGTTTCATATATCCCATTCTGGCATATCATCACTTGCAATTTGTCAATATGATAACTTCAGGGGGAAATGTGTATAACACTAGGAAGTGTTGTAATATGCTCCAAGATGTCTTCACATAAAGTAAAGCATTTTAGAGAAGAAAAATGTGTGTGCAGTGGAACGTCCATAAAGAAGAACATTTTTTTATGCAGATGCATTGGTGAGTATTAGCTGCTCAGTTGTGTCTGACTGTTTGCAACCCCATGGACTGTAGCCCACCAGGCTACTCTGTCCTTAGAATTCTCCAGGCAAGAATACTGGAGTGGGTTGCTGTCTCCTTCTCCAAGTGCATTGGTAATTATGGCCTTTTTGAGTCTGAAGATCAACAAGTCAATTACTTTTAAAACAGACCTCCATTGTTTTAGAAAAATTATCAAGTTACTTGCCAAAAAGTAATATAATTGCTCACCTAATTTAGGAAAAACAGCTTCAAGTGGAGTGAGTCACAAACTGTAATACAAGTGGGTTTACCTTCTATGTCTTAAAGATTTAGAGGATCTAAACTCCTAAATATTTAGATGTTGCATTGCTTTTTCTCCTCAAGTTTTTATTTGATACAGAATGACACAAAATTTCAGAAAATATATTGAAAACTATTAGAATAGCTTTGTCTATGCCAAAAAAGAGGGGCGGGGGTGTAGAAAGAAGGCATCCTGACAGTGAGGGTGGGGGTTTCCCCTGAAGGAACTGACCGTTCCCACAGCTCCTTCCTGCTGTGGAGAAAATGAGTGGTGGTTTTTTTTTTCTTTTTCTTTTTCTTCTTTTTTTAATAGGAAGAGAAAAAACTCTATTTTCTAGGGCCAAAAGGTTGAGAGTCTTTGTGGTGAATGTGTCCAAAGGCTTTTCTTAGCAACGCGTGGGAGGAAGAACTGGTTCTCTGACACATGAAAGTGATTAGGAAACTTGTAGTGGCCCTCTGTTAAGGTCAAGGTACTTTGAGTTCAAAGAGTTACCACTGCTTTGGCCAATGGAGTGTCTGCCTCTTCCTGATAATTAAGGCCAATTACTCCCACGAGGATGAAGTCTCCTTTCCTTCCCTGCTGTCCAGTGGTGTGCTGGGAAATGTTGAAGAGACAACTTTGAGGGCAGGACTGTGAAGCTTAGATTTGTAATGCATGCAACTTCCACCTTGCCTAATTTCAAGCTACTAATGCAAAATTACACGTTGAGAAGGAAGGCACACAATTGACCCCGGAAGCCAGGATGAGCCTACGGGTCTCCTCACAGGAGAAGCCGGAAATGACAGAGCAGCAACTGTAGCTTAACACTCAATGGGGACAACTCTGTGCTCCATCGTAGCTGTGTTTCCTGAGAACTATGATTTCTGCACCCACAGGATTGAATTTACAGGGACAAATTCTGGGAGGATGGTAGGCTGGGCTTCTCCTACTTCTAATCCCTGGTTCCTGAGCCTATACACTCTAATTTGGGACACAGCACTGGATGAAGTTTATTGATTTAAGATATATATGTCATACTGGAAGATGCTCCCCTATTCCTGCAGGATCTTATCTTTAAGTCTGTACTTTAAAGGTTTTGTCAAAAGGTTATTCCATTGATTTATCCTGCTGTCAGTTTATTTGATAGAATCAGTATATACCTTGTTCAAATGCCCACTGCTTCATCTCCTTTGCCATAAATTGGTGTTGAAGAGAGCCTTAATATTCCTCTCAGCTGGACTAAGTTTTAGATAGACTTCAAACCCTAGTGGCTCAGATGGTAAGGAATCCACCTGCAATGTGGGAGACGTGGGTTTGATCCCTGGGTTGGGAAGATTTCCTGGAGAAGGGAAAGGCTACCCATTCCAGTATTCTGGCCTGGAGAATTCCATGGACAGAGGAGCCTGGTGGGCTACATGGGGTCGCCAAGAGTTGGACATGACTGAGCGACTTTTACTTTACTTCACTTCCAGACCCTAGTCTCCCTTTTTTTAGAGAATTTACTTTAGAACACTTATAACCTGTCCCTTTGACATTTATATTTTCTGACAGCCTCTTACCAATTTTACAACCCCAGAAAGTCATTTTCAAATACTCGGAGCCATTCCTTTGAAGTGTATAGGACCCCTATCTCCCAGATTCTGTGGGAAGGAAGAATCCTAACTTCTATGCATGCCAGTTAGCAAACACGGATGACTAATCAGAGAAAATCTTTTGTGAATTCAGGAATAACTCAATGTGTTCAACATATCCCATTGATCAATCTAAATGCTCTGCCCCATTAATGCCCTCCAATACTTTCCCACTAACTCATCCCAACACTTAAAATCCCTTCTGTCTTCTGTTTTGACAGAGGATTAAGGCCAAGTTCTCCTCATTGCAATATCCTTGATTATTTCTTTCTTGACTTTGACTGAAAGAAAAGTCAAAGACTTTGAAAGACTTTGACTAAAGTCTTTCTTGACTCTTTAACTTTGTTCAGTTCAATTGCTGCTATTGCAGGGAGTCTCTTTGTTCTAGGTGATAGTTTCTGAAATGTGGAGGTGGCCCTAATACTTTAAACTTTTATATATTGGGACTAGCTGAGGCCCTAGACACAGGAAAGAGAGACAATACATGCACTAAGGTAAACCCTTTCTCCTTCCAGGATAGAGTGAATTGGATGTAAGTCAGTTTACCACCAGTAGTCTGGCACTGACCTTAAGTGTTGATACTGTAGTTGGGTTCCGGCTTTTGTCTCTGTGATGAGCACATTAGCTGTTGAGCAGTTGTGGGACTTATCTCGGCTTTACGGCTATTGACTCCATACTTTGCCTTTGTCACAGCCGTCATAGTTACATAAATGCATTTGGATAGTACTGGGGAAGCTGATAGCAAAGCATGTTGAGTTCAGCTGGTTGAGTCATTTTGTCTATGTAGTGGTTTAATGTCCCTTAGTGATCGGTGCACTCTAGTGGGCATTAACATATGATACTAAGACCCTTGTACTTGGTTCTCCTTCAGATAGATACATTTACAGATATTCCTTCCACCAATTTTTCCTCTAGGTATCTGACTCACCAACAAAGCCCTTTTCCAGGGCTAATGACTCTGTATTACTTCTTACTCCAGGATACTCCTCTTTCCATACAAAACAGATAACTAGGGGCAGTGACACACTCTCTCTCTCTCTCTCTCTCTCTATATATATATATATAAACTACATATACATATTTCATAAATTCTCTGAAGATTTTGAGATCATTTAATTCCTTGTTTCTCAACCACAATACAACACTTTGCATATATATATAGAAAGAGATAGATAGGTAGATATAGAGAAAAAGAGAGAAAGATTTATTCTGAGGTATTGATTCCTGTAATTGTGATGACTGGTAGGTCCAAAATCCACAGAACAGGCAAAAAGTCAAGTCACAGTCTTGAGTCTGAAATCCAGAGGTGAAGCCTGCAGTCTGGGAAATTAGATAGGATTTCTACATTACAATTTTGAGGCAGAAACTTTTTTCTCTGAAACACCTGTTTTTTCTCTTAAGGGCTTCAACTCTTTGGATGAGTCACATACACATTATGGAAAATGCCCTTTTCTTAAAGGCAATTATTTTAAATGTAAAATAGTTTCATAGCAACATCTAGAATAGTGTTTAACCAAACAACTTGGCACCAGAGCATAGCCAAGTTGATACATAAGATTAACCATCATAGTATTTATCTCTTTATAGTGAAAGAAAGGATTCTATTCATTTTTAAAGCTTTTATACTTTTAATTTTTGTGTTTTCCAGAGTTTCTAAAATGTACATGCAATAACTTCTAATTTTAAAAGCTCAATAAGCATTGTTTTTAAAATATGGATGTATGCATCATCTTAAATATCTTAAAGCAGAAGGAAATATGTAGAAATGAATGAAATATCAAAATTTGTAGAAAACAAGGAAACTGAGAATCAACCAATTTTAAATAGAAACAGTATTTTAATGAATACCAGAAACCAAGCTTATTCCCACGATTTTCAGTAGTAAATCATGTGTGATGTGATGTTCTTCGAGTTGTTGTCTGGCATTATGAGCAGTATTTCTGTTGAAAGACTGATAAAAATTATATTGTGTACTCAACAGAAAGCAGTGTAATGAAGCAGATTATTATTAGACCTTTTCTATAATAATGGAGCTATAATCTGCTCCATTTTTCATCCATTCTAAAATGATGTGCTAGTTTTCTCCAAAAATGAGTTGTTAAAAAATCAGAAACAGATTAAAGTCTGGGAAGCTCTCATCCCCACCAACTCATTTCCCATTGGTTTTATTTTGGAGAAATTTAGCCCATGAAGGGTGTGTCAAAGTGTTTCATGGAAGAACTCTGAGATTCTATGAGGTCATTATTTTATTGCCATTTTCAGAGTCATAAAAATATGGCTTATAATAAAAGGAAATCTTGTAAGAATGACAGCTTTTAAATATCTCATAACTATCAGCTTCAGTACAAGCTTTACTATCATCTTCAGAGCATATGCAACATTTAGTTCGACGTGTTAGAGTGTTCTTTTAGCCACTTGCCCAACTAATAAATTTTTTTTTTTTTATTATTAGTTGGAGGCCAATCACTTCACAACATTTCAGTGGGTTTTGTCATACATTGATATGAATCAGCCAAGGATTTACACATATTCCCCATCCCGATCCCCGCTCCCACCTCCCTCTCCACCCGATTCCTCAAATTTTTATGCTCTTCTTCCACTCTGTTATAATCCTTTCAGGTAGATTTGTTTGTTCTTTGGAGTATAGTCTTCATGTCTTTGGATAACACTCAGTTTTAACAGCTGGATCCTCTTTTTAACAATGAATGACAAATTCCTTACATGTAACAGCAGTTGTCCTGAAAAGGAATGTTCCAGAGATCTTTCCATATTCTCTTCTTTGTCTTTTTTTCCCCCAGTTTTCTTAGGCAATATGGTTTCTGGGATAGATCAAGTGAAAAAATTAATTTTAAAGAGCCAGATCTTACTTCCTCAAAGAAGAATGGAGGCACTGATGAATTAAATGAAAAAACTTTCTTTGAAATGTTTTTTAAGACAATTTAGCTGAAAACAAGCTGATCTCTTGAACTTGATGAACTTATACTCAAAGTTCCCTGTATTGCCTTACCATTAAATTGAAAATGTTGGCTATTTATACCTTCTTAAAATCACAATTTTGGGATATCTATTTTTGATGTGAAAAATCACTTTGCTGATCTTATTTAGTGAAAAAAAAAAAAAAAAAAAAGTGAAGTCTCTCAGTTGTGTCCAACCCTTTGCGACCCCATGGACTGTAGCCTACCAGGCTCCTCTGTCCATGGGATTTTCCAAGCAAGAATGCTGGAGTAGGTTGCCATTTCCTGGAGATGAAGATCATCTCCAGAAGATCTTCCTGACCCAGGGATTGAACCCCGGTCTCCCGCATTGTAGTCAGATGCTTTACTCTCTGAGCCACCAGGAAAGTCTCTTATTTATGCATATATATAATGTATATATACGTACTCTTCCTTCATTTGTCTGTTCTGGGGCAGGCTAGTTAAAACTGTAGGCTCTTAAAATGCAGAAACCATGATGTAAAAAAATCTTTCCAGTGTCACAGTGGTCCTGCAGAATTGTTAATAATTCTAGAAGTCTAGGATCTAATGATGAAAATCAAATATAAATTAGCTGGAACTACAATAAGGCCTCTGGAATTAGAAAACTTATCACTTTAAACCAGTACACACAGTTTTTATCTTCAGTATATACAAAGGCAATTGGGTATTACAAGAAGGTTTACAGTGTTTATATATTGCAACCACCATTTTATGTTATATTAGACTTCATAAAGTCTGACTATTTTGAGATCATTTAATTCCTTGGTTCTCAACAACAGTACAAAACTTTGTGTGTGTGTCACAATAAATTTGTAGTTCTCAAAAAATTTACTTTCCTATGCACTAGATTAGATTCAAAATTATCATTGTAACAGTGATATTATCACATATTATGCCAAATGCAAGCAGAAAAGAACAAAATACAATGACAGGTAGCATTTCAGGAATTTCATTTAACCTTCTACAAAGTGTATTTTAAAAAAAATGTTGAGGCAGGGAGAATTACCTGTTGAATGTGTTATAGTTAGGCAAGAGGTGGGGTCAAGATAGCAGAGTAGAAGCTCAAACTGTAAAGAGTCTGCCTGCAATGCAGGAGTTCTGTGATCAATCCCCGGATTGGGAAGATCCCCAAAAGAAGGCAATGGCAACCCACTTCAGTATTCTTGCCTGGAGGAGTCCTTGGTGGGCTACAGTTCATGGGATTTCAAAGGGTCAGACACGACTGAGTGACTTATACAACTAATACCCTGAACTCACCTCCATCCATGCACACAACAAAACTACAACTACATATAGAACAGCTCGCTCCAAGAATGACATGAAGACCAGAAGAATTAATCTACAATAAAACATAAAGAAAGAACCAGAAGGAGTCTGGGAGGACCGGAGGACAAGCAATTTAGTTGGCACCCACGCATTTAGTGGGAGACTCAGAAGAGAAACAGGATACCACAGGCTCAGGAATCATCTCTGGAGAATAAAGTTTAAAACCTACATTGGGAACCCCAGCCCTGGGATTCAGGATTGGGAAGATGAGCCCCGTTGTCTGGTTTGGAAGTCAGTGGGACTTACTGAAGAGCCGTAGGAAATGGAGACTTTCCTCTTAAAGAGCACTTGCATAGACTTGCTTGTTCGGAGGCCCAGCACAGAAAGGAAGACTGAAAACTGCCTGGGGCTCTTGCTGTCCTACCAATACTGCCCTCACATGGCCCGCAGCCTGCCCCAGCTTCTGACTCCAGCTTCTCCAGCTCCAGACCTCCACCTTGCCAGGGTAGCAACTGCCATTGCAATAGAAAGAACCCAAGGCTTACACAAGGCTCCTTTTTCAGACCCTCTAGCTCTGGTCCTGTCTCTGGTTGAGTCAGTGACTCAACCACACCAGGGAAAAGCTGGACTGTGACTCTAGGCCCTCGGGCTCCGGACTCACACCCACAACCAAAGTGGCAACCCCCACTGAGCCAGGGAGAGGCCACACTTCATTTTGACTACAAAGGAGCACTCTGGATCAGAGCTCCATCCCCTCCAGCATTAATCCCAGTCTCGACCAAGGCAGTGACCTCCATGGCACCCGGGGAGAAGCCTCAGGTCACACCAGCTTTGGATCTAGTCCTTCCAGCTCCAGCCCTGCCGCCTGCCAAGGCACTGGTCCCCACTGCCCCTAAGGAGAAGATATGGTCCATGCTTGCTTCAGGAACAGCTCTCCAGTCAAAGTCACCGGGCACACACAAACTGCATGGGGATGCTCTCAGAGAAAGACAAATCTTCTAGACTGAAATAGGTTACTGTTTCACCTAATTTCATAGAGACAGAGAAAGTCAGACAAAAAGAGGAGACTGAGGAATGTGTTCCAAATGACAGAAAAAAAAAAAAAAAAAGAGATAAAACTCCAAAAAAAGAAACAGAAATAAGAAATTTACCTGATAAATAAATTTTTAAAAATGCTCATAAAATGCTAACTGAACTAAGGGAAAACAATAAAGGAACACAATAAGAGATTCAACAAAGAACTAGAAAATATAAAAAAGAATCAATCGGAGCTGAATAATACAATAACTAAAATGACTCAATGAATTTAACAGCAGATTAGATGATACAGAAGAATGTATAAGAGACTTAGAATAGTGGAAATTATCTAATCAGAATAATAAAATTTTAAGAAGTTAGAATAGTTTAAAGGACCTCTGAGACAATGTCAAGTGTGCTAACTTCTGGCTCATAGGGATCTCATGAAGAAAAGAGAGACAGTAAGGGGCAAAAGATATATCTGAAGAAATAATGGTTGAAATTTTTCCTAACCTGAGGGAAATATATGGAAATATATGGAAACACAAAGTGTTCAAAGCAAGATAAACCCAAAGAGACTGACACCAAGACATATCATTATTAAAAAGACAAAAGTTAAAAGATAAAAAGACAGTTTTAAATGTCCCAAAATAAAAACAAAGAATCACATCCAAGGGAAACTCCAAAAGTTTATCAGCTGATTTTTCAGCAGAAACTTTGCAAGCCAGATGGAGTGGCATGATATATTTAAAGTGCTGAGAGGAAAGGAAAAAAACCCAAACAAACAAATAAAAAAAAAACCTAGAACCAAGTATATTCTACTTAACCAGATTAGTATTCAGAATAGGAGTCATAGGGTTTCCCACACAAGAAAAAACTAAAAGAGCTTATCACCATTAAACTGACATTACAAGAAATGTTAAAGTGTCATCTTTAAGAAAAAAAAAATAAGACTATAAAAAGAAATAATAAAATATGTAAAAGTAAAAATGTTCACTGTTTAAAGTAAATACGCAATAAAGACGGTGGATCAACCAGTTAAACTAGTACAAAGATTAAAAGATAAAAGAGACAAAAAAAATCAACTTTAACTACAGTAAAGAGTTAAGGGATAAACATAAAGCTATAAAATGTGAGGATATATAAAATGTGTTGGAGGGAGAGTAAAAACTGTAGAACTTCAAGAACGTGCTTGAACTTAAATGACTATCAGTTTAAAACAAGTAGATATAATAGGTTGATATCAATAAACTTTATGGAAACCAAAAACCAAAACTCTAGTAGATGCATAGAAAGAAAGACAGAAAAGAATAAAACATAATGTTAAGGAAAATCACCAACCACAGGGGAAACGATAAAAGAAGTAGACAGAAATAGAAAAGAACTTTAAAAACAATTAGAAAACAAGCAACAAAATGGGAACAGTACATACCTTTCAATTATTTTAAAATTTAATACCTTTTGAATATACTTTAGGTATAAATGGGCTAAATTCTCCAATCAAAAGATGGTCCAATGAAAATATGGTTAAAGGAATTTAAAAAATATAAATATAATATATATAAATATATAAATAGTATATATCATATTATTATAACATAATATAATATATTAAAATAATATAATAATATATAATATGTGATATATTATATGATATATAATATATAAGATATATATTATATATTATATATTTTATATAGTTTTATATATTTTAATATATCTTTAATATATATGATGGTATATATTATTAATGTATTTAATAATATATACAAAATATACATATATAATATATATTCTACATGATTATAATATATGTTTTAATATATATTATATAATATGCATCATAATATATATTATGATATATATTATATAAATCATACATATAATATATAATAACATATGTAATATTTACATAATATATAATACTAAATAAATTAGATAATTTGTATAACACATGTATTATATAATATAATATATAATATAATATATAATATAATATATATATCATATATATAATATAATCATATATATATATATATATCCTCTAGAGGATATATATATATATATATACTCTAACCCTAACCCTAACCCTATCATATATATCATATATATATAGATTGTATATATGTATCATATATAATATACATCTAGAATATATATAATAAATATATATTAAATTTACATATTATATATTATAATTCAGTATAATCATAATATACAACTATAATCACAATATAATTCATATTAATAATTCATAATTATTATTCATAATTATAATGTATAATCTAATACAATTATCATTACATTATAAAAAAAAGAAGATAAAGACCACTCATTTTCTCCACAGCAGGAAGGAGCTGTGGTAATGGTCAGTTCCTTCAGGGGGAACCCCCACCCTCACAATCAGGATGTCTTTCTCCCCAATCCCTCATTTTTGGCATAGACAAAGCTATTTAACAGTTGTATATTTCCAGAAACCTTGTGTCATTCTGTAGCAAATAAAAGCTTGTGGAGATAAACAGTGCAACATCTAAATATTTAGGAGTGTAGATCCTCTAATTCTTTTTTCATAATTATGTTAAATTTTTATGTATATATATATAACATAATATAACATAATATAAAGTTTTTAATTTTAATGAATTCCATCATACCAATTCTTTCATGTAATACATCTTTGGTGTTGTATCTATAGAAAACTCACCATGCCTTCAGAAATCTATAGTTTTGCATTTTATTTTTAGTTCTGTACTCTATTTTGAGTTATCTTTTGTGAAAGGATATGAGGTCTGTGTTTAGATTCCTATTTTTTATATGTGTATGTCCAGTTATTCTACACCATTTGTTGAGAGACTGTCTATACTCCATTGAATGGTCTTTGCTCCCTTGCAAAGCATCAGTTAACCATATACATGGGTCAGTTTCTGGGATCCCTACCTTTCATTGATCTTTTTGTCTGTTCTTCCACCAAACTACAGTCTTTATTACTGTAGCTTTACAGTAACTCTTAAGTGTTATCATTCTTCTGACTGTGCTCTTAATCTTAAATATTACATTGATTATTCCAGGTCTTCCAACTCAATGCTATTTCTTTGAAACACAATGTAGCAAAAAATCCCCTTCACTACCTAAAATGCAGCTCTTAGATGTCATTAAAAATATAATGGATGCTCTCCTATTTTAAGTGGAGATCCAAATTGTATCTGTATTTGGTGGGGTCCTGTATGCTAATTAGAAAATTTCTTTTCTTTAAACACACCATTCATTATTAACATTTCTAGCTTCATTACTGAGAAAGGCAGATTTTTGCAGTAGTGAATGAAATGGCAATAGGATTAACATGTTAGCTTTTATTTTGTAAGTCAAATCCTGAAATTCCTAGGTCTGATGAGAAGTAGGACCTTGCATATATATTTGAGGACAGAAATCGATTTCATATGCCTAGGATATAAATGATCAACTTTGAATGAAAAGAACTTCAAGTGAAGTCTTCAAAAGTTGTAATTTAAAGAGCATTTTTAGCTTCCTAATTACCTTACTGAACCTTTAACTTCCTTCTTAAGTAAAGATACTTTCACGTTACAAATGGCTTTCATTAGGAGGCATGTCTTTTTTTTTTTTTTTTTGGTCTGTAGTTGGGAAAAAACAGTATTCTGAGTAAACTGGCAGGAAAGAGAATATAGAAAATTATTCTACTGATGGATGAGTCAAGACATTGGTTTTATGTAGCTGATTTACCTACATACTTGAAAACTGTACAGAAACCTTTAATAATCTGTTTAACTTGTCATTAATTACTGAAATTCCACTTTTGCTCATCTGTGTTTTTTCTAGTTCATAATCTCTACATTCCAGTGTCTTCTTTCTTCTGGCTTACTGCTAATTTTAACTTTTCATATGTTCTTATATTCTTAAAGAAAAAAAAAAATTTCAATTTGACGTATGTTTCCATGACAAGTCCCTTACACTAAAGAATAAACAAGAGTGTTAAGAAACACGATTGCTAGTGTAAAATTGATGTGATACTAGGTATCTCTTTAGATCAAACAAAAATTGCCCAAATAGACTTACTAGAATATGGTAGGACAAAGAAGATTTAAAAAGATATTTGGGGATTGTGAGGCACTTGAGAGAAGGGTTCAATTCAGTTCAGTCACTCAGTCATGTCCGACTCTTTGCTACCCCATGAACCACAGCACGCCAGGCCTCCCTGTCCATCACCAACTCCCAGAGCTTACTCAAACTCATGTCCATTGAGTTGGTGATGCCATTCAACCATCTCATCCTCTGTTGTCCCCTTCTCCTCCCGCCTTCAATCTTTCCCATCATCAGGGTATTTTTTAATGAATCAGTTCTTCACATCACGTGGCCAAAATATTGGAGTTTCAGCTTCAGCATCAGTCCTAATATTCAAGACTGATTTCCTTTAGGATGAACTGGTTGGATCTCTTTGCAGTCCAAGAGACTCTCAAGAGTCTCTTCCAACACCACAGTTCAAAAGCATCAATTCTTTGGCTTTATAGTCCAACTCTCACATCCATACATGACTACTGGAAAAAACATAGCCTTGACTAGATGGACCTTTGTTGGCAAAGTAATGTCTCTGCTTTTTAATATGCTGTGTAGGTTGGTCATAACTTTCCTTCCAAGGAGTCAGCACCTTTTAAATTCATGGCTGCAGCCACCATCTGCAGTGATTTTGGAGCCCCCAAAATAAAGTCTGCCACTATTTCCACTGTTGGCCCATCTATTTGCCATGAAGTGATGGGACCAGATGCCATGATCTTAGTTTTCTGAATGTTGAGCTTTAAGCCAACTTTTTCACTCTCCTCTTTCACTTTCATCAAGAGGCTCTTTAGTTCTTCTTCACTTTCTGCCATGAGGGTGGTGTCATCTGCATATCTGAGGTTATTGATATTTCTCCCGGCAATCTTGACTACAGCTTGTGCTTCTTCCAGCCCAGCATTTCTCATGATGTACTCTGCATATAAGTTAAATAAGCAGGGTGACAATATACAGCCTTGACGTACTCCTTTTCCTCTTTGGAACCAGTCTGTTGTTCCATGTCTGGGTCTAACTATTGCTTCCTAACCTGCATATAGATTTCTTATGAGGCAGGTCAGGTGGCCTGGTATGCCCATCTCTTTCAGAATTTTCCACAGTTTGTTATGATCCACACAATCAAAGGCTTTGGCATAGTCAATAAAGCAGAAATGGATGTTTTTCTGGAGCTCTCTTGCTTTTTTGATGATCCAGCAGATGTTGGCAATTTGATCTCTGGTTCCTCTGCCTTTTCTAAAACCAACTTGAACATCTGGAAGTTCTCGGTTCACATATTGCTGAATCCTGACTTGGAGAATTTTGAGCATTACTTTGCTAGTGTGTGAGATGAGTAGAACTGTGCAGTAGTTGGAGCATTCTTTGGCATTGCATTTCTTTGGGATTGGAATGAAAACTGACCTTTCCCCATCCTGTGGCCACTGCTGAGTTTTCCAAATTTGCTGGCATATTGATTGTAGCACTTTCAGAGCATCATCTTTTAGGCTTTGGAATAGCTCAACTGGAGTTCTGTCACCTCCACTAGCTTTGTTCATTGTGATGCTTCCTAAGGCCCATTTGACTTCACATTCCAGGATGTCTGGCTCTAGGTGAGTGATCACACCATCATGAGTATCTGGGTCATGAAGATCTTTTTTGTATAGTTCTTCTGTGTATTCTTACCAACTCTCCTTAATATCTTCTGCTTCTGTTAAGTCCATACCATTTCTGTCCTTTATTGAGCCCATCTTTGCATGAAATGTTCTCTTGGTATCTCTAATTTTCCTGAAGAGATCTCTAGTCTTTCCCCTTCTATTGTTTTCCTCTATTTCTTTGCACTGATCACTGACAGAAGGGCATTATCAGAATTTTGAATGTAGGCAGCTTCTTCCATGAACACTCCAGCCGTGATCATTCTCTACCTGTCTTTAGTTCTCTCTGCCCTCGCGTGCATATACGATTGGTGTAAAATCCCTGTCGTTAGTCAATGCTCTCCTGACATTGGTAATTATCAGCCCGCTTGCTTTAATTAATGTATCTGTTATTGCTCCGTGGGCGCTCCCAACCCTTTGGTGGCTCATGTTTCACAGCAGCAGCTCCTGGTGGATTGTAACGGTCTTCCATCAGTATGATCGCTCTACTTGTCAAGCAAAATGATCTTTCCTGGGTCACATTCTGTGTTCTAATTTCATCAACAAATATATGCTAATTAAAATATGTCCTGCCTTCTTAAAGCATTTCAAAAATTTCCCTCCCTCATTAAAAATTTAAAATTCATACAAACTTTGCTGAGACTGCCTAATTTGGGTCTCAGCCTCCTCTCTAAATTTATCTTGTACTGCTCATTCCTTCATCACTTTATTGAGATGTAACTGACATAAAATAAATGCATGGATTTAAAACTTTAAATTTGATAGGCTTTATGTGTTTATACACGTTTGGGACTATCAATATCATTAAGATAATAAACATCTATCACTTTCTAAAGTTTTTTTTAACGTTCTTTGGCAATTCCTCTCTCTATGGGAAAACAAGATCAGCTATCCCTACAGGTTAGTTTGTACATTCTAAAGTTTTATAAAAGTGCAATAATATAGTGTATAATATTTTTATCTAACTTCTTTAGCATATTTATTTTGATATCCACCCATCCAAGTTGTATATCAATAGCTCATTTTTTTTTATCATTGCTGAGTAGAATTCCATTGCATAAATATACGGTAATTTATCTGTGTACCTATTGAGAAACAATTTTGCTGATCCCAGCTTTTGTCTATTTCAAATAAAATTGCTATTAATATTTGTGCACAAGACTTTATATAGACTTATCTTTCTTCTTGGGAAAATACATAGACGAGAAATAATGGGGGTATGCTTAGCATGTTAACCTGCCAAACTGTTTTCCAGACTGGTTATATAATTTTGGATCTGTACCAGCTGTGTGTGAGAGTTCAATTTTCTTTACAATCTCGCCAACACTTTACATAGTTGGTGTTTCAAATTTAGACACTGTAATAGTTACATAGCAATATCTTATGGTTTTCTTTCCTTTTTATTTTCCTTTCCTTTACATTCATGGTGTTAAGCACTTTTTTATGCGCTTGTTTGAAATCCAATATTCTTTGACACTGTGTCTGCTCAAACTTTGGGTCATTTTTTAGGTTTTGTTTTCATCATTTTTGTTTGATTTTGAATGTTCTCTACTTAATCTGAATACAATTCTTTATTATATCTATGCTTTGCAAAGTTTTTTCCCAGTTGTGTTCATTCTCCTGTGAGTGTCTTTCAAAGATAAGATGTTTCTAACTTTAATGAAGTCTAGGTTATTTTTCTTGTATAGGTTTTGTTTTCAATGTCATATCTAAGAATTCTTCACCTAATCGAAGGTCACAAACTTTTTTTCATGCTTTCTTCTGAAAGTTTCATTATTTTAGCTTTTATGCTTCTGTGCTCAGTCAACATCTGATTTTTTGAGACCCTTTGAACTGTAGCTCATCAGGCTCCTCTGTCCATGGGATTCTCCAGACAAGAAGACTGGAGTGGGTTGTCATTTCCTCCTCCAGGGGATCTTCCCCACCCAGGGATGGAACCCATGTCTCCTGTGTCTCCTGCATTGCAGGAAGACTCTTTACCTGCTAAGCCTTTGGGAAAGCCATCAGGTTTTTATGCTTAGGCATATAATCAGTTTTAAGTTAATTTGTGTATCTGGTGCAAGATATTAGTCAAAATTTACCTTTTCCATATGGAATTCAATTATTTTAGTATAGTATACTGAAAGGCTTTCTTTATCTACAGAATTGCTTTTTATTTTGTCAAAACCCATTTGTCTATATACATGTGAACATATTTTGGACACCATACTTAATTTCATTGATCTATTTCTCTATCTTGATGCAAAATATTGTGCTATAGTGTTACTTTAATTATGTTTTATCTTAAAATCATTTAGTATTAGCTCTCAGACTTTGTTCTTTCTCAAAGTTTTTTTTTTTTTTTCTTTTACTTTAGGTCCTTTGAATTTTACTGTGAATTTTAGAATCAAGCTTGGAAATTGCTAGAGAAAAATTGCTGTCATTTTAAACAGTTTTATTGAGTAAAAATTTGCACACCATAAAGTTCATACTTTTTGTATGTGTGATTGAAATATTTTAAATAAATATATACAGTTGGGGAACCATCAAAATTCAGTTTTAGAATATGTTCATCACTTCCAAAATATTCCTCTTATCCATATGCAGTCCATCACTAATCCATCCCTGAAAAACACTATTTGTCTGTTTTTCTGTTTTTCTAGGTTTGCCTTTTCTGGATGTTTCATATACATGTAATCATGCAATGCATGGCATAGATCAAACTTCATTTACTTAGCATGTTTCTTAAGTTCTTTCATGTTGTAGCATGTATCAGTATTTCCTTCCTTTTTATGGGTTAATTATGTTAATTCAATGGATAATCAGATTCAGTTTATCCAATAACATGTTGATGAACACTAGGATCGTTTCCAATTTTTGGCATCTGTGAATGTTACTGTTATAAGCGTTTGCAAGCAAGTCTTTGTGAACGCGTGCTTTAATATCTTAGGAACATACCTAGGAGTGGACTTGGGTGTTACACTAAGTATGTGTTTAACCTTTGAAAAGTAGGTTTTATTTTTAGAGCAGTTTCCGGTTCACAGAAAAATTGACCAAAAAGTATAGTGAATGATAGAATGAATCCCTTATCCTCACAAGTGTACACTACCAATATTCCTTACTACAATGGTACATTTGTTACAATCAATGAACCTATGTTGACACATCATTGTCACCCAAAGCTCATAGTTTATATTGGGTTCCTCTAAGTGCTGTGCATTCTGGGTTGTGAGGGATGCATAATGACATGCATTTACCATTGTAGAAACATAAAGAACATATAAACATCCCAGTGCCCTAAAAATTTCCCCATCTGACCGTTTTCTCTTCTTCTCTCCAATCTCTGGCAAACACTGATCGGAAGATCAATCTCCATGATTATCATCTTTCAGAATTTATATAGTTGGAATCACACAGTATCCATTTTTGGGTCTTCTTTCATTTCGTTATATGCAGATAAATGTTCTGATATCTTTTCATAACTTGATAAATTATTTTATTTTATCACCAAATATTTGTGTCTGCATGTAACACAGTGTGTTAAATCATTTACCTACTAAAGAACATCTTTATTGCTTCCAAGCTTTGGCACTTATAATTAGAGCTTCTACAAACACCTGCATGCAGAACATTTTGTGGACGTAATAAGTTTTCAGTCTGTTTGGATAAATACCAAGGACTGTGGTTGCTAGATTGTATGCTAAAATGTGTTTAATTTTGTATAAAACTACCAAACTGTCTTGCAAAGTGGCTGTACCATTTTTCATTGCCATCAGCAATGAATGAGTTTCTTTTACTCCACACATTTAGCAGGATTTGGTGTTTCTGTGTTCCAGCTTTATAATGATAACTCACTGTTTTAATTTCCAACTCACTAATAACAGATCATGTGGAATATCCTTTCATATGCTTAAATGCCTTTTGGTAAGTTGTCTGCTTAGGATTGTGACCATTTTTAATCTATTTTTATTCAGTCTGATTTCACAGGGTTGCACTGGAGGAGAGTTTTACCTCAGGAAGAACTGTATCTTAAATCTCAGACTGAATTTACATAATATTTAGATGACACTTTATATGAATTTATACAGGAATGTGTTAAGACTTCGCTTTTGCTGTGGGGATAGAATGAATATGAGAGGACATGTATTTGGTGGGGGAGGGGAGGGATGGAATAGCGTGGATTGCCTTAAGTCTCTCAAAATGCATATCTTAAAGCCCTAAGACCCAAGGTACTATTATTTGCAGGTGAGGCCTTTAGGAGATAATTAAAGTTAAATTGGGTCGTGAAGTGGGCTCCTATGATAAGATTAGTGCCCTTATAAGGGACACCAGACGCTTACTGTCTTTCTTGCCCTCCATGAGCACACCCTCAGGAATCCCGTGTGTGTATATAGCAAGCTGACGCCAGTCTACAAGTCCGGAAAGGAGTGCACGTAAGAACACAAACCCATTGGTTCCTTTGATCTCAAACTTCTAACCTCCAGAATTATGAGAAAGGGAGACAGTGGAAACAGTGTCAGACTTTATTTTTTGGGGCTCCAAAATCACTGCAGATGGTGACTGCAGCCATGAAATTAAAAGACGCTTACTCCTTAGAAGGAAAGTTATAACCAACCTAGACAGCATATTAAAAAGCAGAGACATTACTTTGTCAACAAAGGTCCATCTGGTCAAGGCTGTGGTTTTTCCAGTGGTCATGTATGGATGTGAGAGTTGGACTGTGAAGAAAGCTGAGCACAGAGAAATTGATGCTTTTGAACTGTGGTGTTGGAGAAGACTCTTGAGAGTCCCTTGGACTGCAAGGAGATCCCACCAGTCCATCCTAGAGGAGATCAGTCCTGGGTGTTCATTGGAAGGACTGATGCTGAAGCTGAAACTCCAATACCTTGGCCACCTCATGCGAAGAGTTGACTCATTGGAAAAGACCCTGATGCTCGGGGGGATTGGGGGCAGGAGGAGAAGGGGACAACAGAGGATGAGATGGCTGGATGGCATCACTGACTCTTTGGAGTTGGTGATGGACAGGGAGGCCCGGCGTGCTGCGATTCATGCGGTCGCCAAGAGTCGAACACGACTGAGCGACTGAACTGAACTGAAACTTCTTTTGCTTAAGCCATCTATTGCATGGCACTTTGTTTTGGCTGCCCAAGCTGAGGCACCATCCATTTGTGAGGCATTATCTTCCCGTAATCAAAGAAAAGACAGGTTGATTAAGATCACAGTCCACAATCGTTCTGCTTCTGTTTGCGTTAATGAAGACCCTCTTGGTTTCTACAGGTGAAATTTCAATGCAAAAAAACAAAAACAAACAAAATAAAAACACACACAAACAAACCAAAAACACGTTAATGAAGTAGAAGGATCTTTTAATGCAATATAAGAATTTGTTTAGATAATTGAGAAGTCTAAGGGAAGGCTGAATCTTGAGGTTAAGAATATTCTTAGAATTCCATCTCAGATCTGTATGACTCTCATGACCTCTACTTGGAGATGGTTTTCCTCTATGTAAAAGCCAGATGGCTACAGGACAAGTCTTATTTCCAGATTTCCTGTTGTGACACAGTATCTATCATCCTTGCTGCCTTCCTTACCCTCCCCTAGTTCACAAGCAAGGGGTCTGAGAACTATATTTTCCGGAGCTTCCTGTTAGCAGAATTTCCTGTTAGGTTTTAACAAGTAGCACATTTTCAGGATGTTCGAAAATCCTAAGAGAAGGAGAAGCCATTATTCTCCAGCTTGTAGGCAGGTGTGTGGGCAGAGAGAGTTTACACACGTGGGTTTTGCCATTACCTTCCCCACATCCTGTTATAATGGAATCTCCCACATTGTTTCTGCAGCATCTGAAATGACTGAAACGATTTCCTGTAAATCCTGCACTTCTGATTTTCTCAAAATCTAACAATGGTCTCTCATGTTTACTTTCCAGTCCTTCAAAAGCTGTGTAAAAGCCTCTAATAACCTGTATTGGAATCTTTACTGCTTGAAATGCCTAAGAAAGCTTCTGTTTTCCTATCAGAATACTGATGGATGCAATAAGCATGGTGCATCCCTTACAGCTGTTGTTCTGAAAGAACAGAAAAATGGGATCACTTTGCAATATCCGTTCTCAATATTTCCAGGTAAACATCATTTTTTTTTTCGTTAGAGTATTTACCCACATCTGAAGAAAAAAAAAATGACTGTGTTTAAACTCAGCCTTAGGAAGTACTCCCATAATTACAGCATGGATTGGTCCCCTTGTCTATCACAAGGGTTCCAAACAATGGAAAACTGGAAGTTTTTGGAAGAAAGGAATAAAAATTATGTTAGAAAAGACATCTACAACAGAAGAACTATGCTAGTAAGTATTTTTTTTTCTTTTTTTACTGTTTGTAAAAAGTGGAATAAATTGCATTGTCCAATGGAGGTATATTTACTTGTTGGAGACATATTTCAAAGCTTTATTAGCATTTATCTTTAACAAAGAGCAGTCATGTTCAGTTTAACTCACTGAATTATATCTGTCTATCAATTTGCTGAGAGATTAATGAAGGAGAGAAACAGCTTATGAGTTAGAAATAAGAACTCATCTTTCTAACAGTTAATTGCTTTTTTACCTTAGCAACTAATCAAAAAAAATTTCAATCACTTATGTAATTATATATAAAAATGATGTACATAGTACAAACATAATATTTTCTCATGTGTTCCTTTGATAAATTTTGATTCTTAAGGCCATTTTTAAATATGGTAAATTACAAGAAAATTAGAAATAATAGAATACCATATGTGCCACACTTTTGTCATTTTATATTATAGAATAGTTTAGATATATAAAATATATAGACATTGTGGGTAAACATAAGGAAATGTTGTATAGACACACAAACAACTGATATAAATGATAGAAGATTGGGTGTCCCTCTTCTGTTACTATTACTATTACAAAGGAGCTACCCCAAATTGGCAGATAGTTCTGCTTAGAGACATTTAGCAGGTCCTAAAATTCTTTCCTGTTTTTGTCTCCACCATGTTTGAAGCTGGACCAATGGCATGTGCTGGTTGGAGCCCACTGTAAAAGAAAGGAGATATGGATCATGGGTAAGCATACCTTCTCTGTTAATGGTTTGACCTGGAAATCATTTTATTGACTATTGACTTTAGTCTCACAGCTACAGCTTACTGCTTGGAATTTGGCAGTTGTAGTCTCCATATAATCCTGGCGAAATTTTACTCTGTGAAGGAAAAGATTAGATTTTTGTGGAAACTAGCTGCATCCAACACAGATATTAATTTGATAAACACTTTGGAACCAGTCAGAAAATTAAAGCCCCTCTCTATACTTCTCTTTAACTCTTAACATTTGCTTTCCTCTTCCTCACTCTACTGAACTTGAATTTCTTTATACTTTTACTACATATGATTATATTTATAAATGATACATAGGCCAGCTTTTCCTGTACTTACACCTTATATTGAGTGTCACACATTGTGTTCTCATCTATAATTTGCTTTATTTCTCAAACTTAAGTTTGGAGAACACTTACATAGTCACATATAGCTCTTATTCAAACATATTTATTGCTTTATAAGATGCTGTTGTCTCAAATATCCATTTGTTTAAGTATTTTGTCACTTAAAAATGTTATCATGAGTATTCTTTTATGATTCCTCATCACATATGAAGAGTTTTTCTAGGACCTACGCACAACTGTGTATGTATATGTGTGTTTGTAAGTGTGTGACTATGAGTGTGTGTACATGTAAATTCTAGGCTGTAAGGTCTAAACACATTCAACCTAACTAAGTACATGTCTTATCTGAAATTGTTCGGTGCAGGTGTATTTGAGAATTTAACTTTTTATTTTTGACATTAGAAAGATAATTTGATACATATATTATAGTTTATACCATAGTATTAGGGAGATGTTGGACAATTAATAATACACATGTAGGCACACATGCACACAGAAGCACAGACAAGTATGTCTTAACATACGTATTTTCTAAGAAGATAGACCTTTTCTCTAAAATTCTTTTTCTTTCTAAGCTTTTACAAGAATTACCTCTATTATCAACATTTATACAAGCAGTCTTCAAGACAGTCTAGACTTTTATATTATGTATCTCAAAACTCTTCCAGCCTCTACTCATTACACAGTTTCATAGTCACTTATACATTTTTAGGTATTTGTTTCAGCATCTGAAATGGCCATCATCTTATACAGGTATCAATCATTTTGGTTTAAAGGCCCACTCTATTCCAATATGAAATCATATCAATTATTTAGTTATGTATTCAACAATGCTATTGACCAATAAGATCCTATTCTGAGATGCTAAGGGTTAGGGCTTTAACATCTCTTTAAAGAAGAATGATGTTTAACTACTAATAATATGTAACAGTGAGCTTGTATCCAGATTATATAAAGAATATATGCAATACAATAATAAAAGATAAATATCCCAATTAAAAATGGGTGAAGAACAAATGTTTCTTCAAAGGTGATGAAAATGGACAATAAAAGTGTAAAAATATATGCAGCATCATTAGTTAATATCAAAATGCAAATCAAAACCACAGTAAGCTATGACTACATAACCTATTAGAATGGCCACAATAATAAAAAGTAATACATTTAGGTTGGGCTGTGGAAAGCTCTGACCTTGGTGGTGGAAACAAAAAATTATGTTTCTTTGGCAAATATAGTTGAAGTTCCTCAAAATGTAAGCAGAATTACCACAGGACCAGAAATTTCATCCTTAGGTGTATACAGCCAAGAGAAAAAAGTGATATATCTTTATACAAACACCTGAACAATGTTCATAGCAAAATTATTAATAACACCAAGAGGTAATCCAAATTTCCACCAACTGATGATTGGATAAATAAAATGAACGTCCATACAATGGAGTATTATTTATCATGAGAAGAAATGAAATTTCAAAACATGCTACAACATGGACTGTCCTTAAAAACGTTATGCTAAGTGAAGCGTTATGATAAGCTATTCATAAAACATCACATATTTTATGATTTTGCTTATATAAAATATCCAGAATAGACCATCCTTAAGAGAAAGTAGATAAGTGGGGCTTGGAATTGACATGTGGATGAGAATGAGGAGCAACCACCCATCATTTTAAGGTGATGAAAATGTTCTAAAATTATGAGGTAGTGATGGCTGTGGTACAATTTGCAAACATTCAAAATTACTGAACTATGTGGCTTATATGGGTGACTTTTACGGGACATTAATCATACTGAAATAAAGAGGTGAAGGAATTGAGTACAAAAAAATAAATGTATTATTTAACTCTTAGTAAAGACCCTGATGCTGGGAAAGATTGAAGGTGGGAGAAGAAGGGGACAACAGAGGATGAGATGGTTGGATGGCATCACCAACTCAATGGACATGAGTTTGAGGAAGCTCTGGGAGATGGTGATGGACAGGGAGGCCTGGCGTGCTGCAGTCCATGGGGTCACAAAGAGTCAGATAGAACTGAGGGACTGAACTGAACTGAGAGATTATCAATACACATTTTAAAAGCATTTAAGTTACAAATGTAGGATAAAACGCCACAATTGTTTGGCTCTAATGAAGTATTTTTGTTAATTGCAGTATAGTTGATTAACAATGTTGCATACATTAGTTTCTGGTGTATAGCACAATGAATCAGATATCCATATTTATACAATTATATATATGTATATATAATGTATATATGTGTGTGTATATGTATATATGTATATGTGTATGTATATACACATGTATATATGTGTATATATATGTATATACATATATGTATATATGTATGTGTGTATATATGTATATGTGTGTATATGTATATATGCATATGTATATATGTGTATATATACATATGTATATGTGTGTATATATACATATGTATATGTATATATGTGTATATATGTATATATACATATACATATTTTTCCACTATGGTTAGCAGAATACGGATCATAGTTCTTGGAGCTATACAGTAGGACTTTGTTGTTTATTTTATATATAGTAGTTTGTATTTGCTAATCTTATTCTTTCCCCACCCCATTTCCCTTTCGGTAACCATGTATATTTTTCATGTCTGTGACTCCGTTTCTGTTTTGTAAATAAGTTTGTTTGTGTTGTGTTTTAGATTCCACATATAAATGATGTCATATAGTAGATGTCTTTGTCTGACTTACTTCACTTAGCATGATAATCTCTTGGTTCACTCATGGCATTATCTTATTATTTTTTGTCTGAGTAGTATTCCATTGTGTACAGGTACCACATCTTTATACATCCATCTGCCAGTAGACATTGAGGTTGCTTCCATACCTTTGCTATTGTAAATAGTGCCACTATGATCATTAGAGTGCATGTATCTTTTTGAATTATAGCTTCCTCCGGATATATGTCCAAGAGTGAGATTGCTAGATCACATGGCAACTCTATTAAAAGTTTTATAAGGAAACTTCATACAGTTTTCCACAGTGGCTGCACCAATTTACATCCCCACCATGTTGGACGGTTCCCTTTTCTCCACACCCTCTCCAGTATTTGCTATTTGTGGAATTTTTAAAGATGGCCATCCTAACTAGTGTGAGACAGTACCACATTGTGGTTTTGATTAGCATTTTTCTAATAACTAGCAATGTTGTGCATCTTTTCATATGACATCTCTATGTCTTCTTTGGAAAATATGTCTATTTAGGTCTGCCCATGTTTTGACTGGATTGAGTTTTTCTGATATTAGAGTTGCATTGGCTTTTAGCATATTTTGGAAATTAAGTCCTTTGTCAATTGTATTGCTTATAGATACTTTTTTCTATTCCATAAGCTGTCATTTCATTTTGTTTATGGTTTTCTTTGCTGTGAAAAAGCCTTTAAGTGTAAATAAGTCCCACTTGTCAATTTTTGCTTTTATTTCTATCGCCTTAGGAGACTGACCTAAGGAAACATTGGCATGATTTGGGTCAACAAATGTTTTCTTATGCTCCCTTATGGTGTCATGTCTTTCTTTCTTTTTTTTTAATTTTAAGCCATTTTGAGTTTGTGTTGTGTATGGCATGAGCACGTGTTCTAACTTCACTGATTTTCAGCACCACTTACTGAAGAGACTGGTTTTCTTCTACTGTTTTAAGATATTCTTGCCTCCTTTGTCAAAGATTAATTGACTGTAGGCGTGTGGGTTTATTTCTGGGCTCTGTTTTCTGTTCCATTGATTGAGATGTCTCATTGATCCAGATCTGTCTTTATGCTAAAGCCATGATGTTTTGATTACTGTAGCTTTACAGTATTGTCTGAAGTCTAGGGTGGTTATATATCAGATTTTTTTTCTATTTTTTTCAGGGTTATTTTGGCAATTCAAGGCTTTTATGGTTCCATATAAATTTTAAGATTTACTTTACTAGTTTTGTGAAAAATGTCTTGGGTATTATGATAGATCACATGAAATCTGTATATTGCTTTGGGTAGTATTGCTGCTATAACAATATTAATTTTATAATCCAAGAGTATGGGATATCTTTTAATTTCTCTGAATCATCTTCAGTTTTCTGTACCAGTGTTTTATAGTTCTCAGCATAGAAGTCTTTCTCCTCCTTGGTCAGCTTTATCATTATTTACCTAAATTTTTAAAAAAAGGTTTTTTTCCATTTATTTTTATTAGTTGGAGGCTAATTACTTTACAATATTGTAGTGGTTTTTGCCATACATTGACATGAATCAGCCATGGATTTATGTTATTTTATATTGGACTATAGTTTTTGTGTTAATAAAATGTTGTGTTAGTTTTAGGTGTTCAGCAAAGTGATTCAGTGATACATATACATGTATCAAGTTCTTTCCCCATTTAAGTAATTAGATTTTTTAACTGTGATTTTTAAATGGATATCTTTTTTACTCTCCTTTTCTGATATTTCCTTGTTAGTGTAAATAGATGCAAGTGATTTCTGTATGCTAGCCTTCTATCCTGCTACTTTGCTTCCGTTTTTTTAATCAGTTCTAGTAGTTTTCTGAGGAATTTTTAGGGTCTGAACTTAATATCTACAGGCTTAGCAAATTTTAAATCTGCAATAAAGTGTCAATAACTATAAGTAGTATGCTGCAGAATAGATCTTTGGAATTTATTTATCTGGCATAACTGAAACTCTGTGCCATTTAACCACTGTCTCTTCATTTCCTCCTCTTATCAGACCCTGGTAACCACCATTCTACTCTCTTCTTCCAGAAGTTTGACTTTTTTAAGTTCCATATATAACTGACATGATACAATTTTTATTTTTCTGTCTTATTTCACTTAGCATATGTCCTCCAGCTTCATCCAAGTTGTCACAAATCACAGAATTTTCTATTTTTTAAGGCTGAGTAATATTCCATTGTGTGTATGTCTTTGTGTGTGTGTGTGTGTGTGTAACATTTTCTTTATCCACTTATTCACTGATGAATATTAGATTGTTTCCATATGTTGGCGATTGTGGATAGTCCTGGAATGAATATGACAGTGCAGGTATCCTGATTTCAATTTCTTTGGATAAATGCCCAGAAGTGGGCTTGCTGAATCACATGGTAGTTCTGTTTTTCAGTATTTTGGGAAATCTCCATATGTTTTTCATAAAGCCTGCACCAGTTACATTCCCACCAATAGTGTACCAGGGCTCCTTATTTTTCAACACGTGGTTGCCAAACACTTGGTATCTTTTGTTTGATAATAATCATTCTCATAGTTATAAAGCAATAGGTCCTGTGGATTTGATTTGCATTTTCCTGATGATTAATGATATTAAGCACATTTTAATGTACCTGTTAACCTCTTCTTTTGAGAAATATCTATTCAGGACCTCTTTCCATTTTTTTTTTAAATTGGATTATTTGTTTATTTGCTATTTTGATATTGGAGTCCCTTATATATTTTAGATAAAATCAGTTGTTAGACATGTGGTTTACAGATATATTCTCCCATTCTGTACATTGTCTTATCATTTTGCTGATTGTTGCCTTTATGATGCAAAAGATTTTTAGTTTTTTTCTTTAATCCCATTTGTTAATTTTTACTTTTGTTGCAGGTGCGTTTGTGTGTCACATCCAAAAAGTCATTGCCAAGAACAGTGTCATGGAGCCCTTTCCTCATATTCCCCACCCGCCCCCTCCCAGGAATTTTGTGGTGTCAGATGTTAGATTTAGGTTTTAATCTGATTTTGGTTGGTTTATGTATCCAATTTCATTCTTCTGCATGCAATTTTTTCCAACAATCTATTGAAGAGATTATCCTTTCCTTTCATTGTATTGTATTTTTGAGACCCTATTAGAAGATTAGCTGACCATAGTTATTGGGCTTCTATCTAGGTCTTCTATTTTGTCCCATTGGCTTATGTGCCTTTTTTTATGAAATATACTTTTCAAAAAAAATTAGTTTGTAACATAATTCAAAATCTGCAAGTATGGTGCTTCTAGCTTTGTTCTTGTTCAAGATCCCTTTATATATTCAGAGCTTTTTGTGATTCCATATAAATTTTAGGATTATTTTTTCTATTTAAGTGAAAAGTGCCTTTGGAATTTTATAGGAAATTCATTGAATCTGTAGATTGCTTTGAGTAGTATGGAAATTTTTGCAATACTAATTACTCAGTCTATGAGCAAGAAATATCTTTCCATTTATTTTTGTCTTCTTAAATTTTTTCATCAAGGTTTTATAGTTTTTAACGTACAGATCTTTCACCTCCTTTGCTAAATTTTAGTCTCTTTGAAGCTATTATAGATGTAGTTGGCTAAAAGTGACCTCCAAAAGGACTTATGCCAAACCTGACCTCCCAAGACTGTTTCTGCCAGTGCCCCTGTCCTTGCAGCAGGCCACTGCTGACCCTGCCTCTGCAGGAGACCCTCAAACACTCACAGGCAGGTCTGACTCTGTCTCTTGCGGGGTCACTGCTCCTGTCCCCGGGGTCCTGGTGCAAACATAGTTTTGTTTGTGCCCTCCGAGAGTCTCTGTTTCCCCTAGTCCAGTGCAAGTTCTGTAATCAAATCCCACTGTCCTTCAAAGTCAGATTCCCTGGGCACTCCCAGTCCCTTTGTGGGATCAGATGATCAGGTTGGGAAGTCTGATGTGGGGCCTAGAACTTTTGCAACAGTGCGAGAATTCACTCTCATTCAAATTTTGTGTCTGTCTCATTCACATCCCTTTTCTGTTGTAGGATCAAGTCCAGGATTGTCATGGGCTTGGCTTTCTTCTCTTTTAATAAAAAACGGCCACGTCTCTTCCTCACCATGCAATAGACAAGACCGCTTGGCCTAAACTTGTGCTGAGTGATGCCAGGGAAACTTCTCAGGATGTGGATTTGGAGTCAGACACAGCTGTGGCAAAAGTGGAGATGCTGCGAAAGCTAAATAAGAGGAAAGATAAAAAAGAGAAGCCAAAATCTAGTAAGACTGAAGAGGCAGCAGAAGAAAAGGAAGAAATGATTTCCCCCAAAGTTTAAAAAGGTTAAAAAGAAAGCAAGGCCTTCTGAGGTTGACATGAATTCTCCTAAATTCAAAAAGGCCAAAAAGATAGAGGAGCCATCTCAAGATGATGTTATTTCTCCTAGAAAAAGTTCAAAAAAGTCAAAGGAGCCCTGCAAAAAGACAATGGCTTCTCCTAAAACCAGAAAAGTTATAAAAAATGAAGAGCCTTCTGAGGAAAAGTTAGTGCACCTAAGCCCAAAATGATGAAGAAAGAAAAAGAAATAAATGTAGAAATTGGAGAGAAAAGCCCCAACTTCAAGAATGAATTCCCTGATTCTGGACCTGACTCCAAATCCAAGGAAGCTGCCAGTGAAGAAAACAGTGAGTTAGATCAGGAAATGACTGTGGGGCAAAAAGAAGGAGCTTCCTCTAATTTCCCCATATCTCAAGAAACTGTTAAACTTCTCAAAGCCCATGAGATGACCTTCCCATTCCTATACAAGCAAAGACTTTTCACCATGTCTATAGTGGAAAGGATTTGATTTCACAGACACAGACAGGAACTGGAAAGACATTTTCCCTTGATATCCCTACTGCTAAGAAACTTTGGGGAGAACTGCAAGACCAGAAAAGAGGCGTGCCCCTCAGGTACTGGTTCTTGCACCCACAGGGAGTTGGCAAGTCAAGTCAGCAGAGACTCCAGTGACATCACAAAAAAGCTGGCAGTGGCTTGTTTTTATGGTGGAATATCCTATTGAGGGCAAATTGAACACATGAGGAATGGGATTGATATCCTGGTTGGGACAGCAGGTCGTATCAAAGATCACCTGCATGTGTGTCTTTCAGTTTTGGTTTCCTCAGGGTGTAGACCTAGGAGTGGGATTGCTGGGTCATAAGGTGGTTTTATTCCTAGCTTTTTTTATTTTTTTAAAGGAATGTCCATTCTGTCTTCCATAGTGGTGATATCAATTTATATTCCCACCAACAGTGAAAGAGGGTTCTCTTTCGTCCACACTCTCTCCAGCATTTATGGTTTATAGATTTTTTGATGATGGTCATTCTGGCCAGTGTGAGGTGATATCTCGTTGTAGTTTTGATTTGCATTTCTCTAATAATGAGTGATGTTGAGCATCTTTTCAAGTGTTTGTTAGCCATATGCCTGTCTTTGAAGAAACGTCTGTTTAGGTCTTTTTCCCACTTTTTGATTGGGTTGTTTGTTTTTCTAGTATTGAGTTGTATGAGCTACTTGTATATTTTGGAAATTAATCCTTTGTCAATTGTTTCATTTACTATTATTTTCTCCCAATCTGAGGGTTGTCTTTTCACCTTGTTTATAGTTTCTTTTGCTGTGCAAAAGCATGTAAGCTTAATTAGGTCCCACTTATTTACTTTCATTCTTATTTCCATTACTATAGGAGGTGGGTCGTAGAGGATCATGCTTTGATTTATGTCATCGAGTGTTCTGCCTGTTTTCCTATAAGAGTTTTATGTTTTTGGTCTTATTCAGCACTATTTACAACAGCTAGAACATGGAAGCAACCTAGATGTCCTCTGACAGATGAATGGATACAGAAGTTGTACATACACACAACGAAATATTACTTAGCATTAAAAAGGAACACATTTGAGTCAGTTCTAATGAGGTGGATGAATCTAGAGCTATTATACAGAATGAAGTAAGTCAGAAAGAGAAAGATAAATATCATATACTAATGCATATGTACGGAATCTAGAAAGATGGTGCCAATAAATTTATCTGTAGGGCAACAATGAGCTTCCCTGGTGGCTCAGAGGCTAAAGCATCTGCCTCCAATGCAGGAGACCTGGGTTCAATCCCTGGGTCGGGAAGATCCCCTGGAGAAGGAAATGGCAACCCACTCCAGTATTCTTGCCTGGAGAATCCCATGGATGGAGGAACCTGGTAGTCTACAGTCCATGGGATCGCAAAGAGTCAGACATGACTGAGCGACTTCACTCACTCAATGGAGAAACAGACAGACAGAGAGAACAGACTTATGGACATGGGAGAGGGGAGGAGAGGGTGAGATGTATGGAGAGAGTAACACAGAAACTTACATTACCATGTGTAAAATAGATAGCCCTATGGTTCAGGAAACTCAAACAGGGGCTCTGCATCAGCCTAGAGGGGTGGGATGGGGAGAGGGATGGGAGGGAGG
This sequence comes from Dama dama, assembly GCF_033118175.1. Classification (NCBI taxonomy): domain Eukaryota; kingdom Metazoa; phylum Chordata; class Mammalia; order Artiodactyla; family Cervidae; genus Dama; species Dama dama. Next base: position 72,454,203 of record NC_083701.1, read on the forward strand.
CTCAATAGGGAGGGGATATATGTGCACCTATGGCTGATTCATGTTGAGGTTTGAAAGAAAGCAACAAAATCCTGTAAAGCAATTATCCTTCAATAAAAAGATAAATAAACTTTAAAAAAAGACCACCTGCAGAATGGCAAGCTAGATCTCACCAAACTTAAGCATGTTGTCCTGGATGAGATGACCGAATGTTGGACAAGGGCTTTGCTGATCAAGGGGAAGAGATTTTATCCACGGCATGCAAGAATGATTCAGAAGACAATTCCAAAACATTACTTTTTTCTGCAACTTGCCCCCATTGGGTGTGTAATGTTGCTAAGAAATACATGAAATCTACATTTGAACAAATGGACCTGATTGGTAAAAAGATGCAGAAAATGGCAATAACTGTAGAGCCTCTGGCTGTCAGGTACCACTGACGAGGAGGGCGGCAGTTATTGGAGACAGTGGTTTTGAAGGGTGCACTATCATATTTTGTGAAATGAAGAAAGAAGCCCAGGAGTTGTCACAGAATGTGGCCGTAAGGCACGATGCCCGGTCATTACACAGAGACATTCCACAGAAGCAAAGGGAAATCTCCCGGAAAGGTTTTAGAAATGGTGATGTTGGAGTTTGGGTTCCAACCAATGTTGTTTCACGTGGGTTAGACATCCCTGAGGTCCATCTGGTTGTTCAAAGTTCTCCGCCAAAGGATGTGGAGTCCCTACGTTCATCGTTCTGGGCAAACAGGTAGAGTTGGAATGACCGGGATTTGCATCTGCTTTTCCCAGCACAAAGACTACCAGTTAGTCCAAGTGGAGCAAAAAGTGGGAATTAATTTAAGCAAATAGGTGTTCGTTCTCCAACAGAGATAATAAAGCTTCTAGCAAAGATGCCATCAGGTTCTTGGACTCTGTGCCTCCCACTGCGATTGGTACTTCGAGCAGTCAGCCGAGAAGCTGATTGGGGAGCAGGGGGCCCTGGAAGCCCCTGCGGCGGCCCTGGCCCACTTCTCTGGCTCCATGTCAGTAGACAAGCGCTCCTTGAGCAGCTCAAATAGAGGCTTTGTAACCATGATCTGCGGTGCTCGATTGAAATGCCAAATGTTAGTAATGCTTAGAAAGAACTTAAAGAGCTACTGGGTGAGGATATTGATTCCAAAGTGAAGGGAATGGTCGTTCTCAAAGGAAAGCTGGGTGTTTGTTTTGACATCCCTACTGTACCAGTAACAGAAATACATGGCATGATTCACGGCGCTGGCAGTTTTCTGTGGCTACAGAGCAGTCAGAGCGAGAAGGACCAGGGGGAGGATATTGCAACTTCCAAGGGCAACCGAGGTGTCGGGACAGCAGAAAAGAAGTAGGAGCTTCAGAGAACAGCAATCAGGAGGTGGCAACAAAGTGTGTTAGGTGCTCAGTCGTGTCCGACTCTTTACGACCTCGTGGACTGTAGCCCACCAGGCTCTTCTGTCCCTGGAATTCTCCAGGCAAGAATGCTGCAGTGGGTTGTCATTTCCTCCTCCAGGGGACCATCCTGACCCAGGGATTGAACCCAGGTCTCCCGCATTGTGGGCAGATGCTTTACGATCTGAGCTACTAGGGAAGCCTAGGAGGGAAACAACAAAAGTTACAGATTCCAAAACAAAGGCCAGAGGCAGAGTTTTAATAAAGCATTGGGACAGTAATTTGAAATAGAGGATTTATTTGGCAAAAACAGAACTATGTTCAGCAACATGGAACTGAACATTATTTTTCATGCAAATTTAAAAGCACACTGTATTTCCATCCTGACCACTTGCCCAGTCCCCATCTCTTCGAGAGAGGTAAACTTCATCTAAAATATTTCATCTGATTGACGATTGTCATTTATAACTTTATTGCTACTTCTGTCTTGGATATTCCTTTGGAAAAGGTGTATGGATTCATTACATAGTCTAATGTATTGTCTATAGATTGTAGGATAAGGTCAAGCAAGTATCTGCTGATACTTTTTAAATTGATCTGTCTTTATACTTAGAAACGTCTCTTAATAGTAGCTTCCCTGGTGGCTCAGATGGTAAAGAATCCGCCTGCAATGCCAGAAACCCGTGTTCAATTCCCTGGGTTGGGAAGATCCCCTGGAGAAGGAAATGGCAACCCACTCCAGTATTCTTGCCTGGATAATTCCATGGACAAAGGAAACTGGAGGGCTACAGTCCATGGAGTTGCAAAGAGTCAGACACAACTGAGCGACTGTCACTCACACTCACTCTTAATAGTGTCCTTTCTAAATATCTCGGGGAATGCAGCAGTTTCTAGAGAAGCACTTTGAACACTCAAGGCTTTGTTCTCTAGTTGGTATTCCTTGGTCACTTGCCTATCAGTTACTCCTATGGTCCTGTGATGGGTTTTCTGAAAATTAACAGTGATCAATATTTGAAGCAAGGTTTCACACTTAACTGTGATGGAACACAGCTTATACCAGCATATATTCTAGATTTGGAGGATGGTGATATATTTGATAGGAGATAGTATTTAGATTAGCCATTGTTATGTGTATTTTGATACATTTTTAGCTTCTCAATATAAGGTGATTCATGCTTCAGTTAATTCTTCACAGATTTAAAAAATATATGTATGTGTAAGTATTTTACTAGAAATTATTTTACATGGCCCCATAACTTTCTTCCTAAGTAAAGAGGCTGAATAAATGGTGCTTGATGATAATGTACTCCATCTCCTATTGAAAAATTAACATAATTTACCAAGAAGGAACTAGGGGAGTAGGGGCATAGCATTGCATTGCTGAAGAGTCAGAAAATCACTGAAAATATTTTCTACATGCGAGAAGGAAACAGTCATATGTGTTGAGAGCAAAGAGAAGGGCAAGTGAAGGTGCATGATGAAGCTCTTTTTAAATAGTGAAAACTTAATTGTGCATTAATGTTTCTAGAGTTCAACTTCTAATGGGCAAGCTAGGGATTTTAGGTACAATGATCCAATTTAGTTTCTCAAAGCCTAGCTCCTATACTACATTTTAGGATCTCGTTCTGTTACTCTGCTGCTCCTACTGCTAGCTGAGAGGTTGCAGCTACCTAGAGACTTCTTTTTGAGAACAAACTATATGGTTATTTTTAGGTTGTTGCTTTGAGGGAACTGAAGAACCTAATATAGCCCCAGGATGGGTATTGCTCTGAGGTCTCAAGTGATATTTCTCTGGGAAGCTTTGCACATGATACAGGAACTTGAGAGTAGCATTTTCTTCATGTCTTAATTCCTTTAAGTTCTGTACTGGGAACCTTGAGAAATAAACTGTGATAGGAGGAATTCAAGCACATGGCCATCTTATTTTCACTTAATTATTTTGCACAACTGAAATCTTTCTAGACACTGGTTTCTCTAACTGGGTCTTTATAGCTAACTGCTTCTTACTCAGTCACATTTACAGTAAGGGGCTCAAAAGCCAACTCAACTCCTTGATTCTTGAGGCAGGATTCTTTCTCTGTTTAGACTTCCGTTCTGTCCTTGAGTCCTGACTGCATGTCTCTCTGTTCTCATATTCTCTTTGCTTTCATTCTTTCATCCACTTATCAGTGTTATTGCTTGAACTCCTCATGGTTTCCCATCAAACCAGAGGGAGTTAAGTAATTGATGACCAACAACTCTTGCCTTGAGGATCACATTTTACTAAATTCTGATTTTGCTGAGATACTAAGCTTACTTAATTAGCAACCAAAAGCATTTAAGTTTGCATAGAAATGGGTTGGTTTATCAAGTAGATTGAAAGGGCAGTGCACCTGGCCTTTAGGAAGAAATAAACAGAGAGTAAAGAAGATGAATGGGAATTTCACTTTACACGGCTTAGGACAACCTGACCATCTCAATAAATGAAGCCAAAGTTTCTTCTGGATCCCAGAATTCAAGCCATATTTATAAATGTATGATTCAAATACTGTATGGTTTAAATAAGCATGTTGGGCTACCCTGGGAAATAATATCATTTTTACTATTTTCTACAGAGAAAGTATTTTCCAATTTATGTATCAGACAACTCAATGAACTTTTAAAATATAATCAATTTTTATGTTGCAACTATCTGGGCAGCAGTTTCCTTACTGTTGTACATAAAATGTTTTTACTATAAAATTTAGTTAATATATAAAAATATAGCTTTATGCCATAATAGTTACTAGTACTTACCAAGAAAATGGCTGTGAATTCTTGGCAAAATTAATTTCTGTCTTCTGTCTTACTAGATGTAATTAACAATCAATAAAAATACATGTGAAATGTTTTCTGAAACTTCAAAGTTAATGAAATTGTTCTTATTGCTCAAAGCTGAGCATACTGACTATGGCTATTTGTTCAAACAAAAGCAAAAATAAACCAAATAGAAGAGTATTATATTGTTAAGATGTTTTATTATGCCTCAGGCCAAACAACTAACAGGGAGGGGGCACAGCCCAAGCATTAACAGAAAATTAGGTTAAAGATTTACTGAGGATGGCACTGCCCATCAGAGCAAGACTCAGTTTTCCCCCAAAGCCAGTTTCTCCCTTCAGAAAAATAGAACAATCCTCTTATCCTCATTCATCAGAGAGCAGACAGAAGAAGCAAGAACTACAACCCCACAGACTCCAGGAAAATCACAATCACAGAAAGCTAACCAAACTGATCACATGGATCAGAGCCTGTGTAACTCAAAAATGACATGAGCCATGTCATGCAGGGCCACCCAAGATGGAAAGGTTATGGTGGAGAGTTCTGACAAAATGTGGTCCACAGAGAAGGGAGTGGCAAACCACTTTAGTATTCTTGCCTCAAGAAATCCCACAGTATGAAAAGGCAAAAAAAGAATACACTGGAAGATGAGCCCCCCCGGCTCAGCAGATGTCCAATATGCTACTGGGGAAGAGCCGAGAAATAACTCTAGAAAGAATGAAGAGGCTGGGCCAAGACAAAAATGAAACTCAGTCATGGATATGTCTGTTGGCAAGAGTAAAGTCTGATGCTCTAAATAACAATATTGCATTGGAACCTGGAATGTTAGGTCCATGAAGCAAGGTAAACTGGACACGGTCAAGCAGAAGATGGCAAAGTTGAGCATCAAAATTTTAGGGACCAATGAGCTAAAATGGACAGGAATGGGCAAATTTAATTCAAATGACCGTTATATCTACTACTGTGGGTAAGAATCCCTTAAAAGAAATGGAGTAGCCCTCATAGTCAACAAAAGAGTCTGAAATGCAGTACTCGGATGCAACCTCAAAAATGACAGAGTGAACTCACTTTGTTTCCAAGGTGAACCATTCAATATCATGGTAAACCAAGTCTGTGCCCTGATTAGTAATGCTGAAGAAGTTGAAGTTGAAGAGTTCTATGAAGACCTATGGGACCTTCTAGAACTAACACCCAAAAAAGATGTCCTTTTCATTATAGGGGACTGGAATGCAAAAGTAGGAAGTCAAGAAATACCTGAAGTAACAGGCAAATTTGGCCTTGGAGTACAGAATGAAGGAGGACAAAGGCTAATAGAGTTTGGCCAAGTGAACACTTTCGTCATAGCAAACACCCTCTTCCAAGAATACGACAGACAACTCTACACATGGACATCACCAGATGATCAATTCTGATGTTAGATCAATTACATTATTTGAAGCCAAAGATGGAACAACTCTACAGTCAGCAAAAACAAGACCTGGAGCTGACTGTGGTTCAGATCATGAACTCCTTACTGCAAAATCTGGGCTTAAATTGAAGAGCATAGGGAAAACTACTGGTCTATTCATGTATGACCTAAATCAAACCCTTTCTGATTATACAGTGGAAGTGACAAAGAGATTCAAGGGATTAGACCTGGTTGACTGGTATCTGGAGAATTACAGACAAACTTTCAAAAGGTTTTTTTAGGAGGTGGTGACTAAAATAATCCCAAAGGAAAAAAAAAAATTTTCAAGAAAGTGGTCATCTGAAGAGGCTTTATAAATAGCTGAGAAAAGAAGAGAAGCAAAAGGTAAAGGGGAAAGGGAAAGATATATCCAACAGAGTGGAGAGTTCCTGAGAATAGCAAGTAGAGATAAGAAGACCTTCTTAATTGCACAATGCAAAGAAATAGAGGAAAATAATAGAATGAGAAAAACTAGAGATCTCGTCAAGAAAATTGGAGATATCATGGGAACATTTCATGCAAAAATGGGCACATTAAAGGCCAGAAACGGCAAGGCTCTGACAGAAACAGAGGAGATTAAGAAGAGGTGGCAAGGATAAACAGAAGAACTATATAAAAAAGGCCTTAATGACCCAGATATCCATGATGGGTAGTCACTCACTGAGAACCTTATATCCGGGAGTGTGAAGCCAAGTGGGCCTTAGGAAGCATTACCATGAACAAAGTTAGTAGATGTGGTGGAATTACAACTGAGCTATTTAAAATCTAAAAGATGAGGCTGTCAAAGTGTTGTATTGAATGGTTTAAATAAGCAAGGAAGGCTTTATTCAAAACCCTTGCATAAGAGAAGACAGGCTGAATTTAACTTTGTTGGAACAGAAGGTCAAAGTGTTTTTAAACACTAGAGTTAGCTACTGGACTGGTACTGGATGAAAATTTGGAGAAAAGTTGTCAGTTAGATTAGGCCATATGTGTTTGCTAACTTACTGATCACAATTAGTCTCATGTGCTTTCACAGAGACTGGGAGATAGGGGCAGTACCTTTCTTGATTATAATAATTTAATATAATGACCCTTGTTTCCTTGAAAAAGACATTCTTGGGTTGTCAAACTGGCAAGAGTCTGGGAGATGATTAACATATCAAAGGGTAGAAAAATATAATTGCAAGTTTTCTAAAAATAAGTGCTCTAAGAAAATAGAAGTCAGGGGTTTACAATCAAGAAGAAAAAGAAATTACAGAACCATAATAAAGATTAAAAAGAAATGTCCCAAAGGAAGGGAGAAGATACAACCCCAGGAAAACAACTAAATTAAGTGGAAATAGGCAGACTTTCAGAAAATGAATTCATAAAAGTGATAGTGAAGATGATCCAGTGGAAAATAGTGGAAAAGATGAAAAGTATGTTTGCCAAAGACCTACAAGAACCAAGGAACAAACAAGCAAAGACGAATAATACACTAGAAGGAGTCAATAGCGGAATAACTGAGGCAGAAGAATGGGTAAATGACCCGGAAGACAGGCATGGTGGAAATTCACTACCTCAGAGCAGAATACAGAAAAAAGAATGGAAAGAAGTTAAGACAGCTTAAGAGACCTCTTGGACAACATTAAATGCACCAACATTCACATTATAGGGGTCCCAGAAGGAGAAGAGATGCAGAAAGGGCCTGAGAAAATATTTGAAGAGATGATAGTTGAAAACTTCCCAAACATGGGAAAGCAAATATTCAGCCAAGTCCAGGAAGCACAGAGAGTCCCAGGCAGGATAAACCCAAGGAAGAACACATCGAGACACACAGCAGTCAAACTGACAAAAATTAAAGACAAAGACAAAATATTAAAAGCAACAAGGGGGAAATGACAACACACAGGGGAACTCCGATCAGGTTATCAGCAGATTTCTCAACAGAAACTCTGCAAGCCAGAAGGGAATGGCATGATATATTTAAAGTGATGAAACAGAAGAACCCACAACCAAGAATACTCTACCCAGCAAAACTCTCATTCAGATTTGATGGAGAAATCAAAAGCATTCCAGACAAGCAAAAGTTAAGAGAATTCAGCACCACCAAACCAGCTATACAACAAATGATAAAGAACTTCTCTAGGTAAGAAACATAACACAAGAGAAGGAAAAGACCAGCAGAAGATAAAACCAAAACAATTAAGAAAATGGTGATAGGATCATGTTGTTGCTATTCAGTCGCTGAGTCATGTCTGACTCTTTTTGACCCCAAGGACTGCAGCATACCAGGCTTCTCTGTCCATCACCAACTCCCAGAGCTTGCTGAAACTCATGTCCATTGACTTGGTGATGCTATCCAACCATCTCATCCTCTGTCGTCCTCTTCTCCTTCCACCCTCAATCTTTCCCAGTATCAGGGTCTTTTCCAATGAGTCAGCTTTTCGCATCATGTGGCCAAAGTATTGGAGCTTCAGTCTCAGCATCAGTCCCTCCAAGGAATATTCAGGATTGATTTCCTATATCCATAATTACCTTAAGTGTAAATGGATTAAATACACCAATGAAAAAACATAGACTGTCTAGGCAGATGAAGACGTGTGCACTTGCACTTCAACTTATCACATCATTCTGCTTGATCTCCCAAATTGCATGTGATTATTTTATATTGTTAGGTTAATCATGTTTCCATTATGGCTTGCAATTGTAATTATTTTTTATTTTTTATCTGGCTATTCATTGTAAAAACTGATAAACGTCTTTTACTATTGTGATTATGTAACTATTACTCACTTAAAGCCATGGTATCATGACTGGTCAACAGAAAAATAATAAAACTCTATATTACCAGGGCTACAATTTAATAGAAAAACCTGCAATCACTTTTTAAAATCCAGATGCATATCAGAGTTATATTGAAATTGTTTGAAAATTACAAATGCCCAAGTATTGCCTTTTTTTCCTCCAGAGTTACAGATGTTTTTAAAGAGCAGTCATGTTTTATTGGACCATATGATGATCTTTTACTTATACCTAATTTGTTTCACTTTTTCTATTTCATATTCAGTGCTCCCATTTCATTTAGTTTATGTTTTCCAATATCTCCACCTCCTCTTCTTTTTATGCTCTTTCTGAAGCTTTTATCAAGCATAGTAGAAAAGCTTTTGTATACATATATGCAAATAATATGCATAATATATATTTTAGAAAACTTATGAATTCTTGCCTAAATAAAAAAAATGACATGTTGATTCCACTTGCTTGATGTAATATGAATAAAGTGCTTTATTTCCAATTGAAAAAGTAGAGATTCATCAAGTAACAAGCTTTTACTGTATAGCACAGGGAACTATAGTCAATATCCTGTAATAGCCTATAAAGGAAAATAATTTCAGTAATAATATATGTGTATATGTATAACTGAATCACCTTGCTGTGCCCCTGAAACATTACTAGTCAACTATACTTCAACACTATCTATCTATCTATCTATATATAGATATAAAGAAAAATATAAAGTTTAGTAAAATGACCCTGAAAAAGAATGGACATATGTGTTAATATGTGTAACTGAATCCTTTGCTGGGCACCTGAAATTAATACAGCATTGTAAATCCACTACTCTCAAATATAAAAGAAAAAAATTAAATTAAAAAATACTATTTAACCCCCGCAAAAAATGGTTAGTCAAAGTGAGGGGAACATTAGACCTTATTTCTTATAATGGACTGAATTCTCTAAAGCATTTTTTTTTCTCCAAAGTTAGTCGAACGTCAACCTTTCTTTAGGGAGGGTGCTGGAAGGACATTGAAGGAAGAAGAGCGTCTCCTCATATAGAGCATCCTGTCCTCTAATTTCCCAGCCCAGGATGGTGCTCCTCCCACCACAGCACACTGGGACCCCTGTCATCAGCTGCTGCTCCGCCATCCTGCCTGCCGCTGGAAGGGTTGCAGCCTATTTGCATCAAGACTGCAGACCAGCTCTGGCCTGGCAAAGAGCTCTGCCATCAGTTTGCTGTTGTTGTTCAGTTACCAAGGCATGTCCAACTCTGCGACCCCATGGACTGCAGCACTCCAGCCTCCCCTGTCCTCTGCTATCTCACGAGATTTGCTCAAGGTCATGGCCACTGAGTCAATGATGCCATCCAACCATCTCATCCTCTGTCGCCCCCTTCTCCTTTCACTTTCAATCTTTCCCAGCATCAGGGTCTTTTCCAATGTGTCAACTCTTCACATCAGGTGGCCAAAGTATAGGACCATCAGCTTCAGCCTCCGCCCTTCCAATGAATATTCAGGGTTCATTTCCTTTAGGATGGACTGGTTTGATCTCCTTGCAGTCCAAGGGATTCTCAAGAGTCTTCTCCAGCACCACAGTTCAAAAGTATCAATTCTTCAGTGTTCAGCCTTTTTTATGGTCCAGTTTTCACATCCATACATGACTTCTGGAAAGCCATACCTTTGACTATATAGACTTTTATCAGTAAAGGGATGTCTCTGCTTTTTAATCTGCTATCTAGGTTTTGTCACAGGTTTCCTTCCAAGGAGCAACTGTCTTTTAACTTCATGGCTGCAGTCACAGTCCACAGTGATTTTGGAGTCCAAGAAAATAAAATCTGTAACTGCTTCCATTTTTTTCCCATTCTATTTACCATGAAGTGATGGGACCAGATGCCATGATCTTATTTTTTTTAATGTTGAGCTTCAAACTGGACTTTTCACTCTCGTTTTTCACCCTCATCATTCTTGAGTTCTTTACATTCTCTTAATAACTGCATTATCATTCTTGATTATAATGGGAGACTACTAGACAGAAAGTATAACCCATTCTAGAATATCAAAAGTGTTCCTACAGCAAATTAATATCCTAATTTTAACTAGTTTTCCTCATAATGTCTTCAATATAAACTACTCTTTATTAATAGTCACTCCTTAGTAATGAGCAGATGCAGCTTATGATGAAAATAAATAAATAAAAATACCCATTTATTTTAGGTGGAAATAGTAAAGCCCAATTGCAGGTAAATAACGCCCTCTTGTAGAAAAATTTTCAAGAAAAAGTGACCTTTCAAATGGTAGAAAAGGACCTTTCTGGAGAAAATTTTCCCAGTACTTTCAGAAGGCTCATTTAGAAAATGCCACCTAACCACTGAGTAAAGGCATGTTCTGTACAAAATGGTTTTATATTTAGTTTGAACTTTATACAAGCAATTTGGCTGTTCCTGATATAGCATGCAGTGACAAGAAAAGAGAGATTAACACCATTATTTCTAAGCACTGAAGTAAAGACTGACTAAATATGCCAAATCCAAGAGTCAATTTACTTTTTCAAGTAGTGTCATGATAAGCTTTGTGATATTCTTTATTTCTGTCACAAAATGATCAAAATGTGTTTTTACTGAAAATCGTAAACATAATGCAGCACAAGTTATATCATATATCAATAAATAAAGGGTCAAATAAAATATATTATTTTATATATTCTACATTTTTCTTGGTTTTCAATAAATAGTCTTAACAAAATCTAATTAGTGATTGACTGAGCCTCAGAGTTCCTGTATAATTGCACTGGTAATTGTAATCATGAATATGTCCCCAACCCCCAACATGTATGTTGAAATCTTAATTCCCAAGATGAAATTCTCAAAAGATGGAGCTTTTAGGAGATGCCTACGTGTCACTCATAAAGATGGAGCTCTCATGAATGGGATTAGTGTTGTAAAAAATGGTAAGCACAAACCTCACTTAAGTAGAGCTGGGAGACCAGACAGGGGAGCTCGCATGCCTGCAGGGACAGCAGAACAAGACAGAAAAAAAAGACTCCTTTTCTTTCCTGACAAGGACTCAGCCAATGATAAGTCACGGACTGTTTTCCACAGCTCTTCCAACTTCCTATTCCTCTCTCTTTGGTCAAACTTTTACTAGAAAAATATAAGATACATATTTAATAAAATCATAAAAGCTATAGATGTGTACAAGTCACAAATTTAATGAATTTTCACAAAGTGAATGTATCTCTATAGCCTACATTCAGATTAAGAGTAGGTATATTTATATGCACAACTGAGGCACTTTGCTATACACCTGAAACTAACAGCATTGTTAATCAACTATACTCCAATATAAAAATAAACTTAAAAAAAGAGTCAAAAAATAAACATATTTGCATTTCAAAAAAAAGAAACAGACCTTTAACAGAATCTTGGGATTGATATCATGTTCCTTTCAAGTCACTAATCTCTTTCCCAAGGTTACTGTGATAATGACTTCTAATAACATTACAGTAATTTTGCATGTAAATGAACTTGATATAAAAGGAATTGTAAATACGTTATTGTACATACCTTCTTTTGCTCAACAGTATGTTTATGAGATTCATTCATGATTTTTATTCATGTTATCACTTAGCAACTAAAATGTCCATCAACAGATGAAATGATAAAGAAGATGTGGTATATATATATACCTGTATTTATATATGTGTATATATATATATATATATATATATATATATATATAGAGAGAGAGAGAGAGAGAGAGAGAGAGAGAGAGAATGGAATACTACTGAGCCATAACAAAGGATGAAACTTTGCCATTTGCAAAAACAGGGCACTGTGCTAAGTGAATAAGTCAGACAGATTAAAAACAAATACTGTATGATGCAGCTAACATGTGAAATCTAAAAAATAGACTGGTGAATAAATCGAAAGCAGGCTCACAGATATAGAGAACAAATTAGTGGCTACCAGTGGGGAGAGGAGAGAGGGAGCAGAAACACAGGGGCAAGAGGAAAAATGCTATAATGGGAATATATGGAAATATGTGTATGAAATGTTTTAAAATGATAGAGTTGTAAAAATCTTTAGTTCAATAAAAATAAGTAAAATAATTAGATTTTAAAAATTCATATTGTCTTTTAATATCATTAACTTCATGGTAATTATATCTTATCTCTTTTAGAACCCAATAAAAATAAGAGCATCTTTCTGTGAATTGTGTAAAGCATAACCTTAAAAATAGTAAGTAAAACCTTACAATGTCAGATTATATTGAAAATAAAATTGCACAACTAGTACTAACCAGTTAATTAATATATATTACAAACTCGGTTTCCTTTTCATTTCTGCATTCTGGACAAATTAAACTATTTTGTATACATATTGATTTCCTCTAAGTTTTGTAGGAATTCTTGTATGACAGTGTGGTTCAGTCATTCAGTCGTCTCCGACTCTTTGCGACGCCATGGACTGCAGCACACCGGGCTTCCCTGTCCGTCACCAGCTCCCAGAGTTTGCTCAAACTCATGTCCATCGAGTCGGTGATGCCATCCAACCATCTCATCCTCTCTCGCTCCCTTCTCCTGCCTCAATCTTTCCCAGCATCAGGGTCTTTTCTAAAGGGTCCGCTATTTGCATCAGGTGGCCAAAAGACTGGAGCTTCAGCTTCAGCATCAGTCCTTCCAATGAATATTCAGGACTGATTTCTTTAAGATTGACTAGTTTGGTCTTCTTGCAGTCTAAGGGACTCTCAAGAGTCTTCTCCAACACCACAGTTCAAAACCATCAATTCTTCAGTGCTCAGTTTTCTATATAGTCCAACTCTCACATCCATATGTGACTTCTGAAAAAACCATAGCTTTGACTATATGGACCTTTGTCAGCAAAGTGATGTCTCTGGTTTTTAATGCTCTGTCTGTGTTTATCATAGCTTTTTTCCCAAGGAGCAAGACTCTTTTGATTTCATAGCTGCAGTCACATGTCTTACACTGATTTTGGAGCCCAAGAGAATAAAGTCTGTCAGTTTCCATTTTTTCCCCATCTGTTTGTCATGAAGTGATGGGACCAGATGCCATGATCTTCATTTTTTGAATGTTGAGTTTTAAGCCAGTTTTTTCACTCTCCTCTTTCACCCTCATCAAGAGGTGCTTTAGTTCCTCTTTACTTTCTGCCATTAGTGTGGCATTATCTGCATATCTGAAGTTATTGATATTCACCCAGCAATCTTGATTCCAGCTTGAGCTTTATCCAGCCCAGCAGTTCACATGATGAACTCTGCATGTAAGTTAAATAGAGTGACAATATACAGCCTTGAAGTATTTCTTTCTCAGTTTTGAAGAAGTCCATTGTTTCATGTCCAGCTCTAACTGTTGCTTCATGACCTGCATACAGGTTTCTCAGGAGGCAGGTAAGGTGGTCTGGTACTCCCATCTCTTGAAGAAGTTGATCTGCACAAAGATTTAGCATAGTCAACAAAGCAGAAGTAAATGTTTTTCTGGAATTCTCTTGCTTTTTCTATGATGCAAAGGATCTTGGCAATTTGATCTCTGGTTCCTCTATCTTTTCTAAATCCTGCTTGGACATTTGGAAGTTCTCAGTTCACATACTGCTGAAACCTAGCTTGAAGGATTTTGAGCATGATCTTGCTATTGTGTGAAATGAGTGCAGTTATGTGGTAGTTTGGACATTCTTTGGCCTTGCCCTTCTTTGAGATTGGAATAATAACTGATCTTTCCCAGTCCTGTGGCCACTTCTGAGTTTTCCAAATTTGCTGGCATATTGAATGCAACATTAACAGCATCATCATTTAGGATTTGAAATAGCTCAGTTGGAATCCCATCACCTCCACTAACTTTGTTTGTAGGAAAGCTTCCTAAAGCCCACTTGACTTTGAACTCCAGGATGTCTGGCTCTAGGTGAGTGAGCACACCATCTTGGTTATCCAGGTCATTAAGACCTTTTTTTGTAAAGTTCTTCTGTGTATTCTTGCCACCTCTTGTTAATATCTTCTGTTTCTGTTAGGTCCATGGTGTTTCTATTCTTTGTCATGCCCATCTTAGCATGAAATATTCTCTTGTATCTTTAATTTCCTTGAAGAGATCTCTGTTTTTTCCCATCTTATTGTTTTCTGTATTTCTTTCCATTCTTGACTTAAGAAGGCTTTCTCACCTCTCCTTGCTATTGTTTGGAACTCTGCATTCAGATGCACATATCTTTCCTTTTCTCCTTTGTCTCTCTCTTCTTTTCTCAGCTATTTGTAAGGCCTCTTCAGTCAACCATTTTGACTTTTGGCATTTCTTTTTCTTGGGGATGGTTTTGATCAAAAGAAAGGTGATATTTGTTTTTCTCTTTCAAATCCAAGTCTTTTATGTCTCCTGTATTGGCAGGCAGGTTCTTTACCCCTAGCACCACCTGGGAAACCCACTCTGAATAACAGGCTTTACAAATATTGTCTACTAATACATATGTCTGGAATCTAGGAAATGGTACTGATAAACCGATTTGCAGGCAGGATCAGAGACCCAGACACAGAGAGTGGACGTGTATACAGAACGGGGAAGGTGAGGGTGGGACAAATCGAGTGGGTGGCATTGAAATAGATACATCATTGTTATTGTTCTTGTTTAGTCACCAAGCTGTGTTTGATTCTTTTGCGACCCCATGGACTGTAGCCCACCAGGTTCCACTATCCATGGGATTTCCCAGGCAAGAATTCTGGACTGGGTTGCCATTTTCTTCTCCAAGGGATATTCCTGACCCAGGGATCAAAGTCACATTTCCTGCATTGGCAGGTGGATTCTTTATCACTGAACCACCAGGGAAGTCCATTACTATGTGTTAAGTAGATAGCTAGTGGGAAGTTGAGATATAACACAGGCAGCCTAGCCCAGTGCTCTGAGATGACCTAGAGGGTGAGATGGGGTGAGTGGGAGGAAAGTGAAGGGATATATATATACACATATATATATACGTATGGCTGATTCATATTGTTTCAAGGCAGAAGCTAACACACTGTAAGGCAACATCTTCCAATTAGAAATAAACTAAAAATAAAAAAGAAGATAAAGCTACTTCCTGAAACAAATCCCAAGCCCAATAAAGAGTGTGTAACCAGAGGAAGTGATTATCAAAAGTGCTGAAACCAGTCCTGATATTTTAAATGGTTAATTGTATATGATATTCATAATATCATCAAATACAGTAAATTTTTTTCCAGGTAGAAATTCATAAGACACTAAGAAAAATACAACTGTCTCTTTATTTTAGTTTTAGAATGTATCTAGATTGCCTGATTGCTAAATACAGGGCGTTCTTTTCCTTTCAGGATAATGTTAAAATAAAAAAAAAATACTTAATTTATAATAAAATGAGTAAATCCTAAGGGTGTGAGAAAATTAATCTATATGTATACATATACTGTTCTTGCTATGTGAAAATTGTATTGATAATGTTCAGGTAAGGGATAGGGAAGTAATTTTAGTTTCTTTAGGTAATAAACACAGATTTTGAGCATAGTAACACTTTGAAATAAAATCTAGTTATTAGAATTCATATTAATCATAATTGAATTTTGGCAAATATGGGGAGAGAAAGTTGGAGTGGAATAAAGTTGAGGTGGGCAATTGTTCAGTAAGAAGACATTTTACCAATTCTAGAATATCATTTTCAATGATGATATTAATTTATGAATCATCTTTTCTAAACAGTTAACCTTCTTGGTCATAAATTTAAGAAAACTTCTTAAAAAATGACATTATTGAAAAGAAGAAATTATTTTCTAGGCTCTAAATATTCAAGGTAAACAATTCTAAAAGTAAGTAGAGATTTGAGAGCAGGTGTTTAAATGTAGGAGATGGTCAGGAAATTCATTGTGAGCTTTATAAGATCAAACAAACGTATCTTTCCAGGAGAATACTTTAATTTCTGAATCTGTGGTCAATTAAAGCAAAGAAAAACAAGCTGAAAATACAGAGTAAAGGTTTACCCAAGTGGTGACCAACTGTCAAGATTTATTCGACGAGTCTGTAGAATAAAGTGAATTTATTTAAATTTAACCTAAACTATTTCTATATTATCTAATCTACCCATTCATTTATCACTCTTTCTTTCAAGAAATTGTATCCTCATTATGTGCTAGACACTGTTATGGTGGTGGTGAATTAGTAGCTAAGTCATGTTTGACTCTTGAGACCCAAAGGGCTGTAGCCTGCCAGGATCCTCTGTCCATTGTATTTCCCAGGCAAGGATACTGCAGTGGGTTGCCATTTCCTTCTCCAGGGAATCTTCCTAACTCAGGGATTGAACCCAGGTTTCTCACATTGCAGGCAGATTCTTTACCAGCAGAGACATAAGGGAAGCTCCAGAATACTGGAGTGGGTAGCCCATCTCTTCTCCAGAGGATCTTCCTGATCCAGGAATCACACCATGGTCTTCTGCATTGTAGGTAAAGATAGCTCTTTACCACTGAGCTATCAGGGAAGCCCAGCCACTGATACACATATTCACTTCAGTTCAATTCAGTTGCTCAGTCATGTCTGACTCTTTGTGACCCCATGGACTACAGTATGCCAGGCTTCCCTGTCCATCACCAACTTCCAGAGCTTACTCAAACTCATGTCCATCGAGTCAGTGATGACATTCAACCATCTCATCCTCTGTTGTCCCCTTCCCCTCCCACCTTAAATCTTTCCCACCATCAAGGTCTTTTCAAATGAGTCAGTTCTTCGTATCAGGTGGCCAAAGTATTGGAGTTTCAGCTTCAGCACCAGTCCTTCCAATGAGTATTCAGGACTGATTTCCTTTAAGATGGGCTGGTTGGATCTCCTTGCAGTCCAAGGAGTCTTCTCCAGTCCAAACTCCAGTCCAAGTCTCCAGTCCAAGTCTCCAGTCCAAAACTCTCAAGAGTCTTCTCCAACACCACAGTTCAAAAGCATAAATTCTTCGGTGCTCAGCTTTCTTTGCAAAATGAAAATAAACAGGACCACTAAAGGCTTGCTCCTAAAGGAGCTTTTATTTTAGTGTTAAACTAAACAAGGAAATAAATCTATATTATTATTTCATGTAGTTATTGTAATATTTATAATTTTTAAAAGTTGAAATAGACAGTGCCATAATATATATGTGATAACTTGTTCAAAACTCAACACTATACCAGTTAGCTGCTGAAACTAAAATATTATACTCCATGAATTGTCAGTGAACCATAGAGGCAAATACAGGAGTTTGGTTACAGAAGTCTTTATAAACTGTTGTTATTTTTCAGTCTCTCAGTTGTGTCCAACTCTTTGCAATCCCATGAACTGCAGTATGGCAAGCTTCCCTTCCTTGTCCTTCACCATCTCCTGGAGTTTGCTCAAACTCATGTCCATTGAGTCAATGATGCTGTCCAACTGTCTCATCATTATATGATTATATGATTACATAATCATCATAGTACTTCATTATAAAGACATATAAAGAAGCCTTTATAAAGACTTCAGTTCAGTTCAGTTCAATCGCTCATTCGTGTCCGACTCTTTGCAACCCCATGAATCGCAGCACACTGGGCCTCCCTGTCCATCACCAACTCCCAGAGTTTACTGAAACTCATGCCCATCGAGTTGGTGATGCCATCCAGCCATCTCATCCTCTGTCGTCCCCTTCTGCTCCTGCCCCCAATCCCTCCCAGCATCAGGGTCTTTTCCAATGAGTCAACTCTTCGCATGAGGTGGCCAAAGTATTGGAGTTTCAGCTTCAGCATCAGTCCTTCCAATGAACACCCAGGACTTATCTCCTTCAGGATGGATTGGTTGGATCTCCTTGCAGTCCAAGGGACTCTCAAGAGTCTTCTCCAGCACCACAGTTTAAAAGCTTTCAGCTCAGCTTTCTTCACAGTCCAACTCTCACATCCATACATGACCATTGGAAAAACCATAGCCTTGACCAGACGGACCTTTGTTGACAAAGCAATGTCTCTGCTTTTTAATATGCTGTCTAGGTTGGTCATAACTTCCCTTCCAAGGAGTAAGCATCTTTTAATTTAATGGCTGCAGTCACCATCTGCAGTGATTTTGGAGCCCCAAAAAATAAAGTCTCTCACTGTTTCCACTGTCTCCCCATCTATTTCCCATGAGGTGATGGGACCAGATGCCATGATCTTAGTTTTCTGAATGTTGAGCTTTAAGCCAACTTTTTTACTCTCCTCTTTCACTTTCATCAAGAGGCTTTTTAGTTCTTCTTCATTTTCTGCCATGAGGGTGGTGTCATCTGCATATCTGTGGTTATTGATATTTCTCTCAGCAATCTTGATTCCAGCTTTTGCTTCTTCCAGCCCAGCATTTCTCATGATGTACTCTGCATATAAGTTAAATGAGCAGGGTGACAACATACAGCCTTGATGTACTCCTTTTCCTGTTTGGAACCAGTCTGTTGTTCCATGTCCAGTTCTAACTGGTGTTTCCTGACCTGCATACAGGTTTCTCAAGAGGCAGATCAAGAGGTCTGGTATTCCCATCGCCTTCTCCTAAAGAATTAGTGCTTTAATAATGACCATGGTGGATTTTTATTGATGAAGTTAAAGGTATTCACAATGTTTTGATAGGTTAAATATTTTAGAGAGTCACCCACATTTATATACTCAGTATAAGAATCCAGCAAACCCAATATCCTTTGCTTTTAGAGATAAGGGAGAAGAGTTAGTCCATAAATGGTCCTCTGCCCTACAGATTGGATAGATTTCTACTTGTCTGATTCCAACAAAAGAGGAACTAGTTTACTAGTCTTGCCTGGGACTTCCCTGGTTGTCTAGAGGTTAAGAATCCTCCTCCAGGGAAGGGAATGCAGGCTTAATCCCTGTTCAGGGGACTAAGATCACACATGCCCTGGAGGAGCTATGCCAAGAGGCGCAACTACTGAGCCCACACATTCTGGAGTCCACACGCCAAAACTAGAGAGAAGCCCGGTGCCACAACTAAGACTCAACACAACAAGATAAATAAATAAACAAAGAATCACTATCTTTGCCTAAAAGCATCCTGTCTACTTCAGATGAGCCTTTAATAAAAGGTAGCTATCAAATCATTTAAGAAGACAGAGCACCAGGACTCTAATTTACAGAAAAATTTA
Source organism: Dama dama (assembly GCF_033118175.1). Lineage (NCBI taxonomy): Eukaryota > Metazoa > Chordata > Mammalia > Artiodactyla > Cervidae > Dama > Dama dama. Next base: position 72,473,668 of record NC_083701.1, read on the forward strand.
TAATTATTTTGATACTTGCTTTCTAGTAAATTATTTATTTAACAAAACTTTGGATGAGTTGCAGAATTTAGTCTGGAAATTTTCATGACACTTTAAGATTGTGAGGAAGAAGTTCACCTTTATTTTCTCCTAACTATTTTAGTGTCTGCCATTTTGTACCACAGAGAATGCAAGAACTGGGCAAAAATTGTTTAAGTAAGTTTATAAAAGTAGTAAAGAATTATAAAGAAAGATAAAACAAAATAAATGAAGTGTGTCTAGGATGCATATTCCTGGAGAAGGGAATGCAACCCACTGCAGTATGCCTGCCCAGAGAGTTCTGTGGCCAGAGGTGCCTGGTGGGCTACGGTCCTTGGGGTGGCAGAGAATGGGACAGGACTGAGTGACTAACAGTTCTACTTCCACTTTCAGATCATAGAGAGTATTGTTGACCATTAGGTTTGTCTTCATTCTGAATAATTGCCAAGGCGTTGGAGAGATTGGAGCAGGAAGGTAACCTTATTTTAAAAATATGTACTCTCTGGTAGTAGTGTGCAGAACAGGTTTTGAAGTGTTAAGAGTGAAAGTCGTGAGACCAGAGAGAAACCTGCTGTAGCACTGCAGACAAGAGGTCTTGAAAGGCCTCACATATTTTAATAATGGAGAAAAGGGGCAAAGGCTGGCGGAGTTTGGCCAGGAGAACACACTGGTCATAGCAAACAATCTCTTCCAACAATACAAGAGATGACTATACATGGACATCACCAGGTGGAAACACTGAAATCAGATTGATAATATTTTTTGTGGCCAAAGATGGAAAGCTCTAATACAGTCTGTAAAAACAAGACCTGCAGCTGACTGTGGCTCAGATCATGATCTCTTTATTACAAAGTATAGGTTTAAATTGAAGAAAGTAGGGAAAACCACTAAGTCATTCAGGTATGACCTCAGTCAAACCCCTTATGATTATGTACTGGAGGTGATAAAAAGATTGAAGAGGTTAGATCTGGTAGACAGAGTGCCTGAGGAACTATGGATGAAGGTTTGAGACATTGTACAGGAGGCAGTGACCAAAACCACGCAAAAGAAAAGAAGAAGAAACGCAAGAAGGCAAAGTAGTTATCTGAGGAGGCTTTACAAATAGCTGAGGAAAGAGAAGCAAATGGCAAGGGAGAAAGAAAAAGATATACCCAACTGAATGCAGAGTTCCAGAGAAGAACAAGCTTAGATAAGATGGCCGTCTTAAGCGAACAATGCAAAAAAAAAAAAAAAAAAAAACAAAGTAAAACAATAGAATGGGAAACACTAGCATTCTCTTCAAGAAAATTGGCGATAGCAAGGGAAAATTTCATGCAAGGATGGGCACGATAAAGGATAAGTGGTAAGGACATAACTGAAACAGAAGAGATTAAGGTGGCAAGAATACATAGAAGAACTATATATACATATATATATATATATATATATATATATATATATATAGAAAGATCTTAATGAATTGTATAACCACAATGGTGTGATCATTCACCTAGAGCCACACATCCTGGAGTGTGAAATCAAGTGGTCCTTAGGAAGCTTTCCTACAAACAAAGCTAGTGGAAGTGATGAAATTCCAGCTGAACTATTTCCAGTCCTAAAAGATGAGGCTGTCAAAGTGGTGCACTCAATATGTCAGCAAATCTGTAAAACTCAGCAGTGACCACAAAACTAGAAAAGGTCAGTTTCATTCCAATCCCAAATAAAGGCAATGCCAAAGAATATGCAAGCTACCACACTCATTTCACATGATGGTACGGCTATGCTCAAAATCCTTTAAGTTAGGCTTCAGCAGTATGCCAACTGAGAACTTCCAGATGTACAAGCTGGATTTAGAAAAGGCAGAGGAACCAGAAATCAAATTGCCAACATCCACTGGATCATAGTGAAAGGAAGCGAATTCCAGAAAAGCATCTCTCTCTGCTTCTTTGACAACGCTAGAGACTTTGACTGTGTGAATCACAACAAACTTTGGAAAATTCTTCAAGAGATGGGAATACCAGACCACCTAACCTGTCTCCTGAGAATCCTATATGCAGGTCAAGAAGCAACAATTAGAACTGGCCGTGGAACAATAGACTGGTTCAAAATTGGGAAAGGAGTATGACAAGGCTGTATAGCATCACCCAGGTTATGTAAGAAAAAGACACAGGATCAGTGATGTGAAGTAAATCTATTAGAGATGTTAAAAGAGTTAAAACCATGAAAAAATTTTGGAGTGGAGATATTGGAACTGGAAGACCAGTGTGCATTAGTCTGTTGAGGTTACCATAACCAAATATAAGAAATGGGTGGATTCAACAAAAGAAATTTATTTCTCACAACTCCAGAGGCTGGGAATTCTGAAATCAAGGTGCTGGCCAGTTCACTTCCTGATAAGACCTGTAGTCCTGGCTTCCAGATGCCAGCCTTCTTGCTGTGCCTTTACTTGGCTGAGACAGAAAGCTCTAGTATTCCTTCCTTTTTTTTTTTTTTTTTTTTTAAAGGACACACACCCTGGAAGACTAAAGTCCTATACTTACAACCACACTTAACCTAAATTAGTTCCATAAAAGGCTCCATCTCCAAGCACACTCACATGGACGGTTAGTTCTTTACAATGTAACTTTTGAGAAGATATAAACATGTAGTTCATAGTAGAGAGAAAACAAGGTCTAGAAAACTCAGCTTTTGGAGAATGCTTAACTTTGATGATGAGAATGTATAATGCAGTGCCTGGAAGAGAGACATAGAACATTTCAAGTTCTCCTTGTGATTTGCCTATTTCATTTCTAATCCACACTTGATATATTCACCCTCTTCCTCTTTCTATCTCTTTTTTCCTCTTTCTCTTCAAAAAATAGTATCAAGTGAGTGCTAAACACAAGATTAGAAAGCTCATATCTGTGACTGAGCTAGTGGCCTTATATTATCATCTTTTAATTCAAGAAGTCTCAATTAAATATCCTTTGGAAAAGACCTACATCTTAAAAGGAAATGTTTCAAGTAAGTTTATTTGGTTTGCAGTAAACATTAGCAATGCTTTCTTGATAAGATTAATTTAAATCCTTTAAGCCAGGCTTCAACAGTATATGAACCAAGAACTTCCAGATGTGCAAGCTGGATTTATAAAGACAGAGGAATCAGAGATCAAATTGCCAACATCCATTGGATCACAGAAAAAACAAGAGAATTAAAAAAAAAAGATCTACTTCTGATTCATTGACAAAAATGAAGCCTTTGACTGTCTGGACCACAATAAACTGTGGGAAATTCTTAGCTATGGGAATAACAGACCACCTTACCTGTCTCCTGGGAAACCTATATGCAGGGCAAGAAGAAACAGTTAGAATTGGACATGGAACAACTGACTAGTTCAAAACTGGGAAAGGAGTGCATCGAGGCTGTATTTTGATTTAATTTATATGCAGAGTACATCATGCAAAATGTAGGGCTAGATGACTCACAAGCTGGAATCAAGATTGCTAGAAGAAATAGCAACAACCTCAGATATGCAGATGATACCATCTAAAGGCAGAAAGTGAAGAGGAACTAAAGAGCCTCTTGATGAGTATAAAAGAGGAGAGTGAAAAAGCTGGCTTAAAACTCAGCATTCAAAAAACAAAGATCATGGCATTTGGTCCCATCATTTCATAGCAAATTGATGGGGGGGAATGTGGAAACACTGGCAGATTTTCTTTTCTTGGGCTCCAAAATCACTGTGGACAGTGACTGCAGCCATGAAATTAAAAGACACTTGTTCCTTGGAAGCAAAGCCTTGACAAATCTAGACAGGGTATTAAAATGCCAAGACATCACATTGCAGACAAATATGTGTGTAACCAAAGCTATAATTTTTCCAACAGTATGTATGGATGTAAGAGTTGGACCATCAAGAATGCTGAACACCAAAGAATTAATGTTTGTGATTGTGGTGCTGGAGAAGACTCTTGAGAATTCCTTGGACAGCAAAGAGATCAAACCAGTCAATTCTAAAGGAGATCAACTCTGAATATTCACTAGAAGAACTTATGCTGAAGCTAAAGTTCTTCGATCTTAAATCAGAATAGCTAGAAATTAAAGAGAGCATTAAATTACAGTTTTGGGTGGGTATTTAAATGTATTTGCTCTTATATAAAAAAGATTTGGCTCTCATTTTTAACTTTATAAAAGCAGTATCATATAATTTATTTATCCTGTCTAGAGAGTATGAGAAATTCTGAATAATCTTCCAAATCTTTCCAAGGAAATGAACTGGCAAGCTGTGCCAGAAAAAAAGTGAATACACAAGGAAATGTTAAATTATTGTAGCACATCCAAGCAATAAATCTTGAAAGATAAAAGAATTAGACTTGATATACATGTTTCTAAGACTCATGGATCTATAAAGACTCTTCAAGAAAGTGCAGAATTAAATTTACTTATCATGTTTAGGTAATCTCTTCTCCATATTAGTATGGATTTTATAGTTGCTAGGTCTTCAGAGAGGAGAACTTCTAAGCTCCTCTTTATCTCTTGGTATTTCCCAAGCAACTTCTAATGGGGACTTGAGAGCACTCCCTCTTAAGGAAGAGTATACAGCTATGGATCTGTACTGGGCTTCCCTCTTGGCTCAGAGGGTGGAGAATCTGCCTCCAATGTAGGAGACTTGGGTTCAATCCTGGGGTCGGGAAGATCCCCTGGAGAGGGGAATGACAACTTTCTTGTATTGGTATTCTTGCCTGGAGAATTCCATAGACAGAGGAAGTTAGCATAGAGTCTGACATGACTGAGCGACTAACAAATTTGCTACTGTGCTTATAAGTTCAATTGCTTATGTAATTTACAGATAATAATGGTCCTCCTAGAATTTTCACTTTTCCTAGGTAAATTCTTCTGAAAAACTGTCATTTTCTTTCTGTTCATCTTATCTGCCTTTGGAAAATCTAGATCAGGCAGCCTAGAGGAACTCCTCTCTTGAAATTAGGGGGAATATTTGTCTTATATCTAATACTCCCACTCCCTTGCTTTGGTTTCTTCTCTGGGTGGCAGCTCTTAGATCTGCCTGGAGATCTAAGACCTTGGGTTCTGATGTGAAAACAGAGAGAAAAGCACATGCCCTACTTTGAGCCTTGAACTTTCAGGCCTACTTAGTTTAGGGAAAGATGTTCTTCATGGGTCCAGCATAGCTCTATGTGGGGTCTATCATGGTTTGACACCAAAACCCTTACAAATAATAAAAAGTGTTTTGCCCTATTAACCTGTGAATGTATTTTCATCAGGTACATCGAGAAGAGAAAAAATGGGTAAAGGATTCAGGCATTTCTGTTTCCTTGGTGTAATTCTGTCTTAAGCAATTATCATCCTTTAAATATAGTGCCACATGTTTAAGAGTAATGACCAATAATAAAAATATATGTATAACCTCCCCTACAGAAATGTATAGCCTAGTTTGTTACTGAAAACATAGACATAGGTAGGTGCTGAGCTACTTATGAACAAATTTAAAATAATAAGTTCGGTGTGTTTGCATTGAACTTAGTTATGTAGTAATTACAACAGCACATGGTAAGATTTTAATAAATATGTAATGAAATCAAGAATTCATAATCCATGTGCTGCTAGGTATTCTCTTTGAAAACCAAAATAGAACTGAAGACAAAGAAAACCTCCAAAGGATAAAGTGGTTCAATAAAAAAGATTTGTTATAGTTTTCAGAATCAATGAACAAGGGGAAGATGCAAAAGGAAATAATGTATTAACTAATTTCTAATCGTTTTTAGACTTTGGGAATCTGTCATCAATATTGAGTGTGTGTGTGTGTGTGTGTGTGTGTGTGTGTGTGTAATCAATAATCTTACTCTGTGGATGAGTGAAGCAACAATAGAAATCAAGTGTTTTTCTATTTTAATGTTAAATATTTCCCTTATTTGGATTATCTGTTAATTTGTAGCTGTATCTCCAGATGGTAGAATTAATCAAAGAATGAGCAACAGGAAAAGTTTTCAATAAACTGCTGTAATACATGAACAGCAAAATGGCTTTTAAATCATTTTTTAGTAAATATCTTGATATTATTATCACTTAAATTTGAACTGTGGAATATTGGTTTTTTCTTGGAAATTTTTTTCAGTCTACTAGTTATGTCATTTATTACTTGATTTATAACTGAAGCACTCTAATACAATGTTAATATGAGTGTACTACTTGCTTCATATTTTTCTATTATTGGGAAATGGTAAAAAAAATCAGTAATTATTTAATTTCATATACTATGCATATCAGATCATTTGCACTAGAATGGAAATCTTATAGAATAGCCTTAAATTTTATCATTTTTAACACTGAAGAAAATTTTAAAAAAAGAATACTCTCTACATTGCAGCTACCCCTGTAAAGTCTAGAAATTCAGTCTCTAAGGACATCTAAACAAGTACATTAAATATAATATAATTTTCAAAACAACTCAAAGTAGAAACATTATCCTGATTTTATTAGTAAGAAAGCTAAAAATTAGGTCAGTTACAGGTCAGGCTATAACTAACATTACCTTAGAGAGAGCCCTGAAATCTAGAAATCCTTTTTACCAAAGTTCTTTCCATTCTACTGTGCAACCATTCTTACCCTGAGTCAAATGTCAACTGGAAAATGCACTGAATATGTAGACTTTATGCTAGCTTATTAGAGCAATCTTTCATAGTAAAACAAACTTGAGGCTACATATCAAAATAGATTTTTATATGACTTACAGAGTCTATTGCAATCACTGAGAATTGACTGGTGATGCTGCTTTAAAATAACCCTGCCTATTAATATTTCAGAGAGGGTTTGTCCAGTCCTGAAAACTAGATTTGGGGATGAATTGTGGTAGATTTTCAAACTAAACTATGGATTTTATTTGAAAGAATAGTTAAGACCAGTAAGACTCGACACCGTATGTAGACCAGTAAGACTCGATACCGTATGTTACGGGCTAAATTGTTACATACCATACACAATTTGATATGTGCTGAAATAGCAACCATCAGTAGCTCACAATGTAAACGTGTTGGGAGGTAGGGTCTCTAAAGAGGCAACTGGGGGAAAATAAGGTGATTAAGTTCCTTGGATTAAGTCCCTCCTAAAGGAGATCAGTCCTGGGTGTTCATTGGAAGGACTGATGCTGAAGCTGAAACTCCAATACTTTAGCCACCTGATGCCAAGAGCTGACTCGTTGGAAAAGACCCTGATGCTGGGAAAGATTGAGGATAGGAGGAGAAGGGGACGCCAGAGGATGAGATGGTTGGATGGCATCAGTGACTCGATGGACATGAATTTGAGTAAACTCCAGGAGTTGGTGATGGACAGGGAGGCCTGGCGTGCTGCGATTCATGGGGTTGCAAAAAGTCAGACACAACTGAGCGACTGAACTGAACTGAACTGAAGGTGATTAAGGTGAGCTTTTATCCAGTCTGACTGATGGCCTATTAGCAAAGGTGTGAGAGACACTGACACACACAGAGGGAAGATCAGGTAAAAATAGGGGGAAACAAAAGCCATCTACAGACCAAGGAGAGAGGCCTAGAGATACCAGTTCTGCTGACACCTTGCATCAGATTTCTAGCCCCTAGAATTAAGAGAAAAAATTATGCTCTTTCAGCCACCCAGTCTGTGGCACCTTGGTTATGGCAGCCCTAGTAAACTAATATATCATCTGATTTATTACTTTAGGAACTAAGTTTTTCTGGCTTGCATCTTCATATAGGTCCATTTGGGAATTATTTTTAAGATACAGAAATCATCCATGATAGTCTATGGTAAGAGAAATAGAATTTGTTGTCCAACGTATTAAATGATGATGAACAGTTATTTTTGTAATGGTATTAAAGGGACACTCTGAATGTGATATGCATGCTGAGTCTCTATTTAGGACAGATGAACTACGACACACCTACGTGCTACATTGAAAAGAACGTGAAAGAACAAGGCTGACATCATATATTTGTAGTCAATTGTCTATAAGATTTGATATGAAGATAGTGAAACGTGCTTTTATCTGCAGATATTTTAGCAGTTAGCATATGAAATTGTTCAACATTATTGGGCTTTGGGCTATTAAAGTGTCTGTTAACATGCAAATGTGTCATCTAGGTAGATCAACAAATTAGGTTTGAATTATTCATTGGCATTTTAGTATAAATTAATAGTTTGTATAGCCAATCACTTCCCTGGTGGCTCAGATGGTAAATAATCTGCCTGCAATGTGGGACACCTGGGTTTTGATCCCTGGGTTGGGAAGAGTCCCTGGAGGAATGCATGGCAACCCACTCCAGTATTCTTGCCTAGAGAATCCCCGTTGACAGAGAAGGCTTGTGGGCTACAGTCTATGAGTTTAAGAGTCGGAAACGATTGGGTGATTAAGCAAAGCATAGCCAATCACTTAGCCAGTCCCTGTGGCAAGAAGACATGAACATTTTAATGGAGAATGGCTGAAGGCTGAACTAGATACAGTATATATTGCGGGAGAGTCTGAGCGAAAGGAAGGAGACCATTAAAAGTAGTACATAGGCAAAGAGAGAGGCAACCGGCAAAGAAACAAAGATTATTTGTTTTAACCTGCAACTGTTACTGCATAAAAGTATGATAAGAAATATAGGCAAACTTGCCATTTTTAAACTGACAGTAATTGCAGAGAGGAGCCCAGTGGTAACAGGTATCTCTCAGACACACAGTGAGAGATTAGTTCACCACACCAAGCCTCATATGATTCTGTGCCTGATACAAGCTATGTCATGCTTTGTGAATCAAAACATGTCTAGAGAGAAATATATAGTATATAAACATTCCAGCTTACTTAGGGCTTTTTTGTTTTCTTCTTTTGTCTTTCAATAAGCATGGTGAAGGAAAGGGAAAGTTGCTCAGTCATGTTTGACTCTTTGTGACCGCATGAACTGTATAGTCCATGAAATTCTCCAGGCCAGAATAGTGGAGTGGATAGCCTTTCCCTTCTCCAAGGGATCTTCCCAACTCAGTGTTGAACCCAGGTCTCCTGCATTACAGGAATATTCTTTACCAGCTGAGCCACCAGGGAAGCCCAAAAAATCACCCTAATAAGCATAAGGTAAACCAAGTGAAATTGTCAATATTTAACCATTTTGACAAATAAATATAGCAATTTTCATGGACAGAGGAGCCTGGCAGGCTACAGTCCATGGGGTCACAAAGAGGCAGACATGACTGAGCAACTAACACTTTAGCATAGTATCTCCTTTTATTCTCAAGACTGCCTGCATTTAATGAGAAATTATACGGTCATCTTAAGTAAATATTTGTGGTATTATAATTTTCCCAGGGTTGTCTGGTAGGACTTTCCTTATTTCTTTTAATTGGCAACCATAATTGCTTACACTTAGAAACTTATTTCTCTTGTTGACACACACACACAAGCAAACACACTCACAATTGTATTGAGAGTAGGTACCAAGAATAAGAGCCAAGTTCTTCCACCACAAAATATGAGACCAATAAGAAAATATTTTTGCAAATTAGTGTGTTAAAAGACCAACATTTCAGCTTGCATTTTTTAAAGATTTCTTAGATGTTACCTATCTTTTTGGAGGGAGAAATGGAACCATTTTAAATGGAAAGCTGAATTCTACTATGTTCATATTAGAAATTGATCATATTTCTTGTATAAAAGAAGCAAAAAGATTTCACTCTCCCTCTGCTACCTGATAGAGCTGCTTCAAACTGAATTTTGTAGATATTGGAGCCTCTCCTAGGACCTCCACACAGACATGTAATAATTAACTTTGTCAGATGGCTAGCAGCCGAAACCAATTATGTAGCAATGCAGACATGCACTGCCTCTCATAAAGAGAATGGAAAATTGCCTAATAAAATAAATAAAATCATTTTTACTATTATGATAAATAGCCATTATTGCTTCGTGGTGTTTTTACCCTATCTACTCTTTCCAATGTAAAATAACCAATAATCTAAATGCCAGTACTGAAATTGAATTACCAAATCCTAATAAACATTGAATCTAATCTTTAGTTCTATATTGCTATTTCTGCCATTACCTGTTTATTTATTTATTTTTTTTACATTTGTTTCTTTGTCCTTTATTTATCATCACACTTATCAACAAGGCCTGGGAACTGCTTTTCAGGTAAGGTTAATGCCAGCATTCTCTTCTTGACTAGCGTTAAAGTATTAATTGGTTTTCCAAGGGTAGTTGTGCCTAACTTATTCCACTAATCACTGTGCTGCTGAAAGGCAAATAATAGTGAGAGGGTTTGCTGCCAATTATCTAGTTCTTGGAAAACTCATATTGTAGGAAAATGCAAAAATATAGGCATCTGCACGGAAACTGCTCAAATTCAGCAATATACTGTTGTATGAGTATGTGGTTGGGCTTTATTTGCATATTTTAAAGCCCAAAGTAAGCTTACCTTTTATTAGAGCTAAGTTTTGAGCCTACCTATCCTTTTATTTTCAAATTTGAGAGTCACTGGACTGATTAAATTGATTTGCTTAGACTCTTTTCTACCTGTTTTCTGATATGAAATTATTCTCTATAAACATATCCATAAATCCTAAATGCAGAAACGAATGTACTCATGATTTCTCAGCCACCCAAGAAGAATTAAATCACACACACTCATATTTATATAATAAGCTTTAAATGAGACTATGTTGTGAATGATCAGAATTAAACCTTGAGTGGCACAGTTGAGTACTAAAAAGTTATTTGTGTTTCCCCGGGCAGACAACATTATTTCTTTCTAAAATAAAGCTATCATTATGAGCCACCCTTAAGTAATAAAGTCACTTGTTCATATAAAGTCTACAACAACTATTAAGTGCAGAATACAACATGAGGAGAAGCAAAATTCTTAATGTGTGTAATTTTAAAAAATCCATAGTGTAGGAAGTTCCCTGGTGGCCTGGTGGTCAGGATTCAGTGCTTTCACTGCAGAGGCCTGGCCTCACTCGCTGATCAGGGAAATGAGATCGGGGAAGCAACACCATGAAGTCAAGGGAAAATGTATAATGTATAGTTTCAGTTGTGAAAGAAAGCCTGAAACACAGTAGTGCAAGCTATCACGGCTGTGGAATAGAGCAAAGGTAGAGCTGAAATGAGCACACTTCCATCTCCACGCTCTCATCTGATATTCCACACTGCCTGCACACCTTTTAGTGAGTGTGTGCCTCAGTTTCCAAATAAGATCACCCACACCGCACTCTGGTTGCTCCTTTCCCACTTCAAGCCACTCCTGCCTTCTTTTTGTCGTCGATTTGCTAAGCCCGTCATTCAAAGTACATTCCTTCCTGGGTGTCCCTTTTGTGCCAGGCAGCTGCTGAGAGACACTGAGAAGAAAGGGGCATAGTCCCTCTAGGAGAAGAGCCCACGGCTCATGGCCGATGCCAACATGTAACCAAATAATTGGAAACATGTGAAGTATAAGAATATGGTCTACAGACAGTCCACTGCGGGGATACAATTGTGTGGGAGGTAGCATGTGCCGACTTTACAGGGGAGCAGAACCAGATGTGAGTTCAGACACCCCTACCTTGTGGTTGTTGAATTTTGGCCAGTACTAAAACCTGTCTGATCCTCTATTTCCTATTGGTATAAATTGGGAATAATAATGCCTGTCTTGCCATATTGTTGTAAGGATTAGAGGAAATGCATGCAAAGCACCTGGAACTTAACAGATACTAAGAAACAAATGCCAGCTAGTTTATATTAGGTTGAGGCCTGGTCTGCCATGTCAGTGAGCAGTTTTCAATGTTCCTCATGTCTGTTAGAAGTTCTTTAAATATTTTAAAGCAGCAGAATGACAGAGTCAGAATGACGCTTTAGAGAGATTAGTTTGGCAAAAGTGAACAAGAGAAATGGGAGGGGAAGAACCTGGAGATCAGAGCGAGGTAAGAGACTATTGAAATAATTCAGGCATGAAATTAAAGGACCTGAAAATAGAGGATTGAAGGCATCCCAGGTGACTAGACTGATAAAATGGAAACAATTTTGCAAGGGAGAGAATAGAGGTCTTCACAAGAACAGGCACTGGTATCCTTTAGGGAGAAAGGAACTAGCATTATCTTATACCTGACAACTGCTCACACTAAGTTAGATATTTTAGACATTTTAACTCACTTAAATATTCCAACAGGGCTTCCCAGGTGGCGCTAGTAGTAAAGAATCTGGCTGCCAATGTAAGAAATTAAAATTGAAACTGATGCTAGGTCCTTGGGAGAAAAACTATGGCAAACCTAGACAATACATTAAAAAGCAGAGATTACTTTGCTGACAAAGGTTCATATAGTCAAAACTATGGTTTTTCCAGTAGTCATGTATGGATGTGATATTTGGACCATATAGAAGGCTGAGCACCAAAGAATGGGTGCTTTGAACTGTGGTGTTGGAGAAGACTCTTGAGAGTCCCTTGGACTGCAAGGAGATCCAGCCAGTCCATCCTAAAGGAAATTAGACCTGAATGTTCATTGGAAGGACTGATGTTGAAGCTGAAACTCCAATATTTTGGCCACCTGATGCAAAGAGCTGACTCACTGGAAAAGACCCTGATGCTGGGAAAGATTGAGGGCAGGAGGAGAAGGGGATGACAGAGGATGAGATGGTTGGATGGCATTACTGACTCGATGGACGAGTTTGAGTAAACTCCAGGAGATGATGAATGACTTGGCCTGACATTCTGTACTCCATGGGGTTGCAAAGCGTAGGACATCATTGAGCCCCTGAACAACAACTGTTTAGAAGATGCAAGGGACACGGGCTTAATCCTGGGGTTGGGAAGATCTTCTAGAGTAGTGTCACGTGAGTGTATGCTCCTCAGTTCTTTGTCTCGTCACATCAAAAATTCGGAGTGATGGACGTTAAAGCCCCTTGGCAGGTCACAGCTCTCAGAGGACAGACCGTGGTATAGCTCTCAGGTCTCAAACAGACCGTGTTATAGCTCTTAAATAAATCAGTATTACAGCTCAGTGTTACAGCTCTATTTATTTAGATAATAGGCTTTGGCTCCTCTTTTTATATGTTTTTTTGTTCCCCCTGGGCCTGTCCTATGCAAATTGGGCTTAGGCAGGAGCGTTATTTGTTTTACCTGAGGTTCTCACTCGGGTCCTTTGTTCTATTTTCATGGGCTTTCCCTTCCAGGTCTTTTAGCCACCGCCATTTTGGACTCTTTTTCCCTATTCTACCTACCTAACAGAAGGAAAGGGCAACCCACTCCAGAATTCTTGCCTGGAAAATTCCATGGGCAGAAGAGACTGGCAGGCTACAGTCTAGTCTGTGGGGCTGCAAATAGTGGGACGTGACTCAGCACAAATAAGCCAACAATCCTAGAAGGTGTGCCCTCACTTTGTTCCCGCATTTTTTTTTTTTTTTTTTTAATAATGAGAGAACATTAGGAAGCTTAGTTAATATGTCCAAAGATGTACAAGCAGAAAGTGCTTGAGTCAGATTCAAGCCTCAGTCTTTTACTGCTAGCCTGATTAGACACTTCAGTATTAGGAAGTGATGGTGATAAAGGTAACAATAGAAGTAGGCAGGAAAGAATGTTACTGGGGAAGCAGAAGGCAACCTTTTGCCTCCTCTTCCACCAACCCATAACCCACTCATACTCACTAGTGGAAATCATAAGCTCAGCTGGTGCCAATCCCTATTCATGCCCCGGGGCTGCTACGCCTCCCACATGTACGCACTCTGGTCTAGATTCTCACTTTACCAGATTCTGTTTGAAGAAGATGGGGAAGGGATTCCTCAGAGTTGAAAATTAATCCAAATTCCTCTTAATTTTAATTCACTTTTAAGTTTTTAGGCACTAATTCATATCAATATGATTGTTCTTTTTGTTTTTCTTTGTGCACAGTGAAAGGTTTTGTGCGTAATTTTTGCTTTTCCATTCCATGGATCTTAAATGGTATTTTGTCTAAAAAAAATGTTAATACCTTGAAACTGTGACAAAAGCTGAACAAAGCTCATGATTTTTGACTAGAATACATAGGTCAAATGTTCATCATTCAGATCATCTGCTTGAATCATTTGCTAACTTCCCCGGTTCTCTAAGAGAATTTTAGTGAAAGCAGAGCTATTGAATTGCAGGATGTTTGAGTAAAATCTGTGTTTAAAAATAACAAATAGGAGAACTAGCGGACCATAATAAGAAAATGAGAATGAAAAGGTTACATATTAAATTGAAAAATATCTAACATTTAAGGTAGCAACAGTAAAGCCTACTTTTCCATTGAATACTAATCGTGGGCACAATCTCACCTGTATTTGCTTGGCATTTGTATAATTCTCCCAGCTGCTATGAAAAAATCACCTAAATAGAGAACATGGATATTTTATCAAGTATGAAGAGAAGAGAATAATGCATCACCCTCATTTCCACATAATGTTTCACCAGTTGGATGACAAAGCTTGATTATTTCTTGTTTGTTTTCCAAGGAAAGACTAAATTAAAAGTGCTAATTTTTAAAAAAAATGGCATAGACTGACTGGAGTGATAAGTCATTTTGCTACCCACCTTGCTTTTAGGTGAGATCATGTCTATTCTATCCCAGGTAGATGGAAATGAATCCTAGATGGATTGACTTTTATAAGGAAATGCATTTCATAGCTTCCCTGTATTGGACCTTGTAATATATATTTTATTATGTTGGTGTTGTTCAGTCATTGAGTCTTGTCTGACTCTTTGTGACCCCATGGATTGTCAGGGCCCCGTGTCCCTCAGCCTCTCCTGGGGTTTGCCCAAGATCATGTCCATTGCACTGGGGATGACATCCAGCCATCTCATCCTCTGACACCCTCTTCTCCTTTTGCCCTCAGTCTTTACCAGCATCAGGATCTTTTCCAGTGAGTCAGCTGCTCACATCAGAAGATTAAAATACTGGAGTTTCCACTTCAGCATCAGTCTTTCCAATGAGTCTTCAGTGTTGACTTCCCTTATGACTGACTGGTTTGATCTTGCTGTCCAGAAGACTCTCAGGAGTCTTCTCCAGCACCATAGTTTGAAGACATCAATTTTCTGGTGCTCTGTTTTCTTTACTGTCCTGCTCTCACAACCATATGTGACCACTGGAGAGACCATAGCCTTGACTGTATGGACCTTTGTCAGCAGAGGAATGACTCTGCTCTTTAACACACTGTCTAGGTTTGTCATAACTTTCCTGCCAAGAAACAAACGTCTTCTGATTTTATGGCTGCAGTCACCATCTGCAGTGATTTTAGAGCCAGAGAAGAGGAAATCTACCACTACTTCCACCTGTTTCCCCTTCTATTTGTCAGGAAGTAAAGGGGCCAGATGCCATGATCTTAGTTTTTGTAATATTTAGTTTTAAGCTGGCTCTTTCATTCTCCTCCTTCACCTCATCAAGAGGCTCTTTAGTTCCTCTTCACTTTCTACCATTAGAGTGCTATCATCCATATATCCGAGGTTGCTGATATTTCTCCTACCTATCTTGATTCCAGCTTGTAACTCATCCAGCCTGGCATTTTTCATGATGTGCTCAGCATATAGATTAAAGAAGCAGGGTGACAACAGATAGTTCTGTCGTAATCTTTTCTCAATCTTGAACCAGTCAGTTGTTCCATACAGGGTTCTGACTTTTTCTTCTTGACTCACATACAGGTTTCTCAGGAGACAGGTGAGATGGTCTGGTATTCCCATCTCTTTGAGAGCTTTCCACAGTTTATAATGATCCATACAGTCAAAGCTTTGGTGTAGTCGATGAAACAGAGGTAGATATTTTTCTGAAATTCCCTAGCTTTCTCTGTGATCCAGGAATGTTTGCAATTCAATTTCTGGCTCCTCTTCCTTTTCTAAACCCAGCTTGGGCATCTGGAAATTCTTGGTTCACATGATGCTAAAGCCTAGAATGAAAGATTTTAAGCATGACCTTACTAGCATGGGAGATGAGTGCAATTATCTGATGGCTAGCACATTCTTTAGTACTACCCTTCTTGGGAATTGGAATGAGAATGGATCTTTTCCAGTCCTGTGACCACTGCTGGGTCTTCCAGATTTGTGGACATTTTAAATGCAACACCTTGATGGTATCATCTTTTAGGGTTTTTCAATGGTTCTACAGGAATTCCATCGCATCCACTAGCTTTATTAACAGCAGTGCTTCCAAGGCCCACTTGACTTCACTCTCCAGAATGTGGCTCTGGGTGGCTGACCACACTATTGTCGCAATCTGGTACATTTGGGTCTTTTTTGTGCAGTTCTTCCATGTATTCTTTCCATCTCTTCCTGATCTCTTCTTGATCTCTTCAGTCTACCAGATGACTACCATTTATATCCTTTATTGTGCCCATGTTTGGGCAGAATGTTCCCTTGATATCTCCAGTTTTCCTGAAGAGATCTCAAGTCTTCCCCTTCTGTTGTTTTCCCCTAGTTTTATACCCTGTTCATTGAAGAAGGCCTTCTTTTCTCTCCAGTTTGTTCTTTCAAAATCAAAAAATATTTGGTAATCTATAAAGAAAGCTGAGCACTGAAGAATTGATGTTTTGAACTGTGGTGTTGGAGAAGACTCTTGAGAGTCCCTTGGACTGCAGGGAGATCCAACCAGTCCATTCTAAAGGAGATCAGTCCTGGGTGTTCATTGGAAGGACTGATGTTGAAGCTGAAGCTCCAGTACTTTGGCTACCTGATTCGAAGAACTGACTCACTTGAAAAGACCCTGATGCTGGGAAAGATTGAGGGCAGGAGGAGAAGGGGATGACAGAGGATGAGATGGTTGGATGACATCACTGAATCAATGGATATGAGTTTGGGTAAACTCCAGGAGTTAGTGATGGACAGGGAGGCCTGGCATGCTGTGGTCCATGGGGTTGCAAAGAGTCGGACGTGACTGAGTGACTGAACTGAACTGAACATTTCCCTTTCTCCCTTGCTTTTCATTTCTCTTCTTTCTTAGCTATTTATAAGGCCTCCTCAGATAGCCACTTTGCCTTCTTGCTTTCTTTTCCTTTGCTATAGTTTTGTTCACTGCCTCCTGTACAATATTATGGACCTCCATCATTGTTCTTCAGGCACTCTAGACACCAGATCTAATCCCTTGAATCTATTAATTATCTCTACTGCATATTCATAGGGGATTTGATTTAAGTCATACCTGGATGGCCAAGTGATTTTCTCCACTTTCTTTAGTTTAAGCCTAAATTTTGCTGTGAGAAGCTGATGATCTGAGCCACAGTCAGCTCCAGGTCTTGTATTTGCTGATTGTATACAGCTTCTCCATCTTCAGCTACAAGGAATGCAATCAACTTGGTTTTGGTATTGGCCATTTGGTGATCTCCAGGTGTAAAATCATCTCTTGTGTTGTTGGAAAACGGTATTTGCTATGCCCAGTGCAGTCTTTTGCAGAATTCAGCTAGCCTTTGCCCTCCTTCATTTTGTTCTCCAAGGCCAAACTTGTCTGTTACTCCAGGTATCTCTTGACTGCCTACTTTTGCATTCCAATCCTCAATGATGAAAAGGACATCTTTTTTTGGTGTTAGTTCTAAGAGGGTGTCTAGATCTTCATAGAACTGATCAACTTCAGCTTCTTTGGTACCAATGGTAGGGACACAAACTTGGATTACTGTGATGTTGAACGGCTTGCCTTGGAAACGAACTGGGATCATTCTGTCATATTTGAGGTCACACCTCAGAGTAGTGCATTTCGGACTCTTTTGTGGATTATAAGGGCTACTCCATTTCTTCTATGGGATGATGTCCACAGTAGTAGATATAATGGTCATCTGGATTAAATTTGTCCATTCCCATCCATTTAAGGTCACTGATTCCTAAGATGCCGATGTTTATTCTTACCATCTCTTGCTTAACCACATCCAATTCACCTTGATTCATAGACCTAATATTTTGGGTTCCTATGCAGTATTGTTCTTTGCAACATCACATTTTACTTTCATCATATTTTATTATAGCTAGCATAAATCACTCCTACTATAACTTGGGCCCACTTTTTATTTTTTTCATGTTCTCCTGGCCACATTTTTATATCATAACTTAAAGATAAGCAACTTTTACTATGTGATGAGTTATCTTTTAATATAGTAATAGTTCACAGGTCAGGAAGATGGTAGTGTGCATTGGCTTCAACAATAAGGTGATGAACACAGCTATTTCTTGACAATTGTTAAAGTTCTTCCTTTATCTTGTACACCTCTTAAGCAATGATTGTTATTTATTTTGTAAGTTTTGTGTCATATTATTTATAATGAAGAATTTTTCCCTTGTTTCTTGGATTCTTAGGAAAGTTTGTGAGACGAGTTTTCTCATCTCTTGTTATTCCTTAAGGCAGTTATAATCTTAGCATAAAGGGAATATTTAAGAGGAACTTTCACAAATATAATGTTCCTTTTTTGTTTCTTCCTGAACCATGTCTGTTTATGGAGGAAGCCAGCTTTAGAGGATAAGAACAAATAAGAAGAGGCTTAGGTGGTCGATTCTGTAATGTTAAGATGCAGTGTTCAGGGACTTTGTTAACAAGACCCGATCCATGTATTTTATAGAGTAGCAAAGCTAAAAGACCATGTAAACATCCAACAAGACAAAAAAATCCTTGTAAACCACAGTGTGCCTTGACATTTTCCCCCCTCTCTTACTATGTGGTAATATATGGTGTTTATTTTTGTTCACATCAGTATACTGACCTTTGATCTTATCTCACACACTGTATATGTGTTCCCCACTGATATCTCTCTCCCATACTAGCATATTGATGTAACTTAAATAGTGAAATTCTAAACAACGAATGTTTAGTGAGATAGCTTAGCAGGTTATATTGTTTAGTCACCAAGTCATGTCCTACTCTTTTGTGACCCCATGGTTTGTATACCGTCAGGCTCCTCAGTCCGTGGGGTTTTCCAGGCAAGAATACTGGAGTGGGTTGCCATTTCCTTCTCCAGGGGATCTTCTCAACCCAGGGATTGAATCTGTGTTTTCTGTATTGGCAGACAGATTCTTTAGCAGGCAGCCTTTAGGGAAGCCCAGTAGATTATATTAGATCAGTATAAGTTTTTTGGAATACCGTATATGAATACTAAGACATGTTTACTTCATGATGTTGGAGTGAGGGAATAAGAACAAAAGTTTGAAGCTACATTGTAACTACTACTTAGAAATAGTAGGTATTTACATGTATGAAAATTGACTTGAATACATATGTCAAAATAATAATGAAGATTGCTTTAGGGTGATAGATGAGGAAGGCAACTGACACAGAGATGAAAAAGCAAATGTTTGGTAAATAAATGTTTGCTGAGCCATGCAGAGACAATGAGACAGAGTGGACTCTGATCCCTAAGAGTTTCTTCCACAATGCCTTTGCCCATATTCTCTGCAAATATCATTGGTGATAACACTATTCACAGAATAGGTCCTTTATCTAAGATTTTTAGGCAACTAAAGGGGAGGTTCCTGGAAAAGGAAATGGCAACCCACTCCCATATTGTCCCCTAGGAAATCCAATGGGCAGAGGGGCCTGACGGGCTACAGCCTATGGGGTCACAAGAGTCAGACATGACTTAGTGACTAAATGACCAAGGAGAAGGTGGCTCGGCTGGTAAAGAATCCCCCTGCAATGAAGGAAGCCCCAGTTCGATTTCTGGGTCTGAAAAATCTCCTGGAAACGGGATAGGCTACCCACTCCCCTATTCTAGGGGCTTCCCTGGTGCCCCAGAATCTTCCTGCAGTGCGGGAGACCTGGGTTTGATCCCTGGGTTGGGAAGATCCCCTGGAGGAGGGCATGGCAACCCACTCCGGTATTCTTGCCTGGAGAATCCCATGGACAGAGGGGCCTGGTGGGCGACAGTCCATGGGGTCGCAAAGAGTCAGACAGGACTGAGCAACTAAACACAGCAAAGGGGGAAGTTAAAACAGAAAGACTTCCTGAGTCTTCTGTTTCTTTAAAAATCAGACTAAATTAATGCTCATGCCAAATGGTCACATTTTGGGGTAGCAAACCTTGCTGTCCTACAAATTGCAATATGCTTCACCCTTCAATGACCACAGTGCTTTGGCTCTGCACAAAGCTGGGTGTGGGGAGGGCACTTTCTCCCATGAGGCCCGTCAGGGAAAGCCTTTTTGATTACCTATGTCCAGGCCTGAAAGATCACACAAACATTTAACCAAGGGATGAACTCAAGTCGCGCTCAAAGAGTGAACTCTATGGATGCCATCAATGGACGCTGAAGCCCCTGAGATTTTTGATCAACACAGTGACTCAAAAAATAGCAAGTTTTAGAAAGATGTGCTGGTGCAGGTTTACAAAGATAACTGGTGTGCTTTGAGGGGTTTAGCCAGAAAAAGATTAAGGGCAGACACAGGACTATTTCTTCAGAATTCAAATGTGGGTATGGAAAAATCAATTCTAAAAACAAAGAATTTATTAAGAAACTAAGAGAAACTGAATGATTTCTTGATGAGAATTAAAAACAGTTGCTTTCTTCTGCTTTCTTGAATTAATTTAAATTCATTTTAAAGTTTTGCTTGTATTTACTGATCTACCATTTGTAGTCTTTTAGCTGCCTTTAAAGTATTTTACACATTAAGAAAAATATAAATGAAGTTGAATTTATACTATCTTAGATATGAATAATGTTATCCATTTTCAAAATAAGTCCCATAGACTAACTCTATGAAAACCACATGAAAAATTGCTTAAAGGTTTTCTTGACTAAGTTTGCATTTCTAAAGACATTTCTCAAGAGCAAGCTCAATAATTTGAAAGCCATCTGTTCCATAGACTAAAATAATACAGCCAAAGCAGGGAATTGAGGAAAAAAAAATGTCATGTATTCTCCCCATGGGAAAGAGAGTGAAAAAACATAATAGAATTCCACGGGAAATGTTGAAAACCCTTACTTCTGACAAAGAATATAATTGGAGAAAAACAGCACATGTGTCTACAGCCACATACATTAATCAAGATATCATTTCAAGGTTGTGTTTAATATGAGTAACTTGCACATTCTTTGACCTCATATGTTTGTTTTATCAATGTCAAGAAACACCAATGTTTAGAATATAGAAATTTTAAAAATTGATCATACAGGCCAAATAAATTTCAGAACCAAGTGAGCCATTAAAGAATATCTTTATTGTAGATTTATAGTTAAATTGTTTTCTGATAATTAGTAAAAATTATCTTTTGTAATTAAAGGAAAGCCTATTAAAAATAATTATCATATGTTATTAAAAGAATGGCGTTTTCAAGAATAAAGTAAGTTCAGAAGATTGTCAACCAGGGGAGAATTCTTCCAGGATTCAGGCATCTTTCAGCACCTACCCTGAGTTTGCTTGTTGAAATGTTAATCACCACTGTAGCTAAGAAAATCCAATTATTTAAGAGAATGATTCTCTAAACAGTCAGTGAAAAAATATTCTAAATGCATTAATAAAACCAATGACAACATTCTATGTGGACAAAGAAAAATTATTCATTAATAGGTTATTTACTGAGTGGCTGTCATGTGCCAGATACTATTCTAAGCTCCCTAAACACAAATATAACCTAGATAAACCTTCTTGAAGCTTATTTTTAAGTGAAGGGATGAAGATTAATCATGGATAAATAAGTACATACATATAATAATTCCAAACTAATAAGTACAATGAAGAAATTAGAGGAAAGCTGTCACTGGATGAAACAGTGGGAGAGGCTGCTTGTAGGGGCTAGAGGAAGGATATCTGAGGAAGGGACAATTTTAAAGACATTATGTAAATATACTAAAAAGTAAATACAACCTTGATGGGTAGATGTTCGGTGTGAAAAATTAGAGCTACATTCAGGCTTCTGGTTTAAGTCATTGGGTAGTAGGTTGTGTCCTGCATCAAGATAGAAAATCAATGAAGTAAAGGATATTTAAAAGGGGAAGTTAAGCTGGGTTGCGGACACAAAGAATTTGGGAAGTCCCACCCCTAACATTTTCAGGGCTTATGGAAAGAGTAAAAATGGATGTGCATGTGCCATATTTCTAAGTATTTAAGTTATAAGTCAAGCTAACAAATTGTTAAAAATGATACATCCTACTATCCTCCTTTGAAAACTATGCCTCATCTAGAAAATGTTTCTGTTTCTTGTCTCTTTTTTTATTTTTTCCTTTTCTGGGCTATACTTTTATATTTTTAATTACTATCATGACAGTGAATTGTATTCACTGAGTGATTTAGATGATTGAAAAGAAAATAGAATTCTATTCAAATGTTTGCAGTTTGAATAGATCTTCATAAAAAATGTAAATTAAAATAAATGCAAAAAATTTTTTCAAAAATTTTTCTAAGATTATTAAAGCTGAAAATCAAAGTATACTAAATGTGCATCAAATTTTAAAGTGAAATTATTAAAATTAAGCTGAAAAATATGAATTTAATTAGATAGTCTTAAAATTTTTTATAAAAAATAAATTTTTGTATTTTTTGATATGTGGTATTCATTTTGTTGTCAACAAAAATTGGTATCATGTTTCATGCAAATTGTGTAGCTCTACACATAGGCAATTCCTCAGTCTCTATGGTACTGTTGCAAATTCCATGCTAATGCCTTAGAATCCTTAGGGAAAAATGGGAGGAAAAAAAGAAAAAAAACAAAATAAAAGAAGTACTGATCGGTATCTAAGTGAAAACAAGATAATGCTTTCATAAGATAAAATTTTAATTTCTGGCCAGTTAGACACACATGCCATCAAAATAAAAACAAGAGATTACTTTCATTGAAATCTCTTTAGTTACCATATTCTCTGTTCTTAAGTACAGTGCCATTCCATCTATTGATCCCACATCAATTACTGAAAAGATATAATTACTGTGTGACTAATTTTAAAAATATAATTTATAAACCCTAAATTATATTAATTATTAGTTCTCATAATTTTTGGTTTAGATTCAGTTTTAAACTGAGTATAAAGACACAACTAGCAAAATAGAAGTATGTTTTACTTTTTCTATTTGTGTCTCTTTGTGTGCTTGCCTGCAGAATTGGGTTATTGTGATAAGAGATTTAAAAAAAAAAAAAACTTAGTTCAATTCAGATTTTTCAATATAGCACATAACTACCTTAATCTTACCAATGACATTCAGAATTGTATTCCTAGAAGTATTCAAAAGATATATCTATGTATAAATTGTTTACAAATGTTACTTTACTAAACATAAGTGAATTTTATCTATTTTTGTTTGGGCAAAATTATTGATTATTTCCTAAAAATTTTCCAAAAGTATTGGCTTTGCTGTGACCCACATTTTTACATTATTAACAATAAGGACAATAGATTTATTCTAGAAAACTTTGTTGGGAGGGCAATTATTTTGGAAAGTAAATTTTATGATCCATCTTGTTACCTAAAAATTTCAAAATCAAAAATGAATTTTCAATGACAGTTTTTAGTGACTGGTAGATATAAGCACTGTGATTATAGGTGGACTTCATTCTTCCAACATTGCGTTAAGTTTGTATATACACAAAAATGGGATAGCCAGACCCTCCAGAGTCTCTATGTTTATGAAATTGATCAAAAATCCATACACTCTTTGGGAGACTTTCCCACAAAAAGATATTTCCTGGTTTTGATTCAGCTAAAAATATCAAAGGAATTTACTTGGTAGCTTTGTAAAAAGGTTTTATTTTTCAAACTAAGCCAGAAACCAAATGGGAATTTAAAATTTAAGAGAGGAAAATAACAAAATCCCTGCTCACATCGTTACATTTAAAGATTTCAGCATTTATCTGTCTTTCCCATCGGTTTCACTTTTATTTTTCACACATTAATATAATTTTTACCATTATGTTTATTTCTGATGGCCGCAAGCTATTATTGGTCCTTTTGCCAGTTTCCCAAAATTAATATGTATGATACATGTGCTGTCCTACTTGAAATATATTAGTCCGTCAATAAGAGAATGTTTTAGTATCAATGCATGAGTGCGTGCTCAGTCATGTCCAACTTTTTGCAACCCCATGGGCTGTAGCCCGTCAGGCTCCTCTGTGCATGGGATTTCCAGGCAAGAATACTGGAATCTCAACCAGAATTGTGATCTCATTTGAAGTTCAGGGTCCTCTTTCAAGGTCCCCACTTACTGATTTTTAGCAAAAGACTATTCTCTGCTCCTAGTGGCCACCCACCGTTATCTATCTTGAGGCCTATATACAGCAAGGAAGTTTCCTCTTTCAAGGCCATCAGGTCAATCTCTCATTTCAAATCTCTCAGACCTCTTTAACAGGGTCACTTAAATAGTTCCATAGAGGATAATATCCTTTTAGATTAGCTATAAACCAATTATAGGAACCATAAGACATCTGAAAAACTATTTCTTCTGTATAATATAACCTAAACATAGGGTGATATCGCATAATGTTCACAGCCCTCTGTCACATTCAAGGGGGGAGAATTTTTTTTTTAATTTTTATATTTATTTATTTAACACCTAAAACATTTTATATTGGGGTATAGCCAATTAACAATATTGTGATTGTTTCAGGTGAACAATGAAGGTACTCAACCATACTTATGTATCCATTCTCCCCCAAAGCCCCCTCCCATCCAGGCTGACACATAACACTGAGCAGAGTTCCATGTGCTACACAACGGGTTTTTGTTGGTTATCCATTTTAAATACAGCAGTGTGTACATGACCTTCCCAAAGTACTGAGTTATCCCTTCCTCTCATGGCAACCAGGAGTTCGTTTTCTAAGACTGTGAGTCCCTTTCTGTTTTGTAAGTAAGTTCATTTGTATCATTTCTTTTTAGAATCCACATACAAAGGATGTGATATGACATTTCTCCTCTGTCTGACTCACTTCACTCAGTACGTCACTCGCTGAGTCCATCTATTTTGCTGCAAATGGCCTTATTCCATTCTTTTTCAAGGCTGAGTAATATTCCATTATATATATATGTATATATACACACACACACACACACACACACACACACACACACACACACACACCCCACATCTCTATCCATTCATCTGTTGATGGACATTTAGGTTGTTCCCATGTCTTGGCTACTGTAAGGAGTGCTGCAATGAACATTGGGATGCATGTACCTTTGCAGGCCATGTTTTTCTCTGGATATACGCCCATTAGTGGGATTGCAGGGCCATATCGTAGCTCTGTTTTAGTTTTTTAAAGAACATCTATGCATTTCTTCACAGTGACTGTACCAACTTATATTCCTTCCAACAGTGCAGGAAGGTTCCCTTCTCTCCACACCCTCTCCTGCATTTGCTGTTTGTGGATTTTTGATGATAGCCGTTCTGACCAGTGTGAGGTGATATTTTATTGTAGTTTTTATTTGTGTTTCTCTAATAGCTAATGATTTTGAACATCTTTTCATGTGCCTATTGGCCATCTGTATGTACTTTTTAGAGAAATGTCTGTTCAGGTCTTCTGCCTATTATTTGAGTGGGTTGTTTGTTTTGATACTATTAAGTGTCATAAGCTGTTTGTAAATTTTGTGACTAATCCCTTATCAGCCACATCATTTGCAAATATTTTCTCCCAGTCTGTGGGTTGTCTTTTTTTCTGTTTTGTTTCTTGTTTCTTTTGCTGTGCAAGAGCTTTTGAGTTTAAGTAGGACCCATTTGTTTATTTTTGCTTTTATTTCCATTATTCTGGGCAATGGATTGAAAAAGATGTTGCTCTGATTATGTCAGAGAGTGTACTGCCTATTGATTATGTCAGAGAGTGTACTGCCTATGTTTTCCTCTAAGAGTTTTATACTGTAGTCTAACATTTAGTTATTTAACCCCTTTTGAGCTTATTTTTGCGTATGGAGTTAAGGAAAGATGTAATTTGTTTTTTTACGCACGGTTGTCTGGTTTTCCCAGCATCATTTGTTGAAGAAACTGTCTTTCCAACAGTACATAGTCTTGTCTCCTTTGTCATAGATTGACTATAGGCACATGGTCTTATTTCTGTTTTCTATCCTGTTCCATTGAGCTATCTTTCTACTTTTTTGATAGAAAAAAAATGACTGTAGCTTTCTAGTGTAGTCTGAAGTCAGGGATCCTGATTCCTCCAGCTGCATTTCTTTCTTTCTTTTTTTTTTATTTTTTCATGATTGCTTTAGCTATTCAGGATCTTTTGTGTCTGTATACAAATTTTGAGATTTTTTTGTTCTAGTTCTGTGAAAAATGCCATTGGTAATTTGATAGGGATTGCATTAAATAGTACAGTCATTTTGACAATATTGATTCTTCCAATCCACAAAGATGCTACATCTTTACATATGTTTATGTCTTTTTCAATTTCTTTCATCAGCATATTATAAATTTTGGAGTGCAGGTCTTTTGTCTCCTCAGGTTTATTGCTAGGTATTTTACTCTTTTTGATGTAATGGTAAATGGAATTGCTTCTTGAGTTTCTCTTCCGGCTCTTTCATTGTTAGTGTATAGAAATGCAACACACTCCTGTGTATTAATTTTGTAACCTGAAACTTTACCAAATTCACTGGTGAGTTCTAGTAGTTTTCTGGTAGTATCCTTACAATGTTCCATGTATAGCATCATGTCATCTGCCAACAGTGACAGTTTAACTTCTTCTTTTCCAGTTTGGATTGCTGTAGCTAGAAGTTCCAAAATTATGTTGAATAAAAGTGGTGAGAGTGGATATCAACAGGGGAGAAATTTAAAGACAGTGCATACCATAGGCAGGAGTCGTGGGAACCATCTTAGAATTCTGCCTGCTACATTGGTTAATGTACTAATCAAAGTAAAATCAAACAATTTTAAAAGTTCCTGGGGAGTGTGCATGTAACTTACAAATAGAAATACATGTAAATCCATTAAGAAGACAACTCAGAGAATTCCAAGAGTGAGAATGAAGGGAAATTCTAAGAAAGAAAGAAAAAAATTCTAAGAAGAAAGAAAAAAATAGGCATCTCTTATGCCTAGAGATCATACAAATGGCAAGAGAGCAGAAAAATAGAGGGATCCAGAGGGATTATTTCATGTAAAAAAAATGGAATCTATATATCCAGATAAAGAGAAGAGAGACACACAAAATAGTTGAGAGTGAACTAGTGACAGGTACATAATAAAATAAGTAAGAAAATAAAAATTTGTCAGGCAATTAATTTCAGGAAAAATTTTAAAAGAGGGTTTGAACTTTTTCTTCCATTTTAGAAAATTTCAAAACAATTTCTACAAATGAAAAGTATAAATAAGATTCAAATGAGTTGTCAATATATGGAGATGCATTTCTGGTAAGAATCATACTATATAAATCAACCACTGTCCCATCTATTCCTGGAAATAGCTCAAAAACAAGTCTATCAACAGTTCTATATTCAGCAGAATGAGGAGACAATATAATCCCCAGGCTTTGGACGAAAGGTAAAGGCTGCCAAGAAAGCTGAAATGAAGCACAGTATGTGGGAGGAAATGAAGCCGAGAAGCTAAACAAGGAAATCCTGGCATTGAGAAAGGCCAGGAGAAGCCTATCTTGAACAGTAGTACTAGCACAAAAAAGCAGATTGAAAACGAAGGACTGATAATGGGGCAAAAACCCTATGCCTTGGGTTTTCTGACGTCAAGGTGAAAACCGAAGTGAGTTGGCATAAAGTGCTCCCGAGAACGCAATATGACTTTGAGATGCTGAGGATGGAAGGCTGTAATAAAATCACCCGACAAACCCTTTTTTCAGCATATCTTTAGTCTCTTAAGAGAAAGAGCACCTTTGGGTTAAGCAAACTGGTAGTCTGAAACGTCCCTTTGATTTCATCCTTTATGTCCTTCCTCCAAAACTCTTGTAAACCATGCTTCAGGAATACCCTAGTCATCCATAGGTAAGGAAAAAGAAAATGTTGTAGAATGGTATAGATAAAAAATAATGTAAGAAATAAATATGAATGATTAGTTATTATTAGGACCTTGGATAGGTTGCCCTTGAGAAAATGAAAATTATGACCAGGTAAATGCAATAATAAGGAAATAGACAACTTTTATAAAACAAATCCATGAAACAGAAATCCACGTAAGAAGTAGAAAAGAAATGATATTACAGTAGTAGGAAGTGCTAAGTGAACTGATAAAGTTTAGAAAAAATTTTTTTAAAAGTGAAGAAAGTAGAAAAAAGCATTTGTGGGAGCAGACATTTCAGAAACCTCATAAATATAGAAAAGAGAAAAAAGACTATTGAAGAAGACAAAATGGCATATAGAAAATATTAAAACTTATAGGAAGAAAATAAGAGGTAAAAGAAAGACAAAGAGATCCACCAAATTACAAGAAGAGAGTTGCAGTCTCCAAAAAAGAAGAAAGTAAATTACAGACTAATATTGAATATAACTTTATATGGACATAAAGCATGCCTTTTATATAAATACTTAAATGGCACCTTAAATGTAAGAGAGGGATTTAAGTTAAAATGATCAACACAAATATATTATTGTAATCATTACAAATCTTCAAATATAGACAGGTAATAGTTTAGATGACTAGCAAAAAGATCAAGTAACAACATATTTCTAATAGAATCATTGGTAATACAAGGATAAAGACAATAGAAGAAAATATTGCTGTATAATATTTCATAGTAGAAAAAAATAAGAGGATGGGGAAAAAGAAGAGATGTGTTAATTTCAATATTGTTTTTACTAAGGAAATAATAGATACTACTTATAAAGGATAATAGAAATATATGGAGGATTAAGTTTTCACTACAAAGGTAAATATAAAATGAAAAGGCAGACCATCCAAAATATCAGTGTGGTAAAGCCGAAAACACATCACACAGTAAAGTGTTTCAATTATGAAGAAATATATGAGAACAGAATCAGTCCAGTTCAGTCACTCAGTTGTGTCGAACTGAAGAACAGAATTGCTATATTAATAAACATAGTCTATATCATCTATTAAAATAAGGAGTTTAAAATTTTTTTACTTTTCAAAACCCCCGAATTTTTGTTGTGCACAGTAGATAAATCCAAAAGAAAAGTGAATTTTAAAAGTGGGACTTAAAAGTTAAAGCAGACAATTGAATAATGAGGAAACAAGGATGAGAAGTAGGAGGAGGAAGAAAAGGAGAAAGGAAAAAGCAGAGGAGACAAGAAAGGAATTGACAAAAATAAAGAGTGAGAAGCAAAAAAGTAGCAATGGGTAAAAATTGAAATGGGTTGCAATTTCATACAAGGTGAAATTTAGGCTGAAAAGCATTACACAGAACAAAGTGCTAAGGAAACACTAGCTTCTATAACAGATACTATCCAAATCTTAGAAACTTATATAATAGTTTACTTCTTAGAAGCATAAGATCCAAACTTAGGTCTACTTGATCAGACAATTCAGTGACTCAGGCTTCTTCCATCCATGATTCTGCCATTTTTAACAAAATATCTTTTACCTGATTGTTTTCAGTTTTCTCCTTTTCTTACTGTTTTGGGCCGTTACCATAACTTAAATGTTTCCCTGAATCTTTATTTTATAAAATGCACTTTTTTCTTTTTTATGCCTTGGAAGACACACTCCCAAATCTACCCATCCCCATTTAAAAAATCTTGACTTCTTCCTTCTATAAATAGAAGAATGTAGACATCTTGGTATTTCCCTCAAAGCTTTCTTGGTTTCTGTTAACTGTTTCCTAAATCATATGTATTTTTTGTTTTGTTCCATTTTGTTCTTACATTTTACTGGCTTATATCGCCAAGTAACTTCTGAAAAAGAAAAAGTCATTACTGGGAAAGATTTCTGAATCCTGATAGTATTTTTATTCTACCTTCACATCTTGTTGTTGTCCAGTTGCCAAGTCACACCCAACTCTTCACAACCCACGGACTGTAGCACGCCAGGCTTCCCTATCCCTCACCATATCACAGAGTTTGCCCAAGTTCATGTCCATTGAATCGGTGATGCCAGCCAAACCTCTGATCCTCTGTCTCCTTCTAAGTAATAGTTAATATTAAATTCTAGTTTAAATCATTGTCCCTCAGAAAAATGAATGCACTGTCCCACTGATCAGAAGTTTGGTGACAGTTTTCTTCTCATTCTTCTGTGAGTATATTGTTATTTTCATTTTCTCTCTGGAAGCTTGAGAGGTCTTGGATTTACCTTTCTTACTTTGAGAGCTTTTATTGCTTTGGTTAAGTTGATGACTTTTTTTTTTTTTTTTCTTTTTCAATTCATCTTGTTTAACAGTTGGTAGGCAATTTTAATTTTTGCATTTAGAAGGATTTTCACATCATCTGGGACACCTTCCCTGATCCTCCCATTCTAGACTCAATCATTTAATTTAGGTCTGTGAGATTTAGAGACAAGAAATCTTTTAAGACTTTGGTGAAACAGTCCCAACTGAATGGTTTGCTAGGAGTCCGATTACAGTCAGATGAGGAGTGATATGAAGGAGAACTGGGGACAGTGGCTGAAGGCATTTCTTTAAAAAAATTTGGTTACCAAAGGGGAAATAAGAGTTATATATGGAAGGAACATGGGTAACCATGGTATATGTCTCAATAGATTGTGTCTTAGTTTCGCAAATATTTGTTTGATTTCATTTTTCCCTATTAGGCAACAAAGTCTTAAGGCATCATATTATTCATGTTTAATGCTGTTTTGTCCTAAAGTTAGCTCAGTGTTTGGTACACAGTATATACAAATTACTGTTGTTTGTTTTTGAATGGAGAGATTAATTTATGGCACATTTTATTTATTTTTTCAGAGACTAAAAATATTTGAATGTTGATAGGAAGGAAGCAGCTGGGTATAGAGACATGGATGAAAATATAAAAGCTGATATAGCAAGATGTATGAGATGATAGTATAAACTTTGGACAAGAGCATTAGATTTTATCCAAAATTGCTAATTTTGTTATAAAGTATGGGTTTAATGTAAATATATTAAAGAAATATATTTTATTTAGAGTTATGTGTATATACACACATATACATATGTTTTCATTATTACAGACTCCTGCCAATCCTATCCAAAATGACAGGTGCAATTTAATTCAATGTTTAGTGAAGTAATTTGCTTCCACTGGTAATATATATAAAATACTAAGCACGCATACTGGCAAAGTAACAAACTGAATGCTCCTCTCACTCATAAAAGGACATTCCAGGTGATGCTAGGGTTAAAGAAACTGCCTGCCAGTGCAGGAGACAAGACATAGTGACATCGGTGTGATCCCTGGATTGGGAAGAGCCCCTGGAGGAGGGCACAGCCATCCACTCCAGCATTCTTGCCTGGAGAATCCCATGGATAGAGGAGCCTAGAGGGCTGCAGTCCGTGGGGTCACCAAGAGTCAGATAGGACTGATGCAACTTAGCATGCATGCACACACGTTACTCACAAAACCACCTGAGGTAGCCGCCAGAGCTTGGATTCACCTTTTTGTAAAATCTGATTATGCCACTCTTCAAAAAATCTCACTCTTAAATGACTGAAAACCCAGATATAATTAAACAGAAATTAGAAGAATCCCAAGACAACTAAAATATGAGGTACCAATAGTCTTTCTTTGAATTTTATTTAATAACTGACTTGACATTCATTGAAGTGAAAGTTGCTCAGTCGTGTCTGACTCTTTGCAATCCCATGGACTATACAGCCCTTGGAATTCTCCAGGCCAGAATACTGGAGTGGGTAGCCGTTCCCTTCTCCAGGGGATCTTCCCAACCCAGGGATTGAACCCAGGTCTCCTGCATTGCAGGTGGATTCTTTACCAGCTGAGCCACAAGGGAAGCCACAAGAAGAATCCTAATACAACTAAAATATGAGGTACCAATAGTCTTTCTTTGAATTTTATATAATAACTGACTTGACATTCATTAGGTCTTATCCAATAACTTGACTATTTCTCTCCTTGAGGTCATGCGATTGGAGGGTGAGGTTATGGGATAAGAAAAACTTTCTTAACAGTAAGAGAAGGGTTAAGCTTGTACCCAGGTCCAGGGCCAGGCTGTGGGCTTGCCTGATGTAAAGAATGGTCATGGCAGAGTCGGCAAGGCAGGAAAGGAGAAGCTGGAGCTGAAGTGCTGGGCAAGCTAAATCCCTAGTTCAACAGAAGAAGTAAGAAAGCTTGTCAAAACACGTTGACACTAGCAGATCAAACGAATCTTTTTAAACTAAAAATACAATAAAATTTAATACAAAAGGCAACTCTTTCTCTCTACCTAGCTCTCTCTCTTTCCCCTAAATACTTCCTGTTCTTTCCCCCACCACCCACTTCATATATAGCCTGCTCAATCCTTTCTATCTCATTCTCTCTCTCAGAGTTGGAGCTGGGTCCTCTTTCTCTCCAGATATCTCATAACTTGTGTTATGTCTGTGAACTGTGTATGTTCTGTGCCTGCTTCAGCTTGTTAGAAGTGTTCTCCAAGGATACATTTAGCTTCCCTCTATGCCAGACACCTTTTTTCCTGGTTCTTTCTTCTTTGGAATGGATTAGTTCCAATGAAAATCTCTCTGTCCTGGGCATTCAATCGTTTAAGTTACTATATGCTCCAAGCCCCCTCACTTAAATGTTAAGGTTTTTAAAGGCAGAGTTTTTCTCATGAAGCATTATTTAATGCCATGGATATATAATTAATACACATACATAAATTTGCATAAGTAACACAAATGAGTCAAGAAAGCCCCACACTATTCGAGCTCGTGTGTGTGTGTGTGTGTGTGTGTGTTCTAAGTTGCTTCAGTGGCAATCCTATGGACTGTAGCCGCCCCCAGCTCCTCTGTCCATGGGGATTCTCCAGGCAAGAATACTGGAGTGATTTGCCATGCCCTCATAGACCACAAGATAAACCAGAATGCTTGGTTGACAGGATTTTTTTTTTTTTCTTTATATAGTGAAAGGGTAACGGGTAGGAAGGCTAGGGGTCCCCAGGTGGAGGAAATAGACTGTAAGTGGCAGACATTTTTCTTTTTTTTCCTCTCAAGTGACAGGAAGAAACACTGCAAGTGTCAGACGTTTGCTTGTTTTTTCCTTCTCTGTACAAAATTAAAAGGAGGTTTCTTTTAAATTCTGTGTTGAAGTGACAACACCTGGTTCTGCCTGAACTTAACTTTTCTCAAACCTTGAGCTAGCGAATGCATTTTTCTTATGGAAAGGTTTTCTTAAGCTACGTTAATGAACTATGCCTTTACCTTGGAATCTGCCTTTCTTCAAGTCATGGGCAAACTGTGAACCAAAAATGGCTCTACAAACCACTATTTCTTACTCATGGAAATGTTCTCTTAAGTTATGTTAATGAAACTATGTATTTGCTTGGAAATCTGCCATTCTTTAAGATTCGTGTCCACTGTTTCATGGCCTGGGAAGCTTGTGCCAAAGCTATCTCAAAATGCATGTTGTGGGAGAGGAGCCTAATGCAGCTCTCTCAGCTTTGAGGTGATTCTTTAACAGATATATAACTCCTTGCTAAAGACTAGCAAGGGGAACACTTTCTTCCCCCTTCTGATGTCTATGTCAGAAGCTTCCTCTAACCATTTATACTTTAATAAAACTTTATTACACAAAAGCTTCAGGTGATCAAGCCTCGTCTGACTCAGGATCGAAATCCTCACTTTCAGAGGTCATAAATCCCAGCATAGCTCACAGCTCGCAAATGCAATCTTTTAATATTTTACAGATGTTTTTCTACTGTATTGCAGGCTCCAGAGTTTCTAAAATTGAGTGTTCTAGTGTGTGTGTGTGTGTGTGTGTGTGTGTGTGTGTGTGTGTGTTCAGTTGTGTCCGACTCTTTGCAACCACAAGGACTGTAGCCCGCCAGGCTCCTCTGTCCACAGGATTCTCCAGGCAAGAATACTGGAGAGGGTTGCCACTTCCTTCTCCAGGGGATCTTCCTGACCCAAGGATCTAACCCACATCTCTTGAGTCTCATGCATTGGCAGGCAGGTTCTTTACCACTAGCGCCACCTGTATTGCGGGCTCCAGAGTTTCTGATGCAAGGTTAGGGATTTAAAATTGCTACTCCCTTTATGTAACATGCTATTTTCTCTGGGTGCTTTCAATAAGTTATCTTTATCTTTTATTTTTAGCAGTGTGAGTGTAACGAGATAGACATGGGTTTCTTCATTCCATCCTTCTTGGAGGTTACTGACCTAGGGGCTTACTTCACTTGTTGAATCTATAAGTTTATGTTTTTCACCAAATTTGTTGTTTTCACACACTAAAAAAGTATTTTTCTATCCTGTTCTCATTCTCTCTGCTTCCAGGAGACTAATTACAAATACTGAAGACATTTCGATATGCTGTATAGTTTTTCAGTGTTTTCTTTTCCCTTTTCTTCAAATTGGATAATCTATATGGATCTATCTTTGACTTTCCTGTTTTGTCCCAGTGATATTTTTTGTTTTAAATATTATATATATTCCTTTTGAGATTCCCATTGGGTTTTTAAAATATGCATTTCTCTGCTTTGATTTCCTATATTTTAATTTGCTCAAGAATAATTTTCTTTATTTCTTCGAGTGTATTTATAATAGCTGCTTTAGATCCTAGGGTGCTCATTCCCAGATGTGAATTGTCATGAAATTGAACCTCATTTCATGTCCTTTCTTTTGAGAATAGGATAGGTATTTCTGGTTTTTCATTTATCTAGCAATTATGTATTATGATGACTCATATACATCTAAAGAGTATTATTACTTACTGTTCTTACTTGCTCTTGTTGTTTTGTAAGGTGAAAAATTAATGAACAGAAACCATCTTGGATTCTTTTTTTTTTTAACTCTAGCCCTCCCAACTTGCTTTCTTCTCTATAAAAGTTGTTCTCCTTCCATTGCCTTGGGGGGACTTGCTCATGGCTTGACATGCTTGCAGATACTGAATTTCAATTTGGTGCTGTTCCTGAACAGATCTGTCTTTACTGGAGAAAAGTCTGAGGGTTTATTTGTTCTGTGTCAACAATAACAAATAATTGAGTTGATTGGGCTCAAAAGCAAACTTTGGCTGGTTGTCTTGTAGTATAATCTTTGCCCAGTTCTTTACTCTGTAGTCAAAATGTGCCCCATGTTAATCATTAACTTATATCAAAATCTATAACAATTGTGGTAATACAGGAAAATTTACTTTAAGAACTTACTTAAGGAGAGTAACATTTAATAATTTATTTATGAAAAATTTGAAGCATCAATTTGAGATATATATTTAAGGAAGTATTAAAAAAATATTGGGTTTTGAATTATTCTACCTTTGGAATTAATCAATTTCTGTTGGGCATCTTCATTGTTATTGACAAAAATATTTTCCCACCCATTTTAAATCAAGTTGGATGAATTAAAACAATGTATTCCTTTAGCTCATTGCACAATAATCCCCTTTTCTCTCTTGTTCTTGAATCTAGTTGCAACAAAATTTAACCTAGGAACTTTCAGTAGCAGTTTTATGCACAGTGTAGAATATATATATATATATTTAGCTTGTGAATTGACTGAGTTAAGGTAGTTAATTGCAACTCTTTTGCATGGATAATCTTTATATTTAAATTTCTTAAAAAAAACTTGACTGAATTTAAAATATATCAGAGCAGTTAGGTAGAAAAACGTATTGTTTAACTTGTTTTATCTTTATTTACCTTAAGCTATGCAAAACCACATCAAAATATCTAATTTTCCAGAAATAAAATAGAATCAAAAATATAACCAAAGTAATAAAGCTTATTATTTCCTTGAGAAATGATGCCTCATTCTGAATAGGTGAAATTGTGCTGGAAAAAAATTGCCAATATTATTTCTTAAACCAACTGCATTTCTACAACTAAGCAGTGTGCTTTTGACAGATGGGAAACTTCAGTTTTCCTTGGGTCCGATTATTACTTCATTGAACAGGCTCTAATTAAGGAAGAGTTCAAATTTTTACTGAGGATTAATAGGATATTGTGGGAGAAAATCTAGGATTTTTATATCTTTTGATTTTTTTCCCCTCTTTTTTGTTTAAAGAGAGTGCAATAACTTTTAATTTTGAAAATCCATGTAATTAAAAGTTTTGAGCAAATATGTCATTGGTTGTAGTATTCCAGTGGTAGAACATAGATTCAGGGAGAAATTGGAAAGCAATTTCAAGATTTTGGCAGGAACTGAGGTGATACAAGAATTAACAATTGAGATATCAGTGAAAATGGAAACTGGCTTGGCCATAGCTTACTGTCCCTCCTTGAGAGTTCTGATTGTCAGTATTTAGGCAACCATATATTTTGTGTATGTGTGTACATACATTCTAGTAGTGTTTCAATTTTTCACTAAGAATTAAAAAGTCAAAAACTATAGTAGTTTAAAATTGTTTATGATTTTGCTTTGCTTATTTGCTTGTTTGATCTTTTTACCTGGTCTTTTGTTTACTGCTTTATTTCTTTTAAATATGAGATGTAGTTATTATTTAACATAAGACAAACTCAGAACAAAAATGTAACCAAACTAAGAAATCAAAATGCATTAAATGTAATCCAAATAATAAAGATACAAAACACAAATGCTAAAAATGAGATAAAATAGTTGAGAAATCTAGTTGATCATGACTCAGTATGATTCTAATATCACAAAAATATAAAAGCAAGAACTAGTGTAATTCCTTAAACAAGTATAATTTTAAAATATTAATTCCAAAGAAGAAAAATAAATCTGGTAAATCAATTAAATTATAAAATACTGAAAGTTGCAAACTAATGAGAGCAACATAAAAGAGTGAAAGTAAATTTGATTAAATAACATAATCAAATGGTCTCCAAAGTTAAGAATAAGAGCTACTTAGATATGCAGAAGCTAAAATAGCTTGAGAATTCCAAGAGTCAGTGCTTAAAGTTCTTGAATTTTCCAGGCTTTTTTTTTTTTTTTTTTTTAACGTTTCATTTTGTATGGTAGGATAGCCAATTAACAATGTTGTGATAGTTTCAGATGAACAGTGAAGGGTCTCAGCCATAGATATTCATGTATCCATTCTCCCCTAAACTCCTGTCCAATCCAGCCTGCTACATAACATTGAGAGGAGTTCCATGTGCTATACGGTAGGTCGCTGTTGGTCCTTTAATGGACCAGAACCTGGGGGTCCGGAGTCGACCATAAGAAAGTAAGAGAGAGAAAGAGGCTGATGTCCCCTGGTTTACGCGGAAAGCCAATAGAGCCCTGTTCTTAGGGTTTGCGCTGCTGCACGTGGGCACCGGGCGCCCTCTCAAGTGGGTGAAGGCGCAGTGCGCCTTCTCAAGAGGGTCTTTGAAGCCCGGGCAAGAAAGTGAGCTCAGCGAGCCTCCGCACTCCAAGGAATCAGCCAGAAAAAGAGAGAGAGAGAGAGAAAGACAGAAAGAATAGAAAGACAGACAGACAGACAGACACGGGGGCCAAAGCTCTGATGGAGCAAAGGTGTTTTAATCAACATGGCCTGGGCATATATACTGTAGTTATTCTCAGCAAAGATAAAGATTAAAATTCCAGACTTACAAAACATAAGACGATCCCTATTAAAGAGAGAGTTGCAAACAATCACCTTTTCATAAGAAGGAAGAGGGTACTTTTCACTGTAATGAGAAATGCCTGGATTCCTCAGCCCCGGGAAAGGCTGCCTCTCCTCTTAATTCCTGAATATTCAGGAATCAATAAGGGCCAGAGGGTTCCTGACAGATCCAAAA
The DNA here is from genome assembly GCF_033118175.1 of Dama dama. Lineage (NCBI taxonomy): Eukaryota > Metazoa > Chordata > Mammalia > Artiodactyla > Cervidae > Dama > Dama dama. The sequence continues at coordinate 72,511,218 of NC_083701.1, forward strand.
CAGCACACAGGAAGCCTCTTATTAAATGCTTCCTGACAATTCCCCCTATTTTATTATATTTGTTTAAAAAAAAGGTCCTGACCAAATGAGTTTAGTTAGTATTAACCAACCTTAGAGAAAGGCGACGATAAACAACAAATGCAATTATCAAGACAATCACCAAAGTTACAGTTCTAGACCCGATGCTGTGGGTAATACTTTGAAACCATCCTTGTGGGTCTATCCCGGATAATTTGTTTAGCTAAAGTTTCCAAATTAGTGGAGGAGGGCAGACGTTTAGAAAAAGTTTTAAAGATTTCCTTTTGCAGTAATTGTACATTCAGAGAGGCATCATCATGTGAATGAAATTTGATTTGTTCCCAGCTGTAGGTACTATGATTGAATTGAACAGGAGTAACACAAAATTGTCAATTAATACAATTTACAGATTAAATTATAAGTGGGACACAGGCCTGTATAAAATATGACTGATTATAGCAAAAGAAATAGTTACTATGACCACAACTGGTCCCTGTGAAATGTCCAGTCCGAGTCCCAAGTTCTCTGGTGTTAGCAGCACGTTTTTATGTTTTACATATGTCTATAGTTCAGGCCCAATTTGTTTATTGAGGATGATTTGAGGAGGAGGAGGGTGTCATTCCACTGTCAAGCTGGCCAAGAAGTCCTTTGTTATGGTAATGTTTCAACGCAGTGTTAGTAACCCTTTACATAATCTTTTTTTGTTCTTTCCCTAACTCTTTCCCTAAAGTTTCAGTAGTAAACGTGGTTCACAGACAGAAAAAGGGCAGCAATGTCCGCAAGTCTTTTGGAGGCAGGACTAAAGCCCAAGTTTGTCGGCCGACGTTTATGCATAATTTTGCTGGGCCCATACACAAAGGAAGGACTTCATAACCTAATGAAATGTTAATTAGTTTTCCCTCCTCCCCAGGGTGTGAGGGTTTCAGGGAGGGGGCGTATGGATGGAGTCATTGGTTGATATGATGGGTCTTTTCTCTGTCCCTTTTATGACCTGTAATAAAGGGGGGTTGGGTAAGTAAATTAGTTAATCTGGTTCAAGCGGGGGTCGCACAGGTCTGCATAGTGATGGGAAGGTTTTCAGGACTCTGAGGCATTTCCTGTTGAGAAATCAGATTTTTAACTTTATTAGTGAGGGTTTTTATCTGTCCCCAAGATGGGAGGTCATAGGGTTGATGTCTCTAAGGGCGGTGATTTCTGGAGATCTTTAGAGCCGCCATGGACCATATTGGAGTTTCTTCCTCCCGGGGTTCTTGTTGTTTCGTCTCCATTTTGAATGTCGGGGGCCCCCTTGGGTCAAATTTTCTGAAGAAAGTTTGTTGGATCCACCTGGGGAAATACAAGCATATCCCTTTCCCCGTAAGATTAATTTCTCAAATTTCTATTGTTTACTGAACCTGTCTTAGTCCCAAATGGGCAGAGGAAGAGAAGTGTCCTTCAATTCCTCGAAATATCTTCTTGCTTTTGTTAAAATATTTCTCTGTGGTAGGTTTAAAAAATTTAAAACAAATAAACTTGTATTAACAATAATTATGAGTTTAGAAAATATCTTATGTTGGAATCTAGTAAAGTCTGCTTTAGATAAGGAAGACAGTAGTGTACCTGTGTATTCCCCCTTCTTTAATTTTTTTATTTATAACTTTAGTGTGTGATGTGTTTGCTCGACTATGTCTTGTGTCTGTGGATTATAAAGTATACCTGTAATATGTTTAATAGAAAAAAGATGGTAAAAATTGTTTAAAGTATCTAGAAATATAGGCAGGGCCAGTGTCTGTTTTAATAGAGCTAGGAGTTTATGGTGGAGGTTTTTGTTTTTGTTTTTGTTTTTACTTTTTTAGGGTAGTCTTTTTTTAAATGGTTCTTATCTCTACATGTAAAGCATCCTTCATTTCCCATTCTTAAGGTATTTTCTTTTCTTGTTTTAGCTAGCATTTGCATCTTTCGAGTTTCTGATCTTATATTGCGACAAGCCTTTAAATAATGAAAAATAGTCCCTGTCTCACGAATTGGGGCTATAGCCCTTTGACACTCCTGATTTGCATTTTCATAAGCAAGTAATTTTTCTAGTTGCCTTTTAGCTTCTTCTCCAATTACTGTATGGGATATAGCAATTTCTAATCTAGCTAAGAAATCAGCATACTTTTCATTAGGTCCCTGCAATATTTTAGTGTAGCTACCTGTAGGCTCCCCTTGAGGAGTAATTCGATCCCAAGCTTCAAGGGCCACTGTTTTTAATTGTTCACACAGCAAAGAAGGGCATCGTATTTGAGCTTCTATAGCGTCAAATTGTCCAGTGCCAGTTAGCATCTCAAACGTATTTTGATTTGGGGGAGCGCCAGCTCAAGCATTTCTGTTAGCATGATCTCTGGCTATACCTTGAAACCACATTGTCCATTGAAGATATTCTCCTGGTTTAAGGAGAGCTTTTATTAAAATTCGCCAATCATAGGGAATAACGTTTCCAATAGAAGATGCCAGAGCATTTAGGATCTCTCTAGTAAAAGGCTAGTGTGGGCCATACATACAAAATGGGCCTTTGCATTTGTTGCATGTGAAAAAAGTTAATACCTTCATATTGAGGTATTATCTGCCCTTGAGCGTCAACATTTCTTAAAACTGGAAATGCAGAAAAACCATCGGCTTTAGAGACGTGATTGCAAAGCCAGCAATTTAGACAGCCTCTGTTGTGAAGGGGATAGATTATTACTATTCAGAAAGGTGTTGTCAGTTTTAATGTTAAAAGGTGTCTTAAGGGAGTCGTTGTCAGAATAACTAGGTTTTACCGAGGGAGAGACTTTGGGATATGTACCCTCTGGCAGGGGAGGAGCGCTTGGAGCAACCAGGGCAGGGTTGGTAGGAAAATGTTGCAATATCTTTTGTTGTTCTAATTGGGCCTTTTGTAAGGTATCATCGTCTAATTTATATTCATGTAATAAGTGTTCTGCCTGTTGCTGAATGTCAGGAGGGCTAGAATTACCTTGAAATGGCAGAATCACAGTTTCAATGAGAGCCCATAGGGGCCAGAAATCTATTGGAACTACCTTCATTAGGGAACCAAGGGTTACATTGAACCACTGTCTGAAGGCAAGCCTCTATTCTCTAGCGTGAAACCGAAATTCCCTGAACTTTAAATAAGAGCTGAAGTAAAGTAGAAAAGTGAGGGGGCTTTCCAGCCGATTGACCAGTGTCTTAATACTTAGTGGCCTCAATAGGCCCTGGGGGGTCACTCCATCCGAATCTGCCACGTGTACCAAGTCCCTGTTCTGGGCGCCACTTGTTGATCCTTTAATGACCGGAACCTGGTGGTCCGGAGTCAACCATAAGAAAGTAAGAGAGTGACAGAGGCTGATGTCCCCTGGTTTACGCGGAAAGCCAGTAGAGTCCTGTTCCTGGGGCTCGCGCTGCTGCACGTGGGCACCGGGTGCCCTCTCGAGTGGGTGAAGGCGCAGTGCGCCTTCTCCATTGGGTCTTAGAAGCCCGGGCAAGAAAGTGAGCTCAGCGAGCCTCCGCACTCCAAGGAATCAGCCAGAAATAGAGAGAGAGAGAGAAAGACAGAAAGAATAGAAAGAGAGAGAGAGAAAGAAAGAAAGACACGGGGACCAAAGCTCTGATGGAGCAAAGGTGTTTTAATCAACATGGACTGGGCATATATACTGTAGTTATTCTCAGCAAAGATAAAGATTAAAATTCCAGACTTACAAAACATAAGACAATCCCGATTAAAGAGAGAGTTGCAAACAGTCACCTTTTCATAAGAAGGAAGAGGGTACTTTGCACTGTAATGAGAAATGCCTGGATTCCTCAGCCCCGGGAAAGGCTGCCTCTCCTCTTAATTCCTGAATATTCAGGAATCAATAAGGGCCAGAGGGTTCCTGACAGATGCAAAACAGCACACAGGAAGCCTCTTATTAAATGCTTCCTGACAGGTTCCTCTTGGTGAGTCATTTTAAATATAACAGTATGTGTGTGTCCATCACAAACTCCCTAACTATCCCTTCCCCCCATCCATCCCTCCTGCCCTCCCCACCTCCTACCCTGTCACCTATCAGCTCATTCTCTGAATCTGTGAGTCTCTGTTTGGTAACTACATTTGTATCCTTTCTTTTTAGATTAATGGGGCTTTCCAGAAGTTGAGCAAGTAGGAGAGTTGCAGTCCTGGCCTGAAGGCATGAACAAGAGCTCGTCAAATATTCCTAGATGCCTGCATGCATGCATGCCCTGTCCTGTCTGACTCTTAGTGACCCCATGGACTGTAGCAGGCCAGGCTCCTCTGTCCATGGGATTTTCCAGGCAAGAATACTGGAGTGGTGGCCATTTCTTCCTCCAGGGAAACAAAGCCTCGTCTCCTGTGTCTCTTGCACTGAAGGGTGGATTCTTTAACATTTGAGCCAAAACAAATTATGTTAAACTATCAAATGCTTCAATCTCAATCTTCTTCAATAAAACCCAAAGTAAATAGATACACTTTAACAGATGTAAATCCTGTCAGAGTAAAATCTCTTATTTTTCTTTTAAGTCACTACTAGGCAAAAATATTTAGGATGTTAAGAAACAAAAATGCTTATTTAGCCTGATCATATTTTCCTTCATAATCTCCAATTCTTTGAGAGAGAGTGAATTACCTCTTCTAATGATTCTCACTTAATAGTATACTTTGAGCAGACGTAAGTCTTAAAAGCAATTGAGATCAGTCGGTGGACCACAGGACAAATGCTAAACAATCCGTAGATGAGGCCCCTGTTTTGGCCATTGAGACCTTGTACCTAGTTGCCTTACATATTGCTTTAATGGTGCATTTGGGACTGTTTACCTCTTAAAACTTGTGCCAGTAGACTGACTCCTGGCTGCTAAGTAAAATTATCCAAACTGTGCTTGGAAACACTACCAAAAAATGATATCTTTTTCTTGGAATGTGTTAAATCACAGTCCCAAGTTTATAACAGTTATGAAAACTGCTGTTCCTTCTGGTTCTTTTGTAATGGTTATCTCCTGATACCATCCTATCAGTGTCTGTTGAGTGAATGTAAGAAACCTGCAGCAGCAAACTTAATTCCTAGCATTTAGTAAGTAAATATTTGAGGTATTAATGAATAAACACCTAGAAAAAATTACATTTACAATCTTAACGTCTATAGTTGATGCTGATTGAGAGTCAAAAAGTATATTGCCAATTATTTTGCTAGTAGTAGTATTCTTTTAAAAAGTACAGTCATATTTCTTTTAAAAATATTAATTTATTTCTACAAAACATTGTTACACTAAAGATGTTGCTTCTTAATAATTCTTGTGCTATACGACATTGTTTCTCCTAATGTAATTACCTGCAGTTAACAAGATTGATAGCTTCTGCAGGGCGAGGAGAAGCTGGTACCATGATTGATGTTTGGAGTTTCTATTGTAGTACAAGAAGTTGATTTTTTGAAGAAGAATTCAGTGTCTTTATATATAGAACTGATAACAAGTAACAGCTTCAGGACTGAGTGACCAGCCTGGGAAAAGTATGAAAGGTAAAATGATGGCTAAACCGCAGCCTGTCAAATGGAACTTATGAGTAGATTTGCCGTGTGGTTGTGTTTTTGAGCAAGTCAAACTCTCTTGGCTTCATGTTTTTCCTAAAAACTAAATGATGGCTTATAAAGTAACATATATGTCAAAGTCCTGTGATCTTTATACATGCATGTTAAAATGGCTTCCATTAATACTAAAAACAGTTTACTTTTCATAAGAATGAATATTTTTATTTTAAATATTAATAAGAATAAATGCGAGAATAGTGATTACAAAGCAAATCCGTTGCTTGGCAGGACAGTTTTTATATTCAAATCACCAAATTTATCAACTCTATGGGGAGAAAATGAGGATCTAGAAAACTAGGTGTGAGGGAAAAAAAGCAGCTAATGAATTATTAAATAAGTTTTATATATTATTTATAAAAATCTGTTCTAACTTTTTTGATGAGCTTCATTAGGCTATGTATTTCCTTCTCTATCTTTCTTGCTTTCTGTATCTGACACTGTTCTGTCAAAACTTTTCAAAAGTATATACTTTGCTCCTTAAGTTTCACTTTTCCCATATGTTGTATAAATATTTCACAACAAGAGTCTATTGTTCTCATATACATGAGGCTTAATGGAATAATGTTTTACTGTGGCATTATGTTGACACCAATGTACTTTTCTTCCTCTTTTCACCTATTGATGTTTTAATCTTTAGCAAACATGTATGCCAACCACTCATGGGTCTACACAAAACTTTATACTATTTGAAACTAAATTTTTTTCTTTCGCTGAAAAGCAAGTTCAATTAGACTCTTTAAAAAGGAATTTAGAGACTCTTCATGATTTTCATCCTTAGGTAGATCTCAGTGTTCTTTAAGAAACAAACACAGGTAAAATATTTTCATAAATCCATTAATTGAAGTTCAGCAGCTACCTCTGCTGGTAACAGGATTTAGTGATAGATGTCAGAGGACTTGTTGAGCAGGGTTTCTAAGCCCAGGTTCTCTAGAAAATAGACGACTATGTTTATTTGTTAATGCTTTACTGCGGGGTTATAATCCAGGGAGGTATGGGAGGAGAATGGTAGAAAGATTAGGCAGAGTTGGAGTGAAAGCCAAAATCAGGTTGTGTTTTATCAAACTGGTCACATCCTTACAGGAACACCTAGGTAGTTAATCAGTCACATAATTCAATGCACTGCCACGAGGATGGAGACCACGGTTGACCAGTTGGTCTGCAGGTCTCTTCTTGTCTCTTGTGTCTCAGGGGTCAACAATTTTTCTATAGGGTTTGAGCTTTCTCCACTTCTAGGTTGTATTACTTGGTTATCTTAGGCAGTTGCTGAGACGATAGAGCTACCGTGAGTTTGGGATACTGGAATTATTGGGGCTTCCACTAAGAATATTGTAATAGAGGTGTTGCTGAGCATTAATCCATGTCCGTGGGGAAGGCTGAGATAAACCTTTTTTTCTAATGGAAGCATAACTGACTTACAATATTATATTGGTTTCAGATGCATAATGTAGTGATTCAAATTTTTTAGAGATTATACTCTATGCAATTATTATAGAATATTGACTATATTCCCTGTGCTATACATGACATCTTTGGGGCTTATTTATCTTATAATTGGCAGGTTATATCCCTGAATCCGCTTCATCAATTTCACTCTTCTCCCATCTCTCTCCTCTGTATAATTAATATTTTGTTTCCTGTATCTGTGAGTCATCTGTTTGGTTTTTCTGATTCTACATACACGTGAAAACATATAGCGCTTGTCTTTCTCTGTCTTACTTATTTCACTTATCGTAATACACTCCAGGGCCATCCATATTGTCACATATGACACAATTTCAGCCTTTTTAAAGGCTGAGTTAGCTTTACTAACCTAAGCACGTGTGCTAACTTGCTTCAGTTGTGTCTGACTCTTTGCAACCCTATGGACTGTAGCCCGCCAGGCTCCTCTGTCCACGGGATTCTCCAGGCAAGAATGCTGGAGTGGGTTGCCATGCCCTCCTCCAGGGGATCTTCCAACCCAGGGACTGAACTCACAGCTTTCATATCTCTTGCACTGGCACATGAGTTCTTTACTACTAGCACCATCTGGGAAGCCATATATACACATTTGCACGTACATACATATCTTCTTTACTCATTCATCTGTCAATGAACACTTAGGTTTCTTCTGTATCTTGCCTATTGTAAATAACACTGCTATGCTATAAGCACTGGGATGCATGCATCTTTGTATTTGGGTATAGTTGCTTTACAATATTGTGTTAGTTTCTGCTGCACAATGAAGTGAATCAGCTACATGTATGCATCCATCCCCTCCCTCTTGGACCTCCCTCCCACTGCCCCCACCCCCCCATCTTTTCTGTGTTTTCATTTCCTGTAGGTAAATACTCAGGTATGAAACTGCTGGATGGTATGACAGAAACAGAAGAAATTTGCCTCTGTTTATTACTTGATGTTGCATCATTCCTTTGTTGGGGAGCTCTATATGGGAAGCCAAGATCTTGGGAGCAGGTAGGTCTAAGTTCTGAAGACCCGCAGAAACTGGACCTGATGTAGTATATACCTTGAGCCTTTCCAGTAAGTTCACACTCACTTATGAAAACAGAATGTTATTTCTTCTTGTAGAAGAGAAATATAAGTACAGTTCTTCAAAAGAGTGGCCATTTGATGTCACCTGAAAAGATACTTTATTTTTTAGGTCACACCATGTGGCATATGGGATCTTAGTTCCCTGACCAGGAATCAAACCAACGTCCTCTGCAGTGGAAGCATGGAGTCTTAACCACTGACTACCAAGGAAGTCCACCCACAGGACTTTAAGGAAGGTTAGTTAGCAAAACAATCAAACAAACTGAAGTGGAATCATCTCTGCTGCAGCTGATCTTGGAAAATCATTTTATTTATTCATGATCTTTACTTTAAGATGTCTAGCAAGATGGTCCAGATCTTTGTACATAAGGAGTCTGGGCCTTATTTAACTGGCCCTTATGATGTTGTGGTTGCTCCCATTATCTGTTCACAGTTTTTACCAGGCATGGAATCAGCAAGCAATGCCAGCAGAGCTCTCTTTATTCCGACACATTTCTCCTGGTCCCCAGTGCATACTGATTTGTCTTGCTAATATGGTCAGTTAGGTTTTCTAGCCATCCTTGTCATCTAGTCTAGTGGTTATTTTTTTGTGAGTATATTGAAGTTTCCACAAAGCAGATGGTAGTCAATGTCCAATTCAGGAGGAATTTTTTTGTATCCCCTAGAGGAAACATTTCCCCCTTTAGTGTCTGGAGCTCAATTCCAGAAGATTCTAAGGATGAATGGATTAGAAGCACAAATTCTGTGAGTAAGTCACTAGGACACATGGTTCCATCCTACTGCAGACCTTGATTCCAGGGCCCTTTTATTTAGCTACTGGAGACACTTGATCACTAAACAGCTTTGGGTTCACAACAGGTACCACACACCAACAGACACTGCTCCAGGTTCCCAGGTTTTTTTTTTCCTGGCCTGACACTTTGGTTGAGCATTCAAAAGCCCATTTCCCTATAAAATTAGTGGAATTAACCAGTTGCTTCTGGGTTATAGAATAAAGAAGACAAGTGAACTCCATGTTTATGGTCTCATTATGTCTCCTCTTTTCCTATAAAATGGCAAAACTGTGTGTGTGTGTGTGAAAGAGAGAGAGTTATATTTCTAAAACATTATTTCTTCCTTTTATCAGTGAGAACACTTTTCTACTCTCTTCACAAATTTCAATTATACAACAGTGTTATCAACTATAGTTATCATGTTAAACATTAGATCCTCAGGTCGTAATTATTATGTAACTTAAAGCTTGTACACTTTTATTGACTTCTTCAGATTTCCCCCACTCCAGAGCCCTAGGCAACCACTTTCCTATTCTACACTTCTATGAATTTGACTTTAGAAAAAATTTTTAGACTCCACACATTCACTATGCAGTGTTTGTCTTCATCTGGCTTATTTCACTTAGCACTATGCCTTCCAGGTTCATCATGTCCCAAATGACAGGATTTCTTTCATTTTAAGGCTGAGTAACATTATATGGTATATCAGCTCAGTTCAGCTGTTCAGTTGTGTCCAACTCTTTGAGAACCCACGGACTGCAGCACACCAGGCTTCTCTGTCCAACACCAACTCCTGGAGCTTGCACAAACAATTGACTGGTTGGATCTCCTTGCAGTCCAAGGGACTCTCAAGAGTCTTCTCCAACACCACAGTTCAAAAGCACTGATTCTTCGGCGCTCAGCTTTCTTTATAGTCCAACTCTCACAACCATACATGACCATTGGAAAAACCATAGTTTTGACCATGCGGACCTTTGTCAGCAAAGCAATGTCTCTGTTTTTTAATTTGCTCTCTAGGTTGGTCATAGCTTTTTCCCAAGGAGCGTTTTTTTGTTTTTGTTTTTTTAAATTTTATGGCTGCAGTTACCATCTGCAGTGATTTTGGAGCCCAAGAAAATAAAGTCTTACACTGTTTCCCCATCTATTTGCCATGAACTGATGGGACCAGATGCCATGATCTTAGTTTTTTGAATGCTGAGTTTTAAGCAAGCTTTTTCTCTCCTCTTTTACCTTCATGAAGAGGCTTTTTAGTTCCTCTTTGCTTTCTGCCTTAAAGGTGGTGTCATCTGCATATCAGAGGTTATTGATATTTCTCACGACAATCTTGATTCCAGCTTGTGCTTCAACCATCCCAGCATTTCACATGATGTACTCTGCATATAAGTAAAATAAGCAGAGTGACAATACACAGCTTTGACATACTCCTTTCTCAATCTGCAGCCAGTCCATTGTTCCATGTCTGGTTCTAACTGTTGCTTCTTGGCCTGCATACAGATTTCTCAGGAGGCAGGTAATGCAGTCTGGTATTCCCATCTCTTTAAGAATTTTCCACAGTTTGTTGTGACCTAAACAAAGGCTTTAGCATAGTCAATGAAGCAGAAGTAGATGTCTTTCTGGAATTCTGTAGCAAATGCTCACACAATCCTACAAGAATATATAGAAAGAAATGAACATTCAGTTTTTTATTTTCAAAGTTTAATCATGTATATAATATTAATGTCATTTTATAATCTGAGTACTATTTGTGCTCTCTTTTTATTGTTACAAAATAGAAGAAACATGTTTTCTAGGGGGCATGTGAGAGTCCAGAAGCTCCATCAGTCATGAGAAACATGGTAAGCTTTGGAGTTAGATAATTTTTTGTTTTTGATATCAAAGTGTGAAAGTGAAAGTTGCTCAGTCGTGTTTGACTCTTTGTTGCTGACATATATGCCACTTAATTAAATAAGAAACTTTTACATATTATTAAAGTATTCAGAACTTGCTTCCTCATAGGAAAAATGGGAAATATTGGGATTGTTTACAAGGTTTAAAAACAGAATAAGCTCTGTTACAGAGACTATATATGTGAAGAGTTCAGTAAATATTCAATTATTATTTATTTGGCCAGTTTTTGTAACGTATTTAACCTAGTTTAAAAAAATTAATTAACTTATTTTAATTGGAGGCTAATTACTTTACAATATTGTGGTGATTTTTGCCATGTATTGACATACGTGTCCCCCATCCTGAACCCCCTTAACCTGCTTTGGAGTGAAAAGAATAACGAGAATGAAGATTTTGTTCCACTAAGTGAAATAAATTAATAAACCAGTTGAAGTGCTGGAAGAGGATAAGGAGCACATGAGTATATGGTAGAAGAGAGGAACTGCGATATCAGTTTAGGCCTCATGATCATCTACAGATTGGGATTTGCAGCAGCTATATATTGGATTTGTGTTATATGATCGGAATGTATTGGTGGTAACTGACATTAATTTCTGTTCCAGGTTGAGAGCTGAAGAATTGATGCTTTTGAACTGTGGTGTTGGAGAAGACTCTTGAGAGTCCCTTGGGCTGCAAGGAGATCCAACCAGTCCATCCTAAAGGAGATCAGTCCTGGGTGTTCATTGGAAGAAATGATACTGAGGCTGAAGCTCCAATCCTTCGGCCACCTGATGTGAAGAGTTGACTCACTGGAAAAGACCCTGATGCTGGGAAAGATTGAAGGCAGGAGGAGAAGGGGGGACAGAGGGTGAGATGGTTGGCTGGCATCACCGACTCGATGGACATGAGTCTGTGTCAAGCTCTGGGAGCTGGTGAAGGACAGGGAGGCCTGGTGAGCTGCAGTCCACGTGGTTGCAAAGAGTCAGACATGACTGAGAGAAAACCGAGCTGAACCGTCCTCATTTATATTTCAACACACTTTGGGGAGACAGGAAACTGATTTCAATGTGATATACTTCGCTTTAGCTGTAAACAAACAAATAGACACACAAGGAGTAAAGCTTTTGACTTTGTAGTTTCTGTAAAAGTATTACAGAATTTGTAAAAAATAGTAAAAAGAAATTTTAATCAAATATTAAGTAAACAAGTCTTAAAAAATAAGAGAAAATTGGAATCTCTCATGCCCTATGAAGACAGCAGGAGGAAGAAGAAAGAAGACCACCAGGAAAAAGAAAGACTCCTCTTCTTTCCTGGCAAGGGTTCAGCCAAGAAAAACCATGGACTTTTCTTTACTACAGCCCTCCCAACTGCCTTTTCCTCTCTATAAACATGCTGTCCTTTTCTGGCTCTGCAGAGACTCGCAGATGGCTTACCATGTTTGCAAATCCCGAATTGAAATTCACTGCTGATCCTGAATAAACCCATCATCGCTAAAGAAATACCTAGTATGCTATTTGCTTCAGGTCAACAAGTGACAGTACGCTCCTTTCCAATGTGTTTCTCTCCATCTTTTTCTTCTTTCCTCTCTGCTTTATCACTGCAGCCTGTGCCTTCAAGAAAGAAAAAAATAAGAAGCAAGAAATAAGGAAATAGAATGAAGAACTTTCTAGTGATTTTGAGCAATAGCATTTCCAGCTTACTACAAAAGACTTCTCTTGTTATCTGATGAAACTTAATCTTACAGATGTGAGAGGAAATAGTGTAAATCTATGACATTTTTATACTTTAACTTAAAATTGTACAAACTCTTTTTTCTTTTCTTCCTAAATGAGAGGATTTGAGTTCCTCAGCTTCTTTTTTGAAAGGAAAGTTCTTACAAATCATGCGTAAAATATAAGATGTCTTTTAACTACAGGTAAATTTTTTTCCTCTCCTCCTCATACCTATACACATATGTGCCTTTTGAATGTCTCTTGATTAGACGAGGCCTTGTGGAGAATATGGGCTTCCCTTGTGGCTCAGACAGTAAAGAATCTGCCTGCAATCTGGGAGACCTGGGTTCGATCCCTGGGTTGGGAAGATCCCCTGGAGGAAGGGAATGGCTACCCATTCCAATATTCTGGCCTGGAGAATTCCATGAATGGAGGAACCTGGCAGGCTACAGTCCATGGAGTTGCAGAGTGGGACACAACTGAGCGATTTTCACTTTCACTTTCACTTTCATGGAGAGTGTAGAAGCCTGGAGTAATCAGGAATCTACCTGATCATATGGATAATTGTATTGATATGATTTAATTATTGAAAAAAATAGATGAAGATTTGTAATCAAGCAAATTTATTTGGTGACTTTTTAAATGTTGTTATTAAAGGTCACATAGATGACTGATTTTTCAATAGTGATCAGTCAATCACATTGATCTTTCAGATCTGTAGAAAATTTTGTCAATGATACACTATAAAGCAATGATCTCTATCTTAACTATACATTAGAACGGCCAGGGGTGCTTTAAAAGTATACTGATGCCCAAACTAAATCAGTCCTGTCTGAATCTCTGCTAAGGGTAAAGCTTGCAAATTGCTAGGTTAAAAAAAAAAACAAAAAAAAAAGAAGGTGATTCTAATGTATCATCAAAGCTGAAAAGTGTGGCCTTAAGGGGAAAAAAAGACCAGAATTGAGTACAATCCATGAAAGTACTGGCAAGGTGTGGTAGTTCCAGAATTTTTTGGGTTCTTCTTTTAATATCATTTTATTTTATTCCACTCTATTCTGTTTTTAGCTCATTTGTGGATAGTACATTTTTTTCTTTCTGTAAAAAAAAAAAAGCAAAAAGCACTTTTTTCAATGTCTTTAAGCCTTCTGGTTTTGAACAGCTTCATAACTTAAAGTGAAGTATTTAAGTAAGAAAGAGTGGCTTATGTTCACTGTAATGCATTGTATAAAGTTGGAAGTACATAAATAACTGTGTGCAGCTTTCCCCATTATAGCCTCACACTGGTGAATCCAAATTTATGGAACACTTTTATCTAGTAGGTGACAAAATCACTTTGCAATGAAGGCCTTTTTTCCTTTGAAGAAGAAACTAGTACAAATTGGGCAATCTTAGGGAAACTGGAAGCTCAGCTTCAGTGTACAGAATTGGTATATTTCTTAACATACCCATAGAATTGATTCCTATATAATTAATGCAAAACCCCCAAAGCTAAGAGTTTCATTTATTAAATTTCTTTAAAAATGTCTTACATTCTTGATATATGGAGACTATGGAGAGCTTTCCTGAGGCTTACTGAGTATTCATTTTTATTTGAAAATAGAGTCTTTTTGTTTTGTTTTGCTTTAAACCTTTCTAAAAAGATGTTTTTTGATGTGGACCACTTTTAAAGTCTTTATTGAATCTATTGCAATATTGTTTCTGTTGCTTTTTATGTTTTGTCTCTTTGGTCATGAGGCATGTGGGATCTTATTTCCCTGACCAAGGACTGAATCCATACCCCTTGCATTGGAAGGTAAAGTGTTAACCATTGGACTGCCAGAGAGTAGAATATAGAATCTTAATATACTATGACAATCCAATGGAAAATTCCAATTGTAAAGTACCTTGTGATCTCATAGTGTTGAATTCTGAGTGCCCCCAATAGATGACTGATTGATAAAAGAGCATCACTTTTGGCCATTCATTGGCATCCTTAGTGAAAATGTTTTCACATGACTTTTCTCTTTCAATTCCTGGCTGATTTTGGTAGTGGATAATATACATTATAAAAGTTTCACATCACATTGTTCGTTCAATGCAAGACAAATGTCTCACCTGAATGGTGTTTCTATTTTGATACATTCAAATCTTTAGGTAGATCAACTAGTCAGTAGATGAATGCATAATGAAAATATAGTGCATATTTACAACGTAATAGTATTCACCCATTAAAAGGAAATGCCACCATTTAGTGGCAACATGGATGGATCTTGAGGGCATTATGCTAAATGAGATAAATCAACAAAAAAAGACAAATGCTGTACAATCTCACTATACGTATATCAAATCCAAAAAACCAAAAACAAACAAACAAAAAAAACAACTCATAGAAGCAGAGAATAGAATGGCAGTTGTCAAGAGGAAATGTTGGTCAAAGGGGACAAATTTCTAGGTACATGTTCTAGGGACCTAGAATATAGCATGGTGACTATAGTTAAGAATAACGTATTGTATACTTGAAGGTTGCAAAAAAGTAGAATATTAAATGTCCTTGCCACACACAAAAAAATAAGGAGATATAAGTATTAACTAAACTTATTGTGATAATTATTTTGCAATATATACATGTATCAAATCAGACCACTGTACACTTAAACCTACATAATGTCTCAATATATCTCAATCAACTGGGAAAAATGAATAGCTTGATCAATGCCACCACCAAAAAACTTAAATGACTCTGAAGCTTCAGGGGCAAGGAAGCTGATGAGGGCACTTGTTTGCATCCCGGAGATGGCCGGGACTACCACACACTTCTCCCTGGAGTTCTCTATTTAGCTGGCTTTAAGAGAGAGTAGAAGCACTTCGGCAAGTGGGTCTTTTAGAAGTCAAGATGACTGGTTTCAAACTTTTTAATAGGCAGCATCTTAATGTGTGGGTCTGTTTGATTCTAGAGTATAGGACATGCCCTTCACTAAGGCATTTCTTTTTTAAAGTGGTATTGAGAGGTTTTTTTGTTGTTGTTTTCCTCCTTTTTTTAAACAATGTCACTTCTTGGTAACCAGAGGATGTTGTGAATGAGTAGAATATTCCAGTGCAGGACTTCTGTTGCTTCAAAACCTGTGATTTGATACCCGCATTATACATCATTGAAACTTGTAATTATAAGAACAAAGAGGAGAGAAACAGAGAGAAACATGAAGGGAAAACCAGCAACAGCTTTGCATCATGTTGAATCACAGCATCTCATGGCACACAGAATAAATTTGTTTTTCAATCAAAATTTTCTTCATCTCTTTATTTCCACTAGTTGTGCTTCATTTTAAAGCATGGTTGAATAATTCCAACCTCTGAGCATTTAGGCACTTTAAAAAATAGCATTCCAAAATCTCTTTTTTGGTATTTTAGATTGCAAACTGTCTTAAGAAAATTTCTCCATTTATTTTTTTAATTCTCAAAAACTTGAAGCTAAGTATTAGTTTTGTAACTAGTGAGTTATTTATGATTTAAAGGATTTTAAAAAGTTCTTTAAAGTTTATTTGCCTCTTGAAATTCCTCACTAAAACAGTTGTTCATCTAGAGATCATTTCAAATATTAGAATATGATTTCTGTATTTCAAAATTAGTGAAATGTTTTACTTATGATAATTTATATATATTTGCCTCTATTATCTTCAAATAATATATTATATTCTGGAAATATTTATTGACCATCTATTACAAGTCAAAAATTATGTGCTCTCTGAAAGGCAAAAGTATCTTCCAAAGTCCCCCATCTGGTCATAATAGTGGGCATACGAAGAAGGACATGCAATATAGTATCATCCATAATAAGTACTATTAATAGAAGTAGTAATAAATACTATGGAGTGGGATGTCCTTTGTAGATAGTATGTAAGATCCTGATACCTCAAAGTAGCATTTGAAAATTATGAGAAAGAGATCAATATTTGTATCAAAAATATTTTAATTTATTTGTTCTCTCAGCAAGCATCTGACTGCTAAGTGCTGTTAGGGCTTCCCTGGTGACTCAGTACTAAAGAATCTGAGTACAGTGCAGGAGCCTGCCTGCGATGCAGGTGATGCTCGTTCAATTCCTAGGTGAGGAAGATTCCCTGGAGAAGGAAACGGCGACCCTCTCCAGCATTCTCACCTGGGGAATCCATGGACAGAGAAGCCTGGTGGGCCAGAGTCCACGGGGTCACAAGAGCTGGGCATGACTTAGCAATGAAGCCACCACCACTGCCATTGTGTTAAGGATACAAAGGTGTGTGAGGCATGTTATCTATTCTGAAATGGCTCAAATTCCCTTTCGGAGAGGTGGATATTAAGAGGATCTCTATGATGTGATATGTGAATGGCAGCAACAAAGTTGTGAAACAGACTGGTATCACTTCTGGAGGCTCGGAAGAGCTCTGGTAACAGTCCTTTATTTCTCTGTGCAAGGAGAATTCAATGAGAGGCAAAGTGATAGATAAAAAGTGATTTATTAGAGTTGAACTCCTCTGAGGCTTATAAGCAGACAGGTGCGAGGATGCCATACCTTCAGAACTTACTGGGCTACAGTTTGGTAATCAAAGAAAAAGTTGGGTTAAGAGGAGAACAACTTTTTGCTCTTTCTTGAGTAGATGTCATGTCGCGTTTCTATCATCCCCTCTTTCCCCAGCTTGAGAAGGGGGTTTTCTTGGCCCTGTGTGGTCAGGCTGGGTCCACACATCACTGTGTCACATGTGTGCAGGGAGCAGGGCCTAAGAAGCAGCTTTTTGAGCTCATGGGGCAGTACGTGGGTTTCATGCAAACACCGTTTTATTGTTCTGGGGGCCCATCCCATGTTTCATGGTTTTGTTGCTAAGCAAGCCGGCGTAGTTTTGTGGTTAAGCAAACCTACTTTCTTGAATCACCATTAACTTACAAGGATCTCCTATATTTTTTAACTTATAATCCCCTAGAGGGATTAACTAAGTAATCACCTACTTTGTCCCTTGACTCTCTTTCTATCAGTTAGACACGGACAGTAAAGATAATGTTCAATTGTTGAAACTTTATGAGACAAAGCAGTCTTCTTGGATCTTCTGTAACTGAATTGTATGTTCACATGTTTACAAACGATATATATATATCAGGCAGAAAGTTAGCTGAGAGCAATGAGAGGTAGCCCCTTCAGCTAAACATCTGGGATAGTCAGGGAGCCAAAAAAATTCCCTACTGGCAGATGGATGGTGATTTTCCTTACTCTAGCATATGTGCATACCACACATTATCATGTACTAAAGTAACCTTTGGTGGTCATTGGACTCATTAGCTGCTCATAAGTATTCTATGAACATGTGCATCGAATTAGACTGAATTATGGGAAGGGCATGCGTGGTATAACATCTTGTTATAGAACCTGCAGTTGTCAGTCAAGACTGTCATTCAAGGACCCACAGGATTATGCAAATGACCTTGCCTTAAATACCATGTACTCCAGCCCCGCAGGGCCATTGTGTCCCTTGGCATGGACCACCTCTCTCTTGAGGTGTTCCCTCTGTTATTTCTTTCCTTATCATCAATAAACTTTCTTGCAACAGATAAGATTTTAGATTTTTCTTTGCATCCTTCCTTACCGAGAACTGAAGTCCATGTGCAGTGAGGTCTCCAGACTCTCCTTCACCAACATATATAAATATATTTGTAAAAGTAAATTGGCATTTCTCGCCTATATTTCTTTTAAAAAGTTGATTGAATATGAGACCACATTTTAATGCCTAAATGTGGCCTGATTTCCCAGTCTTCAAAACCTTGGATCTCCTATGAATATCTGTAATCTTTGAATGTTGATTAAACAGGATGTTATTCGTTTGGCTAAAATAATAAGAACTAATGTCACCATGTGTTTTAGCTTCTGGATCTCTGAAGCAAATTTTTCTCTCTCTTTCTACCTCTGTTTATATCTCTGTCTCTGTCTCTCTGTCTTTCTGTCTCTCTCTCTATCTCTATTTCACACACACACATACGCATACACAATTTTTTTTAAAAAAATCAAAGACTTACAGAGGAAAGTGGATACCCTGACCTTCCTGCCTATTCTCCTATAAAAAAAGACTCAGAAAGAAGGGCATGTCCCAAGGGCAATGAGTGATTTTTTTTTTTGTCTCTAGTGTTCCACCTTATGAGTCTAAATATACAGATATTTTGATATATTGCAATATGTATCTTTTTTAAAAAGCATATACACTGATAATAATTGAGCTTATGGGATAAATAAAATCAAGGACAGAGCTTTCAGAACCTGTGTGATATTCTAACCAGAGTCTCAGCTATCAATGAAAAAACTAGCACAGTTAAAAAGATGTATTAAATTTCTAATAAATAAAGACAACAATAAATGTAGGAATTTATCTTTTTAAAAAAGATGACAGTGGCTCCCTGGAAAGCAGTATAAGGAAGGGTTGAGGCCATTGAACTGTGGAAACGCAGGGATGCTCAAAATGCCCCAAAATTGGAAAGCAGCACAGAATAAAACTTATTTTGGACAGAACACAAGACTGAATTGAGCCTAGAACACTGGAGGTGAATGGGCATCTGTGAACATAGCTCTCCTTCACGGCTTGTTAGGTTTAGCTCAGTGGGAATACGTCCTGTTCCACTATCCTAACTAGAAAACACAAATTCATGTGAACCTAGGTGACTTCCACTTTACTTTGACATCACACCTAAATTTATTACAGTGTGTGAGTTGATTTGCAAATCAAACCCTATTGTACCAGAAGGTCTATTTTTGCACTATTTCTATTGCCCAGACACCTAAGTTACACTGATCTTTGTCATTCTGCTTTTTCACAGGTCGTGATTAGATCTTGAGTATTTCCTGTCCATTGGCGGCTCAGGTGGTAAAGAATCCATCTGCAATGCAGGAGACGAGTTCCATCCCTGGGTTGGGATGATCCCCTGGAGGAGGGGATGGCTACACACTTCTGTATTCTTGCCTGGAGAATCCCTTGGAGAGAGGAGTCTGGCAGGCTACAGTCCATGGGGTCGCAAAGAGTCAGACACGACTGAGTGACTAAGCACAGCACATTTCTTGTCCACATTCTTTCTGGATAGTTTGATTTTTGTAAGTGAGATTATATGTGTTTCAATCAGACAAATTCTTTGGAAATATGGTTCTAAGTCCCTTCTTAATATTATAATTCTATTCACTTTAAAGGAAAACAAGGGGAAGGGGTCCTTTCTTTTTCTCTCCAGTAAAGAGGCCAATTTTAAAATATTTATATAGCATAAAATATTTTCTATAGCATAAAAACCAGAATATTAACAAGCTCTCAGAGGCATCAAAATTATACAGCCTTCTGACTTTATCATTTAATTTGTTAGAAAAGTCTCATGAAATTGGACTAGATATTTGCCAATAGATGAGCACGATATGTTTTTCTTCTGTTGTACTGATTCCCTTGTGCCTAACTTTTTGTTTTTTTAATAAAATAAAAGGAACTGGAATTGGAAGCTGGTGGCAATTCATGGATGGTTAATATTGGGGAGTATTAAACAACATGGTAACTATCAGCCCAAAGATGGCAAAAAAGGTAAATAAAGCTCAATGACAAGCTCAGTGACCTGGATATTGTAGATAATGGACTTTTGGGGGCTTTGAGTATTGAAATGTTTTCCATCATGGTCTTCTTCAGTCTACAAGTGTATAAGAAGGTATTGTCAGCATTCTGTATTGTCATGTTTATAAATGTCCAAAAAACCCCAAAACTGCATCATGATAAAATTGCTGAATATTTTCTTAAGCTCAGCTAATCCATATTATCATCGTCGTTGTAAAATGCTTCTGCTTCATAGTCCTTCCGTTCCCGGAATAATGCTATTTTTTTTCTTCCTTGGCCTTGGATCACTGTAAGCAGGTCACGTTTCACTAAGCCAGGATATAATGAAAGTTCTTCTGGCTAACTTGTTTTCACTATTATCTTGATTACTATAAAAATAGATTTTACTCATTTAATATTTTCCTTGTCTTAAAACGAAGAAAATAATTTGTGCTTTGAAACAGAAATCCTGTTTCCTTTCTCTCCTTTGCTCTTCTGAAATAAGGCTGTTTCAAAGAAAGAACCCATATGGTGCTTAATGATCTCTCCACTTGCACAACTAATGTTTAAAGGCTGTAAACTGTACACTCACGTGCGTAAATCATTTTCAATCTGTTCATAGTTAAAGATTTTATTGCTTTCTTCAGTAGCCAATTCCACACACTAATAATCTACTACTAAACAAAGTCTTTCTAACTTCCCAAAGCTTTCTAACTTCCCAAAGCTTACAGTGGATGGTGCCACTGGATTCATAGTCTCCAAAGGGGAAGATTTAACCCCAGGACCAAAGACACTCTCAGTTACCCAGAGTTTTGTGTAGATTTTATTAAAGTAGCAGGAATTAGAGAAAGCTTGCAGCAGGAGACACTGAAGGGGGTTTCTGGATGGGGAACACATGTGCGCCCGTGGCTGATTCATGTCGATGTCTGGCAAAAACCACTACAATATTGTAAAATAATTAGCCTCCCATTAAAATAAATAAATACATTTTTTAAAAAAAGAGAGAGACACTGGGAGGGGGCAGGCGAGTACCTGCCTCACTAGCTTAAGCAGGGTTTACATAATTCTCAACTGATTTCTGAGAATAGATGAAAAGAACACTTCAAAGTTGTAAAAGTTCCACCAGACCCCTTCCAAAGGCATCCATGCTGAGATAACTGTGTCACAAGACTAGCCAGGGAGAACGGGTACCGGGCAAGGTCTCTGGTCGAGATATACTGCTGTGTCATCAGGGGTACAAGTCTTGAGGGACAGGTTCCCAGGCAAGATTTGTTACAGTTATAATCATTAACATAGAGCCTAAGAAAAGCATTTCCATGAGTAAGACTTTGTGCTATGTAGGCATCAGCTCGAGACCTAAAGAAAGGCCAGTTCCCAGGAAAGATCCATTGATGCACGTGGCTTAAGGAACTCATGAGCGAGAAGGTTCACCTCCTTAAGGGCCCTAAGCTTCAACCCTCAATCTTCCATTAGTTTATAGCAAGATTTTTATATTTCATCGTTTGATTTTGTGAGATGCATTTTCTGAGATTTTCAAATACTTTCATCAGCCACTGTTCTCTTAAGGCTGCTGCTGCTGCCAAGTCACATCAGTCGTGTCTGTCTCTGTGCGACCCCATAGACGGCAGCCCACCAGGCTCTTAAGGCCGGAGACATTAAATTCACCTCATCTTTCAGAAGTGGTTGTAACATTTCATTAACTTTGAGAATTTTTACAAGTTTTGATTTAAAAAAAAAACAACTCAAGCAATAGTTAGAGTGACAGATGTCTGTTAAGTCTTCTCATATTTTTCTATCTTTCTCTCTTCAGTTGTAAAATGTTGCAAAATATCCCATGATGTCAAGGTGTAATGAAAATCATTATTAAACACCACAAAAGTTCATGAAGGAACATCAAAAAGCTTCATTCATCAGTCTTTTTTTTTTTCTTTTGCTAATTTCTGAATTAACATCAGTTTCATAGAGCAGGAATTCTATTTGCTATTTGCCTCTGTTATTTCTCCACATGCTAGGACATTTTCATCACCTTACTATTCTGCATGAATATTATCCATCTTATTTTTTTCTTACATTTCTTTGCAGTTACTCTCCATTTCTCAACTCTTCTTCAAAGAAACTCCTAGGTGGTATTGCCTTTACACACTTCTTCATATCTTATTTACTCCTCAACTTATTCGTTAATAAATCTGGCTGTTCTTTCTTCTCTCCCCTCTGAAAATTCTCACCAATGATCTCCAACTTGCCAAAATGAATTGCCAGTTTCTTGTCCTTTTCTTACTTACACTTTCAATTTTGATAGTCTAAATATTCCCTACTTCTTGAATATATAATATCATCTGGTTTTCTATTTTGGTGGCTTTTTCACTAGCTACTTTTCTATTATAGTCTTGTCCTTGATTCTTCTATTTTCTTTTTACATTCTCTCCTGAGCTGAGCTGTTGTATTACTTCACATAGTGCTTATATGCTGATGTCCCTTATATTTGTATCTTCTGAATGAATATCAAGCATTTCTCTCAACATCTTCATTTAGATTCTCAATTCCACTGGCAAATGCTACATTTCTGAATGGAATACAATTTCCAACACCCAAATCTGCTCTCTCCAAAGTATCTCCATTTCCATCTCTCTCTATTTCCTCAGGAAAGGTATCAAATAAGAAATTATTATTCATTCCTACATTTCCCTTACATCTCACATCCACTTCACCAGGCAAGTCCTTTTAGATTCTCTCATCAATATATACAGACCACATTTTTTAATATCCATAGCTACAGTGAGTGCTAACCTCAATTCTTGCCCTCCTACAGTACATTCTCAACTCAGCATCCAGAGTGATCTTTTAAAACAAAAATGGTTTCTCTGCTTGAAATGCTTCACTAATATCTCAATATTTTTAGAATAAAATCTAAGTGTCCTGCCATCACTTATTAGTAAAAGAGTCAAAATAATCTGAAATTTATGGAACTCTAAATAGAACATCTATTCCATTCCAAAGTACCTTATGCATATTTTGTCATCTGGGAGACACTTCCTTTTCTTGAGCCCAAGATAAAATTTAAAAGGTATCAAATCATGTCTTTTTTTTTTTTGCTTTGATACTACACTTTCTCCCTCACTCTCCTTTACGGTTGACCCACAGTCACTCCTTATTCAAGCAATTAGCCATTTGCATTCCTTGATAAAGATGAATTATATGAAAGAACAGAAATGAGAGAACTCTTTATCCCATCCATTCCCCTGAAAGAGTTCCCAAGGCAGAATGGGAGGAGCAGAGGAGGGAAATGGTGATGAGAAAAACACGGAGATAACTGGGGCCTTAGAGAGATACAGGGTTTTATTTGGTCCGCAATGAACCCTTGGCTCCTTGAATAACCTGAGACTTGCCTTAGCCCTGACTTTCTTACTCCCTACAGATAATGTCTCCTTCAAATAAAAAAAGAGTGAGGGTCAAAATGACAAGCAGACTGGTGGCTGTGATAGAGGAAGATGAGGGGACCGTGTGCCTCACTCAAACCCATTAGGAAACTAAATGGAACACACACTAAATCTTCCTTAGGACAATGATTTCTCAGCATAACATATGGGCATTTGTCCAGAATATTGTTAATTTATAAATCTGGGTATAATTTAGGTGTCATTATTTGACATAGTAATACTTTTATTCTAATCAAGTATATATTTTCACTTTTTAGTGTCATTCAAGAATGCTGATAGATTTGACCCATCTCATATGATGTGGGTAGAAAGGAAACCTACCAGCAACAAACTACCTCACACATAATCTGTGTAAGTCTGCCAGTGAACTGACCCAAAAAGGATTTCTAGAAAACTAGAAAAAGAGGAAGGATGATAGAAAATAACCTCCAAACCTAAGTCTTCTTCTCTCAGAGGTAATCATCTCAAAATATGCCCTTATAACTGTCCTCTTCAGTTCTGTTCAGTCGCTCAGTCGTGTCCGATTCTTTGTGACCCCGTGGACTGCAGCACGCCAGGCCTCCTTGTCCATCACCAACTTCCGGAGCTTGCTCAAACTCATGTCCTTCGAGTCAGTGATGCCATCCAACCATCTCATCCTCTGTCGTCCCCTTCTCCTCCCGCCTTCAAACTTTCCCAGCATCAGTATCTTTTCTATTGAGTCAACTCTTCGCTTCAGGTGGCCAAAGTATTGGAGCTTCTGCTTCAGCATCAGTCCTTCCAATGAATATTCAGGACTGATTTCCTTTAGGATGGACTGGTTGGATCTCCTTGCAGTCCAAGAGACCCTCAAGAGTCTTCTCCAACACCACAGTTCAAAAGCATCAGTTCTTAGGTGCTCAGCTTTCTTTATGGCCCAATTCTCACATTCCCGCATGACTATTGGAAAAACCAAAGCTTTGACTATATGGACCTTTGTGGGCAAAGTAATTTCTCTGCTTTTTAATATGCTGTCTAGTATGAATGCAATTATCAGGTAAATTTCTTAGCCAAAGTTCAAAGATGCAAATGAATTCTATCAGTGGGTTGATTAGCTAGAGTGGATAAATAACATGCTCTTCTAGCTTCCAAATGTTCTATAAAATATAAATTCCAGAAATTTTACATAGACCCAATTATATCTTTGTTTAAAAAATGTATTTTGGGATGTCTTGGCTAAATCAAATTTAATAAATTGCTAAAAGTTTCTCGGAATAGTTACTATATTATTCTGATTGTGAATCTTCAGGGGAAGAAAATTGCTCCAATTTTTTTGATTCTGAAGTACATTTTCCATAGAATATACTACAGAAACATGTTATAAGAAACTTCCATAGTGGTTCAGATGGTAAAGAATCTCCCTGCAATATGGAAGACCCAGGTTTGATTCCTGTGTCAGGAAGATACCCTGGAAAAGGGAATAGATGCTCACACCACTATTCTTACCTGGAGAATTACATGAACAGAGGAGCCTGCTTGGCTAAGTCCATGAAGTCGCAAAAAGTTGTACGTGACTGAGTGGCTGATACGCACAGAACGCACAAACATTTATATATATATGTGTATATATATATTTACTTATTTATATATACGTATTACAAGTGGATTGAATGAAGGCATTAAAATAAATATTATTTTGAAATATTAATTGGTCAACCAACAAATTTGTTTTTATTTGTGGACCTATAAAATTATTCTATTCAATAATGAGTTTTTAAAATTACATTATTAATAAAATAAAATAATACATATTCAAACACATTGTAGTAAAACACCTCTCATATTACACATTATTTGTACTTTAAAAACATGGCACAATAGAATAATTACTTTTCATTCATATTCATATTATTTTGATTAGTTTATTAGCTATATTTTTCTAATGTCATTTTTATGAATATATTTTAATATGGTATCATTATTTTAAAATCTTTTATGACACTGCAAATTTTTTCATAATTACATTTTGTGAGTAGTATATTTGAAATTGTTGAAATATTTGATTGATTTTTTTCTGTTAACTGTGACATTTCTAAGGAAATTATACTTTTTAGATGCCTTGTAAATGCAAAGGAAATTCTTCCAAAAGTAATTTATTAAAACTATAATTTTACTTTGTAGTTAACGTGTAAATATCTTAGGTCAAGTGTTTTTGCAGGTACTCTTTTTTGTCACCATTTGAGTAACTGTTCTTGATAAGTTTTAAAAAAAGATCTTATTAAATATTTTATTTTTTGTATTTCTTTTGAATGTTGTAGATGCTTAAAAATTATAGGCTTTCTCAATGTTTTTCATTTCCAGTGTCAATGATCAATGTAGATACTTAAAACTAAGTGCTCCAACACATTTTCTTCATAAAATCAAAATATTCTGGAGTGCAACTATAGAAATTCAAATTAAATATATATTCCATATCAGAATTCATGATTTAATTTGCTCAGTTCCCTGTTTTCTTTTTTATAAGTTTGAGTGTTTTGAAGTTTTCAAGTATTGTTTAGATATTGAATTTGGTTAAAGCTTCAAAAACTGAAATTTGGTTTACTTTTTTCATTTTTTTTTTTTCTGGATTACTTTAGTTGCAAATTTCCAATTCATTTGATCGAATGTGACTAAACCTTAAAAGTATATAGAATTTAGGAGATATGTAAACAAGACATAAAAATTTAGAAGACATATAAGACATTTTGACTTACAAGTTTTCTCAAAGGTTCAAACATGTCTATACTTTAACTGATAAATAACAGCAAAGACAGAAAAAAATCATAGCAGTATTGCTCTTCCTGAAGTTATTTTTATTTTCAGCATCAATTTAGCTTTGTAGTTTAATTATCATAAATATATATATGTAACATACTTTTTGATATAGTGGCTTTAATTTCAATTAGTAAATTATTGCTAATTTTTGACATATAATTAGTAGTCTATATTTAACTTATTAATAATATTCTTTATATCATGAAACTGGATCTCCAAAAATTTTATTATTGAAAAGTGATCATCTTCAACACAACAGCTTTGTGTTGACCTTTCTGCTATAGAATCATATTTGCAGTAATATTAGACATTTAACTTAAATAGAGTAACATATCAAAAGATTTATTTGATTTAAAATTTGATGAAAAATGAACAATTCTCAGTATTAAATAGATTTTTCCTTTGAGGCATCTAATGACATGAATGTAAAGTGTGTATCATGTAAATGTTGCTTTCTGCTAATGAAGAATCGCATTGTTCATCCACCAAAAAGGAAAAAAATTAATTTTAAAATATCATTTGAGCTAAATAAAATTCTTACTTCACAGAATATTATTAAACACTAATTCTATACCTGTAATTTCTCTCCTATGATAATCTTCTTAAAATATTTACTAACTTTTCAATTAGACACTAATGCATCTTCCGTAAATTTTGCCTTCAGGTGGTACATGATACTAGTGTGCCTCCCCCCTCCCACCTTAGCATGTATTAAATGTGTTAGTGATGACAAACAGTTTACACAAATCACGTAGTCATTGCCAATTTTCTTTAGAAATGAAAATTCTGCATTTTAAAAATTAAACATGCAATTCTAAGGCTTATTCTTGTATAAAAGTTTATAAAATGCTAATGAAAATAGAAGATATTTTAGGTTTCAACTATGGGATATCTGACAAAACATTTGTAGCAAGGTAATATAAATACAGTCTAAGACAGGACTGCCCCGCATTTAATTCCCGTATACCCAACACATTCTCGACTGGCCATACCGACCAGGGAGAATGGCAGCTCTGTTGGTCTGATTGGTAGGCATAAGCCACGGTAAAATTAGCTGGCACATCAAGTAGCCAGAAGGAGCAGCAGCATTGCATGCTTCCAAGTCCCACGAAAGACCAGAAGGTACTCGCTTTTCCTACCTGTTTATGCTGATGAGTATCTGAACAGCCATTCTGGAAAGGGAAGTGTAAGTTATGATGCTAACTGGGCCAAATCAAGAAAGTGAGCCCAATTTCCTTTTGCAGGTTTTTCCCCTGTTAAACTGAAGCCTAGTACATCTCACATACATCTCACATTTGTGGCAGAACCTGGAGATGCAAAATGGAGGCTTATCAAAAATATTTGAGAAGTAAATAATTAGCATGCTGACCTGCAATCCATACCTTCTTTTAAATGGGAGAAGCATTCTCAAGAGAGAAAGAATTTGACCCTGACAAATCTCCTTGTAAAATAGGGCAATGTAGTCCTGCTGGTAAATAATGTTTTTTTGCTGGAGAATCTTTATTTTTGGAATGCTTTTAACTGGATGCATCTCATTTACTTAGGATTACTTGTGGCAAACAAACCTGGAATCTACAGTTTTACAGAGTATGACTCCCTGAAAAATGTCACAGAAGATATGTAATTATGTAAGAATGAATGGAGGTGTTTCTGACCAAAATGACTCTTTCTGTATAAGATACTGTATATTTGGCATGAGACTGCATTCTGCTGTAGCAAGAAAAGATGTGGGGAACTGCGTTGGAAAACTTGTACATTTTCTATTGCTCTAGTGCTTTATAATTGATTATGTTCTTAAAATTATTAGTAATAATAATCTTTATTATTTATAAAGCATAATCTTTATGCTAAGTAAAAATCTTAGACTTGTGTAAATATTCTTGAAAAATTTAATCCATTATGTTATCATCCCATTTCAGAAGATTTTCTATTACAACTATGGTGCATCAATTATAAAACTTTCATAAAGTGAAAAATACTGAACAAAGGCTCAACTGGTTGGGACTCTGGGTCAGCAGGAAAAAGCCAAAACTATCTCCTCCTTCTACCTGGAAGAGTACAGACCTCTAAAAGAATCTGGTCTCTAAGACAGAAATTTGCCGCCCATGCTCTAACAAACATTCTGTTGCTCAATATTATTCAGAATGAGACTTTCCTCTTTCTGGACAGTAAGCATGGGAGGAACTGATTGGTCACTACTTAGTTTCTGAAAAATTGTTTGGTGTTCTCACACTTCATTGTCTACTGTAACCATAAATGGGTCATAAATCCAATTTGGTAAGCATCAATACATGTTTTATTTTAAATAGAAAAGAGTGGAGTAGAAGAATATATAGGACAAAATAAAAATGGAAAAAAAAATGTCAAGGCACATTTACCTATGTAAGTTTAGGTATTGTTTCATTATAGTTTTGCTTTGTTTAATTATAAGTATGTTTGTGTGTCTCTGAAAGAGAGAGGGAGTGGGAAGAAGATAGACAATAACAAAACATGAAAGGTGTTTCTGATTGAGAATCACAGTTAAAAAAGAAAAAAGAAATACCATGAGTTTTATTATGAGATACTAGTCTAGAATCTTAAGCAGTTTTTTTTGAGAGTATATATTTTTTTGACAACTTAAGAACCATAATCTTTCTTTACATGGGATCTGCTTGGATATGGTGTAGTATAAATGGTTTATGTAGATAGACCCTGAAGGATGAAATTTGCAAGGCTGACATCAAACCTTGAAACTTGAAATTCAAATCTGAAATTGAGCCTTGAGGGTTCAGATTAATTTCTGACTAGCAAAAATGCATTCATTTTAAAAAAGTCACCATAAAATCATCCAAAAAATAATATCAAGCAGCTTTACTAAATGATGGCTTGAATATAGAGCAGTCATTAGATGTGAAGTACACTTCCTATAGCATACACTAGGATTTTTAATTAAAAGAAAGACACTTGTAAAATCAAAAGAAAGTTACTTGTATTTTGTGCAACCTCAAATATTAAAGGGAAACGTTTTTTATTTGCTTAGATGGTGTAAATACAGAAAAACTTGCTTGTCTCTCACAGTGCACTGTAGCACAAGAGAAAATGAAAACATTGGAAGGGCATTATGAGGAGGAAAAAGAAAGTCAAGTTATTCATTTAAAATTTAACTCTAAACAAAGCTCCAACTTTTATAGTTAGTAGTTTCTATAATGCCATTACTATTATTTCAACTCAGCAAATTGAGTTGTTGAAACATGGAACAGGAATTATTGTCAATGTACTAAAATCAATAGCATGCAAAATTTAAGAAATATTTATTCCATCAATCCACACACACAAGGCTTTCCCAAAGCCGGGCGTGCAGAAAGTCCTCACTTGGCCTTTGGTCAGGTGGTCACAAAAACCACCCAGCTTTCTGTTACAGTGTGAAAGCAGAAAACCATGTACATGTTCCATTACTTTCCTAAAAATAAACACACTAGAATGCTGATGTTCAAAACTAATATTTACAGAATATTCTATACCTGAATAAATACATATATTTTATATCTAAAGATCTTCTTTTCATCCTGTTCATAGGGATCTCAAGGCAGAAATACTGAAGTGGTTTGCAATTCCCTTCTCCAGTGGACCACGTTTTCTCAGAACTCTCCTTCACAGCCCATCCATCTTGGGTGGCCCTACATGGCATGGCTCATTGTTTCGTTGAGTTAGACAAGGCTGTGGTCCATGTGATCAGTTTGGTTAGTTTTCTGTGACTGTGGTTTTCCTTCTGTCTGCCCTCTGATGGAGAAGGATGAGAAGCTTACGAAAGCTTCCTGATGGGAGAGACTGACTGTGGGGAAACCTGGGTATTGTTCTGATGGGCGGCGCCATGCTCAGAGAATCTTCTTTCTGCTGATGAGCAGGGCTGTGCCCCCTCCCTGTTGTTTGGCCTGAGGCCAAACTGCTGACCCACGGGAGACTCCCAGACACTCACAGGCGTGTCTGACTCAGTCTCTCACGAGGACACTGCTACTTTCTCTTGGCTCCTGGTGCATACAAGCTTTGGTTCGTGTCCTCCAAGAGTCTGTTTCCCAGCCCCGTGGCAGTTCTGCAATCAAATCCCACTGGCCTCCAGAGTCAAATTCCCTGGGGGTTCTCAGTCCCTTTGCAGGATCCCCAGGTTGGGAAATCTGTTGTGGGTCCTAGAACTTTCTTAACAGTGTGAGAATTTCTTTAGTATAATTGTTCTGCAGTTGGAGAGTTGTCTGCTTGGCAGCTCTATGGTGGGGCTGATGGCGACCTCCTACAAGAGGGCTTATGCCAAACGCTTGTGTGATCCAGGTCTACTGCAGCCAGAGCCCCCAAAGCTATGGTTTTTCCAGTGGTCATGTATGGATGTGAGAGTTGGACCATAAAGAAAGCTGAGTGCCAAAGAATGGATGCTTTCGAGCTGTGGTGTTGGAGAAGACTCTTGAGAGTCCCTTGGACTGCAAGGAGATCCAACCAATCCATCCTAAAGGAGATCAGTCCTGAATATTCATTGGAAGGACTGATGTTGAAGCTGAAACTCCAATACTTTGGCCACCTCATGCAAAGAGCTGACTCATTTGAAAAGACCCTGATGCTGGGAAAGGTTGAAGGTGGAAGGAGAAGGGGACGACAGAGAATGAGATGGTTGGATGGCATCACTGACGCAATGGACATGAGTTTGAGTAAACTCCGGGAGTTGGTGATGGACAGGGAGGCCTGGTGTGCTGCAGTCCATGGGGTTGCAAAGAGTTGGACACGACTGAGTGGCTGAACTGAACTGAACTGAACATCTTCTAAATTCTTTCTGTAGATTATCTCATTTAATGCATGAAACCACCTGTTGAGGTATTTAGTATTCTTATCTTCATCATATAGGTAAGGAAACTGGGAGAAATATACATTTTTGTGGGTTCCAGAAAATATTGGAACTATGTGAATTGACTCTGATCTACATGGATAAACACTGCCAGTTTCTCATATAATTTTTCCTCCCTCCCTCTTTCCTTCTCCTTTCTTTCCTTTCTTTGATTTTCCTTCTTCCTCCCTCCCTTTCTTCTTTTTTTCTTCTTTGACACTTTCTACCTGAATGTTTAAACTCAATGTCTTCTTACTCAGATGTCACAGATGATCTATTTCTTTCCACTTATGTGTTCTTCAGCCATTGACATCAGCAACTACTCCAAGCTCTCCTGTACTGTACAATAATACCTGTCATATAATCTAAGTCATCTTTGGGGAATAGCATTTGAAAATGACATACTTTCACAAATTGCTTGAAATTAACTGTAGGTATATTTTGTGGAATTGCTCATTTAATATTTAAATATTAGCTAGCCAAATGGTCAACCATTTCAATAGTTAATTCATCCAGTAATAGGCAGCTTACTTCTAACTTTGAACATGCCTATGAAAATAAATCTTCACATTAAGGTGAAATGTGACCTTATGGTTTTGTTCATTTATCAAACAAATATTGAGTGATTTGTTGTTGCTATTCGGTCGCTAAGTCATGTCCAACGCTGCAACCCTTTGAACTGTAACATGCCAGGCAGCACATTGATTGAGTGATTATCATACACCAATCACAGTTGAGGTCCTAAGGATGCATTAGGAAACAAACAGACAAACCAACAAGCAATGATCCGAGAATTTGTAGAGCTTCTAATTTCTTCTCAGGCCATAATGTCAATTATTTTTGTCATGCTCATCTTTCAGGTGATAAATGATAGGCCTCATGTACAACATTAATCTTCTTTTCCACAAATAAAATATTTTCTGTTAAAGGGATATTTGTGGAATATATTTTAAAGCTTCACCATTTACACTCATGTGAAATCTAAGTATTCCTCAGAGAAGCACAGAAGGACTATATGTTAATGTCAAAGTAAAATAGAATAGTGATTTGCTTAATCCAGATAATCCATAAATAAAACAAGCTGTTTGAGTTTTGGGTGTTTTCTTATGCAAAATTACTAATAGATTTAAGGACGGATGAATTTGGTGAGTTGTTGGGTTAGGTAGCATTCCCTAGCTAGCACCTGTCTCTTTAATTTTTATTTTTATAAAACTTGAGGATTTATACAAATAAATCCTGAGTGGAGGTTATTTGTAATTAGTTATTATTCATTTTATCCTTTTACTCATGAGATTTTCCACCCAGAAATATCCAACTGTTTTAGGTAAAAAAAAAAAACAAAAATCAAACAAACAAACAAAAAAAACAATCTCTTCTAAGTCTCAGTTGATTCCTTAGGATGGATTTGCATGGACAAACACAAGAAGGGAGCACAATAAATGAACAAAAGCTATATACTATGCCCAAGCTTTTTCTATCATCTTTCTACACTGAATAGTCGATACTTGATGAAAAGGAGACAGGAGCTGTGAGGAGCAATTCCTTAACGTCCATTATGTCAGGAACACTTTTCTGTCAGTGACATCAATTTCTTTGGAAATCATTGCTCATCTCTAGCTTAACCCATGACCTTCAGAAAGGCAGGATTCAAGTTTCAAAAATACATCTACTCCTTACGCACAAAGTGAAAGTCACCTTGAAATGAAAACTACAAGGTACGTTTGTGGTCAGAAAATACCAAAACACGTTGACCAAGGATTATTCACAAAGATCTGAAATTGGCACATTTAAAAATATATATTTAAAGTGATTGTGAAAATTACATTTTTTCCATCTCTTTATTTCCAAAGCTACCAACTCTGCCACTACAGAGAATCCTGAATCCAGTGACTGGTATTTTTATGTGAAGGGCACATGAAAATGCAGAGAGAAGATAGCCGTGTGACCACAGAAGGCAGAGACTGGGATGATACCACTTCATTTCCCCCTTCCTCACTGGGAATACCTATTCTTGCTTGTCTCACCACTGTATTTTGGAGCAGATAACTTGTTTTCTAGTTTCACAAGCCCACAGATGAAGAGGAACTTAGCTTTAGGATAGATCATATCCAGAGTCTCATCCACTTCTGATTTGGGTGATTTTGGTGGAGAGACATGCAACTTTATGAGTTGGTGAAATAGGTGAAGACTTTGGGGGTTATCGGAATAGACTGAACACTGCACATAGGACAGACATGAATTGGGAGGTGGGCAGGCTATATTGGGTTCAATCTTGTCCTTTCAAACGTATATCTACCTAAAACCTGAAGAATGTGACATTATTTGGAAATCAGGTGTTTGCAAGTGTAATTGGTTAAGATGTTGATTGGCGTCTTTTAAAAAGGCCACATGAAGACGCAGGAGAGGAGGATACCATGTGATGAAGGAGACAGATAGGAATGATATAGCCACAAGTCACAGAATACAAAGGATTTCTGACAACTGCCAAAAGTGAAGGGACAAGGAGGCATTCTTCCCTAGTCTTCAGAGGGAGCGTGGCATTCTTGACACCTTGGTTTTGAACTCCTAACCTCCAGAACTGTGAGAAAATATATTTCTATTGTTTTAAAATCACCAAATTTGTAAAAGTTTTAGTTACGGTAGTCCAAGAAAGTTAATACTCAATCATATAAAAACAGCTTTCTTTATCTTTTTTCCTGTGGAATATCACATGATCAGTTTATTCCCTCCTAATAAGACACTGCCTACCTTTAACTTTTAGTCTGGCCTTCTCTAAGCTAAAATCAACAGTTCCTTTCATTTTGATGTCATATAATTACATCTTGGTTTCTCTACCTCAAAGACTTAGTTTGTCAACCCCTTATTAAAACAGCAAACCAAAACTAAACATATTCCAGATGTGGGATATCCAAGGGAAAGTAAAGCATGTCTGAATTTAATCTCTGAAGAAAACAATTCTATTATCTCCACGTAATAATTGTGTGAGTCTTTAAAACTGTGTTGAAATATATTGTTTGTAATCTACTAAATCTTATCAATCTTTTGCATATGAGCTTTATTAAATTCTGATAATATCCAGCATATACTTGAACAAGGAATTTGGAAAACAATACACAGATTATTGTATTTCCTGCTAAATTTATCTCAGTTTGTGGCCATACATTTAGCTATAGTGCCTATTTCTAATTTGGATTTTGAATTTCAGTACATAAACTCAATCCTCTAGTTTTACATTGCTTGAGAATTTGATAGGCATGCTGTCAATGTTTTTAATAAAGTTACTGGTAGAAATACCAAGTAAGTATTTTATTTTATAAATATGTATTTATTTAATAAAATAGGTATTTTATCTTATTTTATGAAAATAAGATCAAATATAGAGCTCAGAGCCTTATCAGTGTAACATTTTCTCCAACTGAGCATCAAAAATTAATCAAAAATTTTATAGAACTATTCAAACAGAGGATCCTACAGAATAAAATTAATATCAGTCAATATTTTATCATATAACCCACCAAAAAATTGATTACCTGGTACAGCTTATGTCTGTCAAATATTTAGCAACATTTACAATATTATATTAATCTCACAATTAAGTAACAATTAAAATAAAATTAGATTATTTTGGTTTGATTAATTTGGGGAAAAATTTCACTACGTGTTTACCAAATAGTTAGAAACCATTTATTTAATATAATATTACAAATTATTAGTGTTCTGAAAGATATTAAATACATTATTGGAAGAAAATGAAAGTTTCTGTGTATACATATATTTGGGAAATATTCATTTTCTTTCCTCTGGTTATTACAGAGGATGAGCTGGTTGCATGGCATCACTGACTCAACGGGCATGAGTTTGGGCACGCTCTTGGAGATACACAGACTTCTATACAGCCATGGAGAGTGCAGTCAGCACATTGCCTCCCACTGACAGCTCCAGACACAAGTTCACAGCTCCTAGGGGAGACTGCAGATGGTACAAACCTTGGACAGTCAGTTCAGTTCAGTCGCTCAGTCGTGTCCAACTCTTTGCGACCCCATGGACTGCAGCACGCGAGGCCTCCCTGTCCATCATCAACTCCCGGAGCTTGCACATACTCATGTCCATCATGTCATTGATGCCATCCAACCATCTTATCCTCTGTCGTCCCCTTCACCTCACACCTTCAATCTTTCCCAGCATCAGGGTCTTTTCAGATGAGTCAGTTCTTTGCATCAGGTAGCAAAAGTATTGGAGTTTCAGCTTCAGCATCAGTCCTTCCAATGAACACCCAGGACAGATCTCCTTTAGGATGGACTGGTTGGATCTCCTTGCTGTCCAAGGGACTCTCAAGAGTCTTTTCCAACACCACAGTTCAAAAGCATCAATTCTTTGGTGCTCAGCTTTCTTTATAGTCCAACTCTTACATCCAAACATGACTACTGGAAAAGCCATAGCTTTGACTAGATGTACCTTTGTTGGCAAAGTAATGTCTCTGCTTTTTAATATGCTGTCTAGGTTGGTCATAGCTTTTCTTCCAAGGAGCAAGTGTGTTTTAATTTCATGACTTCAGTCACCATCTGCAGTGATTTTGGAGCCTCCCAAAATAAAGTCTGTCACTGTTTCCCCATCTGTTTGCCATGAAGTGGTGGGACCTTGGTCATTTAGGCCCAGTGTAGCACAGCTCTTGTGGGCAGTGTTTGTTCCAGAGTTCCCTGC
The DNA here is from genome assembly GCF_033118175.1 of Dama dama. Classification (NCBI taxonomy): domain Eukaryota; kingdom Metazoa; phylum Chordata; class Mammalia; order Artiodactyla; family Cervidae; genus Dama; species Dama dama. The sequence continues at coordinate 72,546,995 of NC_083701.1, forward strand.
TGAGTCAGCTGAAGTTGTCCAGCCTTCATTTCAATTAAATTTCTTTTCCTGCCTAATCCTACCTCCTACCCCTTCTTTTTTCAAGTATTAAGCCTACATCTTGTGCTCCAAATTCTATCTCAGCCTATGCTTCTTAAAATATTCTCTAGATTGAAAAGCAATGCATTTTTTGCAATTATTTGAGATAATTTTCTTTGGGCAAATACATCTCGGTGGAAAGTAGGAGGAAAGTTCTAATGTAGAAGCAGTGATAGAAGAGAGGAGCCTGGGGAGGTACATTCCACTGTGGATTTGACACATGTACAAGGAAACCCCAAAGTTCCTATGTATAGGTAGGAGCAGGCAGTACAGAGAAGTAAAGAAAATGAATGATTCCAAGGGCAAATATAGCTGCAATTTAGCTGCATTCTTTTGGTTGACTTAATGATAGATCTAGCATGAACTGTGTCTCTGGTCTTGAGGCCAAAGGCAAAGCCAACCTTAATTTTAAACAAGACTATAAATTAAGGTCTGGGTCAAATTGTCAGTACACTTCATTTTCTTGCTTAATCTCAAACCTCTGCTGAAATTAGCTTCATGACTAACTGAAGGAAGTGGTGATACTGATTCAGCAGAAGTATTTTTGAACTGAGATTTCCATCAAGACAAAAGTCAACTAGTCATTCCGGGAAAATAAAATAGCTTCAAACCTTTGTTGGAATAAATTGAATTAATTCATTGGACCGTTTAAACAAGAGAGAAAGTCTGAAATCTGGCTATATTGGGCAACTACCCTATGAAATGATTATAGAAATAAATATACACAAAGTTACATCAAAAACAAATATGAAATGCTACTTCAGCTCTTACATGTTGAATTAAATCTTTAATTTATTTCTCAAGTACACTCTGTAACTGTAGAATAGTTTTTCATTGTGTCTTATTGGCCAACAAAGTGAGCATCTCCTTGATGCCTTTGCAGAAGGCTCTCTCAAAGATACATACATCATTTGAGATACGTAAGAATACTGCAGTGTCAATCAGACTTGTGTCTTGAAAAAAGGAATGCCTTATTTCTTTGGTCAGATATCTAGATACTAAATATACTTGCATAGATCCAGAGAATAAGCCAATTTTCTTCACTTCAAAAACTAGGTTCAAGAGCTAGTAGTCTCACTCATTTTTTTTTTTTTGACTAAACTGATCCTAGGTGCGTAAATGTTAACAATGTTAATATCCTCTTGTATTGATCCTTTTACATTTTATAATGTCTTTCTTTATATCAAACAGTGGAAACAGTGGCTGACTTTATTTTTCTGGGCTCCAAAATCACTGCAGATGGTGATTGCAGTCATGAAATCAAAAGATGCTTACTCCTTGGAAGGAAAGTTATGACCAACCTAGACAGCATATTAAAAAGCGGAGACATTACTTTGCCAACAAAGGTCCATCTAGTCAAGGCTATGGTTTTTCCAGTGGTCATGTATGGATGTGAGATTTGGACAGTGATGAAAGCTGAGCACCAAAGAACTGATGCTTTTGAACTGTGGTGTTGGAGAAGATTCTTGAGAGTCCCTTGGACTGCAAGGAGATCCAACCAATCCATCCTAAAGGAGATCAGTCCTGGGTGTTCATTGGAAGGACTGATGTTGAAGCTGAAACTCCAATACTTTGGCTACCTGATGCAAAGAACTGACTCATCTGAAAAGACCCTGATGCTGGGAAAGATTGAGGGCAGGAGGAGAAGTGGATGACAGAGGATGAGATGGCTGGATGGTATCACCGACTCAATGGACATGGGTCTGGGTGGACTCCAGGAGATGGTGATGCACAGGGAGGCCTGGTGTGCTGTGGTTAATGGGGTCGCAAAGAGTCAGACACGACTGAGTGACTGAAGTGAAGTGAATGACTTTCTTTATCTTTTTTAATAGACTTTGTTTTAAATTTTACCTTGACTGATATGAAATATTGATACCTCAGCTTTCCTTTTGCTTCATTTGCAAAATATTTGTGATGACCACGGAGTTTATGTTGTTGACCTATAACTGGATCACATATTTTAAACTGACAGGCATTTAAATTCAAACACATTCTAATAAATCTACATTTTTTTATTCTTCTTTCCCATGCTTTGTTTCTTTGATGTCAAATTTCACATCTTCTGTCTGTCTCTTAACTGTTATTGTAGTTATTGTTGATTTTACAATTTTTGTCTTTTAATCTTTTTACTAGTATCCACTGAAGCTAGTGTATAACCTTTAGTATGCATTTGCCTTTACTAGCAGGCTTTTTACTTTCCTATAACTTCTTACTTCTTTTCTCTTCCAATTAAAAAAGATCCTTTAATACTTTTTGCAAGATCATTTTAGTAACTAGGTAAAAGATTGCCTATCCCAGTCTAGACTAGAAGTGATGTCCCTGTGTGGTGCATCCCTATGCAGTCTGCACAGGCCCAGCACCTTTGGTGGGAGAGCTGGTCTGAAGTGAGCACAGGCACATCTTTCTCTAGGGTGTGCTGGCAGCTACTATGCTGATGGGAGGTTTTAGAGATGGAGGGGCTAGAGCTAGAGCCACGTGTGAGCAGGGGCTTTTCTTGGGCTCAGTGACAGTCTGTGACCTGTCGTTAAGTGGAGTTGGGGCCAAGATGTGGGAGCAGAAGTCATAAGCTGCTTCCACTCCCTCTGTGTGATGCCTTCTTGGCAATGGCAGCTAGTGGAGAGCTGTTCAACTTAAATGTATCAAATTATAGATCTAAAGTTGTTTTGGATCCAGAATCATAAATTAACTTTGCATTTTTCAGTAAATTTTACTATATTTGCTTACTGATAAATTCAAAGTCACTTTTCATATTTCCTCCCCCACAAGAAAATATGGAAAATATTATACTTATCTTTTTCACCAGCTTAAATATATATTCTTTGTGTGTATTAAGTACTAATCAAAATTATATTAATATTAAATATTATATACTATAATATATAATTAAATACATTTATTAAATATATAATTATGTAATATTAATTTATAAATACTAAATATTAGAGGGCTTGGAGTAGCATGGAATGAGGACTAGATTGGCAGTGAATAAAGGAGGGTTTTTGGCCACTTATCAGTTCAAATTATCACAATTTCAAAATCTTACTTAACCTCTTTGAGGTGATAATGGTCTCTTCTGCTAACTTCATCATGTTGATAAAGAAATCAAGTTTGATAATGTATGTTAAAGCATCTGTAGTATTTGAAGTATTTTTCAAATGTAAGAGAGTATTATGACTAATAAGAGGGATAACAGTCTCTCTTTTTTTTTTTTTTGCCTTATAACTTTATTGCTGTTCAGTCACTAAGTCGTGTCTTACTCTTTGTGACCTCATAGACTGCACCACTCAAATCTTCTCTGTATTCCAGTATCTCCTGGAGTTTGCTCAAATTCATGTCCATTGAATCAGTGATGCTATCTAACCATCTCATGTTCTGCCACCGCCTTCTCTTTCTGCCTTTCATCTTTCCCAGCATCAGGGTCTCTTCCAGTGAGTCAGCTCTTCGCATCAAGTGGCCAAAGTATTGGAGCTACAGCGTCAGCATCAGTCCTTCCAATGAATATTCAGAGTTGACTTCCTTTAGGATTCACTGGTTTGATCTTGCAGTCCAGGGGACTCTCAAGAATCTTCATCACCACAGTTCAAAAGCATTAATTCTTCAGTGCTCAGCCCTCTTTATGGTCCAACTCTCACAGTGTACATGACTACTGGAAAAAATATAGCTTTTACTATATGCACCTTTGTCGATAAAATGGTGTCTCTGCTCTTTAATATGATGTCTAGGTTTGTCACAGCTTTCCTTCCAAGGAGCAAGCATCTTTTAATTTCATGGCTTCAGTCAATGTCCACAGTGGTTTTGGAACCCAAGAAAACAAAATCTGTCATTACTTCCAGTTTTTCCTCTGCTGTTTGCCAAGAAGTGATGGGATCAGATACCATGATCTTAGTTCTCTAATGATGAGTTTTAAGCCAGCTTTTCTACTCTACTCTTTCAGCCTCATCAAGAAGCTCTTTAGTTCCTCTTCATTTTTTTTTTTTTCCATTAGAGTGGTATCATCTGCTTCTCTGAGATTGTTGATATTTCTCCCAGCAATATGAATTTCAGCTTGTGATTCATTTTGCCCAGGATTTTGCATGGCATACTCTGCATATATGCTAATAAGCAGGATAACAATATTCATCCTTGTTATATTCCTTTCTCAATTTTGAACCAGTCTGTTGTTCCATGTTCCGTTCTAACTGTTGCTTCTTGACCCACATGCAAGCTTCTCAGACGACAGGTAAGGTTGTCTGCTATTTGCCTCTCTAAGAATTTTCTACAGTTATTGTGACACACAGTCAAAGGTTTAAGAGTAGTCAATGAAGCAGAAGTAGATTTTTTTTTCTGGATTTCCATTGCTTTCTCTATGATCCAATGAATTTGATTTCTGGATCCTCTGCCTGTTCTAAACCCAGCTATATATCTGGAAGTTCTCAGTTCACATACTGCTGAAGTCTAGCTTGAAGGATTTTGAGCATAACCTTATTAGTGCATGAAACAAACACAATTGTATGATAGTTTGAACATTCTTTGGCATTGCGCTTCTTCAGGATTGGATTGAAAACTGACCTTTTCCCGTTCAGTGGCCACTGTTCAGTTTTCCAAATTTGCTGACATATTTTTTTTTCATTTATTTTTATTAGTTGGAGGCTAATTACTTTACAATATTGTAGTGGGTTTTGCCATACATTGACATGAATCAGCCATGGATTTACATGTATTCCCCATCCCGATCCCCCCTCCCACCTCCCTCTCTACCCGATCCCTCTGTGTCTTCCCAGTGCACCAGGCCTGAGCACTTGTCTCATGCATCCAACCTGGGTTGGTGATCTGTTTCACCCTAGATAATATACATGTTTTGATGCTATTCTCTTGAAACATCCCACCCTTGCCTTCTCCCACAGAGTCCAAAAGTCTATTCTGTACATCTGTGTCTCTTATTCTGTTTTGCATATAGGGTTATTATTACCATCTTTCTAAATCCCATATATATGTGTTAGTATGCTGTAATGTTCTTTATCTTTCTGGCTTACTTCACTCTGTATAATGGGCTCCAGTTTCATCCATCTCATTAGAACTGATTCAAATGAATTCTGAGTGCAACACTTTAACAGCAGTATCTTTTAGGATTTTAAATATCTCAGCTGTTATTTCATCACCTCCACTAGCTTTGTTCATAAAAATGCTTCCTAAGGTCTACTTGATTTCATGTTCCAGGATGTCTGGCTCTAGGTGAGTGACTATACCACTGTGGTTATTCAGGTCACTAAAACCTCTTTCTTATATTTATTGTGCATATTCTTGCATGTTTTCTTAATCTCTTTTGCTTCTGTTAGGTCTTTCTCATTTCTTTCCTTTATTATGCCCATCCTTGCATGAAATATTCCCTTGATAGCTTCAATTTTTTTAAAGAAATCTCTAGACTTTCCCATTCTACTCTTTTCCTCTATTCCTTTGAATTGCTCATTGAGGAAGGCCTTCTTATCTCTCCTTGATATTCTCTGGAATTTTGCATTCATTTGGGTATACCTTTCCCTTGCCTCATAGCTAATTTGGTGAAACTTCAAAAAATTACCTAATCTCTCAAAACAGATTTCATAAATATTTTTACCTGTCATTTTCTACATTATTACTTTGTTTTTGACAGAGTAACTACCACTTTTTCTTCCCATCTAACAGTATTTTCTCAGATCTTTTGGAAAAAAAAAAAGAAACTGAAGGTTTATATGTATCATGATATTTATCCACTTCAAATTATAAAATAAAAATGGAAAATACACAATTGGCCTATTACCTTCAATAAAACATGATATCCCACTTTTCACAAGTTTGGAATTAATTTTATATATGTATATTTTGCAATCACATTCAAAGAAATATTTTAATATACTTACAATTAAAGTAGAACAAATTGTTCATTGAAAAAAAAATTGTTTCCATTTCCACATTTAAAGTGAAATAAAACTAAAGAATTCCTGCACACAATTTTTGCTGACTTCACATGAAGCTTCAGTGAACTAAGCTTTGTTTTTTTGCAAACATGCAGTGTAAATAATTGCAAACTAAAAAAAAATTGATTTAAATGAATTTCATTGCTTTTTTTAAGCTACTCAGTATTGATCAGTTGTTTTTCCTGGTGAGGCTGCAATAGTTCCATAATCCAGAGAAAATGTCTTTGGTGGGAAAAAAGGGAAGGAAATCTTCATTTAAAATAATGAGTGCGGAGTCACAATGACGGCGGCCACCACCCTGTGGTGAGCTGGCGGATTCTCCGCTGCTCTCTCAGAGCCCCTTGCACTTCCTACAGACCCAGTGGCTGGTACCCGGCACGTGAGGAAGCATGGTGGCCCTAAATAAAAATGAATAAATAAATACATAAATAAAATAATGAATGTGTCAATTATAAGGAAATAAATCCATGTAGGAAATATATTTAAAAAATAAGCAATTGTATACAAAAGACTAATAATCTTAAATTGTTTATTTTGGATAACATGTACTATTGAAATATTCTATTCTGTATATAAGATGATCTTGTTTCACCCAGTTCTAATAACAGCAAGAGGAGCATACTGTCATCATGATAACATCAACATTTAACAAGTGTGTGTCTACATGCTAAGTCGCTTCAGTCCTTTCTGACTCTTTGTGATCCTATGGACTGTAGCCGCCAGGCTCCTTTGTTCATGGGATTCTCCAGGCAAGAATACCAGAGTGGGTTGTCATGCACTCCATGGGGTCTTCCCGGCCCCAGGGGATCCAACCTGTGTCTCTTAAGGTGGGTTCTTTACCTCTATCAATAACTGCGTCAGATAGATAATGTACTCACTTTATAAACTCAGGTAACATGGTTCATTCCTAGTCACCTAGCTAATACTTCATATGTTTCCAACTCAGAAGTCAAGGATAAATTTGAATTTCCCTTTCTTCATTCTTTATATTATACAATGAGGCCTATGTATAAAGTAGCATTTCTTCCTGTGCTATGTCAAATACTTGCTAAAAGTTAAATTGCCACTATACTTTATGGACACAAAAGCAAAAATTTTTTCTTTTCCTTTTTTTGCCACACCATGGGCATGGAGATCTCAATTCCCCAGCCAGAGATGGAACGTGTGACCCCTGCATGAGGAATGCAGAGTCTTAACCGCTGGACCACCAGGGAAGTCCCTAAAAGCAAATTTAAAGGCATGTATTTAATGCTCTCGATCATGATCATCAACCTGGGATGAACTGAATTCCATTTACCATGCTCCAGTTATTGAGAACAAGCTTTAGTTACCAAGAAGAACTAGCCAAATGCTAGAATTGCATAAAAATATTGAGTTGACCAAAAAGCTCGTTCTAGTTTTTCTGTAAGATAGTATATATTATAGAGGCTCCATGGTCCTAGCTTTATTATTATTATTATTATACCAGCTGTCAGTTATCTCTTTGTGATTTGTGACTGCTACTGATTGTTCCCTCTCTATGTATAAATGGCATCGTAATCAAATTTAGTCACTCATTTTCTATGTAATTTATTCATTAGCCACACATGATTTGTCATGCTGGAGAATTAATGGTGGACAACGGTTCCTGTGGAAGGACTAGATATTAACTGTTGGACTGTGTGGCATTCTGAGAGCATGTAAATGAATGCAATGGGATAATAAAGCTTTTTATGCACATCTTCATATATAACTGTTAAGTTTGAACTAGACCTGAAGGAAGAGAAAGTGATCTTACATAAGTGGTGGTGATAAAGGAGAAAACCTTTCAAGAAGAGGACACATCATATGTAAAGGCTCTGTGGCAGGGAGTGACAGCAATTCAGTAACTGAAGAAGGATCATGTGACAGACCCCGAATGGAGTGCATAGTCTGAGATATTAAGTATGTTGGGCTTCACCTAGGAGCAATGATAAATTATTCAAATGTTTTGCATGTGGAAAGGATGCAGGGGCCAGGAGAAGTTCAGGTCTGTGTTTCACAGAGAACACTCTAGGTGGAATATGAAGACTGACAGGGGTAGACATGAAGAAATCAGTCATGAAAAATCGTGAATCAATGCCATTTGCAGCAACGTGGGTGGGCCTAGAGGTTATCATTCTAAATGAGGTCAGTCAGAGAAACGCAATACAATAGGCTAACCATTTACACGTGAAATCAAAGGAAAATGCAAATGAACTTCCTTACAAAACGTAAGCAGACTCACAAACATAGAAAAAAATCTTATGGTTACCAAAGCGGGAAGGTGGCAGAGGGATAAATTATCACTTTAGGATTAATGACTCACACTGCTGTGTGTGCAAGAGCAAACTCTCACTGCCGCATCAACGAGGGCGGACTGCGCAGCTCAGGCCGCTGTGTCTAATACCTTGTGATAACCTATAGAGATAACCTATAAACCATATGTATATGAACTTATAAACCTATAAACCTATATATATAGGCTTATGTCTATAAGTATATATATTTATATATATGTCTATAAACTATATATATAACCTATAAACTATATATATAAACTTATAAACCTATAAACCTATACATATAGGTTTATGTCTATAAACTATATATATAACCTATAAACTATATATATATGAACTTAGAAACCTATAAATATATATATATAAGTTTATATATATAAATATTTATACTTATATATTTATATAATTTTATATATAAAATATAAATATATGTATATAACTATATATATAACCTATAAACTATATATATAAACTTATAAACCTATAAACCTATACATATAGGTTACTGTCTATAAACTATATATATATAACCTATAAACTATATATATATAAACATAAACCTATAAACCTATATATATAGGTTTATATATATAAATATTTATACATAAATATTTATATAATTTTATATATAAAATATAAATATATGTATATATTATATATAATTATGTATAACTATATATATTATATATAAAATATAAAATTATACATATAGTTTATATATATTATATTTAATTATATATAAATTATATATAAAATATAAATATATATATAAACTATATATATATATAACCTATAAACTATATATATAAACTTATAAACCTATAAACATATATATATACTGTCTATAAACTATATATATATAACCTATAAACTATATATATATATAAACTTATAAACCTATATATATATGTTTATATATATATAACCTATAAACTATATATATAGGTTTATATATATATATATTTATAAATAAATAATGTATATATTTATAATTTTATATATAAAATATAAATATATGTATATATATTATATATAATTATGTATAATTATGTATATATTATATATAAAATATAAAACTATATATATATAGGTTTATATATTTTTATTTTTATATATAATTATATATATAAACATATATAAACATATATAAAATATAAATATATGTATATAAACTATATATATATAACCTATAAACTATATATATATAAACTTATAAACCTATACATATAGGTTTATATATAATATATATTTTATATATATCTCTCTCTATATATATCCATATATACTGTCCAGCTGTCACAACTGTAGGTGACCACTGGGAAGGCCACGGCCTTGATTATACGGGCCTTTGTTGGCAGAGTGGTGTCTCTGCTTTTCACCACACTGTCTAGGTTTGTCAGAAGACTGTAAAGAAGGCAGAACACCAAAGAACTGATGCCTTCACAGTGTGGTTTGGAGAAGACTCCTGAGAGTCCCTTGGACAGCAAGGATGTCAACCCAGTCAATCTAAAGGGAAATCAGCCCTGAATATTCATTGGAAGGACTGATGTTGAAGCTGAAGCTCCAATATTTTGGTCACCTGACTCAAACAGCCAACTCATTGGACAAGTGCCCAGTGCTGGGAAACACTGAAGGCAGAAGGAGAAGAGGGTGTTCGAGGATGAGGTGGCTGGATGATATCACTGATGCGATGCACATGAAATTGAACAAACTTTGGGAGATGGTGAGGGACAGGGAGGCCTGGCGTGCTGCAGTCCATGGAGTTGCAAAGAGTCAAACATGACTGGGAAACCGAACAATAACATGTATATGTACTACTGAATCAGTTTGCTATGCACATGACACATTATAAATCAATTATATTTCACCAGAAAAACTTTAAAAAGAAACCAGTCAGAGATGCCTATAATTGAAGCTGAAATATCTCTTGGGTGTTTGAAGAGAAGTCTGACTTTCTAATTATATTTGACTTAGTTCAGTATTTCAAAGGCATTTGTAGTCTCAGAGTAGAGACACAGAGTGTAAGTCTGCACTTAATTTGTTAAGTTTTACTGAGAAAATAACTCCCTGAGAATAATCAGCAGTTATAGTAGTTAGATTAGATGAATTGATATCTTTTGAAGTACTTCAGTATTCTTAGTTTATCTTTGGTGGTACAGTTGAAATGGAAACTATTTCAATTCAATAACTGACAGAAATAAGGCCGAGGAAGTGGTATTTTTAGAAGCAAGGCTGTGAATAATGTAAGTCACAGTGTCAGTGGGAAAAGGGATTTGTTAAATATGCGGAACATGGTGTGTAGGCTTAGAGGGATAGACACCAAGAAGAGTAAGTTCAACCGAGGAAAGAGCTTGGCACAAGTGGAAAAAACATGAATGAAAATTAGGATGAGCCTCACGGTTGTGCTACCACAAGTACACTAAATTCAGTAGGAAAAATATATATTCTGTGCTTTCACTGCTTTCTAACTGAATGGTATCAAGGAGCAAGTATGACAATAAATGTTCATATTCTACAAACATGAACTCCGAGAATTTTAAATATTAGAAAATTAGAATAAAGTTAGAAATATAAAAGACACAGAAGCACATAAGACCTTTTAAAAACTTGACTATAAGGACAACGGAGGGCCAAGGGATGCCTGGGAGAGTGACTGGCTGATTGATACTGCTAGACCTGAAAAAAAGCTATTTGGATAAAGAATGAAATTAAGTGATCTGTCAGAGAATTTACATTGATAAGTGGGAACAATTTATTTCCATTGATAAGTCAATTCATAGCTCCTAAAATTTAATTTGCCAACAAAGGTCCATCTAGTCAAGGCTATGGTTTTTTCCAGTATTCATGTGTGGATAGGAGAGCTGGACTGTAAAGAAGGCTGAGCACTGAAGAATTGATGCTTTTGAACTGTGGTGTTGGAGAAGATTCTTGACAGTCCCTTGGACTGCAAGGAGATCCAATCAGTCCATCCTAAAGGAGATCAGTCCTGAATATTCATTGGAAGGACTGATGCTGAAGCTCAAGCTCCAATACTTTGGCTACCTGATGCGAAGAGCCAACTCAGTGGAAATGCCCCTGATGCTGGGAAGGATTGAAGGCAGGAGGAAAAGGGGATGACAGAAGATGAGATGGTTGGATGGCATCAATGGTTGATGGCATCAAATTCAATGGATATGAGTCTGAGCAAGCTCCAGGAGTTGGTGATAGACAGGGAAGCTTGGCGTGCTGCAGTCCATGGGGTCGCAAAGAGTCAGACATGACTAAGCGACTGAACTGAACTGAAATGTTTAATTAGGAGTAATGGGAAAAAAAATGAACTTGTTGTTTAAAGGTCTACTTTGAACAATGTATTATTGTATTGGTCTTGTACTTTGTATTCCCAAGTTGACAATATCTTGAAACAGGCAATTTCCACTTGGCTGACTTGTTGTGGATTAGTTGTTCCAATCTTCCAAGAAATGAAGCCTATATGTAAAGAAGATTTCAGATGTCCTTTCTAAGTATTATACAAGATTGAACTGCTTGTTCTGTCCTGTATGCATTTCTATGGTTACCATTACTGCCTATCTCTTTTTGTCTGGAAAGGTACACATTTGAAATCAGATAAACCTGGAGTCAACTGTGTCATTACTAATTATATTATTTTAGGGAAAATAATACACTTCTCTAAATGAGTTTTCTCACTTGTAAAATAATAATTATCCTATCTTGTATATTTATTGTTTATTCTTGAACTGATTCATTCATTCACTGACAAATATTGATTGAATAATAATTCTAAATGCTGAGAATGAAACGGTGAATCAAAGTAGACAAGGTCTATGCTGTCATGGAGCTTAAAGGTTAGTAGCAGAGAAAGATATTAATCATGCAATCACACATACATTACAACTGTGATTAATGCTAGAAAGAGCAATGCATGATATCTTAAACATACCGTAAAGAAATTTGACATAGTAAAAGAGTCATCTAAAGCTTCCTTGAAGAAATAACTTAATGATAGAAAGATGAAAAATGTTGCTTGTGTTCATCAAGGGCAGACCTGAAGAAGAGAGAATTAAGTAGTACGTGCAAAAGCCCCATGGGAGCAGAGGTAAGGATATGGTCATGACAGACAGAAGGCCCTGGAACTTAAGAACAAATGGGCTGTGATAAAAGTTAAAGTTAGAAAATGAGGTAAGAGTCAAATTATGCAGAACTTGAGGCATTTTTTTCATTCTTAAGATGATATACTGTCTGAACAAAATAAATGGCAAAATCCGCTTCGTATTTGTTTATACATATTTCAACATCAATAAATATTTTATCCATTTTCATGTAGCACCAATCTCTAGTGGGCAGGCGATATATTGCACCAGCACTAAGAAATGAATATTCCCTTTTAAGTAGTATATGTGACAGAGCATATGCATTTCATGATGCATTGAAGCAGGACCACTATATCCATTATGTTGACCAAAGATATGGCATCAAAAAATGCAGTATCAGCAATAGATGAAAATCTAAAAAATGTTTTCTACCTTATTTTTAAAAGTAACAGTGTTTCAAATACTGTATTATGAATTCATGACTAATGTTGTATGGCAACATTTTTATAAAGATTAAGTATAGAAATATTATATATATTCTTAATATTTAATCTAGTCTATATTGGTGTATAGGCTAGCCTATAATAAAATTATAGATTAAACATTATATACACAGTAACTTATATCTATTTATAGTAAATAAAATATAGACTATAAATAAAATATAAAATTACCAAATACATTATAGAATAATTTATAACGTGATCTATTTATAGATTAAATATTATGTACACAGTTGCCTAGTCTATACAGCAATGAACAAATCACCTCCAATATTATTGTGGTGTGTAAATATTACAAGAGATTAAATTTACCTAACAAATTTTTCAATCTAAATGTTATTAATCCTGATAAGAGCAATTTTGACAAAATGGTGGGTGGGCCTAAAAAACTGGATGAATTGGGCCCAAAAGGTACTTACAGAAACAAAATTGGAGACCTTATGTTTACAAATGTATCTATGCTTGGAAAAGAAGATTAGACAGCATATAAACTTGGGGGAGGATATAATACGGCAAAAGATCCATGTTTTAGTTTTGATCGTATTGTGATCATATTGTGATCGTATTGTCAGATTACAATAGAAGTTTCTGTTTAGTTTTGCACTTTTAATTTTCCTCTAAATTTAAATTTATCATCCATAAACATATATTATTATAAGCTGAGAAAAATACATTGTTTAGAAAATAAGTAAAAAGTTTTTTATATGAAAGAATCACTTGGTGGTTTAGTGTCGGGACAATTTCAGACTGTAGCAGATGAAATTAAGAATGTGGGAGGCCTGTCTTCTAAGAAGTTTGCTGTCCACAGCATTGATGTGGACCATACTTCTAAGAATGAAGTTCACACCTCTCAAAGCATGCTGTCTTTGCTCCTCAGGATTTGTGAAATGAATGCACGTCAGAAAGCCTCTTGGGATATTCCAGAGAGAAGATTTTATAAAACCAGAACATCTTATGGGGCTCTCCTCTGTGATTAGTCCTCTGTCTTAGATGGAAATCCCACTCTGTCCTTGGTTCTGTAACAAGAGACCTCGGCTAGATATAATCCTGATCGTGTCCATAAACTTTCTCATTCCACCCTCTTCTGTAGAATTTCAGTGTTATCTTTGAAAATAGAAGCTGATATGTACAAATAAGACTTCTTTCTTAACTCTTGAGAGCCAGCTTTCCAGAGAGAGTAAGCAATTCTGGTTTGCTCAATTGTGTCCTTTCATGCTATAAGATTTACAGAGGTACCTTGACATGGAGAAGCCTCGATTTTGTTCACGGTAATCATCAGTTTGTTCATTATTCTGAGAAACTCTGCAGGTTAGAGTCAGGAGATACATAATGGGTATTCAATTAAGGTGTAATTACAAATATGAATATAAGTTTTACTCTTAACACAGATGATTGTATTATCTCCTGATTGGCTTTTCTTGTTTTAATAGATTTTATTTTTATAGCACAGTTTCATATTTACAACAATGAAGAATATACAGATAGTACAGGAATTTCCCATCTATCTTCTGCTACTGCTGTTTACCCTAAGTCGTGGCCAACCCCTTTGTGACATCAGGGACTGTAGCCCGCCAGGCTCCTCTGTCCATGGGATTTCCCAGGTGAGGATACTGCAGTGGGTTGCCATTGCCCTCTCCAGGGAATCTTCCTGACCCAGGGATCAAACACACACCTCCTGCATTGGCAGGAAGATTCTTTACCACTGAGCAACAGGGAAGCCCAGTAAACTCCCTTGTTTTTGTTCAGTCCCTAAGTTGTGTCTGACTCTTTGAGACCCCATGGGCTGCAGCATGCCAGGTTTCCCTGTCCATCATCAACTACCGGAGTTTACTCAAACTCATGTCCATTGAGTCAGTAATGCCATTCAACCATCTCATCCTCCTTTCCTCCTTTTTCCTCATGTCCTCAGTCTTTCCCAGCATCAGGGTCTTTTCCAATGAGCTGAATCTTCAACCAGTGGCCAAAGTATTGGAGCTTCAGCTTTAGCATCATTCTTCCAATTAGTATTCAGAGTTGATTTCCTTTAGGATAGACTCTTCACCTTCATCGAGAGGCTCTTTAGTCCTTCTTTGCTTTCTGCCATTAAAGAGGTATCATCTGAATATCTGAGTTTGTTGATATTTCTCTCAGCAACCTTCATTCCAGCCTGTGAAATATCCAGTCCTGCATTTCACATAATATACTCTACATATAAGTTAAATAAACAGGGTGACCATATACAGCCTTGACGTACTCCTTTCCCGATTTGGAACCAGTCTGTATTCCATGTATGATTCTAACTGTTGCTTCTTGACCTGCATACAGGTTTCTCAGGAGACAGGTAAAGCAGTCTAGTTTTCTCATCTCTTTAAGAATTTCCCACAGTTTGTTGTGATCCACACTGTCAAAGGTTTTAGTGTAGTCAAAGAAGCAGATCGCAATGGTTTTTGGAATCCCCATGCTTTTTCTGTGATCCCATGGATGTTGGCAATTTGATATCTGGTTCTTCTGCCTTTTCTAAATCCATTTTGTACACCTGGAAGTTCTCAGTTCACATACTACTGAAACCTATCTTGGATTTTGAGAATCATCTTGCTAGCTTGTGAAATAAGCACCATTGTATGGTAGTTTGAATATTCTTTGTATGTGTGTGTTAGTTGCTCAGTCATGTCCAACTCTTTGCAACTCTATGAACTGTAGCCCACCAGGCTCCTCTGTACATAGAATTCTCCAGGCAAGAATACCAGAGTGGGTTGCCATTTCCTTCTCTAGGAGTTCTTTCCTACCCAGGGATTGACCTGGGGTCTCCTGCACTGCAGGCCGATTCTTTACCATTTGAGCCACCGGGGAACATTCTTTGGCATTGCCTGTCTTTGGGACTGGAATGAAAACTGACCTTTTCCAGTCCTGTGGCCGCTGCTGAGTTTTCCAAATTTGCTGACATATTGAGTGCAGCACTTTCACAGCATCATCTTTTAGGATTTGAAATAGCTCAACTGGAATTCCATCACCTCCACTAGCTTTGTTTGTAGTGATGCTTCCTAAGGCCCACTTGACTTCACACTTCAGGGTGCCTGGTTCTAGCTGAGTAATAACACCATTGTGGTTATTTGGGTCATTAAGTTCTTTTTTGCACACTCTTCTGTGTATTCTTGCCACCTTTTCTTAATCTCTTCTGCTTCTGGTAGGTCCTTACCATTTTTCTCCTTTATTGTGCCCATATTTGCATGAAATATCCCTTTAATATCTCCAATTTTCTTGAAGAGATCTCTATCCTTTCCCATTCTATTGTTTTCCTCTATCTTTGCATTGTTCACTTAAGAAGACTTTCTTATCTCTCCTTGCTATTCTCTGTAACTCTTTATTCATTTGGGTGTATCTTTCCCTTTCTTCTTACATTCCTTACTTACATTTGATGAATTAATATTGGTACATTTTTATTAAACAGAATTTATAGCTTATTTAAGGAAACCTGAATAAGCTAAAAATTCTATTTAATAAAAATGTGTCATTATTCATTCATCAACTGTCAGTAATTGCCATAGCAGTACATTAATAATAGATTAACCTGTGTGTTTGTGTGTGTGTGTTGCGGGGTGGTGGCATTTGGGGCTTCTCTGGTGGTTCATGAATGAAGAATTCACTTGCCAATGCAGGAGATGTGTGTTCAATTCTTTGGTCAGGAAGATCCCCTGGAGAAGATTTATTTGAGCTTCCCAGGTAGCATATTGGTAAAGAATCCAGTTGCCAATACAGGACATTCAAGAAACATTGGTTGAATCCCTAGGTTGCCAAGATGCCCTGGAGCAAGATGAGGCAACCTGCTCCAGTATTCTTGCCTGGAAAATGCCATGGACAGAGGAGCCTAGTGAGTTACAGTCCATGGAGTCACAAAGGGACCCTAATGAGCAACTGAGCACACACACACACACACACACACACACACACACACACACACACACACGTTTGCTTACTTTTTACCTAATTTTTTTTTCTCTTCCAGGGTTTCATGTAGGGTACCACATCATATTTAGTTCTTATATCTCTTTAGCCTTCTTTTAGTGTGATCATTTCTCTGACTTTTATTTTTGAAGATGAACTTGCAGTATGAGGGGCAGAGTTTCTCAAAATTAGACTGGGATCGTGCTTTAAGGGAATGTAGATGACAGAGGTAAATGGTCATTTTCATAATATCCTATCAGTGTTACATAGTACTGTCAACGTGGTTTACGACAGTTGATTCTGAACTTGGTCTCATGGCTGATGTAGGATTTGCCATGTTTCTTTACTTTATTCCCACGTAAAGGAGAATTTTAAATATTAATATCTTCTTTTGGATAGCGAATATTTTAAAATGTTTGTAGGATTACTGAAAGGGACAAGGATTACTGAAAGGTGATGGTGGAAAAAAGGAAAGGATAACGAGGTTGTGAGTTTCAGATGAAATGGTAGGGCTTCTGGGCTATGGCAGAAACGGACATGACTACCTTGGCTGGAGTTGGAGCACTTTTTTTTTTTCCGAGACTGTGAAGAAATTTGCTAGGAATCGTGAACCTATAGTTGTGTTTGAGCAAGTCTCAAATATGTTCATTTTCTAATGGCACAGTATTTTTTGGTTTCATTTTGCTTCCCTGAGTGAAAGGAAGTGGCTGAGACTAGCCACATAGCAAAACAGAAGATTTAACAAACTAGGAATTAGTGAAAAGACAACTAAGCAGCAGTTGAGGGTTTATTTCAGGTTAAAAACTATCAGTTTTTCCAGATTATGTAATTTTATCCAGATAATGCAAATAGTTTGGTTTGAATTACAGTTAGAAGCTGGCAAAGCAAGTACAGTTGAAGGAATTGGGATATGAGATTCCCAATTTCAATTAGCTTATTGAAAATAAGCTAAAATATCTGAAAAAGAGCAATTGAAAGCTTAAAGTAACTAGAAGACGGCGATATTTAAAAAGATGCAATGAATGGGTTTGAAGATTGAATTCAATACAGTGATTGAAAAGGGGGTAAAAGAAGGATGATCTAATGAGAGAAATTTCAAATTTCAATATGTGGAAAATAGTATGAAAGTCTTCATCCAGTTTGTAGTCATATGAAAATTCTTCCAACATAGAGAAAAGATTCAAAAAACATATTAAATGGCAGGATCTAGCCATATGGCTGTCTACAATGGTGATAGTAGTACATATGGATATTCTGATGATGGTAGCCTATGAAGTTGATAAGAAAGTGAGTCAATTATAATAATCTATGTAAAATATCAAGTTGTGACTCTAAAGTTAATAGATAATTGTGACAAGGATAAAAAGAGGGAGTGCTTGAGATTTTGTGAACAGAATGGTAGTTGATAGGCAGTGTGGAACCAGAAGAACATTAAACCATTCCAAACTTTCTTTTCAATGATAGAAAAAGAAATAATGAAGAAATGAGAGGCCTGTTTTTAAGAGGGAAGCAAGGAGAGTGAAAAAGTTTTAGCTAATGAAACATTATGGTACATTAGAGAAAGATAAGTCTTTTAACCCAAATCAAGGTCATAAAAATTCACATAGTGTAGTAATTTACATGCTTTGGCTTTATTACCAGTTTAGATTAAGTATGATGAAATGCAATCTCCTCCTTCTGAATACTGAGTAATAAAACTGCATAAGTGATAGCAAGGATTTTGATGGTACTAAGATTGTCTTTATTATTAATATATGGGGGCAGCAATATATAAGCAGAAGAAACAACAGCAGAGGATGGCAAATTAATGTAGTGAGCTATGGCCCTAAGTTCCAAAACTTATTATTCATCATTGGGCTGCATATGAGAAAGACTGAAGAGACTTCTAACTATAGTTTTGAACTCTGCCTCTAGAAAATAGGTTATGAGTGAACTAAGCACTTCAACTGCATATATTTATTGACATTAAATACATTCCAATCAATATCCTAAAATATGAAAACACACTTTAGTGTGTACCTGTTTTTAAGAGGAAGTGTCCTATAAGTAATTAACCTGTTTTTTTAATATTTTTTTTTATAATGGTAACACAAGCAATTTCATTTTGTGTTGCTTAACTCCTATCTATAACTGTATTTGAAATCTTACCTGTTAAAAATTTCTCTCTACAACATGAAATGAAATCATTCTGTTTTCCATGTAAGAGAGACAATAAATAATTACTGTGTAAGGAATTCTGGCATTCTTTATTTAATAGTTCAGTGAAAATTTGAAAATTCCAGATTACTTGAGATTTTAGGATTTTCTTTAACTAGGTCCTCCAATAATGTTTCCATTGTATTCATAGTTGTATCTACTTTTTCTTCAAAGCCTTGATTTTTCTTTTTCTTTTTTGCATCAAGAAATATCCAAAATGAATATAGGAATTTCACTATGGTACAGATAATTGCAGTTGGACTGTTAAGTGTGAAGCTTTGCAAATATGTAATGTTGAATATGTGAACTTTTTAAGATGCTTCTTTATACTTTCAGTGGACATTTCTACTATATACTCTCACAATATGTACTTCAACAAGCCATTTATGGAATTTTACCATGGGAATCACAAAACACTTTAACAGGTTAAATTTCCATAAAAATCATAAAATGACAAAAACTGAAACACAGATAGGAGAAAATGAAATTTTAATCCATGCTTTCATATAGCTGTTACTCTTTTGCACTCCATGATGAAATTTTCATCCATTAGTTATAAATTCATTTGAGAGGACCTAGAGACGAGATGTCCAAGATCAGGGTATTGGCAGGTTTTGTTTCTCCTAAGACCTCTCTCCTTGGCTTGCAGATGGCTACCTTATCCTTATAACTTCACATGGTCTTTTCTCTATTCATGAGCACCCGACGTGTCACTAAGCATTTCCAAATCTCCTCTTGTTATAAGGATACCAGTGAAATTGGATTAGCTCCAGTATAACTTGCTCATTTTAACTGAAATACCCTTTAACAGGCCTCTTCTCAAAATGAGTCACATTCTGAGGTCCTAATCATGAAAGTTTCAACATATGAATTTTGGACCTTTTCTCTATAGTCCTTCTGTATAGTCTTGCCACCTTATTTTAATCCCTTCTGCCTCTGTTAGGTCCTTCTCATTTCTATCCTTTATCATGCCCATACGTGCATGAAATATTTTTTCTTGAAGAGATGATTAGTCTTCCCCATTCTATTGTTTACCCCTACACATAGGTGTCTTTTTTCTCATATATAGGTGTGTGTACACATGGCATAAAATGGACCTAAAAATTTCTTCTCCGTAATGGAAGGAAAGGTCAATAGTTCTCTGACTGTGGTCCCCTGGGGATCTCAGGGAGCTTTGTGGACTCAACCTATTTATATAATAACACTTGCTTTTTTCACTGCACCTTAACGTTAGCACCAACCCTGGTACAAACCCTGGTGGCTAAAACTGCTGGTACATATGCACAGATCAAGGCAGTAGTACTAAATTGTACTAATCATTGCCTATTTCGTGGCCAGGGACTCAAAGCAGTTTTAAGAATTTTTTAATGGGATATAAATATTTATTTTATTAAATTGTGACCCTTGGGTACATATATTTAATATTCTATATGATGAAATGGTAGGTACCCTTTAGGTACTTCTCTACATACTGATTACAACAGTTGTTTTGAGATGTATTTAAATGGAACAGGACCTTACAGCCCACGCCCCCTTCTTCGTGTCCTCTCCCTGCCTTTTGTCTGCAGAAAACTTTAGCCAAAGAATAGGCTTAACCAGAGAAATGCAAAAACAAAGGAAAACAGTTAAAGGAGACCAAATAATAATCATGTAGTCATTAAGCAGAGTCAAGGATCTTTAGTTCCTTTTCAAGGACAATAGATAATCTCAGTCTTATTCTGTGAGCTGTCTTATAGATACTAAAACACCAGTGTGAAGAAGTTAACTGCATGATGACCAGAATGTAGTCACAACATAAGCTGCGACAGCTCTGAGAACTGGCCTCAAAAAAAAAAAAAAAAAAAAAAGGAACATACAGATACTGGAACTGAAGATTAACATGTACCTAAAACAATCAAGATTATGCTGGTCAAACCACTGATAATCAATTTGGAGCTGATGGTGCTGTTTCTGCATGTAGCCCCCTCCTTCAGTCTATAAAAGGTCTCGCCCCACTTGTTGCCAGAGTGAAGAGGTTTATCTTTGGACATATGTTCACCCACTCCCACCACCAGTTGGCAGCATCTGAAATAAACCAAACTTTCCTTTGTACCAACCTGGCCTGGTTATTTGCTCTTGAGCAGCGAGCAGCCAGACGGCACACACCTTTCAGTAACAGTTCTGTATGTATATTATTTTTGTGTACTGTGATGTTTTGACATCTTAAAAAACCTTTCTGGCAGGGAAGAGACTGCCCTTCCAGGGGCTAGCCAGTTCTCAGCGATAGCAGAGGACTCAGCCCACAGTATGGCTTCGATAGCAAACTAACCAATCCAGAGCCAGACCTCCTCTGTTTGGCATACTCTAGAACGCCATTTTTTTCTCAATCTATTCACAAAAAGTGAGATTGGAGGGGGTCTAGGGATAGAACCTGGGAAGGGAACAGGGGAGTTCTGCACATGAGGCTGGGAGATAATGGATCCTCCAGGTGGAAAGTGTTACTGTTAGTCACTCAGTCCTGTCTAACTCTTCTTGAACCCATGGACTGCTGCCACTAGCCCCTTTGTCCATGGACCACTCCAGGCAAGAATACTAGAATGGGTAGCCGTTCCCTTCTCCAAGTATCTTCTTGACCCAGGGACTGAACCCAGGTCTCCCACATTACAGGCAGATTCTTTACCATCTGTGCCACCAGGAAAGGTACTTTTTAATAAAAGCAATAACGAACATGATTTTAATAACAAATATTAAAAAGCAGAGACATCACTTTGCTGAAAAAAGTCCATATCATCAAAGCTATGGTTATTCTGGTAGTCATGTACAGATGTGAGAGTTGGACCATAAAGAAGGCTGAGTGCTGAAGAATTGATGCTTTTGAACTGTGGTGTTGGAGAAGACTCTTGAGATTCCCTCAGATAGCAAGGGGATCAAACCAGTCAATCCGAAAGGAAATGAATCCTGAATATTCATTGGAAGGACTGATGCTGAAGCTGAAGCTCCAATACTTGGCCACCTGGTGTGAAAAGCAGACTCATTGAAAAAAGACCCCGATGCTGGGAAAAACTGAGGAAAGAGGAGAAGAGGGTGGCAGAGGATGAGATGGTTGGATGGCATCACTGACTCCATGGACATGAGTTTGAGCAAACTTTAGGAGGTAGTGAAGGACAGGGAAGCCTGGCATGTGGCAGTCCATGGGTCGCAAAGTCAGACATGACTTAGGGACTGAAAAGTAACAATGGGGACTGCAACCATCCATTGCCTCACCAGTTAAAAAGACGCAAATATTGACATCCCTGAAGTAAAGTGGGAGTCCATAACTTAAGGGAGTTGAAAAGGTTTCACAGGTGTCAGGACTTAAAGGGGGATATCACAGGTGCTGGGTTGGTTCCTGTATCAGTTGGGTGAACGGTACATAGCCCTCACTGGATGCTACTTGGTTTTCACTGCAGGAAACACCGGTCATCATAGACATAGCAAGCAATCTGATACCAGCAGGGAACTGTGTAGCAGCCATTGTGAATGCTGCTAGAATGGTTGCAAATGGTGCTGCCGAAATGTCTCTGCTCACTGTTGCCAAGTAGAAATGCACAGACAGAGTTTTTGGTGATGTAGAAAAGAATAGCTTTTATTGCTTTGCCAGGCAAAATAGACTTAAATTCAGGCTTAAACAGAAGAACATAAGGAAAACCACTAGGTCAATTCAGGTATGACCTGAATCAAGTCATATGATTGTACGGTAGAGGTGACAAAGAGATTCAAGGGATTAGATCTGATAGACAGTGCCGGAAGAACTGTCGATGGAGGTTCATAACATTGTACAGGAGGCAGTGATTAAAACCACTGCCAAGAAAAAGAAAGGCAAAATGGTTGCTGAGGAGGCCTTACAAACAGCTGAGAAAAGAAGAGAAGTGAAAGGCAAAGCAGAAAAGGAAAGATCTAGTCAGCTGAATGCAGAGTTCCAAAGAATAGCAAAAAGAGATAAGGAAGCATTTTTAAGTGAACAGTGAAAAGAAATACAGGAAAACAATAGAATGGGAAAGACGAGAAAATCTCATCAACAAAACTAGATACCAAAGGAACATTTCATGCAAACACAGGTACAATAAAGGACAGAAACAACATGTACCTAACAGAAACAGAAAAGATTAAGAAGAGGTGGCAGGAATACACAGAAGAACTATACAAAAAAAGATCTTAATGTTTTGGATAACCACAGTGGTGTGATCACTCACCTAGGGCCAGACATTCTGGAGTGTGAATTCAAGTGGGCCTAAGGAAGCACCAGTTCATTTCAGTCTCTCAGTCATGTCTGACTCTTTGTGACCCCATGGACTGCAGCATGCCAGGATTCCTGGTCCATCACCAACTCCCAGAGCTGAAGCATCCATAAGAAGATCCTGTAGGAAACATCACTATGAAAAAAGATAGTGGAGGTGATGTATTTCCAGCTGAGCTATTTCAAATCCTAAAAGATGATGCTGTGAAAGTGCTGCACTCAATATGCCAGCAAATTTGGAAAACTCAGCAGTGGCCAGAGGGCAGGAAAAGGTCAGTTTCCATTCCAGTCCCAAAGAAGGGCAATGCCAAAGAATGCTCAAACTACTGCACAATTGTACTCATCTCACATGCTAACAACGTAATGCTCAAAATCCTCCAAGGTGAGTTTCAACAGTCTGTGAACTGAGAACTTCCAGATGTACAAGCTGGATTTAGAAAAGGCAAGCGGAACCAGAGATCAAATTGCCAACATCTGTTGGATAACAGAAAAAGTAAGAAAACTCCAGAAAAACTTTTAATTCTGCTTCATTAACTATGCCAAAGCCTTTGACTGTATGGATCACAACAAACTGAAAAATTCTTAAAGTGATGAGAATACTAGACCACTTTACCTGTCTACTGAGAAACCTGTATGCAGGTCAGGAAGCAACAGTCAGAATCAGACATGGAACAACAGACTGGTTCCAAATAGGGAAAGGAGTACATCAAGGCTGTGTATTGTCCCTCTGCTTATTTAACATATATGCAGAGTACATTATACAAAATGCTGGGCTGGATGAATCTACACTGCAATCAAGATTGCCAGGAGAAATATCAATAACCTCAGATATGCAGGTGACACCATCCTTATGGTATAAAGGAAAGAGGAATTAAAGAGCCTCTTGATGAAAGTGAAAGAGGAGAGTGAAAATATTGACTTTAAACTCAACATTCAAAAAACAAAGATCATGGCATTGGGCCCCATCACTTCATGGCAAATAGATGAGGAAAAAATGGAAACAGTGACAGACTTCATTTTCTTTGGCTCCAAAATCACTGTGAATGTTGAGTTCACCCATGAATTTAAAATACACTTGCTCCTTGGAAGAAAAGCTGTGACAAACCTGGACAGTTTATTGAAAAGCAGAGACATTATTTGTTTACAAAGGTCCATCTAGTCAAAGCTATGGTTTTTCCAGTAGTCATTTATGGAGAGCTGGACGATAAAAAAAGCTGAGCACCAAAGAACCGATTCTCTCAAAATGTAGTGTTGGAGAAGACTCCTGAGAGTCCCCTGGGCCTCAGGGAGATCAAACCAAGTCAGTCCTAAAGGAAATCCACCCTGAATATTCACTGAAAGTACTGATGCTGAAACTGAAGCTCCAGAACTTCGGCCACCTGATGAGAAGAGCTGACTCACTGGAAAAGAGTGTGATGCTGGGAAAGATTGAAGGTGGGAGGAGAAGGGGACGACAGAGGATGAGATGGTTGGATGGCATCACCGACTCGATGGACATGAGCTTGAGTAGGCTTTGGGAGTTGGTGCTGGGCGGGGAGGCCTGGAGCCCTGCAGTCCATGCATTCACAAAGAACTGGACATGACTGAGCGACTGAACGGCAACACTGTGTTCATATAATCCAGCCTCAGCCAGTAAGTTCTTGGGAAAGAGGGGTGTTTTATTTAATACCTGTGGATTCCTTTATTTGATACTATATCAAAATGACTCAGTGGCAGTTTCTTAACAGCCACAATGCACAGTGTGAAATCCTATCAGTGCAGTGATATGTGTATCCCTCCTCACACCCCAAACCACCCAGCCATTTTCTTATCTGTTTTATATAGGGTGTTTGCACATAACATTTCATATTTAAAAAAAATAATTTGCAACTAAAATATTTTAAAAGTACTGATCTGATCCAATCCAGAATCTACTTACTCATAAAAGCCTTGTAACATGATGGTGTCACTGTTTTATTATATCTAGTTAATTAAGAGAAAACACCATAACTTATCTGAATAAATAAATCTCTGTCACTTATTTTCAACGGGAAGAGTAAATTAATTAAAGAAAAAAAAGAAATTACTTTCCAAGTACTTCCAAGGTGATACAAGTTTTTATTTTGTAACTAGCAAGAGCGTGGAAAGATCCTTTTCCCTAAAATAATTGCTTTGGATTCACTGTCTTTAAATGTGAGACTGGCACTACACATAAGCAGATTATATAATTACATACATGTTCAAATATTCTCTTCTCAGATTTTCTAGCTCTACACTTACACTTCATTCATACATAAAGAAGTATTTTGAGTGTTTATTAAGTAATAAATTACTTCCCTTATATGGTTTCATCACTTAATTTTTATGATGTTAATTACAGAAATCATTAATTTAAAAACTGAAGATGGAAAAACGTAAGCAATTTTAAAATTTCATCCTATAAAAATAAAATGTTAAATCTTGACCCAGGTCTGCTTTATTTCACCTTCTCCCCTGTATGACATATATAACTCTCATAACTCTCACAAAGAACTCCAGAGAATGGTTCTAGGGAATTTATCACTGAAGAAATTCATGCTGTGATGCTAAAATTTAGTTAATTGTTACATATTCTCTTCTGACAGAGAGATTAGAGAAGTGGAAATTTTGAAATTACCAAACCCCTGGAATATGGCTATAACAAAACAAAAAAAAAAAAGAAAAAGTTCAGAAAGAGTCAAGAAAGGACTTCAGAGATGAATTTATTACCTTTCCTAATTATCTCAGAGGTTGGCCATACAAACAGATAATGTAGACACTAAAAGTGTTCAAAATTCACAAAATTCAAGATATAAAATAAATTTATCTCCAGAGTCTCAGTGTTTAGTATCCCTACTCTGGAGATAATACGATTCATTAAATTCCACACAGGTGAAAGACAACTCTTTCCATGTCTCACATTAGCTATCGCCATTGGTCATTGCAGGGATATACCAAGGACAGAAATCTAAAGTCTGGCAGAGAGGTAAAGGGATTTTCCACGAGCTTCCAAACAATAATCCAACAACAACAACAACAAAAGCTTGGTCAACTCTTTTATTATTCCAACTGTGTTACCATTTAAAAATAATGGGAGTGTTTTTGGGTGAAGTGCAGGATTAAAAAAAAAAAGCTAATTCTGCAAAATGTTTCAGACATTTTCTGTTTCAGACAATGACTCAAGCTCCTATTCTATTACTTTCATACTAAACCAACAAAAGCCATTGTCAGAGTCTACACATATGGTATTTATAAGATAAGTTTAGTTTACTTCATATGATTTTATTTTACTCTGGACTTCCTGCAACTCAGATAGTCTTCCTTTTCAATTACTGAAGATAATTTAATAATGTTGTTTTTCTTAGACAAAGAACTATCCATTGTTTAAAGTCAAAGAAAAGACTTTGGGAAACTTCAAGGATGAGTGAAATCTTAGTTTAGCCTTTAGATGTATGTTGGTCACATTTTATGACATCAGACCTTAACTGACAATGTAGTCCTTCCTTTAATTTTTGAGACTGACTATGAGAGAACCAATACCAATTAAAAAACATAAATATCCTTTTATATTAAACTTTTCCAATTATTAAAGTTTAGAATTAAAAATAAAAACTCTGAGATTCTTTATCCTTTCCTGAAAATTCAGTGATACATCCATAGTAAAAAGAAAATGTCTTATATGTAAAGTTAAGCAGTTTACAAAAAGAATTGCAATAATGTATACTCTGGGAATTAATGTATTATCTAATGCATTATTTCTAAAGAAGAACTATGAAAGTGAAAGTGTTATTCACTTAGTCGTGTCCAGCTCTTTGCGACCCCAGAGACTATGGCTTCCCAGGCTCCTGTGTTCATGGAATTCTTCATGCAATAATACTGCAATGAGTAGCCATTCCCTTCTCCAGGGGATCTTCCTGACTCAGGGAGCAAACCCAGGTCTCCTGCATTGCAGGCAGATTCTTTACCATCTGAGCCACCAGGGGTAACTATAACTTACTGCAAATAACCTATACAAAAATTCATTTCCTTAAACTCCTAGGACTAGGGAATTGGTAGCAAAAGGAAATGTCTGTCTATACCAGGAGAACTATACTGACAGTTACCTTCTAGACAAAAATATGTACAAAGATACTTCTTGTGATTGTGATATGGTTCAAAGGGATTACACATACCTGTTGGTGACAAACATTAAGCAGTATAGATCATCTTTCTTTCAAGGATGAATAACGAGGGAGAAAGTTTTAGTTAGGTGACAACCACAGCAAAAGTAAATTATTGACCTTAAGTTGCAGAAGTTATACATATATAAAGGATTTCTACAGAAAACAAAAGAATGTTTTCAATACATATCATATATCTTCATTATAATAAAATAACAAAAACATATTAAATAGAGAAAAACCTGATATGTAAATATAACTTTCTTTTTGAGATATAGAATTAAATTAAGAGGGGTGAACAGAGATAATGAAAAAAAGGTAATAAAATACAGTAGCAAACTAATGTTCATTATAAGGTACCAAGAAAGAAAGCATTTCATTATATAATAAAAAATCATATGAATGATGTTGGGAAATAGAGAAGTTCTTTAAAAGAGAAATAGCAACAGTAGAAAATGATCAAAAAAGATGATAGCTGTGGAAGAAAGGGATATGATCCACTTTATATAGATTATCAGAGTCTTGAAATGGAAGCAGAGCTTGACTGCTAGAGAAATTTAACAAACATGCAGGATAAACCAAGTTATATCTAAATCTTTAGAGCAAAATAATCCACTTTGATGCAATGGTGGTGAAAAAAGATTATATACCTATAGCTGTATACACACACGCGCTTGCACACACACACACACACACACACACACACACACACACATATCCTTGCACCAAAAAAAACCTATAAAACTAGGGCTTGCGTTGTGGCTCAGGTGGTAAAGAATCGACCTGCAATGCAGAAGACCCAGATTCAATTCCTGGGTCAGGAAGATCCCCTGGAGAAGGGAATGATATATACATACATACATACATATATATATATATGTATATATAAAACAGTATCTATTCAAGGAGTTACAGTACAATTCTTGTAATCTTTGTATTTATATTGAATTATTGGGTTCGGCAAAAAGTCTATTTGAGTTTTTCCATAGCATGTGAAGAATAAAGAAAACTATTCTTCAAGATTTCAGACTTAACAATAAATAATTGTCTCTTCACATGCAAGATGTATTAACTTAAAAGTAATAAATTATTTAAAAATATACATTATTGATTGGACAACGTACAATTTGCAAGTTGTCTTCTTCCAGAAATGCAGGGCAGTTTAACTTCAGGAAATGCCGAGAAGTAACTTGCAGGATCCTAAGTTGACGAGAAAATTCACATGCAAGGGCAGCACCCTGTGAGGCTGTTCTGATTCCAGAGCCACCTGGCCTTTCTCTATAAGCAGCCTGAGTGTCTTCTGGGGTCTTCAGGCCCTTTTTAGACTGTGCTTAGCAGCGGGGCTCTGGTTTCCTGCCTAATGTCTACAACAGAGTGGTATATATGGGGCAAAAAGTTGGCCTGCTGTTTGCTCAGTTGTACGAAAAGAAACTTCCCTAGTCTGGAGAAAGGCAGTTGTCACAGTACAGTTTGCTGACTTAAGAAGAAAGAACAGTTTTTAACTGGTTTCTCACTTAACACCTAGAATCAAATACTTTCCACCGGACTGGATTAAATTTTGTGTTTCTAAAAAGACTGCAGACAGTAACGTTTCAAATTCCATGTCTCATCATCAAATTTTCACCAAGCAGTCTCATTGCAATTATCATTCAAAGCACAAAGGCAGTTTAATTACTTTTCCCAATATAGCTACATTATCATTTCATATAGCTGTCATTTTGATTCTAAAATAGCCATAGTCTGTTTGCTGTGAATGTTAACATATAATCAACCATAACTCCCATAAAATGACCTTTTCTTGACCTAAAGCTGAACAGAAATGAGCATATATAGTTTCATGTTCACAAGGTTCTTTTGAAAATCAGCAAACTGTTTAGAATAAAAACTTTTGTTAGTGGTTGTTGTCACAATTCTTACTGCACATTGTCCATAAAATTGTCGCAAATTTACTGCAACACATAAGCAATATTGGATTCACAAGAAGTTATAAAATATAGGCTTGTACCTTTATTTTTGCTTAGTATGCAAACTATTTAAGAAATTGAATGATTAGATGCCATTAGGAAGCCTGAGGATTTAGAACTTGGACTCCAAATTCAGCAGTGCTTCCTGCGGTGACTGCTTTGCTGAATGTCTGAACAAAATTATACCCACGTACTGTCTCATACTGTATTTCCTTATGTCACCATGCAAGATGGTTTATTTTGTGTGGGTGACTCTGTAGGATTTGTACTTCCGTTTTAATAAGCATATGAAAATCTACTACAAATAAGCCTTGCCAAAGAAAGCTATGTTTAATACCAATCTATCTTGTATGGCATTAAAAATATTTTTCTCTCTCTTGGTGCTGTGATTTTACAAGAAAAAAGAGAAACACTTCAAAGAACAGAAATATTTCTTCATGACTTTTCATAATGTGGGAGGCTAATGCAATAAAATTATTGAACATAGAACTACAAGGAATAATAAGTGACTTTCTTTTTGTGCTTCAGACATCAGAATAAGAATTTGGGTCACATAGGGCTTATTTTCTTGACTGATTTTGCACTCATTAGCATTCTTTTTCATATTACTTTCATAAGCCTAAAAATCAAAAGTTTCAATGAAGGTCACAGTTAGGAATTTCTTAATTCTTCCTATTATGCTCATTTCCCCAATATTTTATTATTTTATCTCTTTTCTGTTTGGCTTCACTTGCAGAGTGTTGAGTTAATCATGCTTTCCAGCTCATACTTTATTATCATTTTTATTTGAGTCAAGAACTTCTTTTTTTATTTTCTTTTTTTAAAATTAATTTATTTATTTTAATTGGAAATCAGTCCTGAATATTCATTGGAAGGACTGATGCTGAAGTTGAAACTCCACTACTTTGGCCACCTGATGGGAAGAACTGACTCATTGGGAAAGACCCTGATGCTGGTAAAGATTGAAAGCAGGAGGAGAAGGTGACGACAGAGGATGAGATGGTTGGATGGCATCACTGACTCAATGGACATGAGTTTGAGTAAGCTCTGGGAGTTGGTGATGGAAAGGGAAGCCTGGCATGCTGCAGTCCATGGGGTCGCAAAGAGTCAGACATGACTGAGAGACTGAACTGAACTGAATTTTAATTGGAGGCTAATTACAATATTGTGGTGGTTTTCGCATACAATGATATGAATCAGCTGTGGGTGTACATGTGGCCCTCCTCCATTCCAAAACCCCCACCTTCTCCCCTCTCCACCCCATCCCTCTGGGTTGTCCCAGTGCACTGGCTTTGAGGGCCCTGTTTCATGCACCAAACTTGGACTGGTCATCTATTTCACATATGATAACATACATGTTTCAATGCTATTCTCTCAAATCATCCCACCCTCGCCTTCTCCCACAGAGTCCAGAAGTGTTTTTATATCTGTGTTTCTTTTGCTGTCTTGCATATAGGGTTGTCGTTAACATCTTTCTAGATTCCATATAAATGCATTAATATACTCTATTGGTGTTTTTCTTTCTGACTTACTTCATTCTGTATAAGAGGCTCCAGTTTAATCCACCTCATTAGAACTGACTCAAATGTTTTCTTTTTAATAGCTGAGTAATATTCCATTGTGTATATGTACCACAACTTTCTTATCCATTCATCTGTCAATGGACATCTAGGTTGCTTCCATGTCCTAGCTATTGTAAACAGTGCTGTGATGAACATTGGGGTACACGTGTCTCTTTCAATTCTGGTTTCCTCAGTGTGTATGCCCAGCAGTGGGATTGCTGGGTCATATGGCAGTTCTATTTCCAGTTTTTTAAGGAATCTCCACACTGTTCTCCATAGTGGCTGCACTAGTTTGCATTCCCACCAACAGTGTAAGAGGGTTCCCTTTTCTCTGCACCCTCTCCAGCATTTGTTGTGTGTAGACTTTCTGATAGCAGACATTCTGACCAGTGTGAGATGGTACCTCACTGGACTATTGATTTGCATTTCTCTGATAATGAGTGATGTTGAGCATCTTTTCATGTGTTTGTTAGCCATCTGTATGTCTTCTTTGGAGAAATATCTTTTAGTTCTTTGGGCCTTTTTTTGATTGAGTCATTTATTTTTCTGGTTTGGGCTTCAGGAGCTGCTTGCATATTTTTGAGTTAGTTCTTTGTCAGTTGCTTCATTTGCTATTATTTTCTCCCACTCTGAAAGCTATCTTTTCACCTTGCTTACAGTTTCATTGTGCAAAAGCTTTTAAGTTTAATTAGGTCTCATTTGTATATTTTTGCTTTTATTTCCATTACTCTGGAAGGTAGATCATAGAGGATTTATATGATTTATGTCAGAGAGTGTTCTGTCCATGCTTTCTTCTAGGAATTTTATAGTTTCTGGTCTTACATTTAGATCTTTAATCAATTTTGAGTTTATTTTTGTGTATGGTGTTAGAAAGTTTTCTAGTTTCATTCTTTTACAGGTAGTTGACCAGTTTTCCCAGCACCCCTTGTTAAGGCCATTCTTTTCTCCATTGTATACTTTTTCCTCCTTTGTCAAATTTAAGGTGTCCATACGTGCTTGGATTTATTTCTGGGCTTTCTATTTTGTTCCACTGATGTATATTTCTGTCTTTGTGCCAGTACCATGCTGTCTTGATGGCTGTAGCTTTGTAGTATAGTCTGAAGTCAAGCAGGTTTATTCCTTCAGTTCTGTTCTTCCTTCTCAATATTGCTTTGGCTATTCGAGGTTTTTTGTGTTTCCATACAAATTGGGAGATTATTTGTTCTAGTTTTGTAAAAAAAAATACTGTTGGTACCTTGATAGGGATTGCATTGAAACTATAAATTGCTTTGAGTAGTATATTCATTTTCACTATATTTATTCTTCCAATCCATGAATATCATTTCAAAGAATTTTTCTGATCACAATGTGGTAAGATTAGATGTCAGCTACAGGAAAAAGCTATTAAAAATACAAACACATGGAGGTTAATCAAAACACTTTTGAATAACCAACAGATCACAGAAGAAATATTTTTTATTTCTTTTTTGTTTTTTACAAAAAATATGCATAAAACCAAATGAAAATAAAAACACAACAACCCAAAACCTATGGGATTCGATAAAAGGAAGGTTCATAGAAATACAATCTAACCTCAAGAAACAAGAGAAAATCAAATAAGTAAATTTACACCTAAAGCAACTAGAAAAAGAAGAAATGAAGAACCCCAAAATTAGTAGGAAAAAAAAAATCATAAAAATCTGAGCAGAAATAAATGAAAAAGAAACAAAGGAGACTATGGCAAAAAATCAGCAAAATTAAAAGCTGGTTCTTTGAGAAGATAAATAAGATAGACAAACCATTAGCCAGACTCATCAAGAAAAAAGGGGAGAAGAATCAAATCAACAGAGTTAGAAATGATAATGAGAAATCACAACAGACAACACAAAAATAAAAAGGACCATAAGAAACCACTATCAGCAACCATATGACAATAAAATGGAAAACCTGGAAGAAATGGACGAATTCTTAGAAAAGTATAACCTTCCAAACCTGAGCCAGGAAAAAATACAGAATCTTTTCAGATCCATCACAAGCATGGAAATCGAAGCTAATCAAACATCTTCCAACGAACAAAAGCCCAGGACCAGATGACTTCACAGGTGAATTCTACCAAACATTTAGAGAAGAGCTAATACCTAGCCTACTCAATCCCTTCCAGAAAATTACAGAGGAAGGGAAACTCCCACACTCATTCTATGAGGCCACCATCACCCTAATACCACAATCAGACAAAGATGCCACAACAAAAAGAAAACTACAGGTCAATATCACTAATGAACATAGATGCAAAACTCCTCAACAAAATTCTAGCAAACAGAATCCAACAACATATTAAAAAGATCATACATTATGACCAAGTGGGCTTTATCACAGGGATGCAAGGATTCTTCAATAATTGCAAATCAATCAATGTGATACACCACATTAACAAATTGAAAGATAAAAACCATATGAATATCTCAATAGATGCAGAGAAAGTCTTTGACAAAATTCAACACACACTATGATTAAAAAAAAACTCCCCAGAAAGCAGGCATAGAAGGAACATATCTCAACATAATAAAAGCCATAAACCCATAGCAAACATTATCCTCAATGGCAAAAAATTGAAAGCATTTCCTCTAAAGTCAGGAACAAGACAAGGATGCCCACTTTCACCATTACTATTCAACATAGTTTTGGAAGTTTTAGCCACAGCAATCAGAGAAGAAAAAGAAATAGAAGGAATTCAGATTGGAAAAGAAGCAAAACTCTCACTGTTTGCAGGTGACATGAGCTTCTACAGAGAAAATCCTAAAGATACCACCAAAAAATTACTGGAGTTAATCAACGAATATAGGAAAGTTGCAGGATATAAAATTAATACACAGAAATCCCTTGCATTCCCATACACTAACAATGAGAAAACAGAAATTAAGGAAACAATCCCATTCACCATTGTGATGAAAAGAATAACATACATAGGAAAAATTTTACCTAAAGAAACAAAAGACCTATATATAAAAAAACTATGAAACACTGATGAAAAAATCTTTTGTTTCAATCTTATGCCATATTCCAATTGCTTCCTCCCACATAGGTATATGTCCATTATTTGATATATGCCTTTAAATATACTATTGTACATATTTTTAAATCAACATAAATCCTATTGATATTTGTATCTAAATATTTCATCTCTCAAACAATATTATGTTTTATGACTTTACTATATATATATTTATACACACACATATATATAATCTTTGTTTCTACCTACTACCAATATTCTATAATTTAATTTGCTACATTTTTTAATCTGTTCCATAGGGAATGAGATTCTTCTATTACAAACAGACAAGAAGGAGTTACTGGACTGAGTGGGAATCTATGCCTAGGAGTGGAATTTCTAGATCCCAAATTGTACACATAATATTTTACTAAGTTCTGAAAAAGCACTTTACAATGACTGCAGCTATTTAAACTCCCAATAGAAGTACATGAAACTTTCAATATTTCTTCAACCTAACACTTGCTATTATCCGATATTTATCATCAGCATTACTATTTTTAAAATTCACAATATTAAACTTCCTAGAGAATTAGAATCAAGTATTTATTAGAAATTTCATTATTCTGTGTTTCAAATTTTATATTACTGTCCTTTGCTCATTGGTTTTTATTACATTTCTCATACCTTTCTTGTTGACTTCTAGGAGTTCATTTTATACTACATTTACTTTTTCTTTCGGTTCCAGAGAGAAGATCATCTTCTAGCCTTTGTTAATGGGTGTAATCGTCAGGAGAGAGTAGGCTATGCTATAGGAGCAAATGATTTCAAAACCTAAGTGTTTTAACATAGAATATCATCCAAAGTTTGTGACAGTTCTGACCAAACTAAGAGTCCTTTCAGAGTGGGTACTTAGAAGTCTAAGAGGTCTCCATCTGTTGGCACTGCCATTTTAAATATGATCTCCACTGATACAGAAAAAAAGAGAAATTATGGTTTAACCATACTCTTTTCTAAGCATGTTTTAACAGAAGTAACACATGTTAATTTGGCATACAGCCCATTGCCCAAAATAAGACACAGTTCCCAAATCTAGCTAGAGGAGAGGCTAGGAAATTTTTGATGGATATGTAGATAGTGACCATTATCATAAAATTTTTTTTAAAAATCCTTAAATTTGATATATTTTAATCCAGCAACTTATCTCATGGCTTGTTTTCAAAATTTTTTATTATGAAATATGTTTATATCATGAATATATTCTCCCATTTCTTCCATTAAGGTATATCTCATATTTACTTCCACTCATTTTTTAGTTTTAATTTTGGATTTAAGTCTTCAATCTGTTAGAAGTTCATGTTTGTGTGACTTTAATGTAGGAGCAAACATTCCTAATTCATTAATCTAAATTTCCCAATTTCATTGTACTTAGTAATCTCTTCTTTCCATATTGCTCTGTACTACCCACTTTACCATCAAAAGCTGAATTCTAAAGTCACTTCTCCTATATTTCATGAATTTTCCTTTAACTTTGTTATTAATAATAAAGTCAGCATTCCATTTATAAAGTTCAATAGCTTCTATCTCTTGATTTCTAAACTTGATTAAAATTTATTAATTTGTTAACTTTGTATTTATTTTACAAATACTAAATGAAAATTCCCATATTCCAACAGCTATATAGGCAAAGAAAATATATAATTGGCCACTTATGTGTATAAAAAGTATTTTTAAAAAAAGTATTTAAGAGGGACTGTTGGGACCTCTTTAGCCTTTCAAATCAGTTTTCTTGTCTATTAAATGAAAGAAATTTTTCTCACAAATTTTTTTGGAGAATTAAATATGTTAATAGAGCATCCATTAACTGCCTTGTACATAGTAAGTCTTAATTAAGCATTTGTCCAGTTCAATTCAGTCACTCAGTTGTGTCCCACTCTTTGCAACCCCATGGACAGCAGCCTGCTGGGCTTCCCTGTCCATCACCAATTCCTGAAGCTGGCTCAAACTCATGTCCATTGAGTCGGTGATGCCATCCAACCATCTCATCCTCGGTTGTCCCCTTCTCCTCCTGTGTTCAATATTTCCCAGTGTCAGGTGTCTTTTCCAATAAATCAGTTCTTTGCATCAGGTGGCCAAAACATTTGCTACTATTATTGAATTAATTTTTATAATTTTTCTACTTTTTGACTACCCCAAATCTCTGCTTTTAGAGTTTTTGCATTCTTGTCTCAGATGACTATTTAATCATTGATCTTCCAGACGCTTAAGAGTTAAAAATAAAAATAAGGTAACTTCATAAAATTTAAGAAAAATACTCAAAGAAAAGACACAAAGTTTGATGATGATGGAATACTGCAACATAGAATTCTTCTCCCTGAGAAATGAGGAAGCAAAGCAGTGGGTGAAACAAAATGTAGCAAATCATGCAGAGTGCAGCAAAGTGCACATAACCCTGGAAGGCTTTTAAGAAATAGTCACTATAAATCTTCAAATCTGCTTTCCACTTCCCCAAGGAAAGTTAAAATTGTTTCCTTACCTCATAAAAACAAAACGAGAACTATGCATCTTTGCTGCCATGAGAAATAGGTAGTAAGTGAATATGCACTCTGGTAGATAAAATCCTGTCTATTCCTTTTAATATTAATACTTAATCCTCATTAGAAATCGCTAAGTAGTGTCCAAT
Organism: Dama dama; assembly: GCF_033118175.1. Taxonomy (NCBI): domain Eukaryota; kingdom Metazoa; phylum Chordata; class Mammalia; order Artiodactyla; family Cervidae; genus Dama; species Dama dama. The sequence goes on from NC_083701.1 coordinate 72,583,603, forward strand.
TCTTTTTGACCCTATGGACTGCAGCACAATAGGCTTCCTTGTCCTTCTCCATCTCCTGAAACTTGCTCAAAGTCTTGTTTATTGAGTCAGCGATGTCATCCAAGAAACTCATCCTCTGTTGTCCCCTTCTGCTCTTGCCCTCAATCTTTCCCAGCTTCAGGATATTTTCCAAAGAGTTGGCTCTTTGCATCAGGTGGTCAAGGTATTGGAGCTTCAGGTTCAGCATCAGTCCTTCCAATGAATATTCAGAGTTGATTTCCTTTAGGATTGACTGGTTTGATCTCCTTGCCATCTAAGAGCTTTAACAATAATCTTTTCCTTAAAATTACTATTGGGACATTAAGATTACCATAGTATTTTAAAATACATGAAGAGCTAAATTTAATGACACAAATAATAGATTATCCCATAAATAAAAAAATGTATGGGAGCTTCAAAACACATCCAAACCTAAATTAACTGAAAAAATCTTCATTATAAGCTGTGACATTTATCACTCTCAGCTTAATAAATTGTGATTTTTTGGGTTTCCTGCTGTTAAATACTATAGACAAAATTATAAAACAGTTTCACTAGATTATTACTATTTGACTTGTTTTAAAACATTAGTATTGTCTATTTAAAAATCCTTTTTCAGTTTCTTATAAATTTAAGTCTACATATAAATCAATGTTTTAAAAATAGATATAATAAACTAGAAATTTGCCACTGTTCATCCATAGGAGTGTACCACAATATTTAGATTATTTGTTCTTATTTAGTCTCTAAGTCATTTCCAACTTTTCTACAACTCCATGGACTGTAGCCAGCCAGGCTCCTCTGTCCATGGGATTTCCCAGGCAAGAGTACTAGAGTGGGTTGCCATTTGTTCGTCCAGGGCATTTTCCTGACCCAGGGATCGAACCCATGTCTCCTGCATTGGCAGGCAGATTCTTTACTGCTGAGCTACCAGAAAGGCCCATATTTATATTACAAAATGCTAAATGTTTTCCATTTGTGAGTAATCATTTTTCAAAGTTAGTGAAATAATTTGTTTTGTCTTTTCAGATAACCCAATCCTATATAGCTTGTCTAGACAAAGAAATGTCAATTAAAGTGAAGCATAATCCCAGAAACTCTAAAAAGATTATGAACATCAAGAATGCCTGATTCATGTTGATGTCTGGCAGAAACTGACAATTCTATAAAGCACTTATCCTTCAATTAAAAAATAATTACTAAAAGAAAGAAAAAAGGAGACTATAAATTTTATTCACTTACTGGCCAGTGTTTAATGCCAAATATAAAACAAACAAACAAAAAATTAAACCTGATTTTGCTTCCTTCCTGATGTCTTTGGTAGGTCTTAACAAAAATAAAAATTATTGCCAACATAATGACTTCTCTGGTGGCTCAGATGGGTGGTAAAGCGTCTGCCTACGATGCAGGAGACCTGGGCTCAATCCCTGGGTTAGGGAGATCTCCTGGAGAAGGAAATGACAACCCACTCCAGTATTCTTGCCTGGAAAATCCCATGGACAGAGGATCCTGGTAGGCTACAGTCCATGGGGTCGCAAAGAGTCAGACGCAACCGAGCGACTTCACTCACTAATGCCAACATGTGCCTATTCAAACAGTTTTCATAGCATGTTGATTATGACAAAAGACAAATGATGAAAGCACATGACTTCATAGACTTTCTTAGACCTTGGTTCTTAGACTGGTCAGGTTTTAGGTTCAGTTCAGTTCAGTCGCTCAGTCGTGTCCAACTCTTTGCAACCCCATGAATCGCAGCACGCCAGGCCTCCCTGTTCATCACAAACTCCCGGAGTTTACTCAAACTCCTGCCCATCGAGTCAGTGATGCCATCCAGCCATCTCATCCTCTGTTGTCCCTGTCTCCTCCTGACCCCAATCCCTACCAGCATCAGGGTCTTTTCCAATGAGTCAACTATTTGCATGAGGTGGCCAAAGTATTGGAGCTTCAGCTTCAGCATCAGTCCTTCCAATGAACACCCAGGACTGATCTCCTTTAGGATGGACTGGTTGGATCTCCTTGAAGTCCAAGGGACTCTCAAGAGTCTTCTCCAACACCAAAGTTCAAAAGCATCAATTCTTTGGCGCTCAGCTTTCTTCATAGTCCAACTCTCACATCCATACATGACCACTGGAAAAACCATAGCCTTGACCAGACGGACCTTTGTTGGCAAAGTAATGTCTCTGCTTTTTAATATGCTGTCTAGGTGAGTAAACGTCTTTTAATTTCATGGCTGCAGTCACCATCTGCAGTGATTTGGAGCCCCAAAAAACAAAGTCTGACACTGTTTCCACTGTCTCCCCATCTGTTTCCCATGAGGTGATGTGACCAGATGCCATGATCTTGGTTTTAGGTTACATGACCACGATTTACCTGATTCAATTGGATGGTAGTTCAATTGTGTCCATTGACAGAACTGAGACTCAAATTGGGACATACAAAAGAAAGAGGGAGAGAATCATTAGGAAGAATGAAGAATGTTGGCATAATTCCAACAAGTAACCATGCTTTTTTTACTTCCTGTTGTTCAGTTACTAAGTCATGTCCAAACCTTTGTGACCCCATGGACCTCAGCAGGCCACAGGTTCCACTGTTCTCCATGATCTCCAGGAGTCTGCTCAAATTCATGTCCACTGAGTTAGTGATGCTATCTGACTGTCTCATCTTCTGCCATACCCGCCTCATTCTGCCTTCAATTGTTCCAGCATCAGAATCTTTCCCAGTGAGTCAGCTCTTCACATCAGGTGGCCAAGGTGCTGGAGCTTCAGCTTCAGAATCAGCCCTTTCAATGAATATTCAGGGTTGATTTCCTTCAGCATCGACTGGTTTCATTTGCTTGCTGTTCAAGGAACTCTCAAGAGTCATCTCCAACACCACATTTTGAAAGCATCAACTCTTCAGCACTCAGCTTTCTATGTGGTCCAAACCTCACATCTGTACATGAGTGCTGACTGAAAAAACCATAGCTTTGACTAGATGGACCTTTGTTGGCAAAGTGATGTCTCTGCTTTTTAATACACTGTCTAGGTTTGTCATAGCTTTCCTTCCAAAGAGCAAGTGTCTTTTAATCATATGGCTGAAGTTACCATCTGCAGTGATTTTGGAGCCCAAGAAAATCAAAACTGTCACTGTTTCCACTAAAACTCTTCTATTTGCTGTGAAGTGATGGGACCAGATGCCATGATCTTAGTTTTTTAATGCTGAGTTTCAAGCCAGCTTTTTCTCCTATTTCATCCTCCTATTTCACCCTCATCAAGAGACACTTCAGTTCCTCTTCAGTTTCTGCCATTAGTGTAGTTTCATCTGCATATATGAGATTGTTAATATTTGTCCCAGCTGCATATATGAGATTGTTAATATTTGTCCCAGTAATCTTGATTCCAGCTTGTGATTCATCCATCCTGACATTCCCCATGATGCAATCTGCATATAAATTATGCAGAAATAATTATGCAGTAAGTTATTAATTATGCAGAAATAGTTATGCAGTAGAGTAAGCAGGGTGACAAAATACAACCTTTTGTACTCCTTTCCCAATTTTTAACCAGTCAGCTGTTCCATGTTCAGTTCTATATGTTGCTTCTTGACATACAGGGTTCTCAGGAAACAAGAAAAGTGGTCTGATACTTCCATCTCTTAGAAATTTTCCAGAGTTTGTTGTGACACACAGTCAAAGGTTATAGCATAGCCAATGAAGTACAAATAGATTTTTTCTGAAATTCTCTTGCCTTCTCTATGATCCAACTGATGTTGGCAATTTAATCTCTGATTAATCTGACTCTTCAAAACCTAGCATGTACATCTTGAAGTTCTTGTTTAACATACTGCTAAAGCCTAACTTGAGGAATTTTCAGCATAACCTTGCTAGCCTGTGAGATAAGTGCAGTTGTATGGTAGTTGGAAAATTCTTTGGCATTTCCCTTCTTTAGGATTGAAAGGAACACTGATCTTTTCCAGCCCTGTGTCCACTACTGAGTTTTTCCAATTTTCTGTCATATTGAGGGCAGCACTTCCACAGCAAAATCATTTAGGATTTTAAATAGCTCAGCTGAGATTCTGTTACCTAAACTAGCTTTGTTCCTAGTATTGATTCCTAAGGTCTTGGTGTCTCAGATGGTACAGAATCAGCCTGCAATGCAGGAGACCCAGGTTTGATCCCTTGGGTGGAAAGATCCTTTGGAGAAGCGAATGGCTCCACACTCCAGTATTCTTGGCTGGAGAATTCCATAGCCAGAGGTGCCTGATGGGTTACAGTTCATGGGTTTGCAAAGAGGGAGACACAACTGAGTGACTAACAATTTCACTTTTCACAGATCTTCCTAATGCCCACTTGACTTCACATTCCAGGATGTCTGGCTCTAGGTGAGTTACCACACCATCGTGATTATGTGGCTCACCTTTTTTGTATAGTTCTTCTGTGTATTCTTGCCACCTCTTAATCTTTTCTGCTTCTGTTAAGTCCTTACAGTTTCTGTCCTTTATTTTGCCCACCCTCGCACGAAACGTTCCCTCGATAGTTCCAATTTTCTTGAAGAGACCTCTAGTCTTTCCTGTTTTATTGTTTTCTGCTATTTCTTTTCATTGTTCATTTATGAAGGTCTTCTTATCTCTCCTTGCTATTCTCAGATATTCTACATTCACTTGGGAATATCTTTCCCTTTCTCCCTCACCTTTGACTTCTCTTCTTTCCTCAGTTATTTGTAAAGATTCCTCAGATAACCATTTTGCCTTCTTGCATTTCTTTTTCTTTGGGATGGTTTTGGTTACTGTCTCCTGTAGAATGTTATGAATTTCTCTCTATAGTCTTTCAGGCAGTCTACCAGATCTAATCTCTTGAATCTATTTGTCACCTCCACTGTATGATCATAAGGGATTTGATTTAGGTCATACCTATATGTCCTAGTGATTCCCCTACTTTTTTCAATTTAATCCTCAATTTCACAATAAGGAGCCTCATGTTCTGAGCCACAGTCAACACCAGGTCTTGTTTTGTTAACTTTACAGGATTTCTCCAATTTCAGCTGCAAAGAATATAATCAATCTGATTTCTACATTGACCATCTGGTGATATCCATGTGTATAGTCATCTTTTGGGTTGTTGGAAAAGGTTGTTTGCTATGACCAACAGTTCTCTTCACAAAACTCTTCTAGCCTTTGCCCTACTTCATTTTATACTCCAAGGCCAAACTTGGCTGTTATTCTGGGTATCACTTCACTTCCTACTTTTGCATTCCAATCCCCTATGATGACAAGGACATCCTTTTTTTTTTTTTTTTTTTGGTGTTAGCTCTAGAATGTGTTGTAGTCCTTCACAGAACTGATCAACTTTAGCTTTTTTGGCATCAGTCCTTGGGGCACAGACTTGGATTACTATAATGTTGAATGGTTTGCCTTGGAAATGAACTGAGATCATTCTGTCACTTTTCAGATTGTATCCAAGTACTACATTTTGGATTCTTTAGTTGACTATGAGGGGTACTCCATTTCTTGCCACAGTAGTAGATATAATGGTCATCTGAATTAAATTCACCATTCCTATTCATTTTAGTTCACTGATTCCTTAGATGTCAATGTTCAAACTTGCCATATCTTGCTTCAGTTCAGTTCAGTTGCTCAGTTATGTCCAACTCTTTGCAACCCCATGGACAGCAGCATGCCAGGCCTCCCTGTCCATCACCAACTCCCAGAGCTTACTGAAACTCATGTCCATCGAGTCTGTGATACCATCCAACAATCTCATCCTCTGTCATCCCCTTCTCCTCCTGCCTTCAGTCTTTCCCAGCATCAGGGTCTTTTCCAACGAGTCAGTTCTTTGCACCAGGTGGCCAAAGTATTGGAGTTTCAGCTTCAGTATCAGTCCCTCTAATGAACACCCAGGACTGATCTCCTTTAGGATGGACTGGTTGGATCTCCTTGCAGTACAAGAGACTTGCAAGAGTCTTCAACACCACAGTTCAAAAGCACCAATTCTTCACCAAAGAATATATATATACACACTTACATATGTCTGTATATATTTATAGATAGATACAAATTATATACATACCTAAAACCTGAACAGAAGAAAATATTTCTTTTCTTTACATTATTATTTGCACTTTGAGTAGTCTTTCATCTCTAGGAATGAGTTTCTGCTACATTCACAGAGACTAAATGTACTTATGGAAATCAAAAGGCAACCACTGAGGGTGATATAAAATAGTGTGGTGAGATATTTCAACTATGATCTAAACTTTTAAAATGGTTCCAAGTTAGTTCAAAAAATTTCCATAAGTTTCACTTAAGTCAGTGTAAGTTATTTTTCCAAATGGTTCACACATCTGTAGTTCCCATTTAAGTGCTTTTTAATTCCTTGCTGGATACAATTTGAGTTTGTTGCCAAGGAAAACAGAAACCTTTTTACAGCTGCATCATTTGGGAGAGAAGTGACATCTAATGACCATTAAGTGGAGGGGATTTATTCTTCAGGGGTCATAGTTTCAGCTCTCCCCTAGAGAAAGCTCTATTTGAAAATGATACTTAATGTTTGCATATCATAAAGTGGATTATTGAAAAACACATCATGAAAAATTAGCAGGGACCCTAAATTTCATTTCAGGGTAAATTTGAGCCTTTGTATCAAATATAGCAAATCTATTTGAATATAGAACAAAATATGATAATTCTCTCCCCAGTGCAACACAGCTGCTCTTTTTACCCCTCCACAGAATAGTAATAGAGACAAGGATTATAAATGTCAAGGCTGAGTTTTCTTCTCTGCACTGCTGGAAATATATTCATTTTCAATGGAATGAAAAATGATCTCTAAATAGAAGATCATTTTCAGTGTCCATGAAAAGTCCTCACACAGAAATTCTTGAAGTATTTTTTTTTATTATTGTTATTATTTTTTTTTTCCAGTGGGTTTTGTCATACATTGATATGAATCAGCCATGGATTTACATGTATTCCCAATCCCGATCCCCCCTCCCACCTCCCTCTCCACCCGATTCCTCTGGGTCTTCCCAGTGCACCAGGCCGGAGCACTTGTCTCGTGCATCCCACCTGGGCTGGTGATCTGTTTCACCATAGATAGTTTACATGCTGTTCTTTTGAAATATCCCACCCTCACATTCTCCCACAAAGTTCAAAAGTCTGTTCTGTATTTCTGTGTCTCTTTTTCTGTTCTGCATATAGGGTTATCGTTATCACCTTTCTAAATTCCATATACATGTGTTAGTATGCTGTAATGTTCTTTATCTTTCTGGCTTACTTCACTCTGTATAAGGGGCTCCAGCTTCATCCATCTCATTAGGACTGGTTCAAATGAATTCTTTTTAATGGCTGAGTAATATTCCATGGTGTATATGTACCACAGCTTCCTTATCCATTCATCTGCTGATGGGCATCTATGTTGCTTCCATGTCCTGGCTATTATAAACAGTGCTGCGATGAACATTGGGGTGCACGTGTCTCTTTCAGATCTGGTTTCCTCAGTGTGTATGCCCAGAAGTGGGATTGCTGGGTCATATGGCAGTTCTATTTACAGTTTTTTAAGAAATCTCCACACTGTTTTCCATAGCGGCTGTACTAGTTTGCATTCCCACCAACAGTGTAAGAGGGTTCCCTTTTCTCCACACCCTCTCCAGCATTTATTGCTTGTAGACTTTTGGATAGCAGCCATCCTGACTGGCGTGTAATGGTACCTCATTGTGGTTTTGATTTGCATTTCTCTGATAATGAGTGATGTTGAGCATCTTTTCATGTGTTTGTTAGCCATCTGTATGTCTTCTTTGGAGAAATGTCTGTTTAGTTCTTTGGCCCATTTTTTGATTGGGTCATTTATTTTTCTGGAATTGAGCTGCAGGAGTTGCTTGTATATTTTTGAGATTAATCCTTTGTCTGTTTCTTCATTTGCTATTATTTTCTCCCAATCTGAGGGCTGTCTTTTCACCTTACTTATAGTTTCCTTTGTAGTGCAAAAGCTTTTAAGTTTCATTAGGTCCCATTTGTTTAGTTTTGCTTTTATTTCCAATATTCTGGGAGGTGGGTCATAGAGGATCTTGCTTTGATTTATGTCGGAGAGTGTTTTGCCTATGTTCTCCTCTAGGAGTTTTATAGTTTCTGGTCTTACATTTAGATCTTTAATGGTGTTAATTCCCAACATTATCTTGCTTTTTTTTGTTGCATTAATTAAGAGAAAAATGGTAGAAGGGAGGTTGTTTCTCATGGTTTGCTTTACTGTCCTATTTTTAGGTAAAAGCATGAAGTATATCTACATGCAAAGATTCACACTGCCCATATGGATAAACTATAAATCTGTGACTTGCAATTCTGGTCATGGTGCAATCTTAAATAATAAAGGTGAGACACAGGATTTTTCAGGGCTGAAGACACTCTTTCACGAAGGCAATGAGTTTTCCTACAAAGAGAACACTGATAGACCACTTTAGAATTCTTTTGTGATCAGTTAGGAAATTTTTAAATTATCTGTATTCTTACTGCATCTGCGGCATGTAACTTACCAAAGTTTGTATGTCATCGGTTTGAGGACAATAGTAGTGAAACTTCTCAATTTACCATAATCTCTTAGTATCTTAACATTCCAAGAAATGAACAGGCAAAGCAATCCATGGGATCCTCAATTTGTTTTGCACTTATTAACAACAAAAACAGAATTTAAAGTTGATTGAAATTCAGAGATAATTTGCTGTTTGACACATAGGAGATCATTTCTCAAGGGATTATCTTTCTTCCTCATGCCAAATGGTAAGTTTTCTCATTGTACTTTATTTTTAAATATTCCACTTATTTTGTTGTCATTGTTGTTTATTTGTTTTTTCTTAGGAAATTCCTTCCCTAGTTTTTGTTTCCAGAGTTTTTCTATAACATCATCTACTAAGAGAAGACAGTGCTGAAAAAGTGCCTGTTACTCTCTATTAGGATTACCATGTATTATTTTATAAACGATGTTATTATACTAACTAGACTCTCTCATAATCCCAAAATAGAAATTATCTCTCCAAACAGTTCTAGGGGGAAAAAAAAGTGAAAGGATTACACCTTTATAAGTAAGTTTATGATTAAAGTTGATTGCTAGACTAGGGTTGCACATCTAACCCCAAAAGAAAATCAAGGTACCAGAGGGTGATGTACATAGTATGTAGTTCTATAATTGTTGGTCACTAAATCTAGCAGTATTTTCAGTTATATACATTCAGTATCCCCAAAGTCAAAACAACTCCAGAAATTTTAGATTTTTAAAAGTGACTGAAAAATATATCTCAATAATAATATCTTCACAGGTTTTAAAAGTTTTGGTGAGAATATATGACTCTATTAAGACCGGTAATATATTCATGTTTATTTTATATGACACTTTCATAGAAAATTATATTGAAAAGTATCAATAGCTTGAGCATTATATTTTATTTCAGAAATTTTGGATTCTAAATTTAAAGTCTAATAGCAATACATTATCTCTCTGGTGATAAAAAGTATAACTTCATTATTAACTATCAAGTTAAGGGTAAAGTACTATATTAAACATGGATGCAGTACGAGTTGATATTTTCACACTTAATTTGTTGATCAAATGATGATCAATACATGTTGATCAGAAATAATTTGATCTGTGATTAAATTAAATGAACACATGTTAACATGTGTTCATATGATAGCTTTTATTTATTTTCAGAATTTTGGTAGTTAGTAATGTAACTAACACCTTGACAAGAAAAAAAATATTTTTACAGATGTTCATATCAATTTAGTAACTTAATAAGACGGACTATAATCTTACAAATTGTACAAAAACACTCTAAAGGATATATACTCTATTTGCCTTGGTTAGGTGTGTAAACATTTTATGTTACTCTCAGAATAAGTGCTAGTTAATTCAATTTGTGTATTTAAAAGAAATTGTTTTATATTCTTAATCTTTCTCTGAGCTAAATCTATTATGTGTTCTTGCTTCTGATTACTTTAACAGATTTAAGTTATAGCTTCAGTTCAGTTCAGTCGCTCAGTCATGTCTGACTCTTTGTGACCCCATGAACCACAGCATGTCAGGCCTCCCTGTCCATCACCAACTCCCGGAGTCCACCCAAACCCATGTCCATCGAGTCAGTGATGCCATCCAAGCATCTCATCCTCTGTCGTCCCTGTCTCCTCCTGACCCCAATCCCTACCAGCATCAGGGTCTTTTCCAATGAGTCAACTCTTCACATCAGGTGGCCAAAGTATTGGAGTTTCAGCTTCAGCATCTGTCTTTCCAAAGAACACCCAGGGCTGATCTCCTTCAGGATGGACTGGTTGGATCTCCTTGCAGTCCAAGGGACTCTCAAGAGTCTTCTCCAACACCACAGTTCAAAAGCATCAATTTCTCTGTGCTCAGCTTTCTTTATAGTCCAACTCTCACATCCATACATGACCAGTGGAAAAACTATAGCCTTGACTAGACAGACCTTTGTTGGCAAAGTAATGTCTCTGCTTTTTAATATGCTCTCTAGGTTGGTCATAACTTTCCTTCCAAGGAGCAAGGGTCTTTTAATTTCACGGCTGCAATCACCATCTGCAGTGATTTTGGAGCCGAGAAAAATAAAGTCAGTCACTGTTTCCACTGCTTCCCCATCGATTTGCCATGAAGTGATGGGAACAGATGCCATGATCTTTGTTTTCTGAATGTTGAGTTTTAAGCCAACTTTTTGACTCTCCTCTTTCACTTTCATCAAGAGGCTCTTCAGTTCTTCTTCACTTTCTGCCATAAGGGTGGTGTTATCTGCCTATCTGAGGTTATTGATATTTCTCCCGGCAATCTTGATTCCAGCTTGTGCTTCTTCCAGCCCAGCGTTTCTCAGATGTACTCTGCATATAAGTTAAATGAGCAGGGTGACAACATACAGCCTTGACGTACTCGTTTCCCAATTTGGAACCAGTCTGTTGTTCCATGTCCAGTTCTAACTGTTGCTTCCTGACCTGCATACAGATTTGTCAAGAGGCAGGTCAGGTGGTCTGGTATGCCCACCTCTTTCAGAATTTTCCAAAGTTTATTGTGATCCACACAATCAAAGGCTTTGGCATAGTCAATAAAGCAGAAATAGATGTTTTTCTGGAACTCTCTTGCTTTTTTGATGATCCAGCGGTTGTTGGCAATTTGATTTCTGGTTCCTCTGCCTTTTCTAAAACCAGCTTGAACATCTGGAAGTTTATGGTTCATGTATTGCTGAAGCCTGGCTTGGAGAATTTTAAGGATTACTTTGCTAGTGTGTGAGATGATTGCATTTGTCCAGTAGTTTGAGCAATCTTTGGCATAGCCTTTCTTTGGGATTGGAATGAAAACTGACCTTGTTCAGTTCTGTGGCCACTGCTAAGTTTTCCAAATTTCCAAAGTTATAGCTTAACTGGCTTTATTGTTGGCAAGTACAGATGGAGTCAGGAAATCTTGCTAAAATCAGAATACCATTGTTTCTGAGGATAAATGAAGAAGATATGTTTCTCTTCCAAAGGGAGGAATATAATTCCTTACTCCAAGGAATTATGGGTACATTTTGGAGAGCAATTCATGACATTCAGCAAAAATCAAAAGTTAAGAAACAGTAAGCACCCTCATTCAGGATTTGAGTAGGTAAGGATTTTTGGTGACTCTTAAGTGGTACTATATATAAGTTTACCAAACTTTTGACTTTATGCCCTCTTCCTAATAATATCTTGCTTGCCAAAAAATTAATCACTAGAAAACCTATGAACATGTGGAAAAGAGTTAATACACAGACACCTAGGGTATTTCCCAATGCAACCCGTTTCAGATATATTCAAATTTGATGCATTTATACTCATTTAATGGGAAAAAGTGTTTTAATTGTTTTACAATGTGAAGTATTTTAATATCGTGCTCTTAGGAGTTATTTTCTTTTATGAATCTGGGCCTGTTAAGTCTGTTGCTGAAGGCAGCTAGGGCAGAGATGTAGCAAAGCACAACCCAGATCAGGGCATTTTAAAAACAGCTTGCAGAGTAAACGAAAGCGTAAATTCAATTAAATAAATAAGGTGCATGTTTTGAAATGGAATTCTACCAAAGAAAGCCCTCAAGTTCTGGTCAACAGGAAAGATCAATTATACAGTAGTAGTTGATTTAAACATCATTTTGTCAGAAAGATTTTCAAACTGGATTCAACATTACATTTTCCCCTCTCTCCCATTTAAGTGATAAAGAAATTTCTCTATGCCTTATGTTTTTAATTATTATTATTATTTTCTAAAGGCCTTATTCCTTGAATATCTATCCTGAGTATAGAATTAGAATTCACAATTGCTTATAAACATATGAAAAAGAAGAAACATATGCTCAAAATAAATATGGTATATGGATGATTTTAAAAAAGAAAATAAAAAGAAACCATTTCCAAAAAGGAATTTCTTGTGAGGAAATCATAATTTGGTAATTGTAGTTTTGAGATGTGGGTAGTAAAATTGTCATTATCTTTAGACCAATCCAAACAAGAACACTGATCCCCCAGAATATCATGACTGTGCATAGAAACGTAAATTAGATATGGCAGAAAGGAGATAAAGCGTCATAGTAATTTTTTTAGAAATCACATAGTTACATGTTTTGAACATGCAGAAGAGTGACTCTTTATAATAATCATATTGTATTTATTATTTTATCAAACTTAGCTGTTTATATATTTTCTTCTTGTTTATGTTCTTAAATTGAGTTACAGCACTACTTTATGCCACCAAAATAAAATAAAAAGGCAAATATAATAAATAGCCTACTCAGGAACATTTGCAATGATACAGGCTTGACTAATTGGAAAGGTAAATTATTTATGTAAAATTAGTATAATTATTAAATATAACTATTCCTATTCTTGGAGCTTGTTATAGCTGATGCAATTCTGGTACACTTGCTTTGACTGAATACCTTCTTCTGTCATATAGAATGATTGCCTTACAGATGTATAGTTACAATTTTAATCACAAATTTCTATTTAGTGGTAACTCTAAATTAAGTAAATCTTTCAGCACTTCATGGATGTGTGTTCTTATTCCACGAAGAGTTAAAGTATAACATTCAGATGAAACTGATAAGCATCAAAAATGACTTTATACACTTAACTGAATTTCCTTTTGGATAAATATTTTCATAATTTCAAATGAAAACTAAAAGAGACCACATGACCCGCTGAAGTTAGAAATAAGGTAAGCCGTTTATAACATGAAGAAATATGATAACTGTTTAAAAGTTTCCAAATTATTGGGGAGGAGATCAAGAAGGAATAGGAGGATGTAGAACTCATTTTTCCCCACCAAGGTATCAAAAATTTATCTAAATGTGGAACAATCATCACTAAACTCTAATAAGACTGTCAGAAAAACTGCTGTACCACCAAGGCTGTTAGAAAAATCCCCACAGAATTGCGTAAGAAAGACAATCAGGTTGGGACCTGTGCCCCTGGGAGGGAATGCCCAAGAGGGGGACAATTCCACGCGCCGGGAGTGTTTTGAGCCACGTGTTGAGTAAGCCAGGCCTGGGGGCCAGCAAGGCCAGACGAGCGCCCTCGGCTGCTTGGGGGGCCAGCGAGGCGGACAGGAGGGCTGGGGAGTCCGGACCCCACCTACGAGGAGCTCCTGCCCAGTTCCTTGCCCCAGCAGCAGGATGGACCCCGCGGACTGAGCTGCGGCAGTGGGCGGCCTGCATCCCCGGGCAAGAGCCCCAGCCTGAGGCTCACACGGCCAGCCCCGCTGGCTTCGTGATGCCGCTCCACACGGGGCGAGGGCCGCCCTGGCTAAAAAAGGGGCTTGCCGTGAAAGACGAAGGAGTCTCGGACCCGCAGTGGTGTCTGGGCAGACACTTGGAGGGGATGAAGCCGGTTCAGTCCCCAGCCACATGGCTTCTGCTCTGCCAACCCGGGCCCCGACCCTGCCCCTGACTGGGTGATGACGGCCGCTAGACAGACGGAAAGTTCCAAATCACGCCTGGCTCCAGCCCCAAGTCCCCGTCTCCAGTTCTACCTCCCGCCGGTTGTAGCTGCCAGCACACCCCGAGCAAAGACGGATTGTGTTCCATCAAATCTAGCTCTCATTCAAAGACACTGGGCATTCACAGACCACAGAGGGAGACTCACGTGTAAGGACATGCTTTCAAGACCTAAACAGACAACTGTTTGCACCTAACTTCAAGGAAACAAAGGAAGTTAAGCAAAATGAGAAAGAGAAGGGGGGGGTGGGGCTTGGGGGCGGGGGGGGGGGGGGGGACTAATAAAACAGAAAGTGTTAAAAGTGTTAATCTCTCAGTCATGTCCAACTCTTTGCCACCCCATGGACTGTAGCCCACCAGGCCCCTCCACTCATGGGATTTTCCAAGCAAGGTTACTGGAGTGGGTTTCCATTTCCTTATCCTGGGGATCTTCCTAACCCAGGGATCGAACCTGGGTCTCCAACACTGCAGGCAGACTCTTTACCATCTGACAAATAATTTACCAAATAAGAATTCAAAGCATTAGTAATAAGAAGACTAACTGAATTAGGGGAAAGAATAGATGAACACAGTGAGAACTTTAGCAAGAAAAATAGACAATGTAAAAAAGAACCAATCAGAGTTGAAGAATACAATAACTAAAAAAAAATATATATATATATATACCAGAAGTAATTAACAGCAGATTAGGTGATACAGAAGAATGCATAGCAATCTGGAAATTAGATAATTGAAATCATCCAATCAGAACAGCAAAAGGGAATACAAATCAGAAAAGGAAATCAAGAATATAAATTGGTGCACTCACTATGGAGAACAGTATAGAGGTTCCTTAAAAAACTAGAAAGAGAGTTACCATGTAATCCAGTTGTCTTACTCCCAGGCATATATTCAAAAGAAACTCTAAAAAAAATTAAAAAAGGAAACTCTAATCTGAAAAGATACATGCACTTCAATGTTCATAGCAGCACTATTTACAATAGCCAAGATGTGGAAGCAACCTAAGTGTCCATCTACAGAGGAACGGATAAAGAATATGTGATATAAACATATATATGGAGTATATATTAACAAAGAATGAAAAAATGACATTTGTAGCAACAAGGATGGACCTAGAGATGACCATACTAAGTGAAATACAAAGTGAAGTCAGAGAAAGAAAAAATATTACATGATATATTTTTTACATGATATTTTTATATCCACTTATCCATTTATTTATATCCACTTATATTCTACTTATTTATGGAATCTAAAAGATGATAAAATGAAATTATTTACAGAACAGGAACAGACTCACAGACATAGGAAAGAAACTAATGGTTACCAAGCGGTCAATGTGGGGGAGGGGTACATTAAGAATTTGGGATTAACAGATACTAATGCATATAAAGTAGAAAACAACAAGGACCTACTGTATACCACAGAGAACTATACTTAATGTCTTATAATAACCTATAATAGAAAAAATCTGAATAAGAATAAATATATCACCTGGCTGTACATCTGATCTGAAACGAACACAGCATTGTAAACAAACTACTCTTCAATTTTAAGAAGCTTCCAAATGATCACAAAATAACCAAGGGGATCACCCATTAATCATGCTCATCACTGTGAATGAGACACTGTAGTAGATTTTGGCTGTATCCAAGTCAACACTAAGTATTCTCAGCATGTTCTCTGGTGCTCAGATAAGTGTATTTCAAAGTAAAATTCCTTGATAGTGTTGTTCCCCTGAAAAAATTTCCCCACTTGACACCCCCAGTCACAGTAAGAATGGGTTCCTTGGTTATTTAGTTTTGAGGAATAATGCATCCTATCATCTTCTAGAAGGGTTGAAAAATATTTTAAAACATTAAAAAAAGCCTTGCAGTAAAGAAGTATGTTTAACTATGTTAATCCCAGTGTTTCCCAAACTTGTTACTCATAGGGATTAAAAACAAGAACAATGATAGCAAACAAGTATTTATTAATATCCAAAGAAGCTATTTTTCTTATGAAAACATTTTGGAAATGCTGCAAAATATCAGTGGAAACTGTAGAGTTTGCAACTATTAAAACGAAGAACATCAGAATTGGTATATTGTTGGATTTCCCCTCAAAGGTGTCTTCAGGGAGCCATCAAACTCAAGAGTTATAAAAACTATCCATTTTTATAATATATATAGTTATAACTTCGTTCTAGTCTGTTCATTTAAAACTATTGTAGAGTATTTTTAAAAATCAACAAGAATTTAAAATGAGGGTAAAATCTATGATGTAATTTTAAAAATAATCACAAAGCTGCAAAGAAAGAAGACTTCTCTGTGTCCCCATTTTATGTTCTTTTTCTCTGCACTAGATATTAAGTAAGAAAGTGCCTTTTTCACTGCTTTTGAGTGCCAGATTTTACAGTAAAAGAGAAATAAGTCTGAGGTGAAATATTATAGTCTTATAATTTGTGTAATGGCTACAATGGGAAATTCACAAGTCATATCCATAACAATAAAAATTAAATATATGAGAATTTAACCATATAATTACGTTATTTTGGGGGTATCCCCCCTCAAGTTTTGTAATATTGCTCTTATTTTTTGTTTAGTTGCCTTACAAAATAGCATTTTGAGTGTTGCTTTACTGGTAGTATTGTTTTTGCTTTAAGAATGTAAAATAATTAGCCTCCAACTAATACAAATAAATGGAAAAAAAAAGAAACTCTTGTTTTAAACAAGAAAAAAAAAAAGAATGTAAGTCCACTGAGAATTTGAATCCTGGCTTCAAGTCTGTTTCGTCTTTCCAGGTCTCACCCACTAAGCGAAGAGATGTCAACTGAATCAAAACATTGTATGTTTACAAATCTGAAGAGTAAATTTTGCTAGTGATGTGGACAACTATTTGTTAATTTATAGAGGCTTCTTTGGGAGAAGGCAATGGCAACCCATTCCACTACTCTTGCCTGGAGAATCCCAGGGATGGGGGAGCCTGGTGGGCTGGCGTCTATGGGGTAACACAGAGTCGGACACGACTGAAGCGATTTAGCAGCAACAGCAGCAGCAGAGTCTTCTTTAACCTATCAAAATTGTATGTATTTGACTGTTATTTTTAAAATCAATTTATATTTAATTGGATGATAGTTGTTTTACAATTTTGTATTGGTTTCTTCATCCCTACCTGCCTCCTGAGAAACCTGTGAGTGGGTCCAGAAGCAACAGTTAGAACCGGACACAGAAAAATGGACTGGTTCCAAATTGGGAAAGGAGTACATCAAAGCTGTAAATTGTCACCCTGCTTATTTATTATATGCAGAGTGCATTTTGCAAAATGCTGGTCTGGATGAATCACAAGCTGGAATCAAGATTTCAGGGAGAAATATCAAGAATCTCAGATATGCAGTTGACATCACCCTAATTGTAGAAAGTGAAGAGGAGCTAAAGAGGCTCTTGAGGAAGGTGAAAGAGGGGAGTAAAAAAGCTGGCTTAAAGTTCAACTTTCACAAAACTAAGATCATGGCATCCAGTCCCATTACTTCATGGCAAATAGATGCGGAAACAGTGGAAACAGTGACGAATTTTATATTCTTGGGCTCCAAAATCACTGTGGATGGTAACTGCAGCCATGAAATTAAAAGACACTTGCTCCTTGGGAGAAAAGCTATGACAAATCTAGACACTATTAAAAAGCAGAGACCTCACTTTGCCAGTAAAAGTGTATAGTCAAAGCTATGATTTTTCCAGTAGTCATGTATGGATGTGAGAGTTAGACCTTAAAGAAGGCTGAATACCAAAGAACTGATGCTTTTGAACTGTGGTGCTGGAGAAGACTCTTGAGAGTCCCTTGGACAGCAAGGAGATCAAACCAGTCCATCCTAAAGGAAATTAATCCTGAATATTCATTGATTGGAAGGACTGATGCTCAAACTGAATTTCCAATACTTTGTTCACCCGACAAAAAGAGCCAACTCATTGGAAAAGACCCTGACTCTGGGAAAGATTGAAGGCAGGAGAAGGCGACGACAGAGGATGAGATGGTTAGGTGGCATCATCGACAAAATGGGCAAGAGTTCAAGCAAACTCTGGGAGATAGCTAAGGACAGGGAAGCCTGGGGTGCTGCAGTCCGTGGGGTCAAAAAGAGTAGGGCACAACTGAGCGACTGAGCAGCAACAGCAATTTGTTTCTGCCATACATCAGCATGAATCACCCGTTGGTGTACAAATGTTTCCCCCCTCTTGAACCTCCTTCCCCCCTCCAGTTCCATCTCTCCCTGATTTGAGCTCCGTGCATCATACAGAAAATTTCCACTGGCTATCTAATTTTACATATGGTAACGTATACACTTCAACGCTACTCTCTCTATTCGTCTCCTCCCCCACTGGATCCACAAGGCTGTGCTCGATGTTTGCATCTTGATTGTGCCCTGCAAATAGATTCATCTATACCATCTTTCTAGATTCCATAAATAACACAAAAACATGAACTCTAAGCAACACACTTCTGAATAACTGATAGATCACTAAAGAAATCACGAAGGAAATCAAAATTAACCTAGAACACATATGACAATGAAAACACAACTCAAAGCCTATGGGATGGAGTAAAAGCAGTGCTAAAAGGAAAATGACAAGCTTATCTCAAGAAACATGACTGATATTTTTTTTTAAGTTATAGTATCGTGTCACAATCAATTTTTGTCTAGAGTGCAAAGGTACTTCCCAAAAGTTCACTCATGCTGTCATTTTTCCTGATGTCACACAAAATACTACCTAACTATAGCTGTAAAGAGTCACACGGACTTTACAGTGCCATCAATGCTCTGCCATCCTTAGCTCATCATCATTTCAGTAGCTCAGTCATATCCGACTCTTTGCAACCCCATGGACTGCAGCATGGCAAGTTCCCCTGTCTATCGTGAACTCCCAGAGCCTGCTCAAACTCATGTCCACTGAGTCAATGATGTCATCCAACCATTTCATCCTCTGTTGTCCCCTTCTCCTCCCACCTTCAATCTTTCCCAGCATCAGGGATTGTTCCAATGAGTCAGTTCTTCACATCAGGTGGCCAGAGTATTGGAGTTTCAGCTTCAGCATTGGTTCTTCCAGTGAATATTCAGGACTAATTTCCTTTAGGATAGACTGGTTGGATCTCCTTGCAGTAAAGGGACTCTCAAGAGCCTTCTCCAACATCACAGTTCAAAAGCATAAATTCTTTGGTGCTCAGCTTTGTTTATGGTCCAACTCACATCCATACGTGACTATTGGAAAAACCATAGCTTTGACTAGAAGGACATTTTTCTGCAAAGTAATGTCTCTGGATTTCAATGTATTGTCTAGGTTGGTCATAGTTTTTCTTCCAAGGAGCAAGTGTCTTTTGATTGCATGGCTTCAGTTACCATCTGCTATGATTTTGAAGCCCAAGAAAACAAAGTCTGTCACTGCTTCCAATGTTTCCCCATCCATTTGCCAGGAAGTGTTGGGACCGGATATCATGATTTTAGTTTTTTGAATGTTGAGTTTTAAACCAGCTTTTTCATTCTCCCCTTTAACCTTCATCAAGAGGCCCTTTAGTTCCTCATCACTTGCGGCCGTAAGGGTGGTGTCATCTGCATATCTGTGGTTATTGATATTTCTCCCTGCAATCTTGATTCCAGCTTGTGCTTCATCTAGTCTGGCATTTCACATGATGTACCCTGCCTAGAAGTTAAATAAGCGGGGTGACAATATTCAGCCTTGATGTACTCCTTTCCCAGTTTGGAACCAATCCGTTTTTCCCAAGTCTGGTTCTAAATTGTGCTTGTTGACCCAAATACAGATTACTCATGAAGCAGGTCAGGTGGTATGGAATTCCCATCTCTTTAAGAATTTAAAGAGTTTCGCAGCTTGTTGCGATCCACATAGTCAAAGGCTTTAATGTAGTCAATGAAGTCAATATGTCAGCAAATTTGGAAAACTCGGCAGTGGCCACAGGACTGGAAAAGGTCACTTTTCATTCCAATCCCAAAGAAAGGCAATGCCAAAGAATGCTCAAACTACTGCACAATTGCACTTTTCTCACATGCTAGTAAAGTAATGCTCAAAATTCTCCAAGCAAGGCTTCAGCAATATGTGAACCATGAACTTCCAGATGTTCAAGCTGGTTTTAGAAAAGGCAGAGGAACCAGAAATCAAATTGCCAACATCCGCTGGAACATCGAAAAAGCTCCATCGAAACAGTTCCATAAAAACATCTATTTCTGCTTTATTGACTGTGTCAAAGCCTTTGGCTGTGTGGATCACAATAAACTTTGGAAAATTCTGAAAGAGATGGGCATACCAGACCACCTGACCTACCTCTTGAGAAATCTGTATGCAGGTCAGGAAGCAACAGTCAGAACTGAACATGGAACAACAGAATGGTTCCAAATAAGGAAAGGAGTACATCAAGGCTGTATATTGTAACCCTGCCTATTTAATTTATATGCAGAGTACATCATGAGAAACGCTGGGCTGGAAGAAGCACAAACTGGAATCAATAACCTCACATATGCAGATGACACCACCCTTATGGCAGAAAGTGAAGAACTAAAGCGCATCTTAATGAAAGTGAAAGAGGAGAGTCAGAAAGTTGGCTTAAAACTCAACATTCAGAAAACTAAGATGGTGGCATCCAGTCTCATCACTTCATGGCAAATATATGGGGAAACTGTGAAAACAGTGGCTTACTTTGTTTTTTGGGGGGCTCCAAAATCACTGCAGCCATGAAATTAAAAGACACTTACTCCTTGGAAGGAAAGTTATGATGTTATGGCCCACCTAGATAACCTATTAAAAAGCAGAGACATTACTTTGCCAACAAAGGTCCATCTAGTCAAGGCTATAGTTTTTCCAGTAGTCATGTATGGATATGAGATTTTGACTATAAAGAAAGCTGAGCACTGAAGAATTGGTGCTTTTGAACTATGGTGTTGGAGAAGACTCTTGAGTCCCTTGGACTGCAAGGAGATCCAACCAGTCCATCCTAAAGGAAAGCAATCCTGAATATTCATTGGAAGGACTGATGCTGAAGCTGAAACTCCAATACTTTGGCCACCTGATGGGAAGAGCCGACTTACTGGAAAAGTCCCTGATGCTGGGAAAGATTGAAGGCAGGAGGAGAAGGGGACGACAGAGGATAAGATGGTTGGATGGCATCACCGACTCCATGGACATGAGTTTGGGTAAACTCTGGGAGTTGGTGATGGACAGGGAGGCCTGGCGTGCTGCGGTTCATGGGGTTGCAAAGAGTTGACACGACTGAGTGACTGAACTGAACTGAATTTCCTGTCCCTCAAAAATATTCATTCAAGTGTCATTGCATTTTGCCTATAGCATGAAAAATATAATTAGGTGTGTTTTCTTGACTTTATTAGTAGCTAAAATTAAATATTTAGAGCCAATACTCATTATGTAAATGTGTTCGCAAAGGAAATTTGAGGTCATTGCCCAAAAATTTAATAAGGCCAGCAGGAGTAAGGCAACTCCGCAGAGTGTAAGGTACTTTCTGAGAGACCTGTGTCAAGAAAGTGATTGGGTCTTTGCCATCAATGCAGCAATTTTGCAAGTGCTTGTCCTTAACTTGAAGGACAGGCATTGAAATTTGCTCATCTTTGTAGTCACAGCTCCTGGCAGAATGATTGGCATAGAGTAAGCATTCACAAATTTTTGATGAGTAAATGTATATTCAGTTAGCTGAAAGCTAAATAAGTCATAAAGGGACTTTCCTCTTGTTTTAACCCCAGTTTTTGGATGTAACTGACCGCAAACTCTCGGCAAACATTTCCAATTTGCCTGTTGTTGTTCAGTTTTACCCTGTCCTGTCCGACTCTTTGCAACCCCATGACCTGTAGCATGCTAGGCATCCCTGCCCTTCACTATTTCCCAGAGCTTGCTCAAACTCATGTCCATTGAGTCAGTGATGCCATCCAACCATGTCGTCCTCTGTCATCCCCTTCTCCTCTTGCCCCCAGTCTTTCCCAGCATTGGGGTCTTTTCCAATGAGTCAGCTCTCTGCATCAGATGGCTGGAATACTGAAGCTTCAGCTTCAGCATCAGTCCTTCCAATAAATGTTACAGGGTTGATTTCCTTCAGGATTGACTGGTTTGTTCTCCTTGCTGTCCAAGGGACTCTCAAGTATCTTGCCCAGCACCACAGTTTGAAGGCATCAGTTCTTTGGTGCTCAGCTTTTTTTTTTTTTGTCCAGCTCTCACACCTATACATGATTACTGGAAAAACCATAGCTTCTGCCTGTTGTCCCAGGGTAATTATTAATTTTTCCCTCACATGTGTCCTATTTGGGTGGTAAAGGCTGATGTCAAATCTATCTAATGATAGGAAGTGGGGTACAAAAGGCTATTTTGTTAACACTGACATCTTCATACAGTTCTGCCTTACCTCAGTGAAAAGCCTGAGGGTAAACTAATGTTATAAAACAAGAGGTGATATACTATACCTCTCTTTAGGAAATGAATTTCCTGGAGCCAGGATGGAAGATGAAGTGTAGTGAGGAGAAAGAATAGGGATTCTAGTTGTGAGGAAAATCCAGTTACCTAAATAGTTCTTTTTAGGGACTTGGGTTTCAAAGAAGGGACCAAGTTTAAGAAGGTTACTTTTTGCCTTACATTTTGTAGATTTTCACAAAAAGCCAAATAGGCCCTAACTAAGCTTTCTGGTTCCTTACTGATGATAGCTAACAGTAGATAAAGTTTTATATATATTGAATACTTTTTTTAACATATATATTATGATTTTTAAAAACACTTTACCATTGATTCTAATTACTTCTCTCCTTCAGTTCATCATATAGAACCAGCTTTGTAAGTTAATGAGGAGAGATAATAAAGACATATTAAAAAACTTTCACAAAAAAGTAGCCGTGATTTCATTCTATTAGTAAAAGTAAAATTTTGAACAATAGTTTCAGAAGTTGAGGAACAGGTAAAATCAGATCTTGGCCATTAAAGAAAAAACTTTAATTAGTTCAATAGTAAAATTCCTTTTTTTAAGATAAGTTTAGTCTGGACCATTATTGAATAAAACACTTGCAAATCAGAGAAGCTACTTGCAAATGAGTAAGCTATTCCCTATGAAATAAATGAGATTGAACTGCATATGCTGGTAAAATTATTCATTTGTATATATGCATGCAGATATGCAGATATGACATATGATGAAGAAATGCTAGGTAACTACAGGTAAGGGCTGAACCCTCCCAAATAGATGGAATATTTATTCATGTTGCTTACTATGTCATACTACTTACTATATACTATGAGGTATATAACATGTGTACACAGCATGTTATATTTCATTGTAAAATATGGTTCAAAAGAAATCATTCATATAGGCTTCCAGATTGAATCATACAGAAAGGAATCTGGACCATATGCTTAGTAACTTTAAATAATCCACATATTTCCATAAAATTTCCTTTGTAATTAGGCATCATGAAAGAAAGTCTTTTTCAAGTATATTACATTACAGTTTTGCCTTTTAAAGGAGGTACTGAACAGCTTTCTTTTTTTTTCTTTTTTTTACAGAACAGCAGGTTATAACTCCTTTCCTTACCTCCTAGAACCTACACAGTTGGAACAAAAGCAGGAGAAGACCCAGAGAGAATCCTCAAAAAATGTTCAGCCCCCAAGGCTGCCCCGCACAAAGCAGAATACAAATGGTAATGTAATGAGGTTTTTTTCCCCCCTCCTTAGATTTCTAAATGAAACCAAGTTCATGTTTAACTCAACGAAGACAGGAGGAAGCAAAGGCACCCTCAAGTAACATAATGCACATTAGTGCAGAATTCCACTCTAAGGTGTAATTTTAATTTAAGCTTAATGGTTCCACAATGCATTCCTCTGTCCCTGCTGTGCATAATGACATTGGAAAAGAACATGTACATTGTCCTGACTGCTTTGGAAATTTTCTAGATTAGCAGAATTACACAGCTCCTTGCTCTGCAGCAAAATAAGTGTTAATGTTAGAAGTTTAGCTTTCCCTTAGGAGGGGCTGATCCTGAGAACTTAGTATTTATTCTTCTCTTTCCTCTCTATGTCTCTGTATATGGATACGCTTCTCCTCCCAAGATCCTAGATTTAATAGACTACAAAAAGATATTGAAATGTTTTTATCTCTATAACACAAATAAACAATTTAGGAAAACATATATACACATACAACAAAACAAAGTGAAAAAAATGAAAATAGAAATCATTACAATCTCTACCACAAACGATGGTGTCTGGTCATTGCTCACAAAAACCTTGTTTATGCCAGTTCTCAGTTTGGTAGTTGAGTGAAATTACACCTGAAAAAATTTCCTATTTCTTTGATATTAATATCTTCTCAGCTTTGGATCTAAGACACAACTCAATTTTCAATTGAATCTTTTGCAAGCTTTTGTTGCAAAGCAATCTTAGTCCATTTCAAGTCAACCAAAATTTTCTGATTGTACATGTAAGCACTTAGCAGAGTTGTTAATTCCTAGG
The DNA here is from genome assembly GCF_033118175.1 of Dama dama. Taxonomy (NCBI): domain Eukaryota; kingdom Metazoa; phylum Chordata; class Mammalia; order Artiodactyla; family Cervidae; genus Dama; species Dama dama. The sequence continues at coordinate 72,608,056 of NC_083701.1, forward strand.
AGTTATTTTAAAATGTTAGTTTTCTTATCTGCAATGATTTTTTTTTTTTTTTACTATGGTCAACTAGAAAAAGAAAAAGGACTAAAGTCTTGGAATGAAATGTAGGAGTCACTCCAGAATTTCTTTAATTCCTGAGCTCATGAAAATTGAATATTCATCTAGCTTCTAAAAAGTAGCTTTATGTCTTTCACAAACACATACATGTTTATAACAAGCATTACAGCCTCAGATGCTCCTAAAGACCAAGTTAGTAACTTGTAAATGTGTGGGAAAGGACTAGGTGAGGGTTGGATTGTGAATTGTCTAAAAGGCAGCTGCCGCTTGTCTGTATCCTGGCTGTGATAGGTGGAATAAAGATGTCTGTATCCCAATTCCCGGAGCCTCTGAGTATGTGTCATTATATGGCAAAAAGGGATTAAAACAGCAGATGGAAATAGGTTGGTAATCAACCTATTTTAAAAGAAGAAAGCTGTCCCAGACAGTACAGTAGGCCCAGTGTAACCTGGTAGTCCTTCAGTGTGGAAGAGGAAGGCAGGATAGTCAGTATCACAGTGATGCGATGTGAGCCTGGCTCCACTGGTCGTAACTGGCTTTGAAGGTGCAGAGGGGCAAGCAATGAAAGCAGTTTCTAGAAGTCAGAAAATGCCAAAACACAAATTCTTGCTTAGAGTTCATAAGACTTCACATTAAAAAAAGAAAGGTCAATATACTTCCTATTGGTTCTGTTTCCCTGGAAAGTGCTGACTGACACACACACAGAATGTTTTTATGTTTACTTTAAGAAGCTTGCCCATCTGAAGACTCTTCATTTGATTAATTTGCATCAGTGCCGGTGACCCATGGCACTTTCACATACGTACCCATCCCCACCTGCACCATGTCGATCTGTTCACAGTAACTCCCATTCAGGAGCTACTGAGGACGCCCTGCAGGAATGAACAATGACTGTAGAGTTTTGAGATCTGCCTCTACTTCTTCCTTACTCATGTTCTATTCATACTCACTACAGCCTTGCTTGTGAAGTTTCTACTGATTTTACTTAAAGTCCTCTCTCACTTTTGAAATTCAAATTTTGAAATGTGCACATTAAAATTTAGTTTTTCACATGTGCATGAAAATTGCATTCTGTTAGAACAGAATAACGTGCGGATCTATTCCATCTATTGTGCCCAAAACTCAGTGTTTTTTTTGTTTGTTTGTTTTTTTCATTCTGGAAATGCAAACCCCTCATATCTGGGAAATTACCTGGTATGTTTCTGTTGATCATTTCCTTTCTTCCATGATGTTTAAATGACCTTCCTCGGTATCCTCTTTATTTAAGATGCCAGAGGAGAAATTTATATCAAACATACTCGACTGATTTTCTAATTCTTTAATTTTTCCCCCTATACTGTCTCATTGTCTCTCTGCTACTTTTTTTTCTAATGTTTTCTCAGCTTTGTCTTCCAATATTTCTATGGAATTTTTCTGTTTTTACTCAGTCTTATCTTTTTGAGAATTAGAGTAATTTTATTTTCAGTTTTACTCAATACTATCATTTATATAAGTTCATTCTTTATCCCCTTGTTTCGCCATCATATTTATCTAAATTCATTCTTTATCTTCTTGTTTTGCTATTACCTTCCCTAGTAGCTCAGTTGGTAAAGAATCCACCTGCAATGCAAAAGACCCCAGTTAAATTCCTGGGTGGGGAAGATCCACTGGAGAAGGGATAGGCTATCCACTCCAGGCTTCTCTGGTGGCCCAGCTGGTAAAGAAGCCGCCTGCAATGTGGGAGACCTAGGTTCGATCCCTGGGTTGGGAAGATCCCCTGGAGAAGGGAAGGCTACCCACTCCAGTATTCTGGCCTGGAGAATTCCATGGACTGGATAGCCCATGGGGTCACAAACAGTCAGACATGACTGGGTGACTTTCACTTTCACTTTGTTTCATAGTCATAAAACAATAACATGAATTGTTGGCATTGATATAATGCTTACTAAGAATATCTTTCCTATTTGCTTATTAGTTACTCTATGCAGTAGGAAGTAAATAACATTCATTTTAGAGATAAAGGAAATTAAATGTACTACCCAAAGTACCCACAGAGATAGTAATAATGCTTTGATTTTAATCCAGACAGTGTAGATCTGAAATCTAGAATCTTGAACTTCATAAACTCTTATTTCAGTTGAAAAATCTTACATAATTGTATAAAGAAGGAATCATGAAAATTCTGTTTTGGACGCTCTGGGTATATAGCTTCAACTGTCAATCTGAGCTCCACTGTAAGATCATCTCAAGTGGCCATCTGTCAGAGAACTAAATGCCATTATCTTTAGGTCTTTCCCCTTTGGCTGGAAAACTCCAATATCTAGCCTCAGCTTTAAGGCTCTTGTGTCTGTTCTGAGAGCTAAGAGAGCAAAAAGAGTTGGGGGTAAGTTCAGCATTTAGCATTCATTTGGCAAAATCAAGGTCCTCTTTAATGGAATTCACCAAGCAAATTTGAAACCTGAGTGGTAAAACAAAATTAAGTGATCTTATGTATCATTGCTTGTTCTCTCCTTACCAAGATTTATCTCAAAATTTTCATCTGACCCCATAGAGTCCTCAACTCATTCTGACAGGCTTCAGTCTCACAGCTCTTTGAGATTGTTCTTTTCACAGTTATTGGGAGATCTGTGCTGCCAATGTCAATGGGACCTTTCCTCTTCTCAACTTTGTCTATTCCAAGTCATTTTTGACATAACTGAAAATTCCTTGTTTCTTGCCATTTTATTTTTCTCTTTCGTATCACATTTTCCTTATTTTCTTTTATATTTAGGAAATTTTATGTATTAATCAAGTTCTTCATTTTATGTATCATCTGATGCTTTGATAACTTAAGGCCTTGTTCATCTAGAATAGTCTGCCCCTTCCAGGGCTGATTAATTCCTAAAGATAACAAATGATTCCTCTGTGAATGTGCCTGTCATGAACCAATCAATACAAACCCCATGCCGCAACCACTTCCTATATCAGGCCCCTATAGGGCTCTTAAACTCAAAGCCGATATTCATTTTCCTAATTACCCCAAGACCAGTTATCAGAAAACTCATACCATAAGGACAACCCATTTCCCTTTTACAAGGGTCTGCTCATCTGCTCAAGCAACCACGTCAGTATGACCTCAATACTGCTACTGAAGCTTTCTTTCTTCTCCTTCAGTTAGTGAGTTCCATATGTATGCATCTCCATTCTTGACATTTTCAGATGTGTATCTCCATTTTAGATTTTCTCCCAGAACTAACTGATTTAATTAGCAATTCCGTTTAGAGGTCTAATAGTAATTTGAAATACAACATGACAAAAGTAAAATTCTTAATTTTCCCTCAATTGTATTCTTCTTCCAAAGTTTCCTTAGTACATTTTATTTTGATATACTCAGTTAGTTAAGCCAAAACCTTGCCATTATTCCAGAACATTTTCCTTTTCTTAGCCTTCAACCTTTTCTATCTTTACTGCTATCATTCTACTCTAATGTTATGTCCCATCTAAGCTGCTTCAGTAACAACCAGAGTTATCTTGCAATTCACATTCTGGCACTGTCTTGCACCTAATTGTATATCATACATTGATGATAATAAAGACAGTCTAAGCTGTACTCCAATCTCTCCTAGAATTTTTACTGCCTAGTCCTAGCCTACCACTCTCTCTCTCTCTCTAATAAATACATATTGAGTTCCAGCCAAAAAAGCTTTCTTGTTGGTGTACACACACATGCCAACCCCAGATAGCTACTTTGCCAAGGCCTTGACACTGGGTAATTTTTCTGTAACTATTCCCTGTAAAACTTTATGCAGCTTTTCCCTCCTGGTCAGGCATATCTTATCCTAATGTAAGTTCTTCAAAAGTTTCTCTTCTGACCACTTTGGGAATTTTGCTTTATATGACATACAAATTTCAGAATTATTTTACTTGTTTCAGTTCAGTTCAGTTCAGTCACTCAGTTGTGTCCGACTCTTTGCGACCCCATGAATTGCAGCACGCCAGGCCTCCCTGCCCATCACCAACTCCTGGAGTTTACTCAAACTCATGCCCATCGAGTCGGTGATGCCATCCAGCCATCTCATCCTCTGTCGTCCCCTTCTCCTCCTGCCCCCAATCCCTCCCAGCATCAGGGTCTTTTCCAATGAGTCAACTCTTTGCATCAGGTGGCCAAAGTACTGGAGTTTCAGCTTCAGCATCAGTCCTTCCAATGAACACCCAGGACTGATCTCCTTTAGGATGGACTGGTTGGATCTCCTTGCAGGCCAAGGGACTCTCAAGAGTCTTCTCCAACACCACAGTTCAAAAGCATCAATTTTGTGGCACTCAACTTTCTTCACAGTCCAACTCTCACATCCATACATAGTAGGTATTTAATATATTTTTGAAGATGGAATGGGAAAAGCTATAGATACAGTTGCCTAGTTTCAAATGCAGCCAAATTTCAGTAAATTTAAGCTTTGAATCATGTATGCATTTTGGATTGGTATAAGGTATTTGTTGAGACTGAATTATCCTTTTAATTCCTATGCCTTATTTAATAATTTTAGTATACTGGCATTTCCTGACATTTGAAAATTTTCTCAGATTCATTCAGTCCTGAAACAGAAAGTTCAATGTATTTGCTTGATGACTCTAAGATCCTTTCTTATTTACTGAACCATGTTTCTTTTATACCAGACTTGTTATTTGAATATGGAAGTTTTAGAGAGGTTGTGGATATTTTAGATTTTAGAAAATCATAGTAAACACTAATGGATATTAATAACACATCCACTAATGTTAAAAACAAATGAGTTTAGAAAGCATAACATGAGTGCAGAAAGTTTTAATCCTGATTTTTTAAATTTTAATCTTTATAACTGATGTTTACCTTCAATTTTAATATAGGAGAATTGATATTAAAATTTGTATCTTGGGAATATATTAAAGACAGTTTCTTTCCTAAAAGCATTTGGGGCTATAGAATGAAAACAAAATATTGTTTGTATTGCAATAGAACCAATATGATTAAAACTGTATTTAAAAGTGTGTGCATGTGTGCTCAGGCATGTCAGACTCTTTGTGACTGTAGCCCGCTAGGCTTCTCTGTCCATGGGATTATCTTGGCAAGAATACTGGAGAGGGTTGGCATTTCCTCCTCCAGGGGTCTTCCCCATCCAGGGATTAAACCCGTGTCTTCTGTAGCACTTGCATTGGCAGGCAGATTCTTTACCACTGAGAAACCTGGGGAACCTGAGCATTAATTTGATTGTATAGTGAAGACTCAATTTATGGAACCTCCAAATGTGTAGACAGATAAGAGGGGATAAAGCTATTCTGCACTATAGCAAGGTTTCAGTTCAGTTCAGTTCAGTCACTCAGTTGTGTCCGACTCTTTGCAACCCCGTGAATCGCGGCACGCCAGGCCTCCCTGTCCATCACCAGCTCCCGGAGTTTACTCAAACTAGTGTCCATCAAGTCGGTGATGCCATCCAGCCATCTCATCTTCTGTTGTCCCCTTCTCCTCCTGCCCTCAATCCCTCCCAGCATCAGGGTCTTTTCTAATGAATCAACTCTTTGCATCAGGTGGCCAAAGTATTGGAGTTTCAGCTTCAACATCAGTCCTTCCAATGAACACCCAGGACTGATCTCCTTTAGGATGGACTGGTTGGATCTCCTTGCAGTCCAAGGGACCCTCAAGAGTCTTCTCCAACACCACAGTTCAAAAGCATCAATTTCTCTGTGCTCAGCTTTCTTTATAGTCCAACTCTCACATCCATACATGACTACTGGAAAAACCATAGCCTTGACTAGACGGACCTTTGTTGGCAAAGTAATGTCTCTGCTTTTTAATATGCTGTCTAGGTTGGTCATAACTTTCCTTCCAAGGAGTAAGTGTCTTTTAATTTCATGGCTGCAGTCACCATCTGCAGAGATTTTGGAGCCCAAAAAAATAAAGTCTGACACTGTTTCCACTGTCTCCCCATCTATTTCCCTTGAAATGATGGGACCAGATGCCATGATCTTAGTTTTCTGCATGTTGAGCTTTAAACCAACTTTTTCATTCTCCTCTTTCACTTTCATCAAGAGGTTCTTTAGTTCTTCTTCACTTTCTGCCATAAGGGTGGTGTCATCTGCATATCTGAGGTTATTGATATTTCTCCCGGCAACCTTGATTCCAGCTTGTGCTTCCTCCAGCCCAGCATTTCTCATGATGTACTCTGCATATAAGTTAAATAAGCAGGGTGACAATATACAGCCTTGATGCACTCCTTTTCCTATTTGGAACCAGGCTGTTGTTCCATGTCCAGTTCTAACTCTTGCTTCAGGACCTGCATACAGGTTTCTCAAGAGGTTGAGGAGGTAATAATCTTTTGGGGGAAGTTAGATGCCTTATCTAATTTGCATTATCATTTGAAATCCAAGTGCTACTTGGGGACTATTCTGGCCCCATAAGGGGCCATTACGAGGCAGATACAGCTTGTACTAGAGATTCTAATCTTCACTTGTGTGTGTGTATGTGTATCTATGTATGTTTAAAAAATGATAGATTCTGTATTCTTGCTCATTGTTGAATTGCCCTTTTTGAAATATAAATATAGATATAGAATACTTGGAACATAGAAAAAAAAGCATGGCAAAAATATTTTAATCATATCGCTTTCTCTGTTTTGCCATCTATCTTAACACATTGTAATGTTTACTACATGAAATACAAATGCTGCAAAGTCAATAGGAATATTTATGTGCAAACTACCTTATGTAGTATTTCCTAAATGTTGGACCACAACTTTATATTCTAAGAAGGTCAAATTCTAAGGAGTTAAGGTTCTGAAAAATGCAACAACACGCCTCTGGGATTGAAATATATTAAGTTTGAGAAGGGTGAAAACTTAATTGGGAACGCTTGCATAGCACCTATGGTAATGATTACCACAGTTTTAGATATTTTGTATACATTACTGTAATTATCCTGCTGATTGCCTGACAGTATAGGCATGTTAATAAGATGAAAAAAAACTTTGTACAGATGAAAAAACTGAGACTCCTATGGGGTTTAAAAGGTTGTATAAGACACAGAGTGAACCCATCTTACAGAGAGGTTCACAAATCCCAACCATCTAGAGCTAATGCCAGGATCTAAACCATTACACTATGTTTGCACCAAGTTCTGCTCTTTCCTTCCTTCCCTCCCTTCCTACCACACTCCCTCACATACCCATTCATTCATTCTTTTTATTATTAGGCCGTGAAGATTAATCTGAAAAAGAAAATCTGTGAAAATTTTCCCATTCATTGACATATCCAGAAACATTGACCCTAAACAACCCAGCAATAGACTTATCTAATGCAGTATCTTCACATACGGATAATTGCATTTTATCAGAAAATTTGTAAGACGAGATTGTTTCTAATATTTTTAATTAAATACACTGAGCAATCTAATTGAGTATGTTTTTAAAGAGGATTCTTTTGACTGTACTCCCCAAATCACAGCATTTAGATACTTTTTGTAACTGTTAGGCCCTCTGTAATGTACTGGCTATTATTTTACTAAATCTTCCAAAGAAAACATACAGATGGCCAAGAGCCGCATGAAAAGCTGTTCGGTATTGCTAGTTACTGGAGAAATGAAAGTCAAAACTGTAATGAGATATCATCTCACACCAGCCACAACGGCTATCCTCAAAAACTCCATGAACAACAAATGCTGGTGAGGGTTTGGAGAGAAGGCAACCTTCCTACACTGTTGGTGGGAATGCAAATTGGTACAGTCACTATGGAGGACAGCATGGAGGTTCCTTAAAAAACTAAAAATAGAGCTACCATATGACCCTGCCATCCCACTCCTGGGCATATAGCCAAAAAGAAACATGATCTGAAAGGGTACAAACACCCCAGTGTTCATTGTAGAGCTGTTTACAATAGCCAAGACAGGGAAGTAAATTAAATGTCCATTGACAGAGAAATGGATAAAGAAGATGTGGTGTATATTGTATATACAGTGGAATATTACTCAGCCATTAAAAAGAATGTAATAATGCTATTTGCAGCAACATGGATAGATCTAGTCATTGTCATACTCAGTGAAATAAACCAAACAGAGAAAGAGAAATATTGTATCATATCTCTTATACGTGGAATCTTAAAAGAAATGACAGAAATGAACTTATACTTACAAAAGAGAAATAGACTCACAGACTTAGAAAACAAACTAATGGTTGCCAAGGAGTTTGAGACTGACATGTATACTCTGCTATATTTAAAATGAATAACCAACAATGTCCTACTGTATAGCACAGGGAACTCTGTTCAGTGTTATATGGCAGCTTGGATCGAAGGCGAGCTTGGAGGAGAATGAAAACGTGTATATGTATAACTGAGTCCCTTCACTGCTCACCTGAAACCATCACAACATTACTTGCTAATCAGCTATGTGTGCTCATTCACTCAGTCGTGTCCAACTTTTTATGACACTCAGGATCGTAACCCACCAGGCTCTTCTGTCCATGGAATTTCCCAAGCGAGAATACTGGAGTGGGTTACCACTTCCTCCTCCAGGGAAGCTTCCGGACCCAGGGATTGAACCCACGTCTCATGTGTTTCCTGCATTGTCAGACTGATTCTTTACCACTGCACCACCTGAGAAGCCCTGTTAATCAGCTATACCTCAATATAAAATAAAAGTTTTAAAAAAGGAAAGTTAAAAAAATACAATTCCTAAGAAAAGATTGTAATATTTTTTAACTAAATGCATTGAGCAATCTGATTAAGTGCATTTTTAAAAAAGATTCTTTTGATTATACTCCCCAAATCAAAGCATTTAGATACTTTTGTTAACTATTATGCCTTCTAGAATGTATTCAGTTCATTGCTCAGTCCTTTCTGACTCTTTGCAACCCCATGGACTGCAGCACGCCAGGCCTCCCTGTCCATCACCAACTCCCGGAGTTTACTCAAACTCATCTCCATTGAGTCGGCGAAGCCATCCAACCATCTCATCCTCTGTCGTCCCCTTCTCCTCCCGCCTTCAATCTTTCCCAGCATCAGGGTCTTTTCCAGTGAGTCAGTTCTTCACATCAAGTGGCCAAAGTATTGGAACTTGAGCTTTAGCATCAGTCCTTCCAATGAACACCCAGGACTGATATCCTTTAGGATGGACTGGTTAGATCTCCTTGCAGTCCAAGGGACTCTCAAGAGTCTTCTCCAACACCACAGTTCAAAAGCATCAATTCTTTGTCACTCAGCCTTCTTTATAGTCCAACTCTCACATGACTACTGGAAAAGCCATAGCTTTAATTAGACAGACCTTTGTCAAAAAGGTAATATCTCTACCTTTGAGTATGCTGTCTAGATTGGTCATAGCTTTTCTGCCAAGGAGGAAGTGTCTTTTAATTTTATGGCTGCAGCCACCATCTACAGTGATTTTGCAGCCTCCCAAAATAAAGTCTGTCACTCTTTCCATTGTTTTCCCCGTCTATTTGCCATGAAGTGATCGGACTGGATGCCATGATCATTTTTTGAATGTAGAATTTTAAGGCAGCCTTTTCACTCTCTTTCATTGGCTATTGTTTTATTAAATCTTCCATTCATTGATTTATTCATTCAGTAAATAGTTTTCAACATCCATTATGTGGTAGTGCAAACACTTCTCTGGAACTCAAAGGTGGACAAAATTAGACATAGTCCCCTTTCTCACATAATTTATGGTACTTGTGAAAGACTGATATTCATCCAATAACTATTGAAATAAGGGTAAAATTCCAATGTGATAAGTCCTACAGAAACCTAGAAGGACCCTATGCTATAATAATTTTTTTAAGTAGGGGATTCATATTAGTTTGGGAAATATAAAAATACATCTTTGTACAAGTGACCTTTGCACTGATAACTGAAAGATAATAAGAGCTTACCATCTACCACTGACACACTGCTGCTTGTATGGAATAAGCTCTTAAAGAGGAGCGATTTGAAATAATTATCTCAGTGCACTGTCCTGTACAGTTGGTCCCTTAATATTTGTTTCTTGATGATGACATTAAAACTGACAATTAATTATCTCTGAGAACTCATCAAAACTTTCTGCCTAAAGCTGATGCACTGGTATTCCATTTAAGGACTCACTGCCTGGAGATTTCAATGGCCAGTCTACTGGATCTGAAAGGTTGAAATCTCTCCAGGAGACTTGAGGATATATATTGAATTTGGGATCTCAGGACCACTGTGCCTCAGTGACCCTCATTGTCATATAGATGTGTAACAAAAGAGATGAGGGTTGTATTGATGTATCTGCCTTTTTACATTGCACTGTTTGCCGAAGCTGCATGCATCACTGCTGAATGAAAACGTCAGATAGGATCACAAAGCTAGCCTCAGGGTTGTACCAATTCTCATTACCCAAGTCTTGTAAACTTGGTGTATATCCCACAATATACAGAGTACTAAATACTGTAACAAAGACAAGTGCACTGTTTATCAGAGACTCTATAATTTTGAGATAAATGTTTTATACCATAAGTCTTATAAAAACTGACTATATATTTTACTGAGGCCAGACCATTACAGTTCAAAGAGTCTATTAGTCTTTTCCTTACAGATAATGACATTTACTGGCAAAACAACTCCCCAGATGCCTTTTGGGTGACATTTTAAGCTTAAAGAAATAAACTGAAGATATTTTTCCCCTATTAGTCATTATTGGAATCTCTTAAAGCTGTTTTATTCTCTCCTCCTTCTCCCCGTTCAGCCCTCCTTTCCTTTATTCTTTCTCTCTCTTTTTATTTCTGTCACATTCATCACTCAATATAACTTTTTCCCTGGCTGAAATGCTTCCCTTATGTCTTTGATTTAGTCTTGGTGAGCTAATTATATTCACTAAATAGATAAAAGTCAAATATGAAACTAGACAAAATTTTGGCCTAGAGTTCAGAGCTCATTCAAAGGAATCACACAAATTTTCATTTCTCTTCCAAAGCATCTGAGATACCATCCAGTAGTCACAATTTAAAAAAAGAAAGAAAAAAACAAAGCTTATTCTAATGTACCAGGTACATTAATCCCAGACATTGTCCATAAAAATATATCTAGCCTTTGAATGATGCCAGTTTTCCTAAGAGAGAATCTTTTTCTTTAGGAAAACAGTTAAATTAGTGGGAAATAAACTGAGTCCAGTCAGTGATTGAGATGATGGTTCCTTTTTAAAGGTTTCTTTATTTTGGTCTGCTCTTACTGGTGAGGTGTGGTCCTTAAAAGTCTCAACTGAAAATCTAGGTTTGATTACCAGAGCCCATTTTCTTTGGAAAGGCATGAAATCCTTTTCTTATTTCCCCATTCACGTGGGACTTCTGAAGTCTCTGGCCAGTTTTAGCCTCTCATATGTCAATTTCTGCTCAAGTTTTCAGCATCTTGTATACAATTTTGTAACTGGTAGAATTTCTCGAGGGGGAAAAAAAAATAAAACTTCTTTTTTTAAAAAATCTTGTCGTTTAGTGTGGTGTCTGTTTTTATAACCCGGAACTTCAGTTTTTATCTACTCAGCCTTATGCAACTGGAAGACACTGAGATGCAGTTTCCTCCTTGGTCCACATTTTCTGGATGGGCCAACAGACACTTCGAGACTCACCATAAGATATTTCTTCTTCCTGACATCTTAGTCCTTTAAGTCTAGCTTCCTTCTTCTTCCAAGGCCTTCGAACAGCTTTTTCCTTGTTTTCTGTTGCTTGTGTGTATGTGTGTGTGTTATCTAGCTTCTTTTTTTCTCTTGATAGGAACATTGATGTTATAGAACCTAACCACTTGAGCTGGAGCTATTTCAAACAAAACAGATCCTACCTATTACAAAATACATTCCTCATTTTCAGCGGTCCTCCCTCTTATAATACTTTTAGGGATTTTAGTGAAAAAATGATAGTGTTAGCCACTCAGTTGTGTTTGACTCTTTGCCACTCCATGGACTGTAGCTGGTCAGGCTCTTCTGTTCCATGGGATTTCCCAGGCAAGAGCAATGGAGTGGGTTGTCATTCCCTTCTCCAGGGGATTTTACCAACCCAGGGATCAAACCTGGGTCTCCTCCACTGCAGGGAGATTCTTTACCATCTGAGCCACCACACGTTGTCCCTCTTACTTTTCTTCATTTTTTTTTTTTTTTAAGGGATTTTATGGTGTATCCAAATTGGCAATCTTAGTCACTCTCATTTCAAGGAAAGAAGGAAATCCTGCAAGGATCTGTGAGAATGATTGCTGCTGCTATCATGTCAACACAGTGTCACTTGAGGTCCTGAGTTCAGTGTTATCTTTAACATCAGGGTACCAATAAGATATATTTTTCATTATAGAATTACCACCAGTAACAATCAAAACATACCTTTTTTTCTCAGTTAAAATTCTACAATTTGCAGAATTCTTCTAATATACTGGCTAAAAGAATGCAGCATCCCCAAAGGCTGAGAAGTAGAATAGTAAGAATCAGTGAATAAGGATGCCATGTATGAATGTGTCACTCATGCTCTACTTAAAAGTAATGTAGGAGTGATTGGTCAAAGAGGCTTAGAGAACATCTAAGAATTGGACACAAGTCTTCTCTAGAAATGTTGCTAGAAAATATACCCTTGGTTTGAAGTGAAAGTGAAAGTTGCTCAGTCGTGTCCGACTGTTTATGACCCCATGGACTATACAGTCCATGGAATTCTCCAGGTCAGAATACTGGAGTGGGTAGCCTTTCCCTTCTCCAGGGGATCTTCCCAACTCAGGGACTGAACCCAGGTCTCCCACATTGCAGACAGGCAGATTCTTTACCAGCTGAGCCACAAGGGAAGCCCAAGAATACTGGAGGGGGTAGCCTTTACCTTCTCCAGCAGATCTTCCCTATTCAGGAATCAAACTGGAGCCTTCTGCATTGCAGGCAGATTCTTTACCTACTGAGCTATCACGGAAGCTTTGGTTTGAGAAGGTACAATTATATGGTGGATCATTCACTTCCTACTGATGTAGTCAATTCTACTTCCAAAAAACTCTAGTTGTTAGATATTGACTATATATTGAACCAAAACCTCACCTGGTCTGAGTACTGTCTCTTGAGACTACAAGAACTAGGTTTAATGTCCTGTAATCTGGTACACTTTAGGTATGTTAAGACAGCTGCCACATTTCTTGCATGTTTATCTCCAAGAGGCCACAGTTCTGGCTTCTGAATTGGCACAGTCTCAGATTTTCACTTGCTGGTTTATTTTCTTCTGGAAGTGCTCCAGCTTAAACATGCCTTTTTGCTACTGGGTCCAAAATTGTACTTAAAATTCAGGTGTGTTCTGAATAACCCAGAATGTCATAACCCCTGCTACCTTTAGAAAAAATATTCTCTATACAATGTGATTTATTCATTTTGAGATGTAATTAGCATCTTGATATTACAGTATTAACATGCTATCTCTCTACTACCAGCTAAAGCAATTGAATAGATGTCTCCCAAAATACTTTATTCTTACTCTTTGTATTTTTTTAAATCACAAGTTATTCTTATTAAAGTTTAGTTTTTAAGAATTACTTTATTATTTTTGTCTATTAAGGTTTTTTTGGAGCTTCAGTTTCTCATAACACTTTAAAAATACATTGCCATGCCCATTTAGCCAAGAACTCATTACCTTTTAACATCCTCCAAAAAAAATACATTGTTGTGATTGATTTCATTGCAAGTTACTATTCTTCATGCAGCTTGTTCCTATGTGATACTAATACAAATGGATGAAAAGTGAGCTTTGTTTTTATTTCTCTTGTTTCTTTTTAGAAAATAATTTTGCTCAGTACTATGGGAATATAAAGGCTTCCCTGGTAGCTCAGCTGGTAAAGAATTTGCCTGCAATGCGAGAGACGTGGGTTTGATCCCTGGGTTGGGAAGATCCCCTGGAGTGGGGCATGGCAACCCACTCCTGTATTCTTGCTTGGAGAATCCTCATGGACAGAGGAGCCTGGCAGGTTACAGTCTATGGGGTCGCAAAGATTAAGACACGACTGAACGACTAAACACAGCACAGCACAAAGTGATATAAATGATTGCTTGCAATGACATAATGTTGCAGGGAGGAAGCCAATTCTGACTCCATGTTGGAAATGGTTTCCTTGACTTATTTTTCATTGCTTTGTTATTATAATCATAAAGAATGGCTTGTCTGGAGGACCCTGCCTCTCTGCTCGACTATAAACTAAAGTGCCTTTGTTCAGCTCATGCAGAGAGAGTTTGTCCCTGCCCACCTGTGAACAGGAGAGATTAACACATCACTTTGAAAGGCAGGCCATTCCTTTGGAGATGCTTTGCCAAGGGTGAAGACCCTTTCAATTTCTTCCCTCTCTGTTCTGCCTTTTGACTTTAGTTCCTCATTGCTTCTTCCTCTAATCTAGAAAAGAATCTGGCTTCCAGACCCTGATAAATGGTTACTTTGAGGGGCTAGTCTGCCATCTTCTCGGTCTACCAGCTCCCCAATTAAAGTCTCTTCCTTGCCTCAACACCTCATCTGTCAGATTCACTGTCCTCTCGGGCAGTGAGCAGGACGAGCCTGGACTCGGTAACAAGAGTACTTATGTGTTACTGTTAGTCACCAAGTCATGTCTGACTCGTTTGCAACCCCTTGGACTGCAGCCCCCCAGGCTCCTCTGTCCATGGAATTTTTCAGTCAAGAATACTGGAGTGGGTTGCCCTTTCCTTCTCCGGGGGATCTTCCTGTTAGGTAGTTAGTATAGGAAAAAGGAGTCCAGAATGGTGATGGCTAAAAGACAAGGAAGGGAAAAGCCTGCAAAAATAGAACAAAGGAAGGTCCGAGGACCAGAGTGAAGACCTCAGGGAGAACCAACAGCCTCCTGGCTAGCCCAATTTACATAGGGCAGACCCAGGGGGAGGAGAAAAAACATAAAAAGAGGAGCAAAACTGAGCTGGGGGCCTCTCTTCCTTCCGCGTCTTTTGGGTCGACATGGCCTCACGCCTTGAAGATGTATTTCCCTTTACTTTCTAAATAAAACTGAGCTGTAACCCTGGCCCATCCGAGGGCTGTGACACTGGTCCATTGGTCACTTCAATTTTTTGTTGTGATGAGACAGAAGCAAGGAAATTACAAACTCCCCGGACATTCCCAAACCCAGGTTTCCTGCATTGGCAGGCCGAATTCTTTATCAATGAGCCACCTGAGAAGCCCAGACTATTTTAGAAATGTATGATGGTGTTAAAATGGAAACAAACTCATCTTTTAATAACATCTGTTGCTCATTGAAGCAATTAGTTTTAACATCTAAAATATAGAGATACTAATCATTCCATCAGTACACTTATATAAAAGAAAGTGAATTTTATTTTATCTAAAATCACGGTTATTTTGAATCTCTAGTATCAGTTCAGTCACTCAGTCATGTCCTACTCTTTGTGACCCATGGACTGCAGCACACCAGGCCTCCCTGTCCATCACCAACTCCCAGAGTTTACTCAAACGCAAGTCCATTGAGTTAGTGATGCCATCCAACCATCTCATCCTCTGTTGTCCCCTTCTCCTCCTGCCTGCAGTCCAAAGGATTCTCAAGAGTCTTCTCCAACACCACAGTTCAAAAGCATCAATCGGGGGCAAATTATCTCTCTGTGAGCTCAACAAAGGCACTTTAATTTACAGTTAAGCAGAGGGGCAGGGTCCTCTGAGCCAAGCTAGTAAGTATGATTATAATAACAAAAACAATGAAAAGCAAGTCAAAGAAACAATTTCTAACATGGAATCAGAATGGGCTTTCTCCTTGCAATATGCATTCTCTTGCTTCTATCTTTACTAAGCTGTTCAGATCCAGGCTACAACTACTCACCCCTCCCCATGTAGCCTCAGAGGATCTCTTGCCTCCCATTCTTCCTGGTTTTTGTTTTTCCTTTTCTTGTTCATCATGTATCACCCTGAGAATGTTAGCACACATCTTAGATGTGAGACAATCATTATCTAAGCTCCTTCCTCTATTTTTAGGTTATTTCCTGAGGAAACGCTGAATGCTGCTTATACTATAGAAAGCCAATGATGCAGTTGTTTAAGAGCAATCAGAAGTCTTTTTGTGCCGCATTCATTACCCAAATTGTCAGCTGAGCTCTAATTCCAGAACCTTGCTACTACTGTGATGTGAATGAGAAAAAATGCAGAGTGATTCTTGGAATTCAGGTTCAGTTCACTGTCTGCCATGAGAAAAGGCAACTTTTTATTTGCAAACAGAGAAAGGTTATTGACAGGTTAAAGTCACATGATTTTGCTTTTCAGCAAAAACATACTAGTCATTTGTATGTAATAAATCAATAACATCTTTTAAACAGAGTGTTTTTTAAGGATCATTTAATTTCTACAACCAAGAAGACAATTTAAGTTTCCACTGCAGAAAAATGCCATAAATTCTGATACTATTGCAAACTACAGTTTAAAATTAATTGATTTTTAAGTATCTCAAGAAATTTCTTATTTAAAAGAAAGTGGGAAAATTTATACTACTAAGTGCTACCTCAAATTCTGTAATTCTCTGAAGCCCATGCTTATTTATTATAAAGCAGAATTCCCCTTGGGCAAATAATCATTTTGACTTTCAGAGAGATGAATGCCCTAAATCGTCTCCTGGTTTAAGAAAGGCTCTGTTTCCAAACTTGAGATAAGAGAAAAAGATGATGCATGTATCCTTAGTTTATGAGTTTCTATGAAAATCATTTTTCTTAATATCTGCACATAAACACTATGCCTCTGGATCCAGTGTCTCTGAAACCACATCTTAGATCAATATTTTAGCCTGAAATAAAGCGTGAACATCTTACAAATGTTTCATTGGTTTGGAGAAATCATGCAGTGAACGCTAATAGTAAAATAGCCAACTGTTTTTGCCCAGTCATTAGAGTAATTATAATGTTAAATAATGACCAAATCAATCAACTGATGCTACTCTTCTCCCTGAGGCTTCCCTGGTGGTTCAGCTGGTAAAGAATCTGCCTGCAATGCAGGACACCTGGGTTCGATCCCTGGGTTGGAAAGATCCCTGGGATAAGGGAACGGCTACGCACTCTAGTATGCTGGCCTGGAGAATTCCATGGACTGTATAGTCCATGGGATTGCAAGAGTTGAACACAACTGAGCAACTTTCACTGCACTTCACTAATCTGTCTAATGCAAAACTGGCTCCAAGAATGTCAACCCTTTGAAGATTTCTTAAAACACAGCTGCTGCATTCTTATTTAGCTAATTTTATTTCTAAAAGTAAATTTCAAGCACACTGAATATATGTTCATTATTGAAAATATAGAGAAGTATAGAAGGGAGACTTTTAAAATGATATTTGATGTTGAATCTGTAACTAATTTGGGTAATGAGAGCTTACAGAACATGAAATACAATATTTCTTTTGTCATTTTAGAATTCATAGTATATTTTACATGTAAGACATTTTTTTAGCAATTATTGAAAATAACTGCAAATGCCCAGGTGTTTTCATAAACATCCTCTCTCAATATATCCTTATAAATTAGTCTCAATGCCTAAAAAATCATTTGATAGGAAATATTTGTAAATTGAATTATTAACTTGCATGTCACTAGTGAAAATGATCAAACGATATATAAAGTAAGTCCATTCTAACAGTATAATAAATTCCATGAGTTGCTGATGGACAGGGAGGCCTGACGTGCTGCAGTCCATGGGGTCGCAAAGAGTCAGACAGGACTGAGTGACTGAACTGAATTGAACTGAATGTATGATCAAGATGTAGGACAAATTTGGAATAATGTGAACCCTAAAAATTTCAGTTCCTTTAGTTAGATGTTTAATTATAGCTGTAGCAGGATTAAATTTTGAGACATTATGTATTATATTAAATATGAAATATATTATATTTTGAGATCTATGCTGTCTCAAAACTTCAGCTGAGGTCACAAAGATTAGAAGAATGGGTGTTAAATACTAATTTGAAAGTGAGGTACCAAACCAGCTGTACAGAACTTGCTAAGGGGTGACCCAGAAGACAGATGGATAAACACTTTTCTATGAGCTTCCTCAAGCCAATATGAAGGGAAGCCCAAAGATCATAAGAAATGGGTCTCTATGGGAAGCGTTGTACATTTCTCCTTTCTACTCCCTGTCTGAAGCCAAGTAAGGAAATGAAGGAATCACTTCACAGAGCAAGACCATGTTTATCACCAGCAGGTTGGGCAACAGAAAGGCGAGACCCTTGTTAGGTCGTTAGAATGGGGAAAAGGAGTCCAAAATGGCAGTGGCTAAAGATAAAGGGAAAAGCCCTCAAAAAGGGAACAAAGGAAAAACTCATGGACCTGAGTGAGAACCTCAGGTCCAACAAACACACCTCCTTTCTGGCTGGCCCTATTTTGCATTGGGCAAGCTCAGGGGTGAGGAGACAAAATGTATAAAAAGAGGAAGCCAAGACCAGCTGGGGCCTCTCCTTTGGGGTCAGCCCACCCTCACACCTGGAGGGTGTACTCTCCTTTGTTTGGCGAATAAAACTATGAACTGTAATGGAGCTGTAAGCTGTAATGCTGATCCACCGTTTCAAATTTTTGTTGCAGTGAGATAGAATGGAGGGAATTACACACTCCCCTGACACCCTTGACCTGGTTTGTTAGATTTGGGGGAACAGGCTTGGTGTTGACCCTTTCTCAGAGAAGTCTGATTCCAAGGGGCTGGACTGCCTATAGCTGCCTGACTGGTGGACTTGCAGAGGGGGTTTTGGTGGGAGCAAATTCAATTTTCACTGACCATAGGCAGGGATGCATGAGACTTCATGGAACTCTAGAAGCTATCTAGACTTGAAAAACCCAAGAGCTCTCTTCCTGAGGAAAGATGATCCTGGCTGAAAGAGGCAGGGGTGTTGTTGTCAATGAAGAAGGCGCCAGCAAAGGTGGAAAGTCCCAGCTGGGGACAAAGTCCTTACTTCAGGCCCTAATGCTAAGCAAGACCTGCAGCAAAGATGGGGCAATTTCCCACCCTCCAAAACACCAAGAAGAGAAAGAGCAGGCATTAAGGCTTCAGCCACACCTTCCGGATTATAGCATTCTGTCCGTGTCCTCCCTTCTTTTTTCTTCCCAACCCTGAGGAGCCAAAGGCAGTGCAGTGACTGGAGGAGGAGTAAGGTGAGGAGGAGACGAGAAATACAGTGACTGGGAGCAAGAAGCGTTTCCTTACTCTCCTAAACTCCTCTGGCTGGTCTAAAAAGTAAACTGAATGAGACAGATAAACAAGAAACATATCGGATAACTGTTGAGTAGCATGTATACATGGAAGAAGCCTTCTCGGATGGCCCAGATGGTAGAGAATCTGCCTGCAGTGCAGGAGACTCGGGATCCTTGGGTCGGGAAGATTCCCTAGAGAAGGGAATGGCCACCCACTCCAGGATTCTTGCCGGGAGACTCCATTGTGACAGGAACCTGGTCAGCTCCAGTCCATGGAGTTACAGAGTCAGACACGACTGAGCAAATGACACTTTCACTTCAAACAAGGAAGAGGCCCAGGAAAACGGAGTAACTCTCCAAAATGGCCAAAGTCCTCACGTTAAATACCATCCTCCAGCTAAAGACAAAAGAGGATGTTGAGGGTGGAGGAGTCAGTTATGGCAGGTTACCGAGAAAAGCCCAGTAAACAAAGGTAAGATATTTATGAAGATTTAAGTCAAAGGCTTGATTGATATGTTCCTAGAGATTTGGTCAACCTCTTCCTGTTACAGTGGGGGAAGACCTTTACAAAATGACCTCCCTTGAAAAAAAAAAAAAAAAAAATATATATATATATATATATATATATATATATATATATATATATTTTTACTAGAGGGTAATCCCTACTTACTTTTCAGAGTGTTTTCCATGCCTATTGTTTCTTAGAAAATAACCAGTTTAAAATACTTAATATGTCAAAGAGACATTGTTTCAGAGAAGTACCAGTTCCGACTCCACATTGAAACTGTTTATTTGACTTGCTTTTCATTGCTGTTGTTATTTTAATCATACACAATGGCTTGCCTCAGAGGATCTCACCCTTCTGCCTAGCTGTTAAAGTACCTTCTTTCAGCTCACAGAGAGATAATCAATCCCTGCCCACCTGTGAATAGCTGCAAGAAAGAAGAGATTAATACATCCCTTCCCTGATGCTGGCCATTCTCAGAGATGTTTTGCAAGATTGATGACCCTTTTTACTTTACTTCCTCACTGCCTCTCCCTCGTTATTTTTTCTTCAGCTCCTCACTGCTTCTCTCTCTGGTTCTATAAAAGAACCTGGCACCAGTCCCCAACAATATGTTTATTTTGAGACATTAGTCTGCCATCTTCTCAGTCTGCCAGCTTTCCAAATAAAGTTGTTTTTCTTGCATCAACATCTTGTCTCTCAGATTCATTGGCCTGTTGTACAGTGGGCAGAAGAAGCTGCAACTAATGATATTTTGGGGTGGCAAATTTTGGTCCCCGATAACAGACAAATAGTTAAAAAAATTTTGTCTCTTTCTCTAATGCTTATTTATGAGCCTGATCAATTTCTAATTAGGGTTGCAAAAATCACAGACTTTAATATTAAATATGACACTATTTATTAAACTTGAAAGTGAACAGAAAAGTTATGAGAATTTCACAAACTTTTATGTAGAGATGAGGAAGATCTGGCAAAATAAATTCAATAGGATTGTAGTGAGGGAGAAAAATAACAACACTGCTTTCTATTTGTACCTGGCAGAGTCCAGCTCACTCATTAACTTCACTGTGCTACATTCACGAGAATTAGGAATATTTGGATAGCAAAAACGACTATCCTTTTTTCTAATTTAAATAGGGATTTTTACTCTACATTTGGATCCCCCAGAAGGAGACCCTGAGAAAAGGATTGAAATCCAAGTTATTTATTTTGGGGGTGATTCCATAAAGCATCAGTTGTTAGGGTTAGAAAGTAAGAGAGAGAAAGTAAGGCAGCTAATAAAGTGCTTTTTTTCAAGCAGTTGTACACTGTTGGTTACTAGAGCTTAATCCTGCTGGGAGAGCTCTGGGAGCCAATGTTCTTACACCAGCTGCCATCAGCTCCTGTTAGAGTGCAACATTCAGATTCATCCTCTAGCAGAGCTAGCCTGTTATATAAACGGCAAAGAGACACTACCAGCAAGGGCAGGTACTCAGGCAAAACCACACGTGCAAAGAAGAGTCTGCCTTGTGGTAGGGTAGGGCAAGAACATAGGGACAAGGCACTGACAAAATCAAATATGTATAGTGGATCACAAATTAAGAATGGGGGTAATACAGGGACAATTCAATCTTTTTCATTGAAAAATTTTAAGTATGATTTAAGTCCTTCTTAGGGGAACTTTTTCTGTACTGTGTCTGAAATAAAGGACATTGAACTACTCTTAAAATTTTCTACCAGAGTTATAAAACATGAAATTATAGAAAGGAGTCATTTTTATTTGTAGTAAAGATTTGATTTTTAAAGCTTTAAAATGATTTTTTCTAGAAATGTTTTAAAGAAGAAAAAATTCTATTCTTATGAATAAGAATATAATTTTCTCTGATAGCTAAAAACCCAGCAGGAGTTAACTCAGGTCTTTCTAACTCTTGTATATGTGATAAAAATTAGTTTAGCTAATGCACAAAAATATTATAGAATACTCTCTGACACGATTTTTAAACACTTATCTCTGTAACTACCAATATAAGTCATATATTTATTAACTGCATTTTCAAGATATGAACACATTTAGGAAGCACATTAGCATTCAATAATTATGCATTTCTGTTAGGTGTTATGGGCTTCCCTAGGGGCTCAGCTGGTAAAGAATCTGTCTGCAATGTGGAGACCTCAGCTTGATCCCTCAGTTGGGAAAAAACCCCTGGAGGAGGGCATGGCAACCCACTCCGGTAATCTGCCCTGGAGAATTCCATGGACTATACAGTCCATAGCACCCCAAAGAGTCGGACACAACTGAGCGACTTTTACTTTTACTTTCATTAGGTGTTATACAATCTCTCTCTCTCTTTAGTCGCTAAGTCGTGTCCAACTCTTGTGACCCCATGGACTGTAGCCTGCCAGGCTCCTCTGTCCATGGGATTCTCCAGGCAAGAATACTGGAGTGGGTTGCCATTGCCTTCTACAGTAGGCAGAAGATTCCTGCCCGCTAGTGGTAGAGATAGATATAACAGTAAGCAAATAATGTAACATACAGTCACACAATAAATATTCAATTTCAAAGTGGAGACGTGCTCAGTTCAGTCCAGTCGCTCAGTCGTGTCTGACTCTTTGCGACCCCAAGGACGGCAGCACACCAGGCCTCCCTGTCCATCACTAACTCCTGGAGTTTACTCAAACTCATGTCCGTTGAGTCCGTGATGCCATCCAGCCATCTCCTCCTCTGCTGTCCCCTTCTCCTCCTGCCCCCAATCTTTCCCAACATCAGGGACTTTTCACATGAGTCAGCTCTTCACATCAGGTGGCCAAAGTACTGGAGTTTCAGCTTCAACATCAGTCCTTCCAATGAACACCCAGGACTGATCTCCTTTAGGATGGACTGGTTGGATGTCCTTGCAGTCCAAGGAATTGTCAAGAGTCTTCTCCAACCCCACAGTTCGAAAGCATCAGTTCTTTGCCACTCAGCTTCCTTTATAGTCCAACTCTCATATCCACACATGACTACTGGAAAAAACATAGCTTTGACTAGACAGACCTTTTTTGGCAAAGTAATGTCTCTGTTTTTTAATATGCTGTCTAGGGTGGTCATAACTTTTCTTTCAAGGAGCAAGCATCTTTTAATTTCATGGCTGCAGTCACAATCAGCAGTGATTTTGGAGCCTCCCAGAATAAATCCTCTCACTGTTTCCACTGTTTCTCCATCTATTTGCCATGAAGTGACTGGACCGGATGCCATAATCTTTGTTTTCTGAATGTTGAGTTTTAAGCCAACTTTTTCCACTCTCCTCTTTCACTTTCATCAAGAGGCTCTTTAGTTCTTCTTCACTTTCTGCCATAAGGGTGGTGTCATCTGCGTATCTGAGGTTATTGATATTTCTCCCAGCAATCTTGATTCCAGCTTTTGCTTCTCCCAGCCTGCGTTTCACATGTTGTACTCTGCATATATGTTAAATAAGCAGGGTGACAATATACTTGATGTACTCCTTTTCCTATTTGGAACCAGTCTGTTGTTCCATGTCCAGTTCCAACTGTTGCTTCTTGACCTGCATACAGATTTCTCATGAGGCAGGTAAGGTGGTCTGGTATTCCCATCTCTTTAAAAATTTTCCACAGTTTGTTGTAAGAAGTGCTACAAAAGAAAAATAGAATGCACTTTGGAAGTTTAGGTATTATGGTGGATTTTATTTCTTTTATAAATTTATATATTTTGGATTCTCCCACATACCAGGTTAAAATAACAGAATGGGACTCATACTCTTAAACTCATGACTCAAAGCATATGCCAATAGAATTGAGCAATATCAAAAGTCAGATTATCATTTAGAAATGACCTTCAGAGGCAGCCAGAATAGCTAATTTTTTTTTAGTGTATTGAGGTTGTGGAGAAACTGGATCACTCTTACACCATGGAATAAACACAAAATGATATAGTCACACTAGAAATGCATGTATGGATAAAAAGACTTGTATAAGGAGGTTCATGGCAGTTTAATCTCTAATAGCTTTAATAAAAATCAACCTAGGTATTCATCAGAAAAACAGTGTAAAAACTAGCTTTTTATATCCATACTATTTCTTAGCAAAAAAAAAGGAAGAAATAACATATTGATATAAACAAAAACATGGATGAATCTAGAAGATGCTACGCTATGTAAATTATGCTTCACACAAAATAAGCTGCACTCTATAATTCCATGCTTATGATATCCTGGAATGGGCAAAAATTATCTTGCAAAATTATCAGAACAGCCATTTGTGGGCATTAGGGCAGAAATTTACTGGGAAAAGGGAAATTTTTTGGAGGTGATGTTAGTGTTGTGTGTCTTCAAAAGTTTTTACTGGGAATATATACTCAAGCATTTTACTCTATTTTTATTTTGTATCAAAAAAATATCGTGAACAAATACAGATCTATTTAATGACACAATGCTTAAGTGTTTAGGGAAGATTGTTCTATTGTTTTTTAATTTAAATGGACTCAAAAACTGATTTAATAAGTGAATATTAAAAAGAACAGTTTGATAGATTAAAATAAGAGCAATTGGAACAGAACCAAGGTAGTGAGTAAAGGTCTTTATAAAATTTTTTTCAAATTTCATGTTTCTTTGATGAATACAAAGTTTTTAAGTAAACAGCTTTTTTAAAATTAAACTTTCTATCAGCATTGAAGGAGGCAAGTGCCTCTACCTCTTTTTAAGAATTTAACCTCAAGAACACAATTCTTAAGGACCCTTAGTATTCTCTTTGCAGAGTGACTGAGTTGTTCATTGCTTGACAGTCATAACTTTACTGATGTCGTCACTTCACAATTTCATCACAGCTTGGATTCTTAGTGTATTGCATCATGTTCAGAATATAGTATCTCTTTAGTATGTTTTATATTTGAAATTGAATTAAAACAGAATCATTTACTTTTATTAATTTCCCACACTTTCCCTAAATTCACATTCTATGCACATTCCTATAGTACACTGTATATTCTGAATATGGAAACATTGGTTAGGAAACTTTTGCATATTTCAGAATAATGTGTTTTATAATCAATTTGGTTAAATGGTTGAGTCATGAAGATCTTAATATATAATCACATTTTGTCTTTCAGACACAAGAGGGAAGTAGGTATATGACTGATTACATTTATACAATTATGTGTGTTGGCATCTTTTAAATTACGAAGTTCATGTAAGATCTTTTTAAGGACAATGCTAAACAAAAGGAAGAAATCAAAAATTTTTATTCCTTAATTTAAACATGTGCTCACCCAGTATTTTCTGAATATGTAACTCTACTCATCTGGGATACCTTGACAAAACGTGACTAAATCTTATTTCATGGTTATCTAACATGTGCCATTAGTCTTAATATACTTAATATAATATTCAAACTAGAATTTGATATTTTGTTATAAAACACAGCACTCAATAGGAAAAATAAAAGCCATTTTCTGCTTGGACAATGGATACACTAAATCATGCACATTTAGGTCCTTTCTCTTAAAATGTTATTAACTTATTTTATAACCTCTCTAAGCAAAAGGTTCATCTAATTCTGCCGGTAGGCAGTGTCTAACACGTTTTCTGTGCTCAGTAAATATCAAATTGCAAGTTGTTGCAATGTTCTCTGCAGGATTCTGCCTATTATTGTGTGGGACCCATAAGGCATTGCATAGCTTCATTTTCCATAAAAATGAAAATATGATCACTTTTTAAATAAAAATTCTACAGAAGTTTTACTCATGCTGTGGTTTAATTTTCCTTGCTTTATTAAAAGCTAAACATTATGAGAACCTTGGTGTATAAAGAGGCAAAATGCCTCTCACTCCCCAACCTAATTCTCCGCAGGCCCACCACAATTCAAAAGGCCAGTTCATGTGGACACACGGTTGTTCTAGTAAAGCCATAATAGGCAGAGTATGGTATCCTGATACTTCTTGTTCTCGTTCACTCATGCGGTTGACTGGGACCAAGCTTCACGAGTTTCCAGATAAATGGCTAAAAATTTAATAATAATAACAGATGTCACGGCTATAATTAGTTTCAGAAGTAATTCTTCTACTTTCACTGAATACGTTGTACTTAAGCCTAAGGGCTAATTACTGCCACAGACTTCAGAGTATCACTATGTAGTAGTCAACATCCATAGACCTGGAGGATTAAGTGAAGTACAACTTTTTGCCAATCTGAAATCCCCAGGCTTTACCAGCTTTTTGTATAAATGAGGGCTTAGATGTGTGCTGGTTAAGCTGGTTAAGGTTTTACTTGTGATTATAGTACCCTCATTCCCTTTGCAAACTCCCTCTTTACCCCACTAGTGAGATTCTCCAGTTATTACACATATACTCAAAGATCTTAGGATGGTGACTGTCATCTTTTAAGACATAAATATTTCTATGTTGAAATTTTACTTAGAATTACAAATTCATGAAATATTAAAAAACAATGGATTCTTTGAAAAGTTTAAATCAAGTTTAAATCTTTAATCAGCATTAAAAAACAACCAACCAACCACACCTCCTAGACCCCCAGGCCTCTTCAAAGCAATCTAAAAATCTCTTCTGTGACATCTTGGGAGGTTCACAGTTCAAAAGTCAGTGTTTATGAAGCTATCTATGCTTGCCACAGTTACTAGGTGTTCTCAGTGAATTTCAAGGAAAGAAAAACACTTTCCCTACAGGTAAATCAACAAGTAAGTTGATTTAATTAATCATTAATTTATTCATTCAGTTAATATTATTGTGGCTGTCCCATTCCCCATGCTTTGGCCTAGCATTTCTACTCTTATTGTAAGTGGCAGTGGTTTAGTATTCCTTCTTCACATTTAAACCAGGACTTAAGAACAAACTTTCAAACTTGATAAGGTAATAGAAAATAAATTTTAATGTCTGACAATTTTCCAGTTGTTTCAGTTCTAAGCTCAAAAGCTGTATCACCATCATAGGATTTCTTCCTCATGAACTATTATTCATTCTGGTTCACCTGAAGATAGATTTCCTAAGAGCACCACCGGTGCGTTACACACATACCCAGTAGGGGTTTATTTGTATAAGCAAAACTTGTGTTGATTTGGTTTTAGTTGGTTCCACGTGTATCAATAAATGTCTAAAACCAGCATATTATTATTTTCCCTTACTTGTACCTGTAGGACATGATTCCTGGGGCTCCTCCATAAACACAGTCTGCTTTTATTTCTTTACTTTCTTTAAGAAATGTGTGTCTAGAATATATGATATTGGTGGCGATGTGTCTGAGGTAGAGAGGCAGTGTCCAGGAATGTCTTGAAATTCCTAGAACTCCAATGAAAACATTTTGAAAATCCCCTTCTAAGGATAACATATTGTATTATTTTACCTCCCACTACTTCAAAGAATAAGAGGTCCTTTATTTTCCTTGTTTTGGCTTTATCTCTTCATAGCATTACTAATTTCCCCTTTGTCCTATTTATCTATACAGTGAGATAAATAATTATTTATTAAATCTTCCATGTAAAAAGTGTCAGGTTTTTATGATCTTCCATATCTCTTCATACTGAATCATAGATGTAATAGTATATATTGAAGATTTAGTTTCTTCTCAATATGAAAGTGTCTCCATTCCTCAGATAATTATCATATTGTTCTATAAAACATTTCTTGGTTCCATTTGATTTTTTTTTGCTGTTGTTACTAACACATTATTACCATAATGCAGGGTCTAATGCCAACAAACTGTTTACTTTGGGGAACACTGTAAATCAATCTTGGTAGAAAAAATAAAATTAACATAAAAATACATAATTTTTAGAGCTTTCATGAAAGCACCAGTGTTAACCAGCGTTAACCAACGTCTCTTTTCTCTCCATGCTGAGTTTATAAAATGTATTTGCAGATACTGATAAGACCTGCAGAAAGAACCTAGAGGAGTTGGATACGTGTGTTTTGGCATCTGAATGACTAGCGGGCATCTTTGGTTCTTGGGGAGCTTATTCAGTCTTTCCAGGCCTCAGTTTCCACTCTCATTTTTTTTTTTTTTTTTTTTTTTTGATGTGGAGGTTAAATAACCTCAATGAAGAGTCTAAACCTTCAGTCAAGGATAGATATACCTGAAGCCTTTGGAGTTTAAGCATCGGGGTGTTTTACTTAGAAGTGCCCAATCCCCTGAAATAAGGGCATTCTGCATATGACTTCTCACATCCAGCAATGTTGAATTGACCATGATTATACTATTTATGGAATGCTGTATATGTTTTCTTTAAAAAGGCTCCCATATTTTATAAAGTAATTGTTTCAGTAAGCATTGCTGTTATTTACGATTAGAAAGCTCATCCAAGATAAAATGATGTGTTAGGTTGTCTTCCTCCTGTTCCCCACCTTGCTCCCTTCCTTCTGGTGTAGATCTTGATGGACTAATTTGACAGTCCTGACAGAGTAAGCTCCATCACAGGCCATGAGACTCAGCTTTTCCACTTTGGTCTCAAGCAACATGGATTCTGAGAAGAACAGCAATGGCATTTTTATAATCAGGAAGATACTGAGAGTACTCAACTTCAGATTTTGATTATGGCATGGTTTCAACTCTGCAAAGACAATTGAACCAATTCGGCCAGTTCTTCTTTTCCTAACCAAGATTCCTTAACTTTCTCCTTGAATGACAAATGAAGAGTTGAAATTGGTAAACGAATTGACCTGAATTTATGTTTTACAAGAACTTTCAACAGCCCTCCCTTACCCCCCAAGTTAAGGAGGAAAACAGTTCCTCAAGTTTTCTATGTTCATACACAGAATAATTTAAAATAAGTAAATGCAGATCTTTTAGTGTCTAATTTGAGCTAGAGGAACTAAAAGAGGCCACACTAGATTTTGAAATTATGACAGCACCCTTTAAAAAATTAAAAACAACAACAAAAAAGGAAGGAAACAATCATTATGATATAATCATGGCTATTTTGCTTTAGAATGTATTTAAATTTATTAATAAATATCACATGATCACATGGGGTTGCTCTTTTATTACTGACCTCACATGTAATTAGAAGACAAAACCCTCACCTATTCCAGAAAATATACAACTTTCTCTGTTGCAAGAGTAAGGATCATAATCCCTCTGCTTACTAGCCACGTAATGTAACATTACTTAAAAACTACGCAGACTCCATTCTGAAAAACAGTAATGATAGCATTACTTATACTCTAGACATTTTAAAAGAATATTAAATGGGATAATACATGAAAAAGCTTAGTTCAGTGCCTGGCATGATAGAGAAAATTATTAATAAATAAATAAATAAATATATATATATATATATAAATGACCCACAAATTATATATCAAAATAAAATATGAAATCATATATATGTAAAATCATGTATACATAAGTTTAATCTTGCTCCCTGTTGCATTGCATAACTCACTAGGAAATGTTCTAAGAGCCACATATTGTCATAACAGAATAAACGGTATACACATGGATGAAAATTTAGGAGTGCACTTCTGAAGAATTCTTGCAGAATGGTTTAAACGTGCTTAGTTGCTCAGCTGTGCCCTACTCTTTGCAACCTCATGGACTGTAGCCCTCCAGGCTCCTCTGTCCATGGGATTCTCCAGGCAAGAATACTGGTGTGGGTAGCCATTTCTTTCTCCAGGGGATCGTCCAGACCCAGGAATCAAAACCGCATCTCCCGCATTTCAGGTCGATTCTTTACCACTTGAACCACCAGGGAAGCCCAGTGGTTTAGACAGCCATTGCAGATTTGGGGCTTTGGCTAAAAAAAATAAGAATCCACACTCTCATATTAGCATTTATCTGTAAGATCTATGCTCAGGTGACTGTTTAAATGTATTGCATATTTTCACCAGTGATTTTATATACCACCTCTTTTCTTGCTTTGATCCAGCTGAAGGCATAATGAAGTGTTTTAGCCCCATCTGGTTTAGCTCTGGAATACTGAGAAATGTTTCTGCTGTTACCCATGTATGATGAAAATCAAAACTGTTTGTTAGTGATGTATTTATAATTACTTTGATGGAGGGTTGAGTTCAGAGCCAAATGTTTACTTTCATAAACTTCTGCTGTGGTCGTGCGGTGGCACTGTTCATCCCCACTCCCCCCTGGCTGAAGATCTATCATCAGCATTTAAGAATTCACCATCGGCGAAGGTGCTGACATGACTCTCTCTGTCTAAACAGGCCAGAAACCAAAGTTTAACTTGTCCCTGCAAACATTCAACGTTATAGATAAAAGAACAGACCAGATTTATGATATAAATATTTGTGTCCCTGATTCCATAAAGACCCAATCATAGCATTAACCCAGCAAATTCCTTTGATGGAATGTTTATGAGTATTTTTAAACTCCAGCATTGATTAAATAAAACTTCCCTCTGGAAATACACAGAAAATTTCTTCAGAAGAAAAAATAAATACATAAAAGAGATTTTGCTTTAAAATAAACCTCAAGTATGAACAGTTTGAATAAGGGTCATTTCTATTGGACATTTTTAATGAAATTAACAGACAGTTAACCCATCTTTCATAAAGTATATTTTTAAGTCTAAAAAATTGTCTCCAATTTTCAGTCTAGCATTGCACATAAATCAATACAAAGTCAACACTTTGTAGTTAGATGAAAATGAAGCCGTATAAATATAAAGACAGACATTCAAGAATTGATGCAAAGTGTACTAGAATAAATCTCTTTTAGCTGTTCAGAGAGCCCCAAGGTAATGGCTTCCTCCCCAACCTGATCGTAATGTTCAGTCCAAAAGCTATTTCAGCTGAACCATAGGCCCTTATCTCAGCTTTCCAGATGGGCCCTATAGGTGCTTCTTTGACCTTAGAAAGGGTAATTGCTTAAGACTGGAGGGAGGGTGGTGCATGTGGCAACAAGAAGTTGAAAAGAATAATTTAACAAGGAAGAATAGGATCTGGATTTTAATAATTCATAAGATTCTTTAACAGGCAAGATTTTAATTACATCTTTATCAGCTGTCCCTTTCAAATTTGAGCTCCTCACAACAATAAATAGTCTAACATTTTTAATGCTGACATACCGTGGACACTTTATTTGAAATGCATTTCAAGCTCTTTGTGCTAAAATTATGTGAGCCAAAATGGATCTTCAGATGCTGTGGGATAACATGAAGACAGAAGCTTTTTTGGCAGTGGGTTTTTAATAAAAACAAATGATTGAATTAGATTTTCATGTCTATTCTATTAAACATTAAAAAAGACCTACAGAGCACAATTAAACAATTATGCTATGAATTAGATCACCTGTAATAGCCCTGTTAACTGATCTCTGTACAAACTCTGCTTCTCCAAAAATCTACATGGTAAACATATTTAGTTAAAAATCTTCCATTTTGATTGTTACTCTGGAAACATAGATTGTATCTGAAATAAGTGTATGAGAATTACTTCACCTTCTTTTATCCATAACTTGGAGAGAGACCTGCAATATTATTGGTGCTAACACCTTGAATTACATGTTGGGATTTTACAGTTGGGTCTGTGTTTTATTCACTTCTCTAATTTTAGTACTTCTCAGAGAATATGAGATATGATATATACACTCAATCAATATCTTTCACTGGATAACTAGAACTGAAATTCTTGTCTCAGACTTCCAAAATTATCCTAGATTTTTCCCCATTATGCCAAAACACTTGGAATGAAATCAATATACTGATTGGTCTACATGATATAAATTTATATAAATGCCAGCAAGGTAACTAATTATTTCAGCATTACTAGATGCTTTGGGGAAGGAGTCTGAAATTAGATCTTTTCTCTTTCCCGGTTGTGCATATGAGTGGGTGAGAATATGAGCACTGGGTTTTTCGTGGTGTAACCAAACAAGCATGAATTAATGTCTCAGTATTGTTTCTTTTCTTTCACTTTGTGACTTCTTAGTCCTTTTATGTTTATAATTAAAAGTCACCTGCCTGGTGCGTTTTCTACAAGTCACCAGACAGGGTTTGTGGGTATGTGTAAGAAATTGTATATTTTAGGAGTATTTTGATGAGAAGAGATAGAAATCTCAGTTCAAATTGTCTAGAACAATATCATCATCATCATTATTCATCTCACTGAAGAAAAAGACCAGAATTAAGGCAGGCTATTGCCCCGGTCTAACCTGCAGTTTATTAATAACACTGAGAATCCTGCTTTTCCTCCTGTCTCTACTCTGTCACCCTTAAGTATTTGCCCTTCATATTCCTTCTTCTAAGAGTTACAAAATAGCTGCAACAGTTATAGATAACATTTCCCAGGACAGCAATCTCCAAAGAAGAAGAGAGTTTTTCTTTTAGATTTTTTTGGAAGATAAAGAAATGTACTTTCAAAGACCCCAGGAAGAATTATCCTCTCACACTGCTGGCCACAGTTAGAGTCCACACCCAGTTCTAAGCCAGCCACAGGTAAAGGGAAACGGAGCCGGAATGAGGGTTTAGATGGATTAGGATCTCTTCTCTGGCTTTGGGAACTGCCAGTCCCATGAAACCACAGCTCCATGAAGAGTGGATGGTGATAGAATGCTGAAATAAAAAATGATTTGTAAGCAAAATGTGATGCTGATAAAAAGACATAGATACTTTCAACTCTTTTTAATGAAAAATTTCTTCAATTCACTCATTTGCTTAGACTCATTTCTACATCTATATCCTGTGATAAAAATCAGTTAAGCCTTTGAAAAATTTAATTATAACTAATAGTAATCTCTATTTGAAAATATTACAGTTACAGGTATTGTAAAGTTTTGTCTTCTTTCGAGCACTTGGTTAAAATTTTGCATTTGTCTTAAGAATTTGCTTTAACCCCATCTAAATCTTGAATTCCATCTCCCTTCAGTTACTTTTATTACTCACTTAGTGTTATCTAACACCTCAATCTATATTCCTCTAGAAGGCTGATAATATTATATTAACTGAACAAAGATGTTTCATTATTAAAACTAAACATAAGATTGTTTTTTAAAATGTCAGGAAAGTGGATAAGGGGTTATTAATTTTAATAATGTTTTATTTTTAAAAGATTGTATCTGTTATAAAACAAAATAATTGGACATCTCCAAACTAACAGCTTGTGCTTCGTTTGATAGCTTACGTTTTTGACAGCTTACTTTCTTCGTGATCAAGTGTATCTTGTAATGTCATGGGATAATGTATATTTCAAGTTTGCATCATTGCAATGTATCCACCTTTCATTGTTTTCCACCAAAGGCAATAAACGGATAACTGAGCCCTTTAGAGACTCACAGCTAAAGCTAAGACAGTCAGTGCCGCGTTGATAGAGTTCTGCTCCCTCAAAGGACCTCAGAACACAAACAAATCAAAAAAAGGGATAAATAAAAAGCATAAAATGTAACTTATTAGACACCATTAGTATGAGTAGTGGCATATTCTCATTTAGCTTGGGTTCTGGGATTTGTATTATGCAAATTGAAAGACGTCCTTAAGGTTATGCCCAGTTTGCTCAGGTAACAACACTTGAAATTCTATGCACAGTCATATTGTTACTCTTGAAATGTTAATGCAGGAGAGATGTAAAGCAGTTTCTTATGATTTATAGCAATGAAACATGCTTTTCCAGAATAAGCAGACTAAATGGAAAACAGAAGAAAAAAATCACATTATTATTAAAAGTCAAATGTTATTTGATACTTATTTTAAAAAAATTAGAGTGTAGTTAAGGAGAGATTCAGTTCATTATTGCTGAAATAATTGCCTTGACTGCTTATACTAAGTGAAGAGCTAGAGGGAACATGATGCCTTATATGCAAACATGTGACTGTGTCTCAGTAACTGGCCCCAGAAGGCCTCTTGTTCTGCCCATACGGAGACCGAGTCCCTGAGCACTTTCGTTGCATTTGCAGTAGACCTGTCTCTGGTACTGACACAACAGTGATGTGCAAGGTAGGCGGGGGATACAAACCCCCACCAGATTTTCTGGGGCTTCTCTGTGTCTTGCATTCAGCGGAAGGAGCATTTGGGGCAGAGCCATTTCTAGCATCGCATGATGCAATCACTACTGCTATTTAGTGCTGTTGGAGGAGAGCTGGTGTCAGACCCCGAGGGTGAAGTGAAAGTAATTACTTCCCTGCAAAACTGTGTACTTTTGCCCTCAAATAATGATATCTTCTCTACCCTTCTTTTCTGTTGGAAGGCAGATATTTCACAGTCATTTCCTTTTCATTCATTTGATAATAATGAGTACTTGAAATAAGATTTTCAAGTATGGCAACAAAGCCAACATATATTTTCTTTCAGATTTCTCACTCCTGCTGACTGATTCATAGAGACTGAACCTTGATGGAAGCACTGTTTTCTCTTTGCTCCTTTCCTGAAAGCTCCTCTATGGAAAATTTTCTTTTGCCTTTTTACTTCTCTGCCTCATCTTGGTAGATGTGAGACACTAGAAAAATAGACACTTGGAGAATAGTAGGAGAATAGTGACTCATTGTAATTGCAGAAAGTCTTAAGAAAGAAAAAATAAGTGCACTAATAAATCTAAATTTTCTTACAACAAACAGACCTATTGTTTCTATACTCATTTTTGATTTTAGAAGCACAGAAGGGAAAATATTCACAAAAGATGTGGACCTATTCACAAAAGAATAAAAAACAATGATAAAACATGCTTTAAAAATAACAATAAAAGAATAAAGATAAAATGGATTCAACGCAAAGCCACATCAAAACATTCCAAATGATGAAGAGAATCAATGTACATTTTTTGAAGTAATTGAAGTCTGTGATGCTTTTGTCAATTATCTTGACACTGAGTATAAAAATGTGATTCTAGATTATTTGAATAATTGACTTTGTTCTCCAATTTTCTTTGAAGTCATGATTATAGATGAAACTGAGGCATGGATCAAGTGTTAGATCCATTTTAATGAAAGGAAAATAACTATACTCATGCATAAAATTGTCTCACATGACCAAAATAGAACTCAAAGGGACAAAAGAAAGAGTAAAACTGCAAATTTTGCCTGAAAAGGGGCACTGTAATAGTGTTATGTTTTTTCTGTATCTATTCTTCCACCTTCTAGCTTTTGCCATCCACACTTCTAACTCCAAATGCAGTGGATACATGAAATGATCTTTGGGTGGAACTACAAGCAAAATATTTACAACCAAACCATTTAGAATGAAATGGATTAAAAAATATCTCCAGCATTGCAATATTTTTTCTCTTGCCTTACCCCCAAACAGAAAATGTGAGTTCTATTTGAGAATAAAGAAAATATTGCCCTTATTTTCAGTAGTATCCATAATTTGAGTAAATTTTCTCTATACATTGCTGTGTAGAGACAATACAGTTCAGTTCAGTTCAGTCGCTCAGTCGTGTCTGACTCTTTGCGACCCCATGAACTGCAGCACGCCAGGCCTCACTGTCCATCACCAACTCCGGGAGTCGGTGATGCCATCCAAGCATCTCACCCTCTGTCATCCCTTCTCCTCCTGCCCTCAATCTTTCCCGGCATCAAGGTCTTTTCCAATGAGTCAGCTCTTCGCATCAGGTAGCCAAAGTACTGGAGTTTCAGCTTCAACATAGTCCTTCCAATGAACACCCAGGACTGATCTCCCATAGGATGGACTGGTTGGATCTCCTTGCTGTCCAAGGGACTATCAAGAGTCTTCTCCAACACCATAGTTCAAAAGCATCAATTCTTCGGTGCTCAGCTTTCTTTATAGTCCAACTCTCATATCCATACATGACCACTGGAAAAACCATAGCCTTGACCAGATGGACCTTTGTTGGCAAAGTAATGTCTCTGCTTTTTAAAGTGCTGTCTATGTTGGTCATAGCTTTCCTTCCAAGGAGTAAGCGTCTTTTAATTTCATGGCTGCAATCACCATCCACAGTGATTTTGGAGCTCCCCAAAATAAAGTCTGCCACTGTTTCCACTGTTTCTCCATCTATTTGCCATGAAGTGATGGGACCAGATGCCATGATCTTAATTTTCTGCATGCTGAGCTTTAAGCCAACTTTTTCACTCTCCTCTTTCACTTTCATCAAGAGGCTCTTTAGTTCTTCTTCACTTTCTGCCATAAGGGTGGTATCATCTGCATATCTGAAGTTGTTGATATTTCTCCCGGCAATCTTGATTCCAACTTGTGCTTCCTCCAGCCCAGCGTTTCTCGTGATGCACTCTGCATATCAGTTAAATAAGCAGGGTGACAATATACAGCCTTGACGTACTCCTTTTCCTATTTGGAACCAGTCTGTTGTTCCATGTCCAGTTCTAACTGTTGCTTCCTGACCTGCATACAGGTTTCTCAGGAGGCAGGTCAAATTGTCTGGTATTCCCATTTCTTTCAGAATTTTCCACAGTTTATTGTGATCCACACAGTCAAAGGCTTTGGTGTAGTCAATAAAGCAGAAATAGATGTTTTTTCTGGAACTCTCTTGCTTTTTCGATGATCCAGTGGATATTGGCAATTTGATCTCTGGTTCCTCTGCCTTTTCTAAAAGCAGCTCGAACATTTGGAAGTTCACAGTTCATGTATTGCTGAAGCCTGGGTTGGAGAATTTTGAGCATTACTTTACTAGTGTGTGAGATGAGTGCAATTGTGAGGTAGTTTGAGCATTCTTTGGGATTGTCTTTCTCTGGGATTAGAATGAAAACTGACCTTTTCCAGTCCTGTGGCCATGTTGAGTTTTCCAAATTTGCTGACATATTGAGTGCAGCACTTTCACAGGATCATCTTTTAGGATTTGAAATAGCTCAACTGGAATTCCATCACCTCCACTAGCTTTGCTCGTAGTGATGCTTCCTAAGGCCCAGCTGACGTCACACTCCAGGAGGTCTGGCTCCCTATTAGTTACGCTTATGCTCAGTTGTTTCAGTCGTGTCTGACTGTGACCCTATGGACTAAAGCTTGCCAGGTTCCTCTGTCCGTGGGATTCTCCAGGCAAGAATACTGGATGTCCATGTCCCCCTCCAAGAGATCTTCCCTAGCTAGGGACTGAACCTGTGTCTCTTGTGTCTCCTGTGTTGGCAGGCAGTTCTTTGCCACTAATACCACCTGGGAGCCCCTATTAGTTAGTAAAGCTAGTGGAAATGATTGCCCAAACCCTCAGTAAAGTTGCTTAAACATTTCCGTAAATTTCACTCAAATTTTAGTATTTGAGAGAGTCCCATAAATGCCACCTCTCTGTCTTGCCGAAGTTCTGAATCAAATATGAGACATGCAAAATAGTCATTAGGTAAAAAAAGACAAATGTTTTCTTTACTCCTTATTAAGACTGGATAACAGAACACAGCTAAGTGTGATGACTAGACTAGGTTTACTAATGCGTTGTTTCCCACTGTTGATGTTGGAATTACCTACCTAAAAAGGAATTTGAATTTGTAGTAGCTTAACCTAGTCTATTTTCCACTGGTTGATGTGGACAGGAAAGGAACGAGAATAATCTCCTAAGGCTTAAGCCATTAAGTCATTAAGAGATTATTTCATCCAAATGAAGAAATGCATCAGTGGTGGTTCCTTATTCCATCTATTTTTTGGAAGATGGTGCAGGAGTGTGCACGGAACACCATACATCATGAAAACTGGGGAGTAGTGCTCAACAAATTTCTAGTAACTTTGTTGAGATATTATAAGAAAGGAACAAGCTCATGTCTAAGCTGGTATATTTAAAAACAGAGAGACAAGAGGAAAATAAACATGTAAATTTTTAAGGGACATGTTTGCCTGAAACACAGAATGTGCAATTGTTAAGGACTGTACATCTTACTTAACTGCAGAAGATAGATTCTTTATCAGATCCTAAATTTCATAGTAAAATAGGAAATATTAGGGTCTTGGATTAGGAAAGGAGACATAGAGAAACTTCTTCATGAATCAGGGGAATCAATTTCCATTTGCAAAGTGCTTTCTGTTACCTGAGAGAATATGAAGTGGTATATAAATATTTAATGCATATTTTTCATTTTGTTTATATTGTTAAGTGTTTTCAGGATTTCTCTAGTGGCATTATTGCCCACTAGTTGCAGAATTTATTAGAAGTAAGATCCTGGAATTGCCCAAGATTAATATACTTTGTTGTTCAGTTGCCAAGTCACATCCCACTCTTTGCAGCCCCAGGGACTGCAGCACATCAGGCTTCCCTGTCCCTCATCCATACTATTGAATAGTATAAAATAAACTTAAATAAGACAAAATGAATGTCAGAAAATCTGGGATATCAAATCACTGATTCACAAGGATTTAAACTTGGAATGAGTTTGGGATATCTCGCTTTGGAAAAGTGATGCACTCTGCATAATGCTGGGTGAGAGTATTTTTGGAAATGTCGTAGAACGAGTTTGTACCAGTTTGTATGTACATGTGTGTTTGCTGGGAAGTCAAGCATTGGACTAGAGTAGATTAGTCCTATTAATTTTTGTTTTCTATCAATCTCATCTTCTAAAACAACAAAACCCCCTCTTCAGTAAATTGTGCCTTCCCTCACTGTATTCTCAGAATTCTTTTGCCTTTTTGGCCATAGAAGGTTGTTTTTGAAAGAGTGACTTGAAACAGACTGAGCTATTGAGACTATCCTCTAATCTCCAAGCTTTAGTTGATGAATCCTTTAACCTATCCTTGCAAAATCTGCTTTGACTTCAAAATTCTTTAAAGTTTGATTACGATCTAGACTGTAGCTTAATTTTAATCTACTTTTCTATTGAAGAATCATTTGCTAGAACAAAAAATACTTCTGTATTACCAGAAACATTTGTTTGAAGACTTGTTTTGGCCAGGATTTTTCATTCTTCTATTGCGGCTTTATAGAGAAAACATGTGACAAAAATGTGGATCTTAAAGTGACAACAGATATCCAACATCTGGTCTCTCAATAATTCATTGATATAGTATGAGTGCTCCCACCAAATTGTCAACACTGAAATTATTCTGAGGCAGGAGATGGATGGGCCCCTGGGCTGAGTATCAGGAGTTTGTTCCCTGTAGACCAACACACTGAGATGAAGATAGTAGATGCAAGAGAGGAGCCCTGCCCAGATAAGATATAGGGGCCACATTATCCTCATCCTTGACTCAAGGAGAACTTCCCGACTACATGTGAGCAGAAAGGCTCCTTGGAGGTCAAAAAGGGAGGAGGCGCCAACCTACCTACTGAAGTGCAGCTTACCTACAGTAAGTGATGCCAACCTGCCCTACCCATTCTTCACCAGAACCCATCCTGACCAAGTGATGTACATGCACACCCGGAGGACCCTTAGATAAACCATGTATGGGCTCAGAACCAGGCAAAGCAAGATGACCAACTAAAGGAGACCGGGAAGAAATGCCCCATATGAGTGACTCAAACTACCACAAGAGTGTCCCTCTCTCTCTGAGCCCGCCCATATGTCTATCCACATGTGTCCTTTTCCTCTTAATAAATACTTGACTTTTTCACTCCTTTTATCTCTATGTAAAATTTATTTCTGCAGAGCTGACAGGCCAGGGCCTTCTCACTGGACACTGGTCCCAAGAGGTCTAATTGTTAGGATCTAGCACTCTCATTGCGATGGCCTAACTGAAGTCTCTGGCACGGACCTGAAATCCTGTTTTAAGCTGCTGCAGGCCAAGGCAAACAGAGATCAATCCAAAGTATGATGATAGGTTTGATATTTCAAGAAGTGTACTACAAGAACAATTTTAAGATGAGGTTAGAAAGCAAAATAACTCATTTGTTTCTGCACAAAGAATGACTTTAAAAAAGTAAATGTACTTTAAAAATTAAGAAAATTTTAGATCATCATAAACTAACAGGCTACTAAAGAAGAAGTACTAAATTCAGAATGCTGTTATTATTCTTATTCAGTACAAAAATGAAACAAAAGCACACATTTAGAAAACAGTGAGTTTTTGGTTTGCTTTGAATTTAATAAAGGGCTTGAATATAATTATCAGTGCATTACCAGTTGTTTAAAGAAAGAAAAGCATGAAAATTTTGAAACATACTGAAGATCTGCAAAATTTTCAATAAAGTTTAAAAAAATGAATAATTCAATGTAAAGATACTGGTATTTTAAAATGACCAATGTAGTTTGATGAATAGGAAGAAAAATTCCCAATTAAACTAAATATATTTAAATATGGCATTAAACAAGTAAAGGGCTTTTTTTTTTCCTTGAAATATTAGTAAGCAGAATGGAAATAATTGGCCATATCATCACTGATTTATATGTATATCTTGGATTTTCTGGCAATGTAAACAGCTCTAGGATTTTGTTGCCTAAACTATAAGAACATTGGCATTTATGAACTCTGTATTATTTGCCATTCATAATTAACTGAATTTAAAACCAGTTATTTTAAATTTCAAAAATTTGAATATATATATTCTAATAGAATTAATTATAACTAACATTTATTGTTTTACTCAATAAATCATTATGCTTTACTCTTTTAGGACCAACCTAGACAGCATGTTAAAAAGCAGAGACATCACTTTGCCAACAAAGGTCTGTCTAGTCAAGGCTATGGTTTTTCCAGTGGTTATGTATGGATGTGAGAGTTGGACTGTGAGGAAAGCTGAGTGCCAAAGAATTGATGCTTTTGAACTGTGGTGTTGGAGAAGACTCTTGAGAGTCCCTTGGACTGCAAGGAGATCCAACCAGTCCATCCTGAAGGAAATCAGTGCTGGATATTCATTGGAAGGATCAATGCTGAAGCTGAAACTCCAATACTTTGGCCACCTGATGTGAAGAGCTGGCTCATTTGAAAAGACCCTGATGCTGGGAAAAATTGAAGGTGGGAAGAGAAGGGGACAACAGAGGATGAGATGCTTGGATGGCATCACCGACTTGATGGACATGAATTTGAGTAAACTCTGAGAGTTGGTGATGGACAGGGAGGCATGGCGTGCTGCAGTCCGTGGGGTCACAAAGAGTCAGACATGACTGAGCGACTGAACAGAACTGAATTGAATGCTTTAAATTCTTTACATGTTTAACCTTAAGGTCAGTTCTACAAAGTAGGAATGGTCATTATCCTTATTTAGAGATAAGGAAACTGAATTATTTAGGGTAATGAAGTTGTTGAGATCACAGATGAAATGATGATGACAAAGCCAGTCATTCTGCTAAATGAACTCCAGCAGTCTATTAAATAAAATTGTTTGCAGAAGATAATTATCTGATATAGGTTTAAGGAAAATCACCTCCCATTTCCTGACAATACTTTTACAATAATATAAGTATGTTGAACTAGATAACTTCTAATTCAGCTGTTAGTAATCTTCAGTTTCTCAAACTTGTAGTCTAAAGATCTAGCAATTTCCACTTTTCAGCTTGTGCATCCATGTTAAATATCTGTTCTCTCAGTCTGAACAGTGATTTTAATGGTGAAGAGAAATTTCCAACTGTTATTCCTACTGCTGCCTCCTACACTAAAGACCAGCTTTTATTGAACTCTAATCTTGTTTTATTGGAGATGGTATAAATAATCAATGCAAAACAACAAAAAAGCAATTTGCTTTGGGTTATTAAATACAAATTACTAGAAATTAATTAGTGTAGGGAATAAACCCCATTTCAAATGGGTTGTGTAAAAAAACACTTTTTCTTCCCACTAATTCTGTACCTTTGTACTATAATCTACCTCTAGACATCTGTACTTCATCCTGTCCTTACCCCATGGTAGAATTCCCACTCCTAGAAAGTGGAGGAGAGCATGGGCAGAAGACAAGCAAAATATTAAAGTGAAATCACTCAGTCGTGTCCGACTCTTTGCGACCCCATGGACAGTAGCCTACCAGGCTCCTTCGTCCATGGGATTTTCCAGGCAGGATTACT
The DNA here is from genome assembly GCF_033118175.1 of Dama dama. Lineage (NCBI taxonomy): Eukaryota > Metazoa > Chordata > Mammalia > Artiodactyla > Cervidae > Dama > Dama dama. The sequence continues at coordinate 72,649,457 of NC_083701.1, forward strand.
GGAGTGGGTTGCCATTTCCTTCTCCAGATCTTCCCGACCCAGGGATTGAACCTGGGTCTCCCACGTTGTAGGTATACACTTTACCGTCTGAGCCACCAGGGAAGTCCAAGCAAAATATTAAGCTCCTTATTATATTAGATTCCTGGCGACTGGCTTTGGTGCAGTAATTTTCAGTTTGGAAGCTGGCTTAAATTCAGTTCTTTGTTTAAATTAAGTTCTAAATAGAAGCCCTAAATGTCAGCTCAGGTTTTTTTTTTTACTTTATTTTTTTTATTTTACTTTATTATTATTTTTTTTTAATTTACTTGCCGTCCAAGAGGCTCTCAAGAGTCGTCTCCAGCACCACAGTTCAAAAGCATCAATTCTTTGGTGCTAAGTCCTCCTGATGAACTCTCACATCTGTACATGCCTACTGGAAGAACCACAACTTCGGAGGAAATACACTGCAAGTGGCAGACAAGTTAAAAGAGGCTTCTTTTTAATTCTGTGTTGATGGCACCTGTTTCTGCCTTGAGCTAATCAATGTGGTTTTCCTTATGGAAATGTTTTTCTTAAGCTATGTTAATGAAACTGTGTATTTGCTTTGGAATCTGCCTTTCTTCGAATAGGTTCTGCCTAGACTAACCTTATTTTCTTTTCTCAAACCTTGGGTTGATAATGGCTCAACAAACCAGTATTCATGTCCACTGCTTTATGGCCAGGGATGGCATGCCAGAGAGTGCCATTCTCCCTCAAAAATGTATCTTGTGGGCGAGGGGCCTGTTGAGACTCCCTCAGCCTTGGGGTGTGTCTCTCGTCTGATTAGCAGCTCGCTAACACACATAGAACACCTTGCTAAAAACTAGCACACTGACACTCTTTCTGCCCCCATCTGATGTCTGTGTCAGAAGCTCTGTCTATCTCTCTTATTCCTCAATAAAATTCTGTTATACAAAAAGCTCTGGTGGTCAAGCCTAGTCTCTGGCTCCAGGTCAAAATCCTCTCCTCCGGAGGTCACAAATCCTGGCGTGGCACGTGGCTCATAGCAGCAGCCTTTCAGACCTTCATCAGCAACGGGATATCTCTGCTTTTTAATAGGCTGTCTGGGTTTGTCATAGCTCTCCTTCCAAGGAGCAAGCATCTTTTAATTTCATGGCTACAGTCACCATCTGCAGTGATTTTGGAGCCCAAGAAAATAAAACTAGTCACTGTTTCTACTTTTCCCCTTCTATATTCCATGAAGTGATGGGATTGGATGCCATGATCTTAGTTTTTTTTTAATATTGAATTTTAAGCCAGCTTTTCACTCTCCTCTTTCACCCTCATCAAGAGGCTCTTTAATTCCTCTTCACTTTCTGCCAAGGTTTTTGATATTACTCCCAGCGGTCTTAATTCTAGCTTGTGCTTCATCCAGCCCCATATTTCACAGGATGTACTCTGCATATAAGTTAAGTACACCGAGTGACAATATACAGCCTTATTGTATTCCTTTCCAATTTTGAACCAGTCCATTGTTCCATGGCTGGTTCTGACTCTTGTTTCTTGACCTGCATACAGGTTTCTCAGGAGATGGGTGGGGTGGTCTGTTATTCTCAGCTCTTTAAGAATGTTCCACAGTTTGTTGTGATCCACACAAAGTCTTCAGCATAGTCAATGAAGCCGATTTTTTCCAAAATTCCCTTGCTTTCTCTATGATCCAAGGAATGTTGGTAATTTGATCTCTGGTTCCTCTGCCTTTCCTAAATTCAGCTTTTACTGCCAAATACTATACCATTTTTTTAAAAAAGTGTCCTGAGGGTTCTTAGATTTTGCTCTCCAAGGGAGTTTGGCAAGCAATCACCCTCCAATAATGAGAGACAACTCTATTACCAGTTACAAAGTTGCTAAGAGACTAGATTTAACTTGTTCCCCATTTAAAAATTTAATAATGTTAGATTTCCTTTTAGTTATATATTTGTCTTAAAATGTCATAGCATGAGTTTTCAAATTTAGATACCTGATTTACCAATGGGCAGATCTACTGTTCATAACCAAAGCATTTAACAAAAGAAGTGGTAGAGAAAGATTTTTAGAAAGTAAAGTACCTTCTCAATTTACTTAAAATACAAATCACAAAGCACTCTTAATGTTTAAGTGGTGACTGAGCAATCATTCTTATGGAGCAGTTCTGAGTTGAAAAATCTTACGAATGAGCAAAACAAGGGAAGAAAGTGTACTTCCAACTATACTTAAATTTAAAACAAAATAGCTTTCATTAACCAAAAGAAAACCATTTAGTTAATGGTTTTCTAACCATTCACTAATTTATTTGGTGTGTGTGTTAGTGCTTCAGTCCTGTCCAGCTGTTTGCGACCCTATAGACTGTTGCCCGCCAGACTCCTCTGTCTGGGGAATCTCCAGGCAAAAATATTGGATTGGGTAGCCAGTCCCTTCTGCAGGGGATCTTCCCATTTTAGGGATCAAACTCAGGTCTCCTGCAATGCAGGCAGTTTTTTTTTTTTAACCATCTGAGCCACCAGGAAAGCCATAATGTTTGTGTTAATATTAATCAAAATAAATACAAATTAGTAGCATATGCAATAAATCTGAATTTTGATCTACTTAAGACTTTTTTTTAGCTGTTTTAATAGACTTTGCTGCCAAAATCAAAGCACAATTTGCTTATTTTTCATGCAGTAGCTTTTTCTGCCCTGAGTAATTAAGAAAATGTTGCAACTGCAAAAGAAAGTCATCAAGGGATATTCCTTGTTTAGTATCTTCAGTCTAGAAAATAGCATGATGGGCCAAAATTTATTCAGTTTTTATTATCAGGTTTTTTCCTCTCTGCTTTCATTTTCTGGTGTGGTTGAAGGGAAGGGAGTTCATGAGAACAAGATTATTTTTAAAGAAATAATGAAAGATGACATCAGATATTAAGGCGGGGGAGTAACATGAGAGCTGTAGAAAGCAGGAGGGCTTGGAAAAATTTGGACCATAGATTAGTAAATATTAGAACTGGAAGAATCTGTAAAAAAAAAAAAAAAAAAGAAAGAAGAAGAAAAAAATCATTGAATTCTCTCCTTTTACAAAAGAGACAGAACTCCACTCCCTACTCTCTCAAAATAAACTCATAACTAGCCCAATATCACATTTTGTGATATTTTCTTCAGCATCTTTTACTAATTTCCTATCTTTCCTTTTTTTAAAAAATTAAACAATTAGACTAAAACACTTCTCTCTTCATTCACCTCTTAGAATGTATGAAGAGGGCAGGACCAAAGAAACATCTCTACTCAGAGGGGTTGTGGTCAAAATCAAATAGGTCCAATGGAAAGTACTCTTTAGGAGGTAAATTGCTTCAGTATTTCAACAAAGCATCTTTCCATATGGTTTAATAATTTAGAAACCTTGCCAATGTTGAACTGAATCAGTCCAGAGTATTTTTGGTACATAGACAGGCACAAAGAATGGAAACTCTCTTATTTGCCCGAGATAGGCAGAAATAAGTTAAATAAAGCTTGGAAAAAATGGCACAGTAAATATTTGTAGAATAAGAGAAAGAGAGGGAGAAAGAGAAAGAGACTCATCCAGAATTGAGGCAGAGACTAAAGCATGGATAGTGAGGGGGACTAGAAATATTTAAATCTAATCTGATGTTAAACTCGGGGTGAAAAAATACATTTGGTAAGCAGCCAGATTCCCCACCTTGAACTGCAAACATTTACAATGCACCAGAGATTAAGAAGTTTCTATCAATATTATGTCAGTCTTTCTCTCTCATTGTCCTTTATGAGAAATGGACCCACCACTGTGGGAAGACATCTGGAGTCCTCCCAGCATATGCTACTGTAACCTTACGGCATTCAACAGCTGTCAAAGTAGGACGCAGACACCCTGGCTGGAAACTTGGAAGTAGACTTGGCCTCGCGGGTGAAGGAATTAGAAGCCCGTTGTAGGCTGATTGCCATGCAGAAGGTTTTGTGAGAATTTCTGGACCTCTTTCGTGCAACTCTGTAACAATCTCCTGGTTGCATGAAAAAAAAAAAAAAAAGCTTTCAGTGAGTAAGTCTGATGGACCATTTTAGGAGACTGGGATAGCCAGAACTTCACACCTTCCCTTACAGTGCTGGTGCCCTGTGATAACACTTTGTAAACTCACGGTTTAGGTTTGCTGGTCTTCCAAGCAGATGTGGGGTGGTCATGAATTTATGAGCTAATATTCAGAGTTAATATTTAAATGACAATAACCTGATTAAAATGTGGATAAGTGGCTGATTTCACACACAAACAAAATTGTCTTTTTAGGAAAAATGCATGTTTTGAAGGACAACAATCAAGCAAATAAAGACCCTGCAGTTTTGATACTGCATGATGCCTTTGAAAAATAAATCTTCTTCAACAAGAAATTCTAAAGGAGCTAGAAAAATAAACAGTTGGTGAACCCATAGAAATGGGGCTGAGAAATACAGCGTAGAACCTAGTTTATCATGACATTTTCCTTGTTTTTCTATTCTCCTCCTGGGCTAAAGTTGTTTGTGTGGTGTATGATTTTGGGTTGTTTGCAACGTATTTCCCATCTTGATAAATAGTAGGTGGGGTTTACAGCGTCCCACGGTACTCGCTTCTCCCTGGGGTCACACGGCCTGAGTCTTTTCAGGAATGAAAATTGCATTGTCACCACATATCACCCAAATGGCCAGCACGGAACCAAATGGTATAACCTGCTTTTCCCCTCAGGATTTACAGACACTCTCTGTAAAGTGATGTCAGTCTTATTAGTTTGCTCTGATTTGGGTATTTGCTATAGATATTTAAAGCTCAATATTCAGAAAACTAAGATCATGGCCTCTGATCCCATCAGTTCATGGCAAATAGATGGGGAAACAGTGGAAACAGTGGCAGACTTTATTTTTTGGGCTCCAAAATCACTGCAGATGGTGATTGCAGCCATGAAATTAAAAGACGCTTACTCCTTGGAAGGAAAGTTATGACCAACCTAGACAGCATATTAAAAAGCAGAGACATTACTTTGCCAACAAAGGTCCATTTAGTCAAGGCTATGGTTTTTCCAGTGGTCATGTACGGATGTGAGAGCTGGACTGTGAAGAAAGCTGAGCTCCAAAAAATTGATACTTTTGAACTGTGGTGCTGGAGAAGACTCTTGAGTGTCCCTTGGACTGCCGGGAAATCCAACCAGTCCATCCTAAAGGAGATCAGTCCTGGGTGTTCACTGGAAGGTCTGATGCTGAAACTGAAAGTCCAGTACTTTGGCCACCTCATATGAAAAGTTGACTCATTGGAAAAGACCCTGATGCTGGGAGGTATTGGGGGCAGGAGGAGAAGGGATGAGACAGAGGATGAGATGGCTGGATGGCATCACCGACTCGATGGACATGAGTTTGAGTAAACTCTGGGAGTTGGTGATGGACAGGGAGGCATGGCATGCTTGTGATTCATGGGGTTGCAAAGAGTCGGACATGACTGAGTGACTGAACTGAACTGAAGTGATAGATATTTAGGCCCTAAACTTTGTAAAATATTTTGTTTAGTCTCATAAATATTTCTTGGCTCATAAAAACAAGGAGATCATTTAAAGCAAGCATTGCAACTTTTTATTGTGGGACTTACAAATGTGTACTACAAAAATAAAATTTCAAAATCTATAATCTTCTAATTTTTATCCCCTTCTCTACCAAAAAAAATTCCTAAAATTACAAACATATAGTATAAACACTAACTGCATACATTATATGTATACTCAATACTCTATATTATGTTAAAGAAAGAGAGAAGCCAAATGAAGGCTTTATTTTGGATATGTATAAGGTTAAAAGAAGCTTCATTCATTTCCTTAACATATGCAATCTAAGTGAAGAAGGAATACTCAAGAACTTGATGGACTGGTATAATTAATCATGCACAATTGAAGTAATTTTCTTATAATGTGAATAGGTCCACAAAATTCTTTGGAGAAGAAAAAATAAAATTAAAATCTATCAATTATAATTCAACCTATTCCTAACAATTGAGTAGGTGATTACTTAAAGGTCAATGAGAATTATACATATATTTCTAAAACAAATAATAAGTAACCATGGCCACCAAAATATTTCTAGTGAACACATGTGAAAATACTTACTGGAAAGAAAGGAAAACCAAGTGGAAATATATCATTTGATGCAATGTACCAAAATTTGTCCAGGGAAAGTTCCTTACTTAGCAATCAGATATCAAAAATGCACAATCCTAACTTGCATATTGTCATGGCAGAATTGTGTTGACCCGCCAGATGTTTCCACATCTGTGATACACCTGTTTAAACAGAGCTATAGGAGAGGATCCAAAGAATAGGACGCTGGTAAAGTGTGAATTTATTTCATAGTTGTATGCTCTGTCATATTCTACTTTGTTTAAAACCCCTAATTCAATGTTCCTGTGATGAAGAATTTATTTTGAAGACATGGCATTGCTCCACTTTTTCCACTTTTTAAATAAATCAAAATTAGATTACCTTTTACAAACTGAATAATAAAAGTATTTTAAGATTATATATATATACATATATATACATATGCATACATATGTACTAGTGCTTTGAGTGAAGAAAAGGGTGCTAGAACTCTGAATGCTAATTTTGTCCCTGGTTTGCTAGTCACATACAGCCTTGATGTAGTTGTATATATTATAATGTTATAGGATGAGGATATCATATTAAGGAGTAGAGCAATTCAGGTTTACACTGGAAGTCTCTGTGACTATCCAATTCTGCAAAACTCTCTCCTTTCTCTGAAAATTGTCATAAATCCTCTTTCTAGTAAAAGGCAAAGGGAGAGACAGACAGAGAAGAAAGAAAAGAAATGGATGTACATACATTTAATAGTGCTTATTATCAGTCATGAACTCACTTACTCCACAAAAATAACACACTCAATGTGCAAACCACAAATAAATATAACTCTTAAGAGTGTGGATCTGAGTTTTATTTCAACCAACACTTATGCAGGTATTATTGATTATTTATTAATCAACAGGTATGTGTTAAGGCTCTAGAAATTAGGAACAAAAAATTTAATGAAGTGAGATTCTACTTGAATATTTACTTTGACTCCTTCTTGAAACAGGCTTTATATTTATGTCACATGCATCTTTCAATCAATTATTATTTTCTCCTCTAGATATCCCATGAAGATTGTGATCAAAATTAACACTTGAGTCAATTAGCTAGCCTATTGTCATGTTTAGAATGCCCTATTGTTATCAAACACAAGTTCATGTGCTTGATATTTAGTGAGGCCAAATAAATCTAAAGTCAGAGTTTGGAGCAGAGAAAGTTCTATTATAGGGTCATGAAAAAAAAAATGGGTGAGTTCAATGCTCAAAAACCCCAAACCTTGAACTCCCAGAAGGGTTCCAGCAAAGCATTTTTAAAGGCATGGTGAATGCAGGACATGGTTAGTTGTGGTAAACTTCTTGGTTCAAGAACGCTTACCTCCAACACGACAAATGTTATTCTCTGTTTGACAACTTACCTCTATGTGAATGGACTCTTAAAGGTCAAAGTCATGAAAATGGGCTATCCTATATACTTTAGGCTATAGACCACATAACTCCAGAAAGAATGAAGAGATGGAGCTAAAGCAAAAACAACACCCTGTTGTGGATGTGGCTGGTGATGGAAGTGGATGTGTGATGGAAGTCCGATGCTGTAAAGAGCAATGTTGGAATGTAACAGGCAAATGTGGCCTTGGAATACAAAATGAAGCAGGGCAAAGGCTAAAAGAGTTTTGCCCAGAGAATGCACTGATCATAGCAAACACCCTCTTCCAACCACACAAGAGAAGACTCTATACATGGGCATTACCAGATGGTCAATGCTGAAATCAGACTGATTACATTATTTGAAGCCAAAGATGGAGAAGCTCTATACAATCAGCAAAAACAAGACTGGGAGCTGACTGTGGCTGAGATCATGAACACCTTACTGCCAAATTCAGACTTAAACTGAAGAAAGTAGGGAAAACCACCAGACCATTCAGGTATAAGCTAAATCAAATTCTTTACGATTATACAGTGGAGGTGAGAAATAGATTCAAGGGATCACATCTGACAGACAGAGTGCGTGAAGAACCATGGACAGAGGTTTGTGCCACTGTACAGGAGACAGAGATCAAAACCACCCCCAAGAAAAAGAAACATAAAAAGGCAAAATGGTTGTCTGAAGAGGCCTTACAAACTGACCAGAAAAGAAGAGAAGTGAAAGGTAAAGGAGAAAAGGAAAGATATACCCATTTGAATGCTTCCAAAAAAAAAAAAAAAAAAAGAAAGATAAGAAAGCCTTCCTCAGTGATCAGTGCAAAGAAACAGTGGAAAATAATAGAGTGGGAAAGACTAGAGATCTCTTCAAGAAAATTAGAGATACCAAGGGAACATTTCATGCAAAGATGGGCACAATAAAGGACAGAAATGGTATGGACCTAACAGAAGCAGAAGATATTTTAAAAAGGTGGCAAGAATACACAGAAGAACTGTACAAAAAAGATCTTCAAGGCCCAGATAACCATGATGGTGTGATCACTCACCTAGAGACAGACATCATGAAATGCAAAGACAGGTGGGCCCTAGGAAGCATCAATATGAACAAAGCTAGTGGAGGTGATTGAATTCCAGTTGAGCTATTTCAAACCCTAAAAGATGAGGTTGTAAAAGTACTGCACTCGATATGCCAGCAAATAGGGAAAATAGCAGTAGCCACAGGACTGGAAAATGTCAGTTTTCATTCTTATCCCAAAGAAAAGCAATGTTAAAGAATGTTCAAACTACCACACAATTGCACTCATCTTACATGCTAGAAAAGTAATGCTCAAAATTCCGCAAGCCAGACTTTAACAGTACATGAATCATGAACTTCCAAAAGATCAAGCTGGATTTAGAAAAGGCAGAGGAACCAGAGATCAAATTGTCAACATCCACTGGATCATTGAACAAGCAACAGAGTTCCAGGAAAACATCTACTTCTGCTTTATTGACTATGCCAAAGCCTTTCACTGTTTGGATCACAAATATCTGTGGAGAATTCTGAAAGAGATGGGAATACCAGATCATCTGACCTGCCTCCTGAGAAATATGTATGCAGGTCAAGAAGCAACAGTTAGAACTGGACATGGAACAACAGACTGGTTCCAAATCAGGAAAGGAGTATGTCAAGGCTGTATATTGTCACCCTGCTTATTTAACTTATATACAGAGTACACCATGAGAAGTGCCGGGCTTGATTAAGCACAAGCTGGGATCAAAATTGTTGGGATAAATATCAATAACCCCAGATATGCAGATGATACCACTCTTATAGCAGAAAGCAAAGAAGAACTAAAAAGCATCTTGATGAAAGTAAAAGAAGTGAAAAAGTTGGCTTAAAGCTCAACATTCAGAAAACGAAGATCATGGCATCTGGTCCCATCAGTTCAGTTCAGTTCAGTCACTCAGTTGTGTCTGACTCTTTGCAACCCCAAGAACCGCAGCACATCAGGCCTCCCTGTTCATTACCAACTCCTGGAGTTTACCCAAACTCATGTCCATTGAGTCAGTGATGCTATCCAACCATCTCATCCTCTGTCATCCCCTTCTCCTCCTGCCCCCAATCCCTCCCAGCATCAGGGTCTTTTCCAATGAGTCAACTCTTCACATCAGGTGGCCAATGTATTGGAGTTTCATTTGGCTTCAGCATCAGTCCTTCCAATGAACACCCAGGACTGATCTCCTTTAAGATGGACTGGCTGGATCTCCTTGCAGTCCAAGGGACTCTCAAGAGTCTTCTCCAACACCACAGTTCAAAAGCATCAATTCTTCGGTGCTCAGCTTTCTTTATATTCCAACTCTCACAATCATGCATGACTACTGCAAAAACCATAGCCTTGACTAGATGGACCTTTGTTGACACAGTAATGTCTCTGCTTTTTAAAGTGCTGTCTAGGTTGGTCATAGCTTTCCTTCCAAGGAGTAAGCGTCTTTTAATTTCATGGCTGCAATCGCCATCTGCAGTGATTTTGGAGCCCCAAAAAATAAAGTCTGCCACTGTTTCCAGTGTTTCCCCATCTATTTGCCATGAACTGATGGGATCAGAGGCCATGATCTTAGTTTTCTCAATGTTGAGTTTTAAGCCAACTTTTTCATTCTCCTCTTTCATTTTCATCAAGAGGTTCTTTAGTTCCTCTTCACTTTCTGCCATAAGGGTGGTGTTATCTGCATATCTGAGATTATTGATATTTCTCCTGGCAATATTGATTCCAGCTTGCACTTCCTCCAGCCCAGCATTTCTCATGATGTACTCTGCATATAAGTTAAATAAGCAGGGTGACAATATACAGCCTTGATGTACTACTTTTCCTATTTGGAACCAGTCTGTTGTTCCATGTCCAGTTCTAACTGTTGCTTCCTGACCCGCATACAGGTTTCTCAAGAGGCAGGTCAGGTTGTCTGATATGCCCATCTCTTTCAGAATTTTCCAGTTTATTGTGATCCACACAGTCAAAGACTTTGGCATAGTCAATGAAGTAGAAGTGGATGCTTTCGTGGAACTCTCTTTCTTGTTCAATGATCCGGCAGATGTTGGCAATTTGATCTCTGGTTCCTCTGCATTTTCTAAATCCAGCTTAAATGTCTGGAAGTTCACGGTTCATGTATTGCTGAAGCCTGGCTTCAGAGAATTTTGAGCCTTACTTTACTAGAGTGTGAGATGAGTGCAACTGTGAGGTAGTTTGAGCATTCTCTGGGATTGCCTTTCTTTGATATTGGAATGAAAACTGACCTTTCCCGGTCCTGTGGCCACTGATGTTTTCCGCATTTACTGGCATATTGAGTGCAGCACTTTTACAGCATCATCTTTTAGGGTTTGAAATAGCTCAACTGGAATTCCATCACCTCCAGTAGCTTTGTTTTCAGTGATGCTTCCTAAGGCCCACTTGACTTCACATTCCAGGATGTCTGGCTCTAGGTGAGTGATCACACCATCATGGTTATCTTGGCCCTGAAGATCTTTTTTGTACAGTTCTTCTGTGTATTCTTGCCACCTCTTCTTAATGTCTTCTGCTTCTTTTAGGTCCATACAATGTCTGTCCTTTATTGAGCCCATCTTTGCATGAAATGATCCCTTGGTATCTCTAATTTTCTTGAAGAGATCTCTAATCTTTCCCATTCTATTGCTTTCCTCTATTTCTTTGCACTGATCACCTAGGAAGGCTTTCTTATTTCTCCTTGCTATTCTTTGGAACTCTGCATTCAAATGGGTATATCTTCCCTTTCCTCCTTTGCTTTTCTGGTCCCATTACTTCATGGCAAATAGACAGGGAAAGAGTGGAAACAGTGACAGACTTTATTTTCTTGGGCTCCAAGATCACTGCAGATGGTGGCTATAGCCATGAAATTAAAATATGCTTACTCTTTGGAAGAGAAGTTATGACCAATCTAGACAGCATATTAAAAAGGAGAGACATTACTTTGTCAATGAATGCCCATCTAGTCAAAGTTATGTTTTTTCCAGTAGTCATGAATGGATGTGAGATTTGGACCATAAAGAAAGCTGAGCACCAAAGAATTGATGCTTCTCAAATGTGGTGTATGAGAAGACTCTTGAGCATCCTTTGGACTGCAAGGGGATCCAAATAGCCAATCCTAAAGGAAATCAGTCCTGAATATTCATTGGAAGGACTAATGTGGAAGCTCAAACTCCAATACTTTGGCCACCTGATGCAAAGAGCTGACTCATTTGAAAAGACCCTAATTCTGGGAAAGATTGAAGGCTGGAGGAGAAGGGGACAACAGAGGATGAGATGATTGGATAGCATCACCGACTCAATGGACATGAGTTTGGGTGGAGTCTGGGAGTTGGTGATGGACAGGGAGGCCTGGCGTGCTGTAGTCCATGGAGTCACAAAGAGTTAGACATGACTGAGCGACTGAACTGGTAGACCACATTCTTTTAGAAAAAGCACAGAGCTAGCATGACTAAAGCAAGAAGGCATAAATGTTAAAGTAAAAGTAACAGATCCAATATGGAGTCAGATTTATTCTTCCCTGTTATGCTCTTTTGCATCCCAGTCAGCATACCTTATCCTTAGAAAAGATAGATTAAATTTTCACTACTATTGATAGTGACAACATATTTGGGCTATTTTTTTAAGATAAATTGAATGAAAATAATTCAATTCTATATTTATTAAATCAATAAAGATAATGTTTAATTCTCCATTTCTTAATTCTTTTCAATGTTTTACTTTTTCAAGGAATATACTGTGGCTGAAAGTATTCCTAAGTAGTAAATGATGATCATAACTCTATTCTTTTGATTTGCTTTGGCATTTGATGAACTAAGTTGCTTGAAAGTAATATATAAGGGCAGCCATACTTGACACTTCTTTCTCTTTTTAAGACAAAATAACCTTCTGCATTTTTCTCCAACTTATATTTTATGCAGTAGGAATACTGTGAACTTGACAGCGAATTCCTGTAATGACCTAGGGACTCTTGTTTCCAGACTCATGGCTATGTGCCCAATTTCAAATTAGTGCTTTCATAATAGCTCTTGGGAATAACTTTTTTTTTTAACACTTTAATAATTGTTACTTACATTGTTTCAACTCTTCTTTCTGGTATTGCTTTAGTTCTTTGGTTTCCAGACAGTTCAAAGAATTCAATATTCTTTGAATACTCCTATTTTTATGAATTTAAGCGATTATTTATCTTCCCTTATCCTATTTACAAAGGCTATCTATGTGCATTCCATTAATTGAAGAAATGGCAACCCACTCCATTATTCTTGTCCAGAGCACTTCATGGACGGAGGAGCCTGGAGGGCTACAATCACGGGGTTGCAAAGAGTTCGGCACGACTGAGTGACTACACTTTCACTGGTCAGGTTTTCACTTTATATCACTCAGCTTGCCTGTTTACTGCAGCTCTGTAGCAGAGAAGAGCAAGGACTCCACATTAGACCTATTCCTTTAGCTCTTTTTTGCTCTGCGTTCTGTGCTTAGTCATGCTCACTCTACACCTTTATAAAAGAATGTGGTTTCTAGCCCAAAATATACATAATAGTGGGTCTTCTCAAGTGGCTCAGTGGTATAGAATTTGCCCGCCAAGCTGGAGATCTGGATTGGACCCCTGGGATGGGAAGATCCCCTAGAGAAGGGAAAGGCTACCCACTCCAGTGTTCTGGCCTGGAGAATTCCATGGACTGTATAGTCCCTGGGGTCGCAAAGAGTCGGACATGACTGAGCGACTTTCACTTTCACTTTCATACATAATAGCCCTTTCTCAATGCTCTGCTTTCCAGGTTGACCTTTAAATGTATAACACTTGTCCATTCAGAGCAGAGAACAACATACGTCTTGTTGGAGGCTTACAGGAACATTGCAATCAGACCCATGTGGACAATTGTAAGAACAAAGGATTCTGACACCAAGAAATTTGTGACAACCAGCCATGCCCTCTCTACTTTTAGTAAAAACGAAGCCTGGATTCCAGCTTGGCTAAGATGGCTCTTTGGGACACTAGTCCCCCGTATTCTTGGTCTGCTGGCTTTCCAAATAAAGGTGCTCTTCCTGGCCCAGCACCTCATCTCTTGATTCACTGGCTTATTCTGTGATGAGCAATAAAAGCTTGAACTCTACAACAGTTCTTAATTAAACTATTTTGGTTAACTTGCTTTCCCTGTCATCTCTTCTGGACAAAAACATGAAAGGATAAAAAATATATCAAGTTTAAAAAGCAAAAATGACCGTTAGTGGCTGGAGTACAAGGTACATGTAGAATAGCTGCAGAAGGTGTGCCTTGATTCAAGAAAGTTGTATGGAGTTTAATGTAGACAATCTTGAACTTTGTACTTGGAATTATATATAGTAATGGGAAAGGAACGCTGACGTCTTTAAAATGATCACATGATATTATATATTTAAAAAACACAGAATTCTGGTTACCAAGCAATAGATAATAAATAATATCCCCAAGAAATAATCCAAGTGAGCTGAGTAGTCATAATGAATTAAGAGAAGGAAGAGACTCAAATTAATCTTGTGAAACTAAATGATTGTTGAGGGGTAATATTTTTATGTGTGTAATAATTGCTCTGGCATGTTTCAGCCTCAGAGAAGTTCTGTCTCTCTTTTAAGAAAACTGGGAATAGCTTGCCAAATAAATTAGCTAAACTGCAAGAAACTGAGGTAACAAGGCCACTTTGTTCGAAGAACTAAAACTTAAATATTTTAAAATAGGGAGAAGTTCTAATTTTATGATTTATAAGGCTAGAAAATTACATTTTGGCAATGTGTGGGTAGAAGTATAGTCAATGTTCTTATGGAGCTTACAGTTTAGTGAAGAATATATTAAAAAATAAATAGGAAAATAATAACACTTATGTGTGGAATCTAAAAAGTAATACAAATGAATCTATATAGAAAACAGAAATAGACTCAGAGACATAGAAAACAAACTTACGATTACCAAAAGGGAAAGAGGGGGCAGAAATAAATTAGGAATATGAAATAAATGGATACAAATGCCTATACAGAAAATAGGTAGGCAACAAGAATTTACCATATAACAAAGGAGTTATATTCAGTGTCTTATAATAGCCTATAATGGAAATTAATCTGAATGTATATATTTATATACATATTAACATATATAAATGAAACACTTTGCTCTACACCTGAAACTAACACAATATTGAATATCAACACTCCAATAAAAATAATACTAACCTCAGAAAATATTGCAAAATTGCAATTTTAAAAGCTTCTATGGTGGATATACACCATTTTGCAAACTTTGCAAGGGAAAAGACCTTATTTTCTGTTTTCCTGTTCCTACCACCTTTCTCAATGCTTAGAGGATTTTTTGTATGCTACACTATTTGGTTACATTGCACTAAAGTCAGATATCAATACTTATTAGTTTACTTATATTTCACCACACTGGGGGGAAAGGGGAAAGAAAACCAAAGGTTAAGAGCAAATTGAAGTTGTTTGTAAATATTTAAAAGCATTACACAAAGACACTCATCTTTCTGTAGGTGGGCCAGAAAACTAATTTTATGATTTCTATTGGTTATTAATGTAGAGGAAATTAATAAGCTGTTTAATTTAAAATACCATAAGATAAAAAGCAAAACAGTGTTTCAGAAGTAAAAATGTACTTTCTAAAATACAAAGAAATAGATAATGCACAGACAAGATATACACAAAGGTGACAGTCAGCAGAATGGTGAGCATTTTCATTGAGGATTAAGTTCTCTGCATAAACAAGCAAAATTAGATTGAATTCAATCAAGAAATAGAAAGTCAGAAAGCAACAAATTAAATGCAAGAGTGACAAAAGATATAAGCAAAGGGTAGTTTATATGCTGGAGACAAAACTTAAAATATATTAGAAAACTTAGTGATAAAGCAACTGTTCTGAGATACTTATCCATAGGCATTTCTCCCCATCTTCTGAACGTTTGAGTTGCTTCTAAGTCACAGAACAGGCAGTCTTTTAGAGAATGTGTTTTGTAGTGAATGGCTATGAGAGATAGAGATGGGGCTTCCCTGGTAGCTCAGGTGGTAGGGAATCCACCTGCAATGCAGGAGATCCCGGTTCGATTCCAGGGTGGGGAAGATTCCCTGGAGAAGGGAGGGAGAGGCTATCCACTCCAGTATTCTTGGGCTCCCCTGGTGCTCAGATTATAAAGAATCTGCTGCTGTGTGTGAGTCCTGGGTTCGATCCCTGGTTTGGGAAGATCCCCTGGAGGAGGGCATGGCAACCCAGTTCAGCATTCTTGCCTGAAGAACCACCACAGACAGAGGATCCTGGCGGGCTACAGTCCAGGGGGTCACAAAGCGGGACACGACTGAGTGACTAAGCATATCACATGAGAGGCAGAGACAGTATTTCCCAGTGGGGCAAAAGGCAGACATGTCTGCTTTCCAAAATAATAAAGATGTTTCCCTCGGAGGCAAAGTTGGGGCACGTTTGTCAGCAACTCCTCAGAAATTAGAATTTTATAAGCTCAGCTGTGGCATGACCACTGAGTGTACAGGCCGATCTGGGCTGCTCCACACTGTTCCTATCGGATTTTACAGGCAGAGGGAGCTGATACAAACGGAGTTCCTTCTGCCCGCTCTGCCTTGAATGAGAACTCCTATGTCTTCGATCCTGGGGTCTAGTGTCTTCCTTCAGCATCCATGAAATTCTAGAAGACTAAAGTAGCTTACAAGCATGGCAAAATCTCAAGATATTTCACAGCTCTTAACAAATACCTATTTTACTTAAAATACTAATATAAAGAAGACACAGAAACTGTAATTAGTTAAAATTTCCTCAATGTTTACCAAGAAGCTGTTTTCAGAAGTTTTCAACTGTTACTGGAAAAAAAAAAAAAATTGCTTCACTCATATAACAGACCCAGTAGCTTGAAAACTACTTTTGCAAGAAAATTCCAAAAGTCCAAGATAAGAGCTAAAAGAGAAAAAAATGCTTAAATATTCATATGCATTTTCCAATATTGGTAGCATCTTGATACCAAAATATGTAAAACAGCCCTCAGCTACAAGATGCAAAGCAGTATTACAAATGAAAATGTATTAAATTCAATTAAACTGAATATTAAGATAGTAATCTAACATGACCCAAAAAAAAAAAAAATTCAACTCAGTGGGGATTCGAATTAATCAATCTAATATGAGAACATTATCATGGCAGCAAGTTGAATAAAGTAAGCTTATAATGATCATAATACATGACAAAACCTTTAGAAAAATAAGATTGAGGAAGTTACCTCACCACAAAGGTGAACATCTATTTCAAACAAATAATAGTGAATTTCTACATTTGAGTTTCTTAATACATGTTTAAGCAAGATTCATTTGGAACCAAAGAATTCCATGTTAAAACGTATGATTTGGAAATGCAGGTTAGATCTTCTCTTCTTGGGGATTTGATGTTAAGTTAGATAAAAGCTGAACTAAATTTAAATTGGAGCACAGTTATGACATGGTATCAGTTTGGATTATATTATAAAAGAGAAAGGATACGGTCAAAATGTGTCTCTTCGACTTCTTTTACTTTACCTCTCTGCCAAAATGATAAAATTTCCCTCTGACTGGGTGTTTGTTCAAAAGTGACAGTCATTTTTCTTTATATATTTTTAATTAAACTTTCATATTTGGCTAAAAATAGTTTGACTAGATAAGAGAACAGCTTGTGCTTAATATGGGACAATAGCTAGGAGTGACTTGTGCTGAGAAAGGCTTTCTCTTTGTTTTCCCTGAGACATATCTGTACTAGGGTAAGGAAATTATAAAATGGCCATTTAAAAGTTTTTGTATGATATTGCCTAAAATTAATTCTACTTATCAGATGTGAACTTTAGCTACATGAAATCAGACCTTTCTATGTAGTCCTAAATATAACAGACTTCCTGGCATCCTGTGAATCTTGTAATACATAGAAAAGGGCTGCAATACATTTCAATGAGCTCTTTTAGTACAACCCAAAATTGAATATCATTAATGACATGCATAAGCAATTTAAGAAAACTTCTATCAGTGCCACTGGTTTTTAATATGTTCTTTAGCATTCACTGAAAGTAACTTGTTTTTTAGGTTACCAACTTTAAAAATAGATTAATTGCTTTCAATACCATTCCTTGAGGACTGTCTCAATTTGCAGGAATAAATTTCTGCTATTCAAAAAGTGCATGCAGCATTCCACCATGCAATTGCTTGGCAGTATTAGGATAATTATAGCTGATCTATCATTAATCAAGTACTTATCGAACATTTTGCCAAAAGTACAGTGTTCCATAAAAGAACATACTTAAAATAATGATGATTGATATTTATTATATGATTGGGAGATGTCATTGCTTCACTTATATTAACTGAATCCTCAACTATTCACAGGATAAATTGTATTCTCATTTCATAAACAAGAAACTGAATCCTAGAGAGTTATAGTGGTCACAGAGTGGTCAGAGGAAGTGTTAGATTTCAAGCATTCTACCACCAGGGCAGTGCACATAGCCACTTTGCTATAGTTTGTACAAGAATAAAACGTAGGTCTGCCTAGAGGGCTACACGCCTTGTACAACATGCAAGCAAATAATTACATTAGAGAAGGAGAAGTATTATTCAGAGGTAAGTACAAAATACATAAGACAAAGGACTTTTTCACTATAAAATTAGTCATTAAATGGGGAAATCTACTTATTCTAGATGTCAACCACAAAACATATTAATCTTTGATACCGGTGCAAAAAACGTTATCCCAGTTGTAAAAATGTGCCTAGCTGCTCCCTCAAAAACTTATTAAAAAGATTAATGGGGAGATTTTCATTTGTTGTGAGAAGAGATTAAATTAGTAACCAACAAAGTTTTTTTTTAAAGGACATTTAGGAAAAAATTCTTAAGAGCCTCTAAATGGTCAGATATTTGTAAGAAATCACCAAACTTCCTGAGGTAGAAGTGAGAATTCAGAGATAGACACAAGTGAGGAAAAAAGCACTCTTCCCATAACATATTGGCTGATCTGAAAGTTCTGAACTTTTATTTTTACAACATTAAAACAGTGAATGGGTCAAAATATCAAAGCCTTTTATTCATGAAAGGTAAACAGTGAAAGAGGAAGTGCTCCCACAATAAGTTGTGTCTCCAAAAATACCCTGAGGTTGAGAGTAGATAAGAAATGGGCAAGTTTTCACATGATTTGAAACTCTGGCATCTTTCAGGATACATGTCCTAAAGCTCTTCTGGAAGAATGTAACACAAATTCTTTCTTGAGGAAGATCTCTTCACCCTACCTATCAATTAATTCTAAAACTATTCATAACTGTCAATATCTAGTAAAAATATTCACAAACACAGCAAACATATAATAACATAACTAGGATAATAACATACCTAGTATAATAACATAACTAGCAGAGACTAGGCTTCCCTTGTGGCTCAGCTGGTAAAGAATCTGCCTGCAATGCAGGAGACCTGGGTTCCATCCCTGGGTTGGGAAGGTCCCCTGGAGGAGGAAAAGGCTGCCCACTCCAGTATGTTGGCCTGGAGAATTCCATGGACTGTGTAGTCCCTGGGGTCACAAAGAGTTGGACACGGCTGAGTGAATTTCACTTTCAGTAGAAACTACAAACAACGTAAATAGACCTGCAAAGACTTCATACATTGGAATCAGGCATAGACTACAAAATAACTTCATTTTAAATGTTTTAAGAAATAGAGAATACATTTTAAAATAAAAATAGGAAATAGGAACTAAAATAAGCAGCACAGAAAAAGTGGTAAAGAATAAGATATAACTTCTAAAAGTAAAAAAATAAAAATAAACATTAAAAACTCAATTGGTGGATTTAAAGGTAGGTTAAAAATAGTTAAATGAATGAATTACTGAATTAGAAAATAAATTAAAATAAATAATCCAGATTTCAGCATGAGGGAGAAGTGGACAATGCAGGATATATTTTAGACAAAACAAGCATAGTAAAAAGGACTAGTTAATTGAAATTTCAGAGAAGAAGGAGATTAATGGCTCAGAAAAAATATTTGAAGAGATAGAAGTTGAGAATTTTCCATAACTGATGACAGGCCTTATATCACAAATTTAAGAAGTCCAGTGAAACCCAAATCAGATGTGTAAGGAGAAATACAAATCTAAACATTTCATAGTGAAACTTCACACAGAAAAAGAAAAAAAAATCTCTAAAGCACTCTGAGGAAAAATATAAATTCTCTTCAAATGAGTTGTGATTGGGCTGAAAGTTGATTTTCCACCTACAGGGAGGGGAAGGCTTCTGAGGGCTGGGAGGAAGAATTTATTCCGTGTCTCTCCCTAGCTTCTGGTAGTTGCTGGCAAGCTTTGCTGGCCCTTGGTTTGTTGACGCATCATCTGATTCTGCCTTCACTGTACCTGGCATTCTCCCTGTTCATGTGCAACTGTTTCTAAATTTCTCCTTTTCCAAGGACACCATTAGATTAGTGGCCCGCCATAATGCCACATGATAAGGGGCATTATGATAAAATTGGTTATGTCTCAGGAATTCAAAGTGTATAAAGATTAGGAAATTAAAATATCAAGAGATAGATATTATATACATATACATACATAAGTATTACAGATTGATGTATATAAAGAGTAAAATTATAAAACTTTAGAATATATTATAAAGAATATTTGTATGATTTCAGAGTAGAGATTTCATAAATATGGTATAAGAAGCACTAAACAAAAAGGTAATGATACATTAAAATTTTTTCATAAGTTTCCATAAAGAGTAAAACAAGTCACGCAGTAGAAGAATATATTGATAACACATTTTACCAAAAAAGATGTATTCAAATAAAGGAATAGCACCCAAAGGGAAAACGACAAAATACCAGAGCAGACTGAAATAGATATTCAGAAAACAGATAACCATTTAAACATATGTGTCTCATTATTTTTACATATATTCAAAAATGGAAAAAACAATGAAATAAAGAGAAATGAAAGAAGTTAAGGAAAATAAGGACTACTCTATTTCTCTTGCAAAAGCACTAGAAATAAAAGCTTATCCAGAAGACTACCAACTTGCTTTTGTTTTTTTATTGAGCAACTTATTGACATTATGGTGTAAAAAATTCCTACGATCTCATGTAGAAGAGATGAAATGTGATTGGAGAAATGCTCAGTGGTGATATTAGAGCCGGCCCCATCTCCCATATTCCTTTTGAAGTACCTTTGTTGTCAGTGGTTCCTTTTCAAATTCACTGCCTTTTTATACTTTATAAGATTCTTCAGGTGTTTATGTATGTATTAAATACATGTTTGTATTCTTTTCTATTTAAGTAAATATTTTTTTAAATTATGAAAGCATGATAACATATTTACAGGAGACTTGGAAAATACAGAACAAAGTTTCATACAGTTCCACTATATATAACCAATATTTTTAATAGGTAAATTAAGACTTTTAGTTGGAATTTCAATATCAAGCTCTCAAAAATTAGTAGAATGGCAAGACTTAAAAGGAGGAGGATATAGTAGATCTGAAAAGCGCTATGAACAAATTCAACATAATTAAACCTTATGCAATTTTCACACACCACCACCAATGCAGGGGACAAAGGTTTGATCCCTTATCCGAGAAGATCCCACAGGCCTCAGAGCAGCCAAGCCGGTGGGTCACAACTGCTGAGTCAGCGCTCCCGAGTCAGGAAGCCGCAACCACTGAGCGCGCGTGTGCTACGGAGCCCGCACGCCCGAGAGCCAGTGTTCCCGGAGAGAAGGCTGCGTGCTACAGCTAGGGAGTAAGACCCCGCACAGACAAAAATACATAAGCAATAAATAAGGTGAAAAAAAAAAAAGCAAACAAAATATGCTTTAAAAAAGGCATTTACCAATGTAAACCTAAGATACCTCTCTATTGGTAAGTGTATTCTTTTTTTTAAAGCGTTTTTTGTTTGTTGCTTCTTTAAAAAGTGTGTATTTGTTTATGCATCTCTGTCTGTGCTGCATCCTCACTGCTGCTCCGGGCTTCTCTCTTGCTGCGGAGGGTGGGGGCTCTTCTCTAGTCGTGATGGA
Source organism: Dama dama (assembly GCF_033118175.1). Taxonomy (NCBI): domain Eukaryota; kingdom Metazoa; phylum Chordata; class Mammalia; order Artiodactyla; family Cervidae; genus Dama; species Dama dama. The sequence goes on from NC_083701.1 coordinate 72,671,009, forward strand.
CGAGCTGCTCGTGGAGCCCTGACGGGTGAGTGCAGATGCTGCCGCTCACCGGCTCAGGCCTTGCAGCTCTGCTCCGAGGCCCTAGGGCACTGGCCGGGTTGTTGCGGCGCCTGGGCTTCGTTGCTCCACAGCAGGTGGGATCTTCCCGGACAGGGATCAGACCCAGCCCTCCTGGATTGGCAGGCAGATTCTTTACCACTGAGCCACCAGGGAAGCCCGTTTGTATTCTTTAACAGTCTCTTCATCCGGCGTCATCCTTGGCGAATAATTTGATATAGCTTAATTTATTTGTAAATATGCATTCTGAAGTTCATATTATGGAACTAAAAATACAGCTGCATTTAGTAACCATTTTGTAAGTAGACATGTGGCTGTGAAATGTTGTCTCCCCAGAGTTTGTATGTTGAAGCTTTAACTCCCCATATGATGGTGTTTAGAGGCGGGGCCTTTGAGAAATCATTAGATTTAGAAGAGGTGGGTCGCTATGATGCGCTTGGGGCCTTTATAAGAAGAGGAAGAGACTGGAGCTTGCCTTCTCGCCACTGTTTGAGGATAAGCTAAGAAGCTGGCAGTCTGCCTGCCAGGAGAACCTTCACCCAAATTCCAGTCTGCTGGCATCTGGATCTGGGACTTCCCAGCCTCCAGAGCTGATAAAAAATAATGTGTGTTGTTTAAGACACCTAGTCTGGGGTTTTGTTATTGAAGCCTGAGTTAAGACAGTTATCATTTAAAAATTGCTCCCAAATTTTAAATTTTTTCTTTAGTCTCTAGAAGATCAAGTTCCCACTGATTATGAATGATAACTTCTCTTTTTTGGGAGAACTACAATTTACACATATTTTTGTAAATACAACAGCCTATTTAGAAGTTCTCATTTGTAATTATTCTTCTGACATGAGATAGTAAGTGCAGTTTATTTCTTAGATTGTTGTCTTCTTGTACAGAAACATTTTTTGTACTTTAAATGTATTCTATTTCTGATTTAATATAATTTGTTCTTTTCACATGGTCCACATCCATTCCAGGTAAAGATATTCTATCTCTTTTCAGAGCTATTGTATTTATATTAGCGATGCAAATAACTTATTCTGGCATAGCATAGTCAGTTTTTATATTAGTTAAATGCCAGAGAGAGGGCAAAGATATTAGAACGAAAACTTTGTATTCACTGTAATTAAATATAATTGCTTTCACTTTAAAAAAAACACAACAGATAATATTAAGAAAGCATAAAATGTTTTAATAATATATTAGTTTTACTTTATGTTAAAAAATAAAAAATAGCTTATTGTAAGTAACTTACCATGTGTCTCCCAAAATGACAACTCAAACGCATATTTTAGTAATGAAAACTTTTCCATATGGCATATAACCAGGAACTGACTTTTTAAAAAGCTGATAATACATTTTGACATGATTATTGACACATCTTTACTATGGTAGAAATTGTTTGTGGTTTTTCAACTTTCAACTAGGCCTTAATTCATAAATGACTTTTATATTCCAGGTCAAAGACTGGCTGTACTACATTGACTTTCTTGAATTTTGTGTAAACTTATAGTCTAATCTGACTCGATGGACATGAGTTTGAGTGAGCTCTGGGAGTTGGTGATGGCCAAGGAAGCCTGGTATGCTGCAGTCCATGGGGTAGTGAAGAGTCAGACAGGATTGAGCGGCTGAACTGAACTGATAGTCAAATCAGTCTTAGCTCAATTTGTAACACAGAAATGATCTCTGATTTTAACAAAGGAAGGCATTTTATACAAGCATTTAGATATTTAGAAAATTGTTGCAGGCTGGAGAATTCCAAGTTGTAAAAATCAGATCTACCACCAGCTTCAAGTTTATTGCAGAGGGGTCAGAGATTTGATGCATCACAGCTTCCCCACTGTCAGCCGACGGCCTTCGAAGGAATAAAGTGGTGCCTGCTTCTTTTCGGCCCACCACACCTCCTGCGAATGCATCTTATTGGTGCGATATAAACTGTACATGTAACACTGGAGGCAAAGATTTTTGGAAGTATTACAGACATTCAGCCCCTAATACTCAAAAATCATGGATGGGTTGTAAATGTTCTAAGAACCAACAGAGAATGTCCAGGGCACTCCTCCACAAAAGTAAGTGTTGGAAGATAAAAAGTGGACATGAGTTATAAACCCTGCATGACAAGGTTGAATTATTACAGTGTAACATTTCTTTTATGAAATCAAACTTACTCATTAAAATAAAGACCAAGATTTCAGACTCTTCTTCGTCTTTTCTCCCCTGATTATAGCTCCCAATATGACTATTTATCACATGTATCCACATCAAATACATACAAGCCTTGCAGGAAAAAACTCATAAAAATTATTTTAAGACATTTTGCAGGCCTTGAAAGAAATCAAACTGTTAGTGAAAAAAAATATATGTTCCGTGATTATGATGAAAAATGCACATGTAGACAGAAAACCAATTTGTTTTTCTCTGTGACTAATTTTCAGTGATTAAAAATAATGGATGGTTTATTCTTTTCTTTTTTTTTAAGCATGGGCTTTCATTAATAAAGAAATATTCCTTGTATGTGTCATCAAGATGTGTTATTAGGCATTTTCTTTTTTTCCACACTATTTGAAATGATATCATATTTTTATAATGTATGATGTAAAAAAGCTATATCTTTTGGCACAAGTATAGCATTTGTTGGCTATAGAATGAACATTTTTGGCCCTCCCATTATATTGTGTTTTCATATTATTAGCTAACCACACAACTAAGAACTCCGGCAAGGCCACCACACAAGAGGAACCCCAGGCTTGATAAATATAACCAGCTGTCTCAAACCACCAACTCTTTTCTTTTCTTGGCCCTGAGCCTTCCCTGGAAAGGCACCATTTCTGAAAGATCATTCCTACATAATCAAATATATGCAAAGGCATTGCCCCTTTCTTTTTATGTCTTTTACAATTAAGACTCACAAATTCCCACAAAGCAAATTAAACCCAAACTCTGTCTTCAAGCTGATTGTATAAAAATATTAAATGTGGTAGAAATGTTGGGACATTGTGTTTTTCATTCCCTTGAGTTTACAACAGCATAATATACATATATATTCCCCTATTCCCATAGTCAAGCTTAATGATTTCTAATATTTGTTTTTCTATGAAAGTGCCATTCTCTTTCTATTCTTGCCTTTTATTTCTATAAATATTGATTCCAGACCAGCATCCCACAAGTATGTGTGTGTGTGTGTATATATATATATATAATTAATCTTTTATTGGGTTTCCCTGGTGGGTGACTCAGTGGCGAAGAATCCCCCTGCAATGCAGGTGACTCCAAGATGTGGGCTTGATCCCTGGGTCAGGAAGATACCCTGGAGGAGAAAATGGCAACATACTCTGGTAACCTTGCCTGGAACATCCCACAGACTGAGGAGTCTAGCAGACTACAGTCCATGGGGTTGCAAAAGAGTTGGCTATGACTGACTAAACAATAAAAAATCTTTCCTTGAGATAGCTATCTGGTATCAGTTCATACAGCCTTTCTTGTACAATTCTAAATTTAATTCTGAGAGTCATTATGAAATTTCCTGCATATATGCATAAATACCTCTTAAAGTGTTCTTAGGTCTATGAAGTTATAAAACACTAGAAGACCTTAAGTAATATCAGCAATGACTTCCATAGCTTAGTATAGCAGCTAACACACATAGTAACCGCTTACTTATGGGCATAAATTGAATGAAACTGAGTTGGTCTAGAGTAGATCATTTTTCCCTGGAGAAGGAAATGGCAACCCATTCCAGTATTCTTGCCTGGAAAATCCCATGGACAGAGGAGACTGGTAGGCTGCAGGCCATGGGGTCGCAAAGAGTCCGACACAACTGGGCACACTCATACCAAGGCCGTGTTTAGCAGTTTTTTTGAAGGAAGAGCTTTAAGGGCATTCCCTACAGCTCAGGTCCATAAGACTGAAGCAGGTTAGAAAAAAACAAAAATTAAAGAATTTTTTTTTTAACCCAAAATTATTTGGAAACTTTCTGAAATTGTTAAATGGACTTTATTTTACATAATATCAGTTTGATATTAAATAGGGTATATGGAACTGTTACCTATATTCTTGATCTGATATAATTTTAAAACAAAGACTTAACATGGTAATATTTTTTTTTCTGAATTTAGCAATAATATAAAATTAAGTTAATATATGGAAAGCATCCCTGGTAAGACGGTTCACACTGGACTTTTGGCTCTAAATTAAGATTTATAATTATTTATTTTCTCATGAAATGTCTGTGATCCCTCTTATCTTATGTCAAGTATCATTGATGTTTTCCTTACCCCACATATTCAGTTCCTAATACATAGCTGTTACACATAAGTGTTGAGTGAACCAGTGAAGGTAAAACTAACTGCAATTTCAATCTTCCTAGAGTCTGGAAGATTTTCTAGAAAGCTTCAAAAGTCTAAAAACACTAGGACTTTTTAAACATTCTCTTACTAAAGCCATACATTCCTCTCAAACTACAAATGAGCATTATAATAACTGGAAATTATGATTAAGCTGGCTAGATAATGATCTGAATTTACGTGGTTTATTCAAGTGTAAGTGTTAGCCACCAAGTGCTTGGACTGAGGATGCAGTTTTCATAGCAAAGAAAAGTGGCCAGAAGAAATAGTGGCCCTCAAAGAAATCTGAGGGAAAATTGTATGAAGAATATTTTCTACTCAAAGCCATTTTATCAGTCTAATTTCTTAGGAAAATTTGTGCTGATTTTGACATAGTTAAAAGGTTTTATGACAAAGTTTAGTAGTAAACATTCTATAAAGGATCTAGAGATGCAAGTGAAAGGAGTTTGAAGTTATAATATTCATGGAAAATTTTGTTAGCAAAAAATATTAGGCAGACAATCATTTAAAGTTTCATTTTCACAGTAATACGAAGTGGGAGAAGCACAATGGAATGGGGATAGAGAGGCAAGAAGTTGTTGTTGTTGCAAGAATATGTTTCACAGTGCTGTGAAGAATATTATTTAAATGCTATTCACACAATCCAAAATATTTAGGGTGAATGAGAGATATGATTCCATGAGTAAGAAAAGTCAAAGCAAGCAATTACTAGAGTCATTGACTGAAGCTGAAGCAAAGAACCGACTCATTGGAAAAGACCCTGATTCTGGGAAAGACTGAAGGCAAAAAGAGAAAGGGGTGGCAGAGGATGAAATGGTTAGATAGCATCACCGACTAATGGACATGAATTTGAGCAAACTCTGGGAGATAGGGGAGGAAAGAGGAGTCTGGCATGCTGCAGTCCCTGGGGTCACAGAGTCAGACATGACTTAGGGACTGACAGCAACAAACTTCAGGGCACTTGGTGATAATTGATAATTTCATTCACATCACAAACCAATCCAATTTATGTCCCAAAAGAACAAAGCAAAAACTCCCCAAAAGAAAATCTGGGTCCAGATAACATCAGCAGTGAATTCTGCCAAATACTAAGAAAGAAATGATACAAACTCCTTAAGAGTATATAAGCAAGTGCAACTTCAATCTTAAGTTGACAAAGTATTACAAGAGAGGAAAATTGTAGGCCAATTTTCACAATTCTAAATGCAAAGTTCAGTGATATATAAAATGGCAAATAAACACAATTTGAGTTTATATTAGGAAGGTAATATGAAACTGATTTTGACATTCTACTTCTCTCTTAGAAATGGAGGGGCTAACTATAAGATACCAAGTACCAGTGAAGCACTACTCTCTGTCTGAACCACCATGTCATATGGTCATGCAAGCCCAGTAGCCACATAGTGAAGATGAAGTTGGTACACAGAGAGATTAGGCATGAACAGGACCAGAAGGCACACATAAGTTAAGCTGGCCTGAATTCTCATGCCGTCTACTATACTATTGCACTGACAAGTCACCTTCAGTCTATGCTTATTGCTGTATGGGTGGTTTCTTGTGGTCAATCAGCAGAAAATGAAAATTCAGATTTGGGTTCACGACAGCTTAATTAACTGGGTGTATGTGTCCATACTAATAGTAGGCTGTTGCTCTACTAGACCCCCACAAGAAGAGCTCAAAGATCGGTGAGAAGGAACATCTTCTTAATCAGCAAACTTCAGGAAGTATATTTCATCATCTGCTTGGTGTGGAAAGAGAATTGGCTTTAAATAAAAATATATACAGTTTCATAAGCAGTGACTAATGCCTTGGCTGGTTGTTCAGAGTCCTAGAAGGAAAAATATTGGAAGGCGAGGGATAAAGAGTTTCAAAGAAGAAATATGTAGATGAACATATGGGTTTGGTCATGAAGTGAGAAAATGTATGCTTCACATGTTAGCACTCACCAAAGAGCATATTCTGTGCTGATCCATCTAACAGTCGGGCAGTCAGGATGACTTTGCTGTTTAACATGAACCAACTCCACTGTGGTAAGTGGTCAGACTAATAGAGCTGCTGCAGTGGAAATGGTAGAGGTCATTGCAAGGCTTCCACAGCTGAAAGCCCCACCACTAGTAGAAGAAATCGATGTGCTCTGCTTAGTTGCTCAGTCGTGTCTGACTCTGCGACCCCATGGACTATAGGCTCCTCTGTCCATGGGGAGTCTCCAGGAAAGAATACTGGAGTGGGTTGCCGTGCCCTCCTCCAGAGGATCTCCCCAACCCAGGGATCAAACTCAGGTCTCCTACATTGCAGGCAGATTCTTTGCCATCTAGGTCACCAGGGAAGCCCAAGAATACTGGAGTGGGTAGCCTATCCCTTCTCCAGGGGATCTTCCTGACCCAGGAATCGAACCAGGATCTCTTGCATTGTGGGTGGATTCTTTACCAGCTGAGCTACCAGGGAAGCCCCAGAAGAAACCTATGCTGACTTCTAAATATGGCACCACCTCTGGAAGAGGTAAGCACTTGAGTAATTACATTGAACCTTTTTTTTTAACTTTAATTTTTTTTTAATTTTGTATTGGGATGTAGCCAATTAACAATGTTGTGGTAGTTTGAGGTGAACAGCAAATGGACTCATCCATAGGTATACATGCATCCATTCTCCCCCAAATTGAACCTTTTTTTACTCCTAGAAGAGGTAAAGATTCATTTTTACTGGAAAGCCACATATATTTACATATAAATTTACCTTTTTTTGCCTGCATGTTCTCAACTTGCTTCTGGATCATAGGATGAAGAATATTTGAACTACTTTCTAGAGTATCAGATTTGCCAATATAGTATCTAATTCAGTATTAGATCAGACCACAGGTCCTACTTTATAGCAGCAGAGGACTTCAGTGAGTATACATACACTCAAGAGATCCTCTAGCTCAGTGGTCCAGAACACTTTTGGCCCCAGGGGCCAGTTTTGTAGAGGGCAGTTTTGCACAGACCAGGGATGGGGGAAGGTTTCAGGGTGATTCAAGCACATTACATTTATTGTTTGCTTAATTTTTGTGATTATTACTTTGTGATATAAAACATGATGGTACAGCTCATCACAATGCAGGGCCAGTGGAAGCCCTGAGCTTGTTTTCCTGCAACTAGATGGTCCCCTCTGGGGGTGAAGAGAGACAGTTACACAGGAAGTGTGCAGCTTAAGTCCAATCCACTCCATGATCTCATTTTGGTTGCTGTCACTAGAGAAAACACTGCTTTACAAATATAGGATGTTGGAAATGGAACCAGGCTTTTCAGGGCTTTTGTGGCAGTCTCAGGATATTCTGCCTTGAGTTTAGTCCAGAACATATGGAGATTTAAAGTTGTCTCAAGCAAATGTTTCAGGAAACCATCATTTGTGATCTCAAGCAGTTGATCCCATTCTAACACAAGTAGAGTTGATTCACCTGGATTCACCTGGATTCACATGTGCCATGGATTCATTCCTTCCCAACTCAAAGGTCTTTTGTGGTTTGGAAGTAATGCTCAAACTCTTCTGAAAGCTGAGATAGGTGATCATGCACTCTCTGGGAGAAAGAATGCCCTGGACCAATCTCTTTTAAAATCTCTGCTAATGTTGGAAATCCCAATATTCACTCATCACCCCCATAATTCCAGTTTGACTTTGAGTGCAGCCACTTCATCTGCTCACTTGAACACAGCTGTTCTCCCCTGAAGTGACTGAGTTCATTGAACAGGTTGAATATGTCACACAAGTAAGTAAGTTTTGCAACCCAATATGCCACTGAAATCTGCCGTCAGTGGTGACTGTTTTCCTAAAAGAAATCTCTGGAGTGGCTCTCATTAACTCAAAAGCTCTGGCCAGTGACATGTGTTTAGAAAGCCATCTCATTTCTATGTACAAGATAAGATGTGTGCCCTGTGTTCATTTCTTCACAGAGCTACACAAACAGACTGAATTAAAGGCATGGACTTTAATGCAGTTGAAAATTTTAATCACATCCTGCAAGATATTGTTAAGTTCAGGTGGTATATTTTGGTTCACCAACATTCCTCTATAGATGATACAATACATAGACTCACATTCAGAAGTGACCTCTTTGACTCAAAGAATGATACCAGAAAACCACCCAGTCGTGACAGCTACTGTGTCCATGCATATACCAACACAAAATGACCAATTCAGTTTTCCTGATATGTAATCATTTAAAGATTTGAATAGTTCTCAAGCTGTGGTATTAATTGGCAACAAAAGTGCACATAACATTTCCTCCTGCACATCCTCCTGAAAATAGAGCCCACAAACCGCAGTGTTGTTGCCTTGTTGTCAACATCTGTAGACCCATCAACCTGGATTGCATGTCACTGTGACTCACTAATCCTCTCTGACAACTGTGCCCCAATATTCTCTCCTATTTCATTAATTCATCTAACTATTCTGTTCTGTTTAGTCACTCAGTCATGCCCAACTCTTTGCCTCCCTGTCCATGGGATTTTTCAAGCAAAAATACTGGAGTGGCCTGCCATTTCCTCCTCTACAGGATCTTCTCAATCCAGGGATCAAACCTGAGTCTCCTCTGTCTCCTGTATTGCTGGTGGATTCTTTACCCGTTGTCATCTGGGAAGCCCTTATCTAATAATGGTGCCAACCAAAAGGGGAACACGTGCCATCATCTGAACTGCAGCCTCTTCTAAAAGTTTTCAACAAATGTCCCTAGAATCAGGCAGATTCAACTTAAGCCAGTGGTAAAGGACTTCTTAGCTTTAACAATGTGGTCAATTGCTGTTGTTCAGTCACCAAATCCTGTCTGACTCTTTGCAACCCCATGGACTGCAGCACACCAGGCTTCCCTGTCCTTCACTATCTCCTGGAGTTTGCTTAAATTCATGTCCATTGAGCCGGTGGTGCCATCCAATCACCTCATCCTCTTTGCCCCCTTCTCCTGCCTTCAATCTTTCCCAGCCTCAGGGTCATTTCCAATGAGTCAGCACTTCACATCGGGTGGCCAATGTATTGGAGCTTCAATTTCAGCATCAGTCCTTCCAATGAATATTCAGGGTTGATTTCCTTTTAGGATCAACTTGTTTGATCTCCTTGCAGTCCAAGGGACTCTCCAGAGTCTTCCTCAGCACCACAATTCAAAAGCATCAGTTCTTCAGTGCTCAGCCTTCTTTATGGTTCAGTCCCCTGGAGAAGGAAATGGAAATCCACTCCAGTATTCTTGCCCGGGAAATCCCATGAACAGATGAGCCTGGCAGGCTACAGTCCATGGGGTTGCAAGAGTTGGACACGATGTAGTGACTATACCCCCCATCCCCTGTCACACTGGTACATGATTGCTAGAAAAACCATAGCTTTGACTATACAGACCTTTGTTGGCAAAGTGATGTCTCTGATTTTTAATACATTGTCTAGGTTTGTCATAGCTTTCCTTTCAAGGGGCAAGTGTCTTTAAGCCAGTAAGAATGATGCTCTCAGTGCAGACACATTTGTTGAAGTAGTGGCCTTCAATAAGTGCTTCTGTGCTTGATGTTCACATTTTTTTTTTCTTTTGAAAAAACCCCAAAGGCTTATGTTTTAACACAGGGTGCTTGGTCTCCATGTGGCAGAGCAGTTTTGAAGGGTTCATGACTTTGTTGGATAGCTGGTCACCACAGATTATACAAAGCTGGCTTGGGGAATGTGAATCACCTGTTGGAATGAACTCTTAAGTAGGACTCTGTATTTTCTTTTAAATGCAGCTTTCTTTTTGTTGGCAGTTTTAGAGTCTTCTGCTGTCTCATCATTGGATCTTCCCCCCTTTCAAAGAAGCTCTCCAGTGATGCTTGTTTTTTAATCATTTTGGCCACGGTTAGCTTACGGGCTTATGAATTTTGTTACTGAGACAAGTGCATGGTGCAGGAAAGAGGCACAGATGGAACCAGTAAATAAGAGAGTGGATGGACTATGCACGGACCAAGTGTTGGATTCCCAATTAAAGCCTGCCGCCAGATGCAGCTGTGCAACCGAGTCCATCAACTCGCTCGCTGCTGCAAAACCTGCCACAAGATGTAGCTTAATTGCCACTTGCCATTCCTGATCGGGCTTTGATATGCATCTGCAAGGAATTGATTTATTATGGTCTCTTTGCCGTCCAACCTCTCTGCTAATGATAATTAATATTTGCAGCCGCTCCCCAGCATCAGCATTACTGCCCTAGTTCCACCTCAGATCATCAAGCATTTGAGTCTCATAGGAACAAGCGACCTAGATCCCTGCGTGTGCAATTCCCAGCAGGGTTAATACTCCTAGGAGAACCTGATGCCAAAGTTGATTGTCAGGAGGCGGAGCTCAGGCGGTAACACTAGAGATAGGAGCAGCTTAAATACACTTAAGCTAACTGAAGCTTAGCTCACTCACCACTGTTCACTTCTGCTGTGTGACTGGATTCCTCACGGGCCATGAACTGGGAGCTGGGAACCCCTGCTTTAGATCCACTGCAAACTCTACCACTCAGAAATTGCCAGCCTGACAGTTAAATGGAATAGTTATTTGAAGGCACAGCTGGGGCTTCAGCTTGGGAATATCAGTATGTAGATGGGGACTGTCCTGTATGAAACAATATACTCTAAATTGACAATATTATTTCACCTGTGTCCCTGTGGTTACAACACTCATATCCAACAACCAAGGATTGGAAATAGGAATGGCTCCACTTAATTATTAATGATGATCTAATTGAGGAACTTAGGCTTCCTGAAACTCTGGGCTCTTTAGGTTTAGAGTTCCTTATTATTCTTCCTACCAGGGACCACAGCAAGACTTTTTCTAAACTTTAAGTAAGCTATGGCTGTTACTGGTCACTTTAGCCTTCTATTTCAAGAGACCAAAAGGGAGGAAATGAAATCACATCTGATAGGGATAATTGGTCATGATCACCTGGATCACTTGAATGACGCTATTATACACTGGAGGCAAGCAATAGTATATTTGGTTACTTGTGAACAATACTACTTCTTTATTTATAATTTAATACTTAAATATACTCTCCAATAATCTTCTTGTATATAAAATTTCAACCACATCTATTTCCTGGGAAACCTATCTTGAGACAAAGGTATTCATATTTGGTGTATTTGTAGATCATGCCATTATATGTAGTGAATATATGATAAACTGAATACATGAGAAGAAAAAAATAGTAATAAACATTTGTTAAGTAAAAAGTAAGTGCCAGGCACTGTTGTAAGTTTTTCACATTATTAATTCATGTTCTCCCGCAACAAGTATATGAACTCAGGTACATTATTATTTATACACTACGAGGATTAGAGAAATTTACTAACTTGTTTAGTGGTGTATGGAAGTTACAGAAGAGTTTTTCTCAGTTTAGCACTGCCTTCTTCACACCATTTGTAATAAGTACAAGAAATTTGAAGTCTGCTTTTTTCATCTTTTCCCCATTTTTTTCTTTCATAAAATTAAAATGGAAAAATTAAATAATAACTTGCTGTTCATTAACCCAAGCCCCTCTCTGATGCTAAGAAAGGGTTTTTTTCCAAAACTTATTTCTATTTGCTTTACCTTCTTCCTCACTTCCGCCTCCATCTACCACCCTGCTTCTCCCCTAGACTTCCTCCTAGAGATCTGTTCAATGCACTAGGTCCTTGCGTGCACGTGTGCTAAGTCACTGCAGGCACGTCTGACTCTGTGTGACCCTGTGGACTGCAGCCTGTCAGGTCCTTCTACCCACGGGACTCTCCAGGCGAGAGTGCTGGAGTGGGCTGCAGCGCCTTCCCTCAGCGGATGTCCTAACCCAGGACTGAACCCCGTCCTCCTACCTCTAACCTGCATCGGCAGGCAGGTTCTTTACCACTGGCAGCCCCTGGGAAGGCAGGACTAGGTCCTTACCCTTACTTAATATGTAGACAGTTCTAGTAGCAGATCTTCTGATGTCTCAAACCAAAGGTTTGTTTTCTGTTACCTATCAAAGATAAAATAGAGATACAATACAAGCAGTTGTTTTCATACATTCCTCTATTCACTAGAAGATTCCTAGGGCGACCAATTTAAAAGCAGACAGCCAACAATTTTTGGTATTCCCTGATGTCTGCCATCCAGCCAAAAGATGACTCCACTTCCCGCTCCTTGCTTGTTAGTGATTAGCAGAGCAACCAGATGACATGATAATTTCATGAATTAATGGTAGCCCAGTTCTGCTCAAAAAAGCATTGCTGAAGCATAGACTCCTTAAAAGTAGCTTCTGTACCAACCGTGATGAGAATCGAAATCCAGTTCTTCAGCGAGCAGACACAGCCTCCCATCCTCAATGACTGTCCATCACATGAAATGTGAGACAAATATAGACCTTAGTAATCATTCAAAAATAGAAAAATAGATATTTAGGGATAAGTATAACACCTTGATTACAACGAATACATTATACACTGCTGAGACAATATTTTATTCTCATCACCCTAACATAAGTCTCTTATTTTTAAGATTTATTCTTTGCGGTTGTTTTATTTAAGAAACCCAAATGGAAGAATAACATCAACCCAAAGACTTTAAAAACAGAAGAGAAAGGCTTAAAAATAGAGACCTCCCAAATGGCTGAGAGTTGGGAATCCTTTCATCCTTACATAATAAACATTTGAGCTCCCTTTTGACTATCTCCTTTCCCATTGAGACATAACATCAACAAATCCCACATCTTGGTAACCATGTAGTCACTTAGCAAGTATTATAAAATCATCTGCTAATATAAAGTAACATTGATTAATCATCTACTAATTATTCACACCTGCATTCTTTTACCATTTTTTTCATTTCTATTTCGCATGTTTATTTTTGTGTTTTTCTCTCCAAACTCCCTGGCCTCCCTCTTTAATTTTATTTGCATAGCTCTATTATATATACACCTTTTTTTTCAGAGACACAGTATTTATTTCTTGATATTTTTGGCATTATTTAATAGACTATCTGCCCTGTTATTTTACGCATTTGCAAGCTTCCACGCATCACTATTTTTCAGCATTATGTGATGCGTTCAACAATTTTTAATACACTTATGTAACTCATATTCATTGGATATTGAGTCTGCCAATCAAGTTTTATAATAATCCTGGCAGTCTATATTATGTCCTTTTTAAAGTCAAGATTTAGGGACATTAATAAATATACATCAGAATTATAGGTCTTTTTACCTAATAAAACCATGAAAAACTTATTTAAACAATATTTTACTATTTGGTGCAAAGATTATGTGTTAAACTAATTCACATTAATCACTGATCCACTAAAAACCAATAGTTCTATGTAAATCAACTATATTCCAATAAAGATAATAAATAAATGAATATATATTCATCTAAACCTTCACAGTTTTCAAAGTATAAATCCAATTTCAAAGAAAATGCAATTTCAAAATTGTGTTATATATTTGAAAATGAAACTTTGCTATTACAAAACCTAATAGTTCAAATATACGTTAGTAAAAACACTACTATGCTGTGATATACATTTTTAGCATGCAGATTCACACAAATGATTTCTTGTATCTCTTACTGAAGAAGTAAATGAGATAGCTAGAGGCAAATGCAACTAAATTGGCAGTTCACATACTGATAAGATTAAGGATTCATATGGAATTATTTTAATATATGGAGAAACTATTTTCTTTTCCATAGCTTATTTTGCCAAAATGGACACAAACTATTTCAGAGCAATAAAGTAATTGATTATATGGATTATGACGTAATATAATATATGTATAAAAGGGAAGGACTAAGCTTTTGAAAAATGATGATTAAGAAATTTTGTACCCATGTTTATTTATGACATGAAACATATTTTTGGATCATAGCATTTTGTACTTAATAAATTCCACTATGATAATTTGTCAAGATGTCTGAAAATAGTTATACATTTTTAGCCTCTACAGCTTAATGAAAAACATGCATGCAAAATGCAATCTTCAGTTTGAAATATCTACAAACTACAAGTTAATCATTCATTACCATAGTTGTTCACTTAAAATATAATGGTTCCAAAATTTCTGTTTCAGTGAATCAGTTCAAGAATTGTAAATAGAGTATCTGGAGTATCTAAACTCTATCTTTTGGGGAGATATATTTGTGATGAGAAATTAGTTTCTTTAACAATGCAGTCTATGGTTTTAGTTGTGAGACATCATCTCCTCTTAGTATATCTTTTCCAGGAAGCTTTCTAATAAATATTTAGGAAAACTAAAATCTATTTTAAGAATTCTATCATAATAGTGTTTTTTAATCTGGAGTGTACATTAGAATCAGATGAACAGCTTTTAAAATGCATGTTTCTGGGTCCCACTCCTAGAATTTCTGATACAGTCAGTCTTTGGTGGGGTCCCAGAATTTGTATTTTAGTAAGATTCAGATGATATTGATGTTTCTGAAAATAGTGCCATATTTAGAGAAACAATGTCTTAGACAGACAACATTCACACATAAGAAAAATCAGGAATAGGGCGTTTTGTTTTGCTTAGCACTTCCAACAGTTAGATAAGCCACAAGTCCAAGCTGATTTTTTTTCATTGAAAATTCTTTATAGTAATGTCTGAAAGTGGAATCAATGATATCTATTTTACAACCAATGTCAAAATTTTTGATTTCCTAAGGTACATGTTTCACATATGGTTCAGTTGAAATGTTGCCTATATAAGTGTCTAAGGATGTGTGAAATATGTGAATAAAAAATAATGGAAATTCTTATCATACCAATAAGCTTATCTCCACCACACTCTGACATCTGGCCAGCAGAAATACATGCCTTTCACATTCATTTTCCTTATGGCTTATAAGTGGATGAAACTGTAAAAAAGGACTATTAGATATCTAGGATCAAACAAATCTTCTAAAGCCTTTTAAAAAAAAAAAAAGATGATGTAAAACAAATCACAGACATGTGATTATTAAGATCACTTTCGGAGATTCGGGTTATATAGATCATCAATAAAAAATGACGCTAAGGGGGAGGAAGTGGTGAAGTGCTTTGTAACAAAATAATTTGTTTTGAAATGAAAGAACTTGGCAGATTCTTCAAGGATTCAGGCCAAAAAATACATTTAAATCATACCAAGCCCATGTAAAATAGGGTAGTGGCAAATGTATGACACATTTAGATTTTGCAGCCATCTACTCTCAAATTTTTAAAATGCTAACACATTTTGAGATCTCTGAGGTATCAAGATTGCTTATGGAAACTGCTCAAATGTTTTTATAATTTCATGGATTCCTTTAAATTTGTATGCAATATGCCTTTCCAAATGACTCAATGACTACGTTAATTTTTAACAACTTTCCTCTAGAAAAAAAAAGAAAGTTCTTGACTTCAATTTAGTGATTAAATTCAATATATTCAAATATATATTCTAATGGAATCAAAATTACATTAAGAAAGCTAGAAAGTTACATTTTACAGGAAAGTACACCAATTGTCTTGTAAAACTATTTATATATTGTACAAACATCATATCTAATTTTTTAGAGGAGTTTTAGGAGTCTTTAAAATGAACAAGAAAAAACTATGTTCAGTTAGTAAGGAACCTAATCTGAGAAGATACTGAATAGGAAAGGTCTGAAGCATAGAAATTGTAAAATGTATATTGCTCTTTAAAAGCTAGAAAGTGGTAGGCACAACCTTGCTGAATATTGTTGATTGCCAGGAGAACGGAAATGAACTGGAATGAATGGAATATGAATGCCAAAGGGTAGACTGACGATGTTGTTGATCCATCTCACCTTATATCAGTTTATTTCTATTTTCTGTTCTAAGTATAAAGAAATACTGAGGGATGGGGGTTAGACTGAATGCTAGATATGTGTACACACACATGCACACGTATAAACCTGGGTTGTTTCAGGAGAAGCACAGATAAAAGAGTTTGTTATTTCACTTTGTGCATAATTAAAGACAGAAGGCTTAGAGAAAACAAGCTGAAATTCAAAGCATTTCTCCAAAACAACATCAACTTCAGCCTTTAAAAGTCAAAACAGCATAACTCCACCTATAGTCAAAACCCTTAGAACTGTCATAGGTTATTTCAAGGCTGGTTTCCTGAATAAGAACTAGGATTTCTTGAGTATGAACAAAACAGGACAGTTGTGTTGTAACAGGGCTGGGTGTACAACAGAGAATAAGTTTGAAATATTACATAAGGCTTCTGACCAAGAAAAGCATTTTATTCTGTTGGCTTATATATCCATGAGAAAGCAGATTTGTTTTTAGAGAGCACTAGAAAGCAAATCACGGCTGTTTGAGCATATGTTTTAAGTTTAATAAAAAAAAAGATCGCTTCAAATTGTTATTTCTTTGTCTGGTAACTATTATAACCAGTTATGTAAGTTTAGAAACTTTTAATTTCCCAGTCAATTATTTTAGGTTCCCTAAAAATGCTCTTTATATTCTTGAGATTATGGAAGAGCAGCACCCCAAATTTCAGATGTAAAATTGAGATCATTTGATCAGTTTCTCCACAAGCCCTGGAAAGACATGGTGTGAGAAATGGAAGACAAATAAATAAAAGCTGAGTGAATGAATACTTGTAATGAGATAAACCAGCCAAGACGTGTTTCTAGAAATATTGTTTCTCTGATTCTACCTAACAGGGAATAGTTGTGCCACGTGGTGTGAAACGCTGACATCCTTAGAGCCTTCAGATTCTTTGAGAAATTTAAGAAATCTGAAAATGGGATACTGCATGCAGTATTTGTTTCCAGTATTTATTTAAGAATGAAATAGCTGCTTTTCTGGTGGGGAGATTTAAGGAAAATAAGTCAAGATTAGATCAGTGATTTAATTACATCAGAGGAATCTAAGTTAAAAAAAGATATATAGATAGATAGATCCAAAAACTGTGATGAGAGTGTGTGAGGATGTGAACCATTCTGCTTCTGTGTAACCTGGTAATTGAAAACTTACTTAATGACTATGGTTTTCTGCTTTCTTGGAACAAGTAGTCAATTAGTTTCCTTGTACTTTTGCTTCTATGTGATCACGTTTACTAAGTAATCGATATGAACTAAATGTACATTAATACAGACTAATTACTCATATCAGTGATGTAGTCTTGTGAGTTCTCCTAGACTGACTTAAGAAGCATATGAATAATTTATTTTCTATTGCTATTTTGTTTTCACTAAGAAAACCAATGTATAATCCTTGGGAAAACCTTGCAAATTTGTATGGAAAATTCAAATTGCTAATCTCTTCATAGCCTGTCCTTTCAAGTAGCCTTTGTTAATTGCATTTTTTCTTTACACTATTACGTAAAAATATTTAAATTGCATTATATGCATGAGTGGACTCATACAATAGGTAATATTTAGTAAGATGCTTTTCACACTTTCTGTTGTCAGTACATGGATTTTAGGAGCATCCTTGAAATGGCTGCATGGTATTCGATCCAATGATTGACTTTAATTAGTACCCTGTTACAAAACAATATTGAAAAAAAATACTTATCTTTAAGGGTTTATCTACTTGTAAGACTGTATTAACAGACTTTGAAGGAAGTTGTAGAATTTTGTTTATAAGGGACTGCATTTATAACTGAGATTCAGTTTAGAAAGTGGTTTGAAATTTGAAGATGTTAAAGGTTTTAATGGGCTTGCTGGTGGCGCTAGTGGTAAAGAACCCACCAACCAGTGCAGGAGACTTAAGAGACGTGGATTCTATCCCTGGCTTGGGAAGATCCCCTGGAGGAGTGCATGGCAACCCACTCCAGCATTCTTGCCTAGAGAATCCCCATGAACAGAGGAGCCTGGTGGGCTACACTGTCTGTAGGGTTGCAAAGAGTTGGACATGACTGAAACAACTTAGCACGTATGCACACAAAGATTTAGTAAATATTACCCAGGTTCTCTCAATTTTTTTTTTTTATATTTTGTAGTATTCCAAACAGTTATAACTCCACATCATTGAAAAAATAAACTAATTTAATTGTCAGAGAAGTTGAGAAGATTTTCACAGCTTAATGATTGAAATGTGTCTCCATGAATTGCATGTTCAATGCTTTGAATTTTTCCCAAAGGATGTTAGTCTTTTTCAAAATAGTTATATATGGTGCTTTTCTTTTGCTTTAGCTTAAAAACACTATGAAGTCAACATTATGACTCACGTAAACAGTTAATCATTTAGTGATTAATACAATATTAATTGTTATTACTGTTATAATAAATGTGCATTATATAGAAAATCATATATTACCAAAAGCTCATAGAAGAATCTAGCAGTTTCTGCTCCATTCCTTCACATTCCCCCAAGTTCCCCCAAAAGATGGATCGTTTTCACTTTTTAGTGTGTCTATGCATCTCTAAATTTCTGGTAACGTGATGATTCTGTTACCATTTTAACCATTATATTTAGAAATTTTCTATTGGCTTCCTATTACTTATATCTGTACAAGCATTGTGATTCATACTTAGATTGCAGCACATCATGATTTCATTTATTTCTTGTTTTCTGTTTTTCTTTTTTTCCATTTTTAAAAAATGATTTGAAATTCATTTAACAGAAAATGAATGATTTTAAAAAGTGGTTTTAGTATATTCACAAGATTGTGAAACCACCACCACTATCTATTTCCAAAATATTTTTATCACCTCAAAAGAAAATCCTGTACCCCTTAAGCAAGTAATGATTACTCCCACCCCCTTACTGACATCCCTGGAAACTGCAAGTCTGCTTTTTGTCTCTATAGATTTACTTATCTATTTCATATAAATAGAATCATAAAATATGTGATTTTTTGGCCTGGAATATTTCACTTAGCATAATGTTTTTGCAGTTTATTCATGGTGTGCCATATATCAGTACTTTGATCTTTTTATTAAACAGCAATGTTCCATCTGTATGTATCACATTTTATTTATTTAGCTGTTCATGGACATTTTTTTCCTACAAATTGACTATTTGAATACTGCTTCTATGAACATTCATGTACAACTATGTGCTTTAGTACCTGTTTCTAATTCATTTTAGTAGGCACCTAGGAATGGAATTGCTATTGGGTCATATGATAATTCTATGTTTAACCTGTGAGGAAATAATCAACCATTTTTCACAGCCACTACACTCTTCTGCATCACTACCAGTATCCTGTGGGGTTTACAATTTCTCCACATTCTCACCAACACTTCTTGTTCTCTGTTACATTCATAATACCCATCCTAGTAGAAGTATTCTTTTCCTGAAGTCAGTGATTCCTTTGTTTTCCTTCACTATCCTTCTTTGTAACTTCCTCCCCTGTTTGTTTCTCAGCAATTTTCTCCTTAAGGGAAATACCATCAGGCAATTTACAGCTTCTGTTTCTTTTCTTTGAGACATCATCCTGAGAAACTGCATTCTACTTCTACCCACTTCTATTGCTCTCTAGGCCTGCTATAAATAAGTTGTCACAATATTTCCTTCTCTATCATTCTAGAAGTTTCCGTTATCTCTTCCCTAAATGAGAGTTGTTTTTTTTTTTTTTCTGGACCTTATCCTCACCTTTGTCTTTATTTACTCCCTGTTTTGGTGAAAGCAAATTCCTGACTTAATTATGTTACAAATTTGACATATAAGGATAAAGGCAATGTGAAGATAGCCCTCAGCAAATCTGTTTTATGACAAATGTTATCTAATCAGAACAGGCTGACCTCTCTTCCTATTACGGACTAATGAAGACCTGGCTATACTAAAACATCCTTCAGTTATCGTCCTAGAGAGCCCTCTTTTCTTTTCCACGCGTGCTGTGCTGGGCGCTGTGTTCAGCTACCCAGTCATGCCGACTCTTTGCAACGCTCTGGACTGTAGGCCACCAGACTCATCTGTCCATGGGAGTTTCGCACCAAGAATGTTGGAGTACTTTCCATTTCTTGCTCCTGGGGGTCTTCAACCCAGGGACTGAATCAGCGTCTACCCTCATCTCCTGAATTGCAGGAAGATTCCTTACCGCTGAGCACAGGGGAAGCCCTTCCTGTGTTGGACGTCCTGATTCCGGGAAGGGCTTCCCTCGGAGCTCAGTTGGTAAAGAATCTCCCTGCAATGCAGGAGGCCTGGGTTCGACTCCTGGGCCGAGAAGATCCCCTGGAGAAGGAACTGGCAACCCACTCCAATATTCTTGCTTAGAGAATCCCCGTGGACAGAGGAGGCTGGCGGGCTACAGTCCATGAGGTCGCAAGAGTTGGACATGACTCAGCGACTAAACCGCCACCACCACCCATTCCTGGAAATATATGTCCTTTATTGTGGGATTTTTAAAAAAAAATTTTGATATGATATAAAGTCCCTGATAGCTCATTTGGTAAAGAATCCGCCTGTAATGCCGGGGGCCTGGGTTCTATCCCTGGGTTGGGAAGATCCTCTGGAGAATGGAGCAGCTATCCATTCCAGTATTCTGGCCTGGAGAATTCCATGGATTGTTCAATCCATGGGGTCACATAGAATCTGATAGGACTGAGTGACTTTCACTTCACAAAGTCCCTGACGGTGTCCTGGGCCCAGTGACCTTCACTATCCTCTACTAGGAAAAAAATATTTAGACTTCTACTGCTATGAAGGAGGAAAAACCAGCCACCAAAGTGCAGAAGGGAATCTAAGACTTTAAGTTCTTAAGTAGTAGCTGTTAAACAACCATCCTAATTTTAGCACTCTCCCTCTACCCTCTCAGGAACCATCAAGAGATGTCAGCTCCCAAACCTGCTGAGGTTTCTCGTTTGAAGAAAAGTTAATTTTTGGCTTTCCTCACTCTCATAGTTTATATTTCTAGGTCTTCTAAAATTAAAATTATTTTAAAATTTAAAAGAATAATTAAATGTAATTAAATTTAAATGCCACTTAAAATTCTTCCATCTGTCTTCCATCTTCTGAGATTATGTTGCTACTTGCTCCTGTACTAGTCCCACTATTCTCATATGAATCAATCAACCAATATTCAACATTCTTTATCTCAGACGATGGTGGGTCAAATCTCTATTTCTGAAGTTTTTGTTGCTTTTTCCTGCTTTTTTTTTCATACTTTCCATTTTAATTTTTGATAAAGCATTCCACTAACTAAAGACTTCTAGGGAATTCCTGGATGCTTCTTGCTTCTGGTCTCATACAAAATATTTTATTTCCACTCTTCCTGCATTCTCTTTGTCCAGTTGTCTTATTTCTTGGATCAGCTGCTACTCAAATTCTCAGTTCTACAGAATGGATGCTGGCAGAAAAGATGTCTTCTCATCCAAATTACATTCCCTCCCTTCATCTTTCCAGCAGAACAGCAGGTTTCCAGAGATAAACACCTTTTTCATAGAGACTTACATTTCGTGAGAGTCTCATCACATCCCCAAATTCAGAGAGTAAAATCTGAGAGAAGAATAAAACTGCTAAAGGAACTTGGTCTCTGAGGACTGAACTGACATGCTGAGAATGACTGAATGGAAAGAGTGTTGAATTGTTCAATCTTGGAGCCCTCTACCTAAGGATACATTGCTGTGAGAAAATAATATCATCATGCTAAACACTTTAGTAACAGGAGATTTGGTTACTTGAAACTCAAAGTATACTAACAAACAAAATATTTGATTGCATTTGACTTTCTAAATGATTATATCACATTAATAGGTAATAATTTCCATGGAGGATATTTTCTATCAGTACAGTGATTTTTAAAATATGAGCCAAAAATTTGATTGAAAACTAGAGTTCATTCATGGAAACAAGCTTTATAATTGTATGACATGCAGGTTCTATAAGGAGGTGGCATATATGTATTTAAATAGGGTTTCTTGGGCTTCCTTGATAGCTCAGCTGGTAAAGAATCTGCTTGAAATGCAGAAGACCCCCATTCAATTCCTGGGTTGGGAAGATCCCCTGGAGAAGGGACAGGCTACCCACTCCAGTATTCTTGGCTTTCCCTGGTGGCTCAGATGGTAAATAATCTTCCTGCCATGCAAGAGACCTGAGTTCAATCCCTGGGTTGGGAAGATCCCCTGGAGGAAGGCATGGCAACCCATTCCAGTGTTCTTGCCTGGAGAATCCCATGGACAGAGGACCCTGGTGGGCTTCAGTCCGTGGGGTCCCAAAAATTCAGACATGACTGAGTGACTAACACTTTCATTTGACTTTTTACATTCTGTACTTTCTTGTCTTTAACTTAAACATATAAGTCTCCCAAATATTTCAAAGTGAAGAAAAGAAGCAAGAAAAGGAAAAAAACAAAAACAAAAATAAACCTTGAATAAAAAAGTATCCCCTGTTAGACAATGCCAAATCTATATGCTTTTCATCTAAGCCAAGCTTCTTGCAAGTGTAATCCAATTTCTTTTTACTTTCCCTGGCTGCTTTCACCAAAATCAAAGCAATTCATCTTCCTCCTGTTATAAGAAATTTTAAATTTTATCTCAAAATTCTTCTTGTAGCTATATTCCAAATGGTGAAAAGCAGAATTTGAGTGATGACTAACCCTAATTTTAACATACCTTACTGAACTTTTTGTATATTTAAAGGATAATCTAGTTTGAAAGATAGTTGGTGAGGCAAGTAACCATATAATGATAAAGAGGTGTTTCCCTTGGGTGTGTCACCACGGAAGGGATAAATGACTTGCAGGTTACTCAGGTGTTTGGGCCTCAAGTGCGGGGAACATGAGAAAGACTCTGAACTGAGAGGGAGCAGGACTCTAGCATGTCATAGCTAGGAGCAAAGTTAGAGGGATAGTGGGGGAAAATTTTAAACTACACATGTCCAGTAGATTATGTGAGAAGTAATGACTGGGATCTAATCCCCATGTGTTGTAATTCCCCTTTCCCAGCTTCAGTAACTAAACTTCTGTCAATGTCTGGATTGGGTTAAGGAGGGTTGTTCCCCGCCGCCCCCCCCCCCCCCCCCAATTGTATCTTCTCTGTAATACCAGCACTGGGGAAGCTTAAGAGTTTCCAGGCAAAGTAGAAAATATCAGAACAGGATTTTGAGCTGAGGTTAAAAAAAGTAACTGGGAGATTATAACCACTAACTTGGAACTTTTAGAAATATTTATTGAGCAAAAACATTGCAAGCTTAATCATTATTAATTTGGAGATTCAACTGTTTTTTATTTGACTGTTAAAGTGTTGACTAAAAAGTAAAAGTTTAAAAAAATCACTTTTTTAAATGCTTAATTAAATATTTCAATGAATCTTGGATATTATATCATTTAGTTTCTTTATAGCATTTAACATTATCAATGAGGTGCTAAAGCCTCTTTGAATTAAACTAGCTTTTGTTGGGTTTTGATTACTGGCAATAGCAAAGCCTACCTGAGAGAGAAACTGGCTTCTGGAATTAGAAAATTTCACTCGAGATGATAAAAATTTTGTAAATGATTAAATTCAAAATGAAAGTGGAATAGTGACTATCCTCACATCTCTTAGGAAATAAAATTGCCTAGTAATTGTATTCTTGGCCTTGGCTGATTTTCACTCTGCATTAACTATTGATATACCAATAAACTATATCAGAGTGCCCTTGAAAGTCTCAATTTTAGCACTGAATATCTTATGTCCTGAGAAACTACTCTGTACTGGGTAAGTCAGGATTGTTGGTCACCTTTGGACAAATCCAAGTTCCTTTCTTTGTTAATTTACATAGTAATAATTCCCATGTTGTATGATGTAGGATAAACTAAATTCAGTCATTTTATATATTTAAATTATATAGCACTAAATCTGGCAGTCAGCTGATTTATTGTTGTAAATACTTACTATTATGCCCATGTACTGGAAAGTATAGTGTAAGCAGTTGGTAAAGGGACATCTTTTGATATTTATCATACCCATGGAAGTTGAAGATCAATGACAGTAACTATTTTATGTTGATTTTAATAGAATTGCTATAATACAATACCAAATAATATGGTTAACTCATCTGAAAGAGATGGAAAATACCAGGCTAAGAGAGCATATAACATTTTTGTGAAGCTATTTTAAGTCATAACTGAGGATCAATGACTGTTGAAGGTTAAAAGAAAAAACATCATATTTTTTCTTGTTTGTTTGTTTTGTTTTTGTGCTGGGAAAGGTGATTTGCCCAGCAAGAAATGTTGTATTATAATTTTAAATGTGTTCATTACCTTGGAAGAGTCAGAGAAATTGAGAATGTCTTCTGTTCTACATATGCCAATCTAGCATCTCCAGTTTGCACTTATTCCTGTTACTCAGGAATAGCCCTCTATTAAAAAAAAATAATAATAATAAGCTTTATTTCACATGTACATATCTTATTTTCTAATACTCAAAGATAAAACAAGTCACTTTTAAACTGGAAAATTATAGATAGAACTCATATTTATAGTATATCTTCTGGTTTACTTAAAACCTTAAAACCAGAAGAGAAACAAAATCCGAATTTATGTATCAGCACAAGATTTCTGACTTTACATATCATCCAATGGAATTCCAAACAAAATGAATCCAATGGCCAAGTCAGTTTTCAGGAGAACTGCATTTCCAGAAAATCCCCATACCTGTCAGAAGGGAACTTGCTCTTGTTCAGCTTTTAAGGCATTCTCACCAACCACTATACTTGCCCCAAGCAGAAAAGAATGAAGACCACCCAGTGCTCAATGGATTTGAAACTAGAGGGCAGTGGAAAGCTTCACAGGAAGCAGAAATTTTGGTGATGTGAGAAACACACTCCACCTCCAAGAGAGGAAATAAATAAGAATGTCTCAGGGTCTCTCATGGGTTGGAGTAAGATGGCGGCCATTCCTGGGCTCATCATAAAGATTTGTCCTGCGTCTGGAACTTGGTCTGAGAGTATTGGAACAGCTGAGTTTCCCTGTATTTCTCTCCAAAATGTAGATTTCTCAAGTACTACGGCATCAGGGTGGCTGTCGGGAAGGAGCCAATTGGCCAAGATGGCATGGTCAGAGGCTCTCAGCCCATGGCCTCTCGCTCTTGCCCCACATCTTGTAAATAATGATCATGCCACAGCTGAGATCACTCACAGCACCGCACTGCACATCCCAGGGTACTCGCTTGGTCACGGGCTGGTTTCACCTGCACGAGCTTCACCAGGAAAGCCCTGGCTGCTGCTGCATCGGGGCCACATTGGAGCAGCCTCATGGTTATGTTACGGCTCTGTTAGGGTTGTAATGTGGGTGCTGCTGTGACAGCCCTGTCAGCCAGGAGAGAATAAATGTGTCTGCATTCCGACTGCTCCTCCCGTCTTCTTTCAGCCTCTTATCTGGAGCATTAACTGCCCGGGGTTCAGGGAACCATGTCAACAGTGTGAACAGTAAGATGACTGGTGTCATTAGCAGGATCAGCAATACAGTAACCATACTCATGGGTTGGCTACAAATTCCCTAGGTACGTGTTTTGAAAGAGAGCAGGAATATTTCACACAGAGCTCTCTTAACTGTGACCTACCCTCTATATATAATAATACAGTCTCATTTTCATTTCATTCTACAGTTCAAAACAGTTGCAAAGGTCAGCTATGTTCGAAATGAGGGAATATATACTTTTTGATGAGCAGATCTCAACTTTATAATAAAAACACACTTTGTAAGTTGGGATCGACTTCAATATGGTGATCTTTGAAAAATACAATCTGCCAAAGAAAACTTCTCAAATGAGTCAGCTCTCTGCATCAGGTGGCCAAAATATTAGAGTTTCAGCTTTAGCGTCAGTCCTTCCAATGAACACCCAGGACTGATCTCTTTAGGATGGACTGGTTGGATCTGCTCGCAGTCCAAGGGACTCTCAAGAGTCTTCTCCAACACCACAGTTCAAAAGCATCAATTCTTCAGACCTCAGCTTTCTTTGTAGTCCAACTCTCACATCCATACATGACTAGTGGAAAAACCATAGCATTGACTGGATGGACCTTTGTTGGCAAGGCAAACTGATTCATTTGAAAAGACCCTGATGCTGGGAAAGATTGAGGGCAGGAGGAGAAGGGGACGAAAGAGGATGAGATGGTTGGATGGCATCACCAACTCAATCAATGGGCATGAGCTTGAGTAAACTCTGGGAGCTGGTGATGGACAGAAGGCCTAGTGTGCTGCAGTCCATGGGGTCAAAAAGAGTCAGACATGACTGAGTGACTGAACTGAGCTGAACTGAAAGAAAGCTTTCACAGAATGACTTTCATACAAATAAGAGATGGAATATGGATGCTAAGAATGCTATGGCATTTGTGTTTGGATTCTAGATGTTTCTAAGTCCTGACTGTATCCCTGTGATTCTCCCACTGGGTTTTTATAAACTTCTGGCACAATCTAATTTACGTAACTTAAAAGGTTTTCACGATTTTCAACACCCAAATCCTAATCCTTACTGTTTGAATTCTAAGTATCTAGTGTCTTCTTAGATGTGTCCATCTGTGTTTCCATAGAAACTGAAAATTCAACTTATCCCAAACTACACTTAGCATCTTTCCTTTAAACTCACTCTTTTTCCTACCTTGGTGAAATTAATCAATCAGGACTTCAGCAGCAGATGACATTAATTAATTTATCATCCTGATTCCACTCCCAACTTCTGGGAATATCATTTACTACCCCACTGCCTATTTCAAATTTATGACAGCTGTCATATTTTTATAGCCCATGTCTTGGCTGCACTAATTGACCCTAGGCACACTTTATGAAATTTGACATGGTGTTTTTTCCCAGGATTTTTAACCTGGGAACCAAAAAGGAAAATAAGTGTAACTCCTAAGATTGATGATGCCATCAGCTGAGCCGCAAAACACATGATGAAGAGATAATTTTCAGAAGAAAATTGTGAGCTTAGTTTTGAATTTATTGTCTTTGAGGTAGCTGTGTAATAACTTTTTGGAAATATTCAACAGGAACTTGCTAAAGTCAATTCGTGAGAGAAGGGGAAAAAAAAAAAAAAGAAAAATACATAAAACAGAAGCAAGAATGTTATTAAACTTATGTGACAAGACTTAGAATGTTAATTGAAGGATGTCACTGTTAGTAACACATTTTTTATGTCATTCTCCATGTGCAAATTCTAACCATTTTGATGTTATGCTCTGATAAAGCCATAGATGAGCATCTTAAAGACAGTAAGAAATATATAGGATGTAAAGGTAAATAGAAAAATAACCTTTGGTTTTGATCAAAATAACTTTTTATCACCACTGAGGTCTAGTTATCCTGAGAGCATTTCAGCTCTAATGGTTAATATAGTG
Organism: Dama dama; assembly: GCF_033118175.1. Lineage (NCBI taxonomy): Eukaryota > Metazoa > Chordata > Mammalia > Artiodactyla > Cervidae > Dama > Dama dama. The sequence goes on from NC_083701.1 coordinate 72,698,557, forward strand.
GGAACACTAAGGTTAGACAAAAGTTGGAAGGAATATATAAACTAGCACAACTTGCTTAATTTTTATTCAAAATCACCATAATGCACACTGACTGAGCAATAGTATTGTGACATCACTCTACAAGAATCGAACAGTGGAAATGTCAATTTTGGCTATTCTATTTGAAAAAACTAGAAAGAGATAGTGACAAGTAATAAAACAATAAAAAAAATAATACTGAGGTCTTGAGAAGTATGAAAACATTTGTGTTCCTTTAGTCAAAGGGGAAAAAATAAGTAGTCATTTAGTAGAAATTAGGAGACATTTTTGCTATATGTAAAAGTTGTTTTTTGTTTTCCCCTTTCAAAACCAGTTAATGAGGTTCTCTGGTGGGTTTTGGCGATATTCAGAAAGAGACTAAAAAAATGTTATCAAAAAGTATTTTAGACATTTACCTTTCTAAAGACAGGCAGATTGAACAGATTTCTCAAGGCCCTTATAGTTTTATTATCTTATAATTCTATAATTTCATGGGTATTCAAACCACTTTATACTGTCAATATTCTCCATTTATGTCAACATGAATCAACCCCTGTATTTCATTTCATTCATAAGAGAAGAGCTTCAAAAGCACTTTCAGATAGCAATTTGTACATGATCTGATATATTTTCACGGTTTTTTTTAAGCATGAAAGATTTAAAAGAACTATATCCAAGGCTACATTATTCATAAAGGGAAGGTATGAAGCAGCACATCATAAAAGAAATTAAAAGGAAAGCTATAGAATGCTAGTCAAATCCTCTACAACTTATGGTATTTTCAGATCAAAAAGAAGGCCACACTTTGAGGATAGTGGCAGAAGACTATGGAATTCTTCTAGAAGCCACTAAAGACATTTATTTTCTGCAATAATGAATGAGATCATTTGACACAGCCAGAAAATTTGCTTTAATTTCATTTAGGGGCTTAACAAAGTATGTACTGTTAGTTTGCTATAGATTTGTTAGTTTGCTAATGGTTTGGATTTTTCCTTATTATTCTCGTCAAAAACAAATTGACAAACACAAAAGAACATTTATTAACATTTACTAGAATACTAACCTCCATGTGTGTTCATATCCTTATCTATACAGTAGGAAATAATAATAGAACCTGCTTCATGTGGTTTTTGAGAGAACTGATTTTATCTGTTTAAGGACTCATAATAAGTTCTCACTTGCATTAAAAATATATTATTACTGCAAGAATCTTCTTAACTGCTAACTGTTTAATGAATGAATTCATTTCATGTTTTAATATTGCAGTGTTTAAGGTACATATACATATACAAGTTCATATATACATAATTTTCCACAGTTCTTCAGTATGAACCACTTCTCCCATTAGTTGATTAATTACTGACTCTGATTCTATTGGGAAAAGGGCTTCTATTCTTTTATTACTCGTTAAATAAGAATAGAGATCATATGAATACCCCATATATCATTGTTTTACCTGTATTCATGAACTTCAATATTTTATAATATCAAAGAGGAAATGTGAGTTAGGAGAATGAAGACAATGTTCAAGAGGAGAGTCTGTCTTTAACTAGCAGTGACGTTAACTGACAGTTAATAATCGCCAATAAGTGATTTGAGGGATGTTACTTTGCTTGTAATTGGGAACATTTAGGCAAGCTTATATGCTGAAGATTACCTCGCATGATAGTAGACTCTGATAATGAAAGAAAGAGAATAACCAAGTTAAGGCAGTAATTGCCTAGGTTATAGGGAGTGGATTGCAAAACAAGTGGATGTATTTATTTGACTTTGATAGAAGAACATTTTTCACCTTAACAAAAAATGTAAAAACAAAATGCCCCAAAACGTATCTATTCTACATACCTACTTATCATCTACCTCTCTACATATGCATACACATACATGTGAGTCATTCATAAATATCTCTCTCTGTATAACTTCATCTCTTTCCCTCTAATTCTGTTTTAGCCTTTGAAACTAACTAAAATCTGCAGCTGGAACAAGTTTGAGTTCCTACAAGACTCAGAATAGATCTGGTTTTCACAGCTCCACACTGTAGAGTACCCTTTATCAGAACTGCTTTTGGGTAGACAGTAGGGCAGAGATAAGATTTAATGCTTGCATGCTTAAAGATTGCATCCTAAGGATATAAGAACTAATCAGACTTTCCCATCATAGGTTGTTAAATGGTTAAAATATGTGAAAGCAACTTGGTAGAATCAACTTGGTAGACACTTGTGTCCTTTTCTGCCTATAACTATCCAAGTCCTTTTAATTTTTTTCTTTTCACTATCTCTGAATTTTTATCCACTATCCAACCTGCATTGATTGATTCAAGATCTCGTTATATCTCACTTGGACTATTGCTATTGTTCTTTAATTGTGCTTCTGCTTCTAATTTCTCCACTAGTGTGATTTCCCCTAAAATATGAACATGATATTTATATTTATGACCCATAGGCCTCATAAGATAAAACTCAAGCCTTTAGCTTGGTGTAGATACACTTAATTATAATAAAAAAATTATTCAGAACCAGCTACATAATTTTGTGTCTAGTGAAAAGTTAAAATACTGGTTCACTTGTTCATAAATGATTATGAATTTCAACATAATGAGACAAGTATCTAACCTAGCTCAGGATTTTCTGAGCATGAGGCCTGTCACCATAGCATAGCAGCACACACATGAGGCTGGCCTTGATCTCACCATCTGCCACACCATTTTCTAACACTTCTTCACAAGTACCCTCGAGTTTAGGAATGCCTCAGTAATTACACATTCTCAACTATCTATTGTGCTTCTCTCCTTCCATGTGTCTGCAATGCCCTTCATCTTCTTTTTCTGAAAAGACTTTCTTTCTTGGATCTGCTCAGAAAAAATGCCCATCTTCTTTTTATGGACTGAAATCTTTTCTCTTAACATCTGAAAACTTCTCTGAAAAATTTAAGATTTTGATCACTGTTTTCTGGATAACACCATCATACTTAGTATGTACTCATGTTTGTACTTATTATATAATTGCAGAATTTACTTATATGTTTTTCTCCAAGCCTAGATTAACCCCAATAGAAACAATCTACACTTTAATTATATTTTAATGTCTCATGCTTGGTTCAATGCCTGGCATGCATTACACACTCTGTAAATGTTATTTTGGAGGATTCATACATTATAAAAATGCTAAATATTTTAAAGTAGTGAGCCACTAATATTTGCACTGCTTATGAATGTTCTAAGTGTCAAAACTTACTATACAATTTTAGTTCAAATTAAGTTTGTTTCGGTTGTAGATTTTGAGAGAATTTGAAACTATTTTATATTTGAAGACATTTGGAATCATCAAAATGGAATTTTAAAACATTCTACTAGGCAAGTCATGCATAGTCATTTTCAAAACCCACTCTGAATTTATCAATTCTCTTACTCCAACTAGGGAAGGGAAAGCAACTGAGATTTTTATATTTCAACTGATATTTGAATAAACTGCTTCACCTTTATCATTATTTCTGCTTAAATTTGTTTCTCTGATATTGTATGGATAAATTACTAGTATAAAGCACATATTATCAGAAATAAGAAGTTTGAACATGAAAAAGAAAAAGTGAAACTGTTAGTAGTTTCCAACTCTTTGCAACACCATAGACTGTAGACTGCCACTCTGTTAATGGAATGCTCTAGGCAAGAATACTGGAGTGGGTTGCCGTTCCCTTTTCCAGGGGATCTTCCGTAACCAGGGATCAAAACCATGTCTCCCATTTTGAGGACAGATTCATTACCATCTGAGCCACTAGGGAATAAAGCAATGAGATATGTCACATGATTATCTTGTAGGCACTTTTCTAGATGTTATAGGAATCAGAAGGACACATAGCGTCAAAGAAAATGCATCAGTCAAAATGGTGATGATAAATAAAGAAGAGGCATGCATTTTAAAATAGGTTATTTTAGAATCATGTGCAGGTTTGATTTAATGAAATATATTTTTAAAATATAGTGGGTAAAATTTTTATTTGCTTATACAATGGTTTGAATGTCTGTATCCTCCAAAATTCAGATGCTGAAACCTTAATACATAAGGTGTGCCCTTTGGGACGTGCTTAAATCAGGAATGTGGAGCCCTCATGAATGGGATTGGTGCTCTTTACTTCTACAGAGCTCCCCATCCCTGCTATCATGTGAGGACACACGGAAGCTGTAGACTATGAATCAGGAAGACGGTACTCACCAGACATGACCATTACCGCTGTATTAATCTTGGACTTACCAGCCTCCAGGACTGTGAGGAATACATTTTTATTATTTATAAGCTAACCAGTCTATAGCACTTTCTGACAGCAGTCCAAATGGGCTAAGTCATCTTCAGTCAGTTCAGCCATTCAGTCGTGTCTGACCCTCTGCGACCCCAAGGACTGCAGCATGCCAGGCTTCCCTGTCCATCACCAACACCCGGAGCTTGCTCAAACTTATGTCCATTGAGCGAGTGCTGCTATCCAGCCATCTTATCCTCTGTCGTCCCCTTCTCCTCCTTCAATCTTTCCCAGCATCAGGTAGTCAGTTTTTCTTTTCTGAGTCAGTTCTTTGCATCAGGTGGCCAAAGTATTGGGAAATTCAGCTTCAGCATCAGTCCTTCCAATGAATATTTAGGACTGATTTCCTTTAGGATGAGGATCTCCTTGCTGTCCAAGGGACTCTCAAGAGTTTTCTCCAACACCACAGTTCAAAAGCATCAACGCTTCAGTACTCAGCTTTCTTTATAGTCCAACTCTCATATCCATCCATACATGGCTACTGGAAAAACCATAGCTTTGCCTAGATGGATCTTTGTTGGCAAAGTAACATCTCTGCTTTTTAATATGCTGTCTAGGTTGGTCATAACTTTTCTTCCAAGGAGCAAGCATCTTTTAGTTTCATGGCTGCAGTCACTATCTGCATTGATTTTGGAGCCCAAGAATATAAAGTCAGTTACTATTTCCATTGTTTCCCCATCTATTTGCCATGAAGTGATGGGACTGGATGCCGTGATCTTTGTTTTTTGAATATTGAGTTTTGAGCCAACTTTTTCACTCTCCTCTTTCACTTTCATCAAGAGGCTCTTTAGTCCTTCTTTGCTTTCTGCCATAAAGTTGGCATCATATGCATATCTGAGGTTATTGATATTTCTCCCAGCAATCTTGGCCCCAGCTTGTGTTTCATCCAGCCCAGCGTTTCTCATGATGTAATCTGCATATAAGTTATATAAGCAGGGTGACAATATACAGCCTTGACGTACTCTTTTTCCTATTTGGAACCAGTCTCTTGTTCCATGTCTAGTTCTAACTGTTGCTTCTTGACCTGCATACAGATTTCTCAGGAAGCAGGTCAGGTGGTCTGGTATTCCCATCTCTTGAAGAATTTTCCACAGTTTGTTGTGAACTACACAGTCAAAGGCTTTGGCATAATCAATAAAGCAGATGTTTTGCTGGTATTCTCTGGCTTTTTTGATGATCCAATGGATGTTGGCAATTTGATCTCTGGTTTCTCTGCCTTTTCTAAAACCAGCTTAAACATCTGGAAGTTCACGGTTCATGTATTGCTAAAGCCTGGCTTGGAGAATTTTAAGCATTACTTTACTAGCATGTGAGATGAATGCAACTGTGTGGTAGTTTGAGCATTCTTTGGCATTGCCTTTCTTTGGGATTGGAATGAAAACTGGACTTTTTCAATCCTGTGGCCACTGCTGAGTTTTCCAAATTTGCTGGCATATTGAGTGCAGCACTTTCACAGCATCATCTTTTAGGGTTTGAAATAGTTCAACTGGAATTCCATCACCTCCACTAGCTTTGTTCATTGTGATGCTTCCTAAGGCCCCCTTGACTTCCCACTGCAGGATGCCTGGCTCTAGGTGAGTGATCACACCTTTGTGGTTATCTGCATCATTAAGATTTTTTTTTGTATAGTTCTGTGTATTCTTGCCACCTCTTCTTAATAGCTTCTGCTTCTATTAGGTCCATACCATTTCTGTCCTTTACTGAGCCCATCTTTGCATGAAATGTTCCTTTGGTATCTCTAATTTTCTTGAAGCAATCTTTAGTCTTTCCCATTCTATTGTTTTCTTCTATTTCTTTGCATTGATCACTGAGGAAGGTTTTCTTATCTTTCTTATGCATAGTATAGAATCCACCAAAAATAAGCTATGCTTTGCAAACTAAGATGCTAAATAAAACAGCATTATTAATAGGTTTTAAAAAGCATACCAAAAATTCCTATTTTTGTTTCAATTTTAAACTTAATATAATGAGGCAAATCATGATATTTAATTTAATTATAGCAATTGGGAGTTAGATTATAAATCTACTTATAATTTTTGGTTCTCTAAAAAGTAAGTCAGGAAAATTTTTTTGTCACTTTTTATGATACAAGACACTAATATCATGAAAAAAATGAAAGAAAATTCAGTTGTCCAATATAAGTATATCAGCAGGAATTTATTTATGTGAGTAAGCTAGTAGGAAGCTAGGCAATAGGAATAAATGGAGACCCTTATAAAGATTTCAAATGAATATCCTTACAGTGATTTCAAATGAAGAAAAAAAGAACAAATAATTTTGCTGAAATCCCCAGATTCTTATGAGTTGGTTTGTTTAATAACTGACTAAAGTATCTTTGAGATGTCTACGAATGCTGGTATAGGAATGGTCCCATTTTCCAAAGCCTGGAATAATTCCATTATGGTACAAGGAGTTTTTCACTGTTGTATCCTAGAAAAAAAGGATTATTAGAAATAATTAATCCTATCAATCCTAAGGTTATAAAGCATAGATTTCATATAAAAACAAATAGAAGCAAACAGTATGAATCAGTATGAAACAGTATGAATAAGATATTGTGGGTAGAATTTTCACCTAAGCAAAATCTATAAAAAATACAATTATACACTATTTTCTATTAAATAAAACCCTTTCAATATTTATATCTAGAAGTTATTTCTGAATGGAGCATTTTTTTAATATTTAAAACAAGAATATGAGGAGATATTATATTTGAAGTTATAAAGCATGTTTTTTTGCTGAAAAATTTTATACATGATATTTAGCTTATCATCTTGATACTGATATTAAAGCAGATTAAACAAGGAGTTATCTGCCCAATTTTTATTACTTTTCAATATTTTAAACTATTATAGTAACTGGAAGAGCTTGTATTATAATAAATTGTTTAATGTCTCTCTTTGGATCCTCCAAATTAGGAGGGTAACTGTCTATGATGCCCCTCCTTAGAAGAGGTTAGACTTCGCTGTTCCACTGATGCCAGCTAGCTCTGTGTAACTTGTTTTGACTAATGGATTGAGACATGGGGTTTGCATTTCCAAAAAGAAGCTTCATGAGCCAGTGGCAATTTCCAACACTATCTCTCTTTAGTCATGTGAGAGCAACACTCTGAGTCTCAGCCAAAGGTAGACAAGTGTCAATCTATTCTAGACAAGTGTGTGAGAAATGAACCTCTGTTGTAGAGAGTAACCAAGGCCTGGGGGTCACTTGTACCATGGCAAAATTTAGCCTAATCTGGAAGATCACATTAATATTTAAAAATAATTCTATATTTAATTTTGTTTATATTGACTTTAGTTTGAAAACAGAGAACAAAATAAAAGCCATGGAAAATAGGTGATATTTATAAGTAAGTAAAGGGAATGAGTTTGTCTTGAATGCCTACTGTCTCATTTAATGCTCATAATAAACATGAAAGATGGGGAGTATTTGATTCCTTTTCAGTAGAAGATATTAAAGAAGTTTTTAATAAAAAATTCTAGCTGCCTCTTAGAGTTGATGTGAATAATTACATGTTGTTTAAATATATAATAATAAAATGATGTTTAATTCATAGAATATAAATATTTTGCACCTATTAAAACATAGAAAATGTCTGTAAAACAACTCCGAAAACAATGATATTCATGTTAGCATTAATTTAATTTGAAAGATATTATAGTTAACTGTAAGTTATATCAAGCTGCAGGAAATAAATGTTATTGTTCTTAAGCATAACTTTTTGTTTTTAGTTCAGTATGCTTTGACTATTTTGTGCAGCCAATTAATTTAATTCTCATGCTTCATTTCTTCATTTGCAGGGCTGAAAAACTTTTTATCATGTAATATCATTGTATTAGTTTCCATTCAATTATTACAAAGAAAAAATTGTCAAAAAGGCAAATTTACAAAAGCACTGATAATTAAAATAATACTAATTAAAGACAGAGAAAATGAACCTGGGCAGTAAACAGATACTTCAAAGTGGTAATCCAGATAGTTCAGGATGCATTTATATTATTTTTCTATTAACATTGATAGTAATAAGAAGTAATAATATATAGAATCACAACAAAAATAAGAGATACTTGATATCACAAAGACATCAGTTGTTTCACCGAGATCTGAACTTATGGAACCTAAGGGACAAGTGTTACACAGGTTGAAAAATTCCAAATTAGGACTTGGAAATATTAAGCAACCTGTGAGTCATGTAGCTCAAAAATGGTAAAGCCCAGATTTGAATCCGATTCAATCTTTTCTTTTGTTATCACTAAATGTTTAGATAGAGCATAATACTCCTTAAGGTTCAGTTCAGTTCAGTCGCTCAGTCGTCTCCAACTCTTTGTGACGCTATGGACTGCAGCACGCCAGGCCTCCCTGTCCATCACCAACTGCCAGAGTTTACACAAACTCATGTCCACTGAGTCGGTGATGCCATCCAACCACCTCATCCTCTGTCGTCCCCTTCCCCTCCTGCCCTCAATTTTCCCGGCATCAGGGTCTTTTCCAATGAGTCAACTCTTTGCATCAGGTTGCCAAAGTATTGGAGTTTCAGCTTCAACATCAGTCCTTCTAATGAACACCCAGGACTGATCTCCTTTAGGATGGACTGGTTGGATCTCCTTGCAGTCCAAGGGACTCTCAAGAGTCTTCTCCAACACCACAGTTCAAAAGCATCAATTCTTCGGCACTCAGATTTCTTTATGGTCCAACTCTCACATTCATACACGACCACTGGAAAAACCATAGCCTTGACTAGATGGACATTTGTTGGCAATCTAATGTCTCTGCTTTTTAACATGCTGTCTAGGTTGGTCATAACTTTCCTTCCAAGGTGCAAGCATCTTTTAATTTCACGGCTGCAGTCACCATCTGCAGTAATTTTGGAGCCCAAAAAAATAAAGTCTGACACTGCTTCTCCATCTATTTGCCATGAAGTGATGGTACCAGATGCCATGATCTTAGTTTTCTGAATGTTGAGCTTTAAGCCAACTTTTTCACTCTCCTCTTTCACTTTCATCAAGAGACTCTTTAGTTCTTCTAACTTTCTGCCATTAAGGTGGTGTCATCTGCATATCTGAGGTTATTGATATTTCTCCCTGCAATCTCGACTCCAGCTTGTGCTTCTTCCAGCCCAGCGTTTCTCATGATGTACTCTGCATATAAGTTAAACAAGCAGGGTGACAATATACAGCCTTGACGTACTCCTTTTCCTATTTGGAACCAGTCTCTTGTTCCATGTCCAGTTCTAACTGTTGCTTCCTATATACAGGTGTCTCAAGAGGAAGGTCAGGTGGTCTGGTATTCCTATCTCTTGAAGAATTTTCCACAGTTTATTGTGATCCACACAGTCAAAGGTTTGGCATAGTCAATATGATTGTTTATTTATATTTTATTTATATTAATATTTTTGCAAAAATAACTAGAGGTAAATAGAAGATGAAATAAAAGCAAAGACCAATAAAGCCAGGTAAGAGCACAATTCAGAGAACATGAAAATAATAACAAAATGAGAACTCTTAATAGAAGTTGCTGCACCTTGGCACCAAATGTATTTGACTTTATAGGCAACTAAGTTAAAATGATATTTTGTAAGTTTTGTGGCTTCCATTTCTGAATAAAACAAATTTATTCCTCAAAGTATAGTTACATCCGCTTTGGTATTAAGATATAGCATAAATTTAGTAGCAGATTTTTTTTTTTCAGGAAAAAGTAGACTCATTCAATGGTCCTAAAATTTACCCTATCATGCAGCACAAAAAAGTAGTAAATCTTTTGTTTTTCTAAGTAAAATTTAATCAACTTTGAAAAATTCACCCAGGGCTCATAGGAAATCAAATTTAGTCACTCTTGATATCCTTTCCATTCTTTTCAGAATAGTGTAAATGTCATGAGTCTAATGTAGTTAATGTAGTCTAGTGTAGTTCAGCCTTCGAGGGAGACGCCGTGGTCTGCGTTCCCGGTCACTAATGACAGGCTCTGCTGTGAGCCCACCTCTGCTGGCCCAGTGGTAAAGGGTCCATGCCTGCCAACGCAAGAGACACGGGAGACCTGGGTTCAGTCCGTGGATTGAGAAGATCTCGTGGTGTAGGGAATGGCAACCCACTCTAGTATTCTTGCCTGGAAAATTCCATTGACAGTGGAGCCTGGTGGGGTCAAAAAGAGTCAGACATGACTGCGCAATTAAAGCGCACACGGATGCATCCTGGCTGGCTCCATCACCTGTGAGACACCACGTCTGCGGCCGCTCTCCCCAGGCATACCACTCGTCACTCTCTCTGAAGTGGGTCACCCCGTTCGGCACTGTGGGGCAGATAGCACACGTCGTTTCTCACAGAGCATATAAAATGACTCCACTCATGCAATTTTAGAGAAGCTCTTCAAATACCCCTCTGTGCTTTCAGTTTCCACCAACCACGTGGAAATTATTCTCTGTATATTCTCTGGATTAATGATGAATATTTTCCCATTAAAACTCCACTATAAACACAATAGTTGAAAGCTGGAAAAAAAAAAATAGATGCTAGTAACTTTCATTTTATTCTTACTAATTTACTTTGTTAGGAGTACATTTTTTACAGGGCCAAGTCTTAAGAAAAGCCAGAGTTAGGCTTTGTTGAGTTTTATTGTTGTTATATTAGATTTGGTAATATACTGTATTGCTCTGTGTTCAATTTAAGCTATTAAGTTTTAATTGTCAAAAACAGATAAAATGGAGAACTAAACTTTTCTTTCTCCAAAATTAGGGAATTCAAATATGGTTTAAAATGTATTCGTCTTATGCTTTTATTCTCTGTCTCTTCAATGTAATATAATATACATAACACCATTTTAACCCTTCGAATACAATTCAATGGTTTTAACTACACTCACATTGTTTTGTAACTATCACCACTTTTCATCTCCAGAAGGTTTTCATCATCCCAAACTGAAATTCTGCATCCACAAAATAAAAACTCCCCACTCTACTCACCCTGAGGTCCAGACAATTGCTATCCTACCTTCTGCCTCTGTAAATGTAAGATGGAATTTGGCTATTCTAGGTATCTCTAGGTATCTCATATAAATGGAATCATATTTGTCCTTTTATGTGTAGCTCATTTTACTTAGCATAATGTCTTCAAGTTTCACCCATGTAGTATATAACAGATCCTCATTCTGTCTTACAGGACTTTTCTTTATCTGGATACCATGAGCATGTTTAACAACAAAGCTCAGAAAGGAACTGGAAATAATGAGCTTAGTGGACAGTAAGTTAAAGCATATCTTTTGTCATCAGAGAGAAAAAGAGAGACAGAGAAAAAGAGAGAGGAAAAAAAGAAAGAAAAGGAAATTTGGGAGGGCTAAAAGATAAAATGCAGAAGCTGATATTACAGAACTTGAATTTTTCCCATTGCACTGGAAAATTAATTTCAACACTTTTCAGCACCTCTTCACTCCAGGTTTACATTAGACGCAGGGCTTTTTAAATTTATTGCTTGGTTTGAAAGTGGGCAAAAGGTTTGTAACACAGCCTCCCTAGCTAAACTCCTTTTCTCAAATTTTATAAAAACCAGGTTTTTCTAGTAAAGATATAGTCGTGGGAATCTTGGAAGAAGATGTTATTGTTATAAAATGATGCAACAAGCAGTGAGGACAAAGATTGCCAAGTTAAACACAAAGGGTAAAGTCCATTTGCATATCCCCACACTCTTACACATGTATTCCAGTGTGAATTGTCTGTGAGTTTCTGATGACAGAACTTGACCCATTAAATAGTCATTCTGAGAAAGACTCAGCTTTCTCCACAAACTGCATTTATATTTCCCAGATGATTACATCTTTTATCAAAAGCAGCAGTTGAGAAATGGGCAAGTTCAATATCAGAAACATAACCCAGCTTTGACACTTTGACAACCAGTTTCACTTACAAATGATATGGGAAAGGCAGGGAGAGCAAGGCAGTTGTTGGGATTAGATTCTGAAGAATAACATTAAGTTCATGTCACGAAAGATGGGGGAAAAAAATCAGTGATCATCAGATGGCAAATTGTTTCTTCAGGAAATTGAGTAGTTTACTTAAAAACTTAGCATTTGTTTTTATCTTTGAAATACAAGGGTCAAATGAGTCAATAGATGTATCACATTTAAGACACGAATACACAGAATGCATGCACATTATACCTCAGCTCAGTCGTGTCCGACTCTTTGCGACCCCATGAATCGCAGCACACCAGGCCTCCCTGTCCATCACCAGTCCATCACCAACTCCCGGAGTCTACCCAAACCCATGCCCATGGAGTTGGTGATGCCATCCAGCCATCTCATCCTCTGTCGTCCGCTTCTCCTCCTGCCCCTGATCCCTCCCAGCATCAGGGTCTTTTCCAATGAGTCAACTCTTCGCATGAGATGGCCAAAGTACTGGAGTTTCAGTTTCAGCATCAGTCCTTCCAATGAACCTAGAGACATCTAAACATACCTATATATCTATTTGTGTGAATAAAAATAAACATGTTCTTTAAAAGATGTTTGCAAATTTTTTGCACATCTTTCTTACATGCACAAACTTATTATTATAAAAATTATTGGATTTGCAAACATTTTTCCTATTGCAGAGGTTGATTTTTCATTTTGTTGATAGTTTCTTTTCTGTGAAGAAGTTTTCTAATTGGTATTTCTGGTTTATCTTTGCTTTTGTTGTCTCGGCTTTTGGTAGCAAATCCAAAAAAAGTATTGCCAAAACCAGTTTCAAGAGGAGCTTATCCTATGTTTTCTTCTAGAAGTCCTATGGGTTCAGGTCTTATATTAAAGTCTTTATTCTGAGATTATTTTTGTGTATGGTGTAAAATAGAAATTAACTTCTTTTTGAATATGGCTGTCTAGTTTTCTCAGTACCATTGGTTAAAAGAGAATGCCCTATCTCCATTATATATTTTTGGCTCCATTGTTATAAATTATTTGACCCTATCTATGTGGGCTTAAGTTCGGGAGTTCTGTGCTGTTCCATTTGTTTATCAGTTTTTATGCCAGTAACATACTTTCCTGACCTTTGCTTGGGTAGGAAGCTTGAATTCTAAACTGCAAGGTGTGCCTATCAAGAGATTCAGTTTGTGGGCTGGCTTAGCCTTCTGCATGCTGAACCTTGTTTTATATATAATTATTTATCAATTTTTTGCTTCATAATCTATATCAGTCTGGATTTCTAAGTTCAAAGCAAACAACCAAACAAAAAATGCCAACACATTGAATCCCTACATGGACCTGCAATCCCCACATGGACCTTTCCTTTCATTGGGGCATGATTTGCTATCTTCATACTTCAGGACTCATGATAATGACATGTTCTCCACTACACATAATGTGACCTTCTACCTGTAACTGATTTAGCTCCTCAGCCCCACTGCTCAATTCTTGAACTTTATATCCTCCTATCACTGATAAGTGGACACTAGCCTTTGCATATAACATATGCAATTGGTCTATGTAAAATTTAGACAGATGCTATATTATTAGCCACTGTTTAAAACGACTGTTGAATCTGTAGAAATACTTTTATCTTTATATTTAGACTCATGGAAATTGAGATGTTACATTAAAGGAAAACTCACAGAGCTGTATATATTCAAGATGAGACATTACAATGCATAATGCACAAAAATTAACATTAAAGCTTCTTCTGCTTTTTTTGCCATATGAAAGAGAAAAACAAGTGAATTACAATTTCTTCCCTTAGGATACTCTGAGTTATAGTATGCTACTACTCTAAAGTCCCACCTTATATATTGACATCAAATAAATAAATGTTAAGCTCTGAAAGGCAAAGTTTCATGATAGTGAGCATCTTTCACATTTATGAAGTGTTACAAAGAGGGGTAGGAAAAGATGGTGGTGTAGAAAGATCCTGGACTCACCTCCCACCATGAGCACACCAAAATTCCAACTACTTATGGTGCAACTATCTCTGAGAATCACTTGAAGTCTACTAGAAAATATGTTCCACAACTAAAAATAAAAAGGGCATGCCATAGTGAAATGGGTGGTAGCGTGGAGACATGGTCTGGCCATGAACCAAATGTCAGTATTTTGACCTCTAGGCAGAAAGGATATCACAGCCCTGAAGGTTGCCTCTGAGGAATGAGAGGTTCAAACCCCACACCAGACTCCCCAGGCCAAGGGATATGCACTGGGAAGATGATCTCCCACAATATCTGGCTTTGAAAATCAACGGTACTCATGTGTCCCTGACTGCTGGGGAGGCTATAGAAAACTGAGACTCCACTCTTAAAGGGCATGTGCAAAAACTAACTCTCTCTGAATTCCAGAACAGAGGCAATGTTCTGAAAAGTGCCTGGGTCATTCATAAGGAGGGGCTTACTAGGTGGCACCGTTGGCAAAGAACCCACCTGCCAATTCAGGAGATGTAAGAAGTGTGGGTTAGATCCCGGGGTCAGAAAGATCCCCTGGAGGAGGGCATAGCATATACTTCCTGGGGGAAGCCCACGGACAGAGGAGCCCAGAGGGCTACAGTCCTTAGGGTCTCACAGAGCTGGACACGACTGAGGCAACTTAGCATGCATACATAAGGAGATTCATTGAATAATTTTAGAGATGTGCCCAAGAAGTAGGGGTCTGTTGGAATTCACTCTGGGTTCAGAGAAGCTGGTAAGTGCCAGTTTTCATTTGTGTGTTTGTTTTTCTTTGTTTATTTGGGGTTCACCTTTTACCTTCCCAGGTGGTGCTAAGTACCTGTCTGCCAATGCAAGAGACATAAGAGATGCTGGCTTAGTCCCTGGGTCAGGAATATCCTCTAGAGAAGGACATAGCAACCCACTCCAGTATTCTTGCCGGGAGAATCCCATGGACAGAGGAGCCTGGAGGGCTACAGTCCATGGGTCGCAGAGTTGGACCTGACTGAAGCAACTTAGCATGCATAGCGTGTGTGCATGCAACTTTTACCGAACTGGTTTAGTGCTGGAAGGGGATGCCATCTCTGATTCTACCTATCCAATCTACTGGTGGTCAGCCGAGACTCTCCAAAGCAGCCCATGCCCCACTAGACGTAGACTATAATTTTTTGTCCTTGGAATTCTCCAGGCAACAATACTGGAATAGGTTGTCATTTCCTTCTCCAGGGAATGTTCCCAACCCAGAGACTGAACCCAGATCTCCTACACTGCAGGTGAATTCTTTACTGTCTGAATCTAATGATCAAGGTATTGATCAAACAAGATATACTACTTGTAGACTATATGCACTCAACATAGGAGAATTTAAGTACATAAAGCAAATATTAAGAGATATAAATTGACAGTAACACAATTTTAGGTAATTTTAGCATGCCATTTACATGAATGAATATATCATCCAGCCAGAATATATCATCCAGCCAGAATATATATACATATATATATATATATATATATATTTTTTTTTTTTTTTAATTTGTTGCTCAGTTGCTCAGTCGAATTCAACGCTTTGCAGTCCCATGGACTGCAGCATGCCAGGCTTCCCTGTCCTTCATTATCTTCCAGAGTTTACTCAAATTCATGTCCATTGAGTCAATGATGCCATCCAACCATCTCATCCTCTTTTGCCCCTTTCTCCTCCTGCCTTCAATCTTTCCCAGCATCAGGGTCTTATCCAATGAGTTGGCTCCTTGCATCAGGTGGTCAAATTATTGGAGATTCAGTTTCAGCATCAGTCCTTCCAATGAATATTCAGGTTTTATTTCTTTTAGGATAGACTGGTTTGATCTCCTTGCTATCCATGGGACACTTAAGAGTATACTCCAGCATCACAGTTCAAAAGCATTTGGTGTTCAGCCTTCTTAATGGTCCAGCTCTCACATCTGTATATATATATAGACTTCCCTGGTGGCTCAGATGGTAAAGAATCTGCCTGCAATGCAGGGGACCTGGGTTCGAACCCTGGTTCAGAAAGATCCCCGAGAGAGGGGAATGGCTACCCTCTCCAGCGTCCTTGCCTAGAGAATTCTATGGACAGCAAGCCTGGTGGGCTACAGTCCTTGGGGTCACAAAAAGTTGGACATGACTGAGTAACAAATGCATTCTTTTTTCATATATTTGTATATAAAACTTTCCAGTTCAAAGTAGCAGAATACACATTCTTTTTAAGTTATGTGAAACATTCTCCAGGCTCACATGCTAGCAAGCATGGATCATATACTCATATGATCACAAGCTCGATCACAAAAAGGGTTCAGTAAATTTAAGAAAATTGAAATCGTGTCAACAATCTTTTCCGGTCACAATGCTACAAAACTAGAAATTAGGTACAATAAGAAAACCACAAAAAGCACAAGCACATGGAGGGTAAACAACTGCTATTAAACAAAAAACGAGCCATTGAAGAAGTCAGAAGATTAAAAAAAAACCTGGATATAAGTGAAAATGGATACACAATGCACCAACATATATGGGATGCAGCAAAAATAGTTCTAAAAGGAAAATTTAGAGTGACAGATATCTACCTCAGTAAGTAAGAAAAGTCTCAAAAAATACACTAATCTTAACACCATTCTGCTTATCTATAGTGATATGATGTTCACTAAACATACTGAAATCATTTCATGATGTATGAAGTCAAATCATTATCCTGTACACCTTAAAGTTATACAGCGGTGTACGTCAATTATATCTAAGTTAAAATTGGAAGAAGAAGACAGATGAATGAACAAAAATGCTGTGATGTATACATGCTAGTGGTTCAGGCATAATAATGGAGTGCACGCTACAATTTGGATGAACCTCAAAAACTCTATGCTATGTGAAGGAAGCCAGATAAAAGGTTACATATTGTATGATTCTACTTACTGAAAATAATAAGTTAATTCATAGAGACAGAAAGCAAATGAGTGACTGCTAGAGGATGCGAGAAAGAGGAGACTGGGGATATAACTGCTCGGTAGATATGAGGTTTCCTTTTGAGATGTTAAAAATAATTTAGAAATTGTGGCTGCATAATATCAATATTATGAATGTACTAAATTCCACTGAATTGCTCTCTTTATAATAGTTTATGTTATGTGATTTTCACCTCGTAGAAATTAAATATAAAAAGTGCTAAATAGAATTGCATCAAAAATAGCAAATTATCTTAATATAACTAAGATTTTAGGTTTAGTCTTCAACAAGATAATAAAGCAAATTCCATTAAGTCAAAGAAAGCGCTGTTAGATGTACCTCTTTTTTAATCTCATATACCTATTTCTTTGCCTTTGCAGCATTCTTTAGAGAACTTCTCACACATTATACATACACTTGTGTCCATATTTCTATAATTTAGGTATCTCCCATAAAAGAAATCCAGAAGATCCATAAAAGAAGTGACTGTTTACACCTTATTATATTCCTTTTTTTTTTTTTTTTACATTTCAGAAGATAGAGTTATTTTGATTATCCAGATATCAATTTTCATCATTTAACTAATGCTCACTGAAGTTTTCCCCATATGCCATTCTGTGCTTAGTTCTAGACATACACATGTAAACAAGAGGTCTTCAAGAAATCCAAAATCTACAGCAGGAAATGAACAGAAGTAAAATGTCAGATAACGAGACAATGTTCTCAAAAAAAGCTGAGAAAGAGGTGTTAAAAAAAAACAAAAACTTCAATTCTCCTTTTAAAAACTTTAACACAATTCAGAGAATTAATGATTAATATTTCCTTTAATAATAATGTCAATGGGAAGAATAAGAAAATATCAATTTTACAATAAAAAGATAAACTTTGGTATAATAGGAAAAGAAAAATATTTTCACTTGTTAATAACATATTCATTTTAGTCATGAAGACTAGCCTGAGGCAACAGGTCAATTAATATGATAATTTGATACTTAAAGACTTAGGCATAACAAGTGAAATTTAATTTTGTAATCTCATGGTAATCATTTAGGGTCCAGAAGAGAGCAACACAATAATTAAAAGAAACAGCATTTATGAGGGGAATTGAAGGAACTATTAAATATAACCTAGAAAAGAGAAGAATAAATGATATTTAATTTTGCTTATAGAGATATAGTAGAGATATAATGTTAGGGGTCAAAGAACTCGGGCAAATGCTGATTTAAATATGTGTCAATAATCAAAAATACATATGCAAGTAGGGCATTTGGACACTGACATTTACATGAAATTTTCTCCCCATGGAATTATACATTTTTGCTTCTGCACTTATGGATAGGAAAAAACTTACATTAGTTATAACATAAATGAGTGAGAAATTTTTGCACTTTCTTTGTATTTTGGGGAGTAACTTTTTGGGTTTTTTTTGGTACAATTTGGAAATATACTCAATTGTGTCCATTGTGTCTCTTATTGAAAGCAATAAGCATTAATATTCTTTGATTAATCTGAAATGCTTACGAAGTATAAAGATTGATTTAAAAAAATCTAAACAACTGTAACCAATACTGTTAATAATTTAATATGTCCACTGAAATGACACTACCAGCTCCTGTCCACTTCACCCCTTTTCCAAAATTTATAAAACCCTTTGACCCATGTAAATTATACTTGTAGACCAAAGAGTACGACTTGAACTACTATTTCTGCAACCTATTGAATATTTACATTAAAAATTTAAATACAGCTTAAAAATTAATAAGGAGCCATTATTCCAGATATTTTGAAATGCAATTTTTTTCTAACTTTTGTAGTGTTTTCATTTACTTTAGGTCTTTTTATGGTAGAATAGATTTCTGCTCTGACTCAGAATTATATTTCAATTCATAATTATTAATATTTTATTATTTTATTCTATTTGGAATTGTAATATTTTATTCTATTTGGAATTCTATTTGGGATTTATTCCAAATAGAATAAAATAATTGCAAAATCACCTTTTGAAAATGTACTCAAAATTACCCAAAACAAACGAAAAACCCCAAATCTCTATCCTGAGAATAAATTTGAGTGAAGTATATAAATTGGAATTATTATTATATCATTTTTATTTCAAACTACTGAAGGATTCAATATTTTAAATCTGAAATTGAAAACTGAAAAGGCATTAGAAAGTAATTTGTCAAATTATTCTTTTCTCACTTCTATATTCAAGTTTACATTAAGTGTTTATTTTCATATGCGTTTAATGCTATTCTGTATTGTGTGGTTCTATTCATGAGCACCTTTAAATAAAAGAAGAAAAAAAAGAGGGAGACACATGTATAAAACACTTAGAAAATGATATTTCAGTTTATAAACAAGTATCCCCCAAATTTCTACATTTTCCTTGATCTTCCAAAATAGTGTTTAGTTTCTACCTCATCTCTCAGGAGGTGGGGTAGAATGACTCAACCAGTCTAGGTAGAATGGCTCCTTTTCTCATTACCACTTTCTTTACTCTCTGGAAATTCTTAAAGCCACCTTCCTGGACCTAGTGTTTAAGTCAGATTTGTGTAAGTTAAATGGAAACTTCACAAACACAGTAGCAAGCAAATAGAATGTATGAAAGAGAAGGAAGTACAAAGCTCTCAGCATAGACACTGGGGGTGGGGGGCGGGGGGCGGTAAAGAGTCCCCCAAAGGTGGGAATTAGAGCAGTTTATATCCTTACCAGTTTTAATCTGTACAGTTTTGGTTGGCTCCTGTTCTTAAAATATGTCATTTCTAATCAGTCAGTTTGGAGAAAGAAATGGCAACCCACACCAGTATTCTTGCCTGGAGAATCCCCGTGCCTGGCGGCTGCAATGCCTGGGATCGCCCAGGAGTTGGACAGGACTGAAGCCACTAAACAACAAGCAGTTTAAAGGTCACAATGTCTAACTTAACATTGTGTTAAGTCCTGAGGGCTTCTCTTGATCTTCAGTTTAACCTCCATCCTTGCTCATGCCCCCTGGCCGCTTTACAATGGACGAGGTATGAGGGTTAAAGATTAATGATCATCAGTTGCTTTTCCCTCATGCATATGGAACAGAAATTAATTGCTGCTCTTCCCTAGATCTGAGGGCTGATAATTTATCAGGCCCAAATTCCGGGAATTCTGGACAAACGGTATAGCTTTAGGTTAATGGAGCGCGATATTCATTGAAAACAAGAGGAGGTCTCAGAGGGCCTATACTGACTGCCTAGTAATTTCTACCTCATCACCACCTAATCTCACAGACATCAGGAACTTCTTGTGTGTTAAGGCCAGTTCATATCCCACGAGAGTCAAATGGGCACATTTCTTTCCAACTGCATGAACAGTGACATCATGTTGGGAGCTTGAAATTGGCTATGAAGAGATGATTTGCACCATGAAAACAGGGTTTTTGTTTGTTTCTTTGTTTTGCTTTGTTTTGAGAGGGAGAGGAGTAGTTTACTTAACACGTTGATTAACACACAATTGTGTTGTTATTCAGTCACTCTTGGTGTCCGTCTCTTTGCGACCCCATGAACTGTACCACACCTCTGTCCTCCATTGTGTCCCAGAGTTTACTCAAATTCGTGTCTGTTGTGTCAGTGATGCTAACTAACCATCTCATTCTCAGCCACCTACTTCTCCTTTACCTTCAGTCTTTCCCAGCATCAAGGTCTTTTCCAATGCGTTGGCTTTTCACATCAGATGGCTAAAGTTCTGGAGCTTCAGCTTCAGCAACAGTCCTTCCAATGAATATTCAGGGTTGATTTCCTTTAGGATTGACTGGTTAGATCTCCTTGCAGGCCAAGGGACTCTCAAAAGTCATCTCCAACACCACAGTTCAAAAGCATCAGTTCTTTGGTGCTCAGCCTTCTTTATGGTCTATCTCTCGCATTCATACATGACTACTAGAAAACCATAGCTTTGATTGGACAGACCTTTGTTGACAAAGTGGCATCTCTGCTTTTTAATATGCAGTCTAGCTTTGTCATAACTTTCCTTCCAAGGAGCAAGAGTGTTTTAATTTCATGACTGTGGTCACCATCTGCAGTGATTCTGAAGCCCAAGAAAATCAAATCTGTCATTGCTTCCACTTTTTCCCCTTCTATTTGCCATGATGTGATGGGCCTGGACACCATGATCTTAATTTTTTGAATGATGAGTTTCATGGCAGCTTTTTCACTCTTCTCTTTTACCCTTATCAAGAGGCTCTTTAGTTCCTTTCACTTTCTGCCATTAAAGTGATATCATCTGCATATCTGAGGTTGTTGATATTGCCTAGCAATCTTGATTCCAGCTTGTGTTTCATCTTTTTTCAGTATGAAAAGGCAAAAATATATGAATCACACCATTGTGTACAGCTATGCATTGGTCCATACAATTTCCAATTGGTTATTAGCTCCAGTTTTATAACACAACAACAACAACAAAATCTATAGAATACATACATTTCTAGCTGTAGGACTAGAAAGCATAAATATCTAAGATCACAGTCTCTTCTTGTTAGTGTAAGTATAAGGTCTATAAGTAAGTAAAGTTGCTCATTCGTGTATGACTCTTTGCAACCCCATGGACTGTAGCCGACCAGGCTTCTCCCATGGGATTTTCCAAGCAAGAATGAATACTGGAGTGGGTTGCCATTTCCTTCTCCAGAGGATCTTCCCTACCCAGGGATCGAACCCGGGTGTCCCGCATTGTAGGCAGACGCTTTACCCTCTGAGTCACCAGGGAAGTCTATAAGGTCTATAGACTATTAAAATGAAATCTGATGTTCCCATTGACACAGAATTTTTTTTTTTTGTTAAGGTCTAGGTGTTCGGTAGTTAAAATAGGAGAAAGGAGTTCAAAATGGCAGTGGGTAAAAGACAAAGAAAGGAAAAAGCTCGTGAAAATGGAACACAAGAAGATCAATGGACCAGAATGATAACCTCATGTGAAACAAACACGCCCCCTTCTCGGCCAGCCCAATTTGCATAGGGCAGGCTCAAGGCGGGAAGGAGACAAAGATATAAAAGGAGGAAACCAAGACAGATTGAGGTCTCTCCTTTGGGGTCAGCTTGCCCTAACGCCTCAAGGGTGTACTATCCTTTGCTTGTTGAATAAAACTGAGTTGTAACCAAGGAGTAATATTGATCCGCTGTTTCAAATCTTTGTTGTGGTGATTCAAAACCAAGGAAATTACACATTCCCCTGACATAGGTGTTACAATATAGAAAAGAAATCATTGTTGAGCCATGGCTACTCCTTGGCTCTCTAACAGAAATCTCGTCAGGACTTATCATCAAATGTTAAGTAACAGGACATGTTTAACAAGAATTCCTGTGACAGATGAACTTGCAAGCAATCTATATTTAAGGACTTGAGAAAACAGCAACAACTTCAAGGACAACTCTGTGAATAGCTCTTCTTAAGTTGTTTCCACAATAAACTTTAATAAATCTGATAGTCTTACACATCCGGCTAGAAGTTCTATGAATCATTTTCTAAATATGCAGTTGGTAGAGAATAATTGAATAGTATAGTTAGTTTAGAAATCTCACTAGAGGGTTCAAGACAGGAAATGAATTTTAAGTGAGCTTAGGAGATTGTTGTAGGCTAATAAACACTCAAGGAAAGAATCCAATCTACAATCTACTCTACCTTGAAGGAAGACCAGGCACATTCAAGTGCCAGGTACACTCAAGTCACAAATCCTAATAGGTAAAACACAACAAAATAAAATAAAAACCGTAATACTTAAAAAATACTTTAAAAACTTAAAATACTTTAAAAAAACCTAATATTTAAAACACAATAAAATAAAATTTAAAGATCCTAATAGTTAAAAACAATAGATATGAGATGTGAATCTTACTGCATGAAGTCAGAGTTAATGGTCCTTGAAGGGTAGAATTTTGCATGTAGCCAAGTCAGAAATGTAGGGGAAAGAATCTAGGTTATAGGCGACATTATACAGGAATCTGAGATGAATTACTGTATTTTAGTATCATGTTGCCACCTTTTTGCTAATATGCATATAATTTAAATAGTGACGTGACAGTTTGGGTTAGACCATATGGGGTCAAGGGAGAAACAAATGATGTAAACCTTGATGCCTAGCAGAGAATGAGGAAGAAGGTGATCTTTTTCCCTCCCCATGTTTCCTTTGATGAAAAAAAAATGCAGCCTTCTTAGTTCTTGGGACTGTGTTCCATTACCTGCCCATTTGTATTTTTTTACAAACTTCTGATACTAATAAACTCACTGTTTGCCTATCCACCGTATCCCTTTGCCTCATCCTGAATTTTTTCTGTGATGAGGCAAAAGGACCTGGGCTTCAGTACGTCTCAACACCAGGTGAGCCCTTCTAATTAGAAGACAGTGGATTTGAGTTCCCTCCTAAGGTGGGGATTTTGGGTTCAACTCCTGATCTGAGTATAAGTCCCATCTGAGATGGAGTTTTGTTTAACAGTAACAATATTTCTACAGCAGAAAGTTATTAAAGGAAAAAATAGCTTGGGCAGAAGGACTTTGAACTCCCAGATTTTCCAAGGATTCCCTCATCATAGATTTGGAGTGACATCAACAAGTTATGGCACCCTTATTCAAGATCATTTCAATAGCAAAGGCACCTGCTGGTAGTGTGTATATAATTCATTCATTTTTCATAATTATCAAGTTCCCATTATGTGACAGGCACTGTACCTGTCAATCTCTTTCCCTTATTGAAATTACAGTGTAGTAGTTAAACTGAAAATTAGCAGTTATAAATTAATTCAGGTAAAGGTGTTTTAGACAAGAGAGAGAATGGTCTTTTAGAGAATTGAAAGTTCAGCAGACAGGAGATTTTGGTAGCGGCAAAATTCTTACAAAATCATATGCAAATTATATTTTTAAAAGATTTAGATTTCTTCAAGGAAAATTGGAAAGTATTAAAATAGCCTTATTTATTTATTTATTCATTTATATTTTGTGTGTGAGCATAGAAATGATCTAACTTTATTTTAGAAAGAACTAGAATTTAAAAGAAAAAATACTATATATTTCAGTAATAGATTTAACCTTATATTTTTGATAAATTATAATATGGAACAGTGAAAACTCCCAGTGGGAGTAAAATCAAAGCTCATTGACAAGAACACGAGCAAATATAAAAAAATAGCTTATCTAGAAGACTGAATTAGAAATTTACTATGGCAAGAGCAAGCTGTCATTCAGTCCAAAGGTGACACTGTCGCATGTGGTTATAGAAGGTAGAATTTTGATGTAGGGATTCATTCTACCTTTTGTTTCACTGTTCTCTTGGCAGAAATAAATATTTGAAAAATCTTTGTGACATATTTGTCTTTTCTAAGTATTAGGTAGATACCCCACCCCACACGACTACAGCACAGAGTAGAGACATTTTCTAGGC
The DNA here is from genome assembly GCF_033118175.1 of Dama dama. NCBI lineage: Eukaryota > Metazoa > Chordata > Mammalia > Artiodactyla > Cervidae > Dama > Dama dama. Next base: position 72,723,079 of record NC_083701.1, read on the forward strand.
TTAATGTCTTATAGGAGTTGAGCAGCACTTACCTGTGGTGGGTTGAACTGTTTGAAAAACATTTACCCTTCCTTATTTTTACTGGAGGTGTCTACCGGAGCATTTTTGAAAAATAAGATGTCCCATTTAAAATGTATGAAATTTTTACTCCATACTGATGATGTGGTGTCTCACACAATACTCTACTGTGTTAGCCAGAAAAAGAAAGAGTTTGCTACTCTAAAAGGTGGTGCATTGTCTTAGAACTTTATTTTGTGTTCCTTTTGATTTTTTTTTTTTTTTTTTTGCATATATCAGAGCTTAGGTGTCTCAGTTGTGACACAGCCTTCAGAGTTATACCATTTTTGCTTTTAAACATACAAATATTTAGTGATATACACGAATGAAATATTTACAACTGCTTTACCCACTGTGTGTATCTTACAAAAGATACTGGATACATGATGGTGGAGACAGTGATGACGATGGTGATGATTCTGGCAGTAAATTTTTCACAGTGACAAAATTTGGATTAATCTCATCAGTTCAATTCAGTTCAGTTGCTCAGTCATGTCCAACTCTTTGCAACCCAATGAATCACAGCACGCCAGGCCTCCCCGTCCATCACCAACTCCCGGAGTTTACTCAAACCCATGCCCATCGAGTCGGTGATGCCATCCAGCCATCTCATCCTCTGTCGTCTCCTTCTCCTCCTGCCCCCAATCCCTCCCAGCATCAGGGTCTTTTCCAATGAGTCAACTCCTCGCATGAGATGGCCAAAGTATTGGAGTTTCAGCTTCAGGATCAGCCCTTCCAATGAACACCCAGGACTGATCTCCTTTAGGATGGACTGGTTGGATCTCTTTGCAGTCCAAGGGACTCTCAAGAGTCTTCTCCAACACCACAGTTCAAAAGCATCAATTTTTCGGCACTCAGCTTTCTTCACAGTCCAACTCTCACATCCATACATGACCACTGGAAAAACCATAGCCTTGACCAGATGGACCTTTGTGGGCAAAGTAATATCTCTGCTTTTTAATATGTTATCTAGGTTGGTTATAACTTTCTTTCCAAGGAGTAAGCATCTTTTAATTTCATGGCTGCAGTCACCATCCGCAGTGATTTTGGAGCCCCCAAAAAATAAAGTCTGACATTGTTTCCACTGTCTCCCCATCGATTTCCCATGAAGTGATAGGACCAGATGCCATGATCTTAGTTTTCTGAATGTTAAGCTTTAAGCCAAATTTTCCACTCTCATCTTTATAGCAAGATGGAAATCAATAACTAGAGTCAATAACTTTTCTTTTGATGCATATATTACAAAATATAGTTTTAATCTCACTTGCAAGCTACTTTCCATGGCTCTCATAGAAAGAGGCATACAGTTTCAAGGAACTCATTGTGTCTTGAATTTTCCATTCCCTCTTTTGTTGTTTCACCCAAGCTGTTTCACTGGAAGTTATACTATCTCTGTTTCTTGAACAATTTCCTTAACCTCCAGTCTTTGGTTTTCTCTTCCATAAAATAAGAAAAGTAATCACAGGAGTTCTTGGGGTTAAATGATGCAGCATACATAATCTAAACACACAGTAAGTATTAAATGCATAATCTTCCCTCTAAGAGAAAAAAAGGTTACTACAAATTTATTTGATATGTTTCTTACACAACAGAATTAATATATAAAGAACAACTGATATTTTAGTAAAAATATTGCCTTTAACATCCTTTTATTATAATAAAAATTCACTTTCTTTAATATTCATACTCTTTGGAAAAGCTATTACTAATTTAATGCAGTTTGAAGAATAAATAGCTATCCTAAATATTTGTTGCAATATATGGTATTGTACCTTGAAATTTTTCCATTCCCTCTTTAGTTCCTTTTGCAAATATTCCTTTTTGACATCCTCCTATGGAAAAACATAAGGTTAGATAAGTTAAGTGAGCCAATATTTCTTTTAATCATTTAGTCTCTGTATGGTGATTCAATGCAATGCTCATAGCAAACAACCTCTTTCAATGACACAAGAAACAATTCTACACATGGGCAGATGGTCAAAACCAAAATCAAATTGATTATATTCTTTGCAACATGAGATGGAGAAGCTCTATACAGTCAGCAAAAACAAGACTGGGAGCTGATTGTGGCTCAGATCATGAACTCCTTATTGCAAAAGTCAGACTTAAATTGAAAAAAGCAGGGAAAACCACTAGGTCATTCAGGTATGACCTAAATCAAATCCATTATGATTATGTGGTGGAAGGGACAAACAGACTCAAAGGATTACATCTGACAGACAGAATGCCTAAAAAACTATGGACAGAGGATTATAACATTGTACAGGAGGAAGTGACCAAAACCATCCCCAAGTAAAAGAAATGTAACAAGACAAATTAGTTGTCTGAGGAGGCCTTACAGATAGCTGAGAAAAGAGAAGTGAAAGGCAAAGAATCAAAGGAAAGATGTGATACCCATCTGAATGTAGAGTTTCAAAGAATAGCAAGGAGAGAAAAGAAAACATTCTTAAGAGAACAATGCAAAGAAGTAGAGGCAAACCGTAGAATGGGAAAGGCTAGAAATCTCTTAAAGAAAGAGCCAGACATCTTGTTGTGTAAAGTCAATTGGGGCTTGATGAACAGAGTAGTTCAGGTGATAGAACTTCAGCTGAACTATTTGAAATCCTAAAAGATGATGCTGTTAAAGTGCTGCACTCAATCTGTCAGCAAATTTGGAAAACTCAGGAGTGGCCATGGAACTGCAAAAGGTCAGTTTTTCATTCCAATCCCAAAGAAGGACAATGCCAAAGAATGTTCAAACTACCACACAATTGCAATCATTCACATGCTACAAAGGTAATGCTCAAAACTCTTCAATATAGGCTTCAACAGTATGTGAACTAAGAACTTCCAGATGTACAAGCTGGATTTAGAGAAAGCACAGATTAAATTGCCAACATCCATTGGGTCACAGAAAAAGCATGAGAATTCCAGAAAAACATCTACTTCTGCTTCACTGGCTACACTAATGTCTTTGATTGTGTGGATCACAAGAAACTGTGGAAATTCTTAAAAAGACAAGAATACCAGACTACCTTACCTGCCTCTTGAGAAATCTGTGTGCAGGTCAAGAAGCAACAGTTAGAACTGGACTGTTCTAACTGAAACAATGGACCGCTTCAATATTGGGAGAGGAGTACTTCAAGCCTGTATATTGTTACCCTGCTGATTTAACTTCTATGTAGAGTACGTCATGTGAAATGCTGGGCTGGATGAATCACAAACTGGAATCAAGCAGCATCAATAATCTCATATATGCAAATGAAAAAATCCTAATATCAGAAAGTGAAGAGGAACTAAGGAACCTCTTAATGAAGATGGGGAAAAAAAAGTGAAAAAGCTGACTTAAAACTCAACATTCAAAAAACTAATTTCATGGCTCCAGTTCCATCACTTCATGGCAAAGATGAAGAGAAATGGAAACAGTGACAGACTTGAACATTCACTGGGAGGACTGATGCTGAAGCTGAAGCTCCAGTACTTCAGCCACCTAATGCAAAGGCCGACTCATTGGAAAAGACTCTGATGCTGGGTAAGACTGAGGGCAGAAGGAGAGGGGGGTGACAGAAGATGAAATAGTTGAATGGCATCATTGCCTCAATGGATATGAGTTTGCACAAACTCTGAGAGAGAGTGAAGGATAGGGAAGCCTGGAATGCTGCAGTCCATGCTGCAAAGAGTCAGACATGACTGAGTGACTGAACAACAACGAACTGTGATTCAAACCTTGCACATGTATAACTGGAGGCCTGGAAAATAATAGTAGAGGTCAAATAGACACATGGTAGAAAGATATGGGATAACCAATTTGAGCAATACCTCATGTATTTCAGAGTCACATGTTCAAAGACAAACAATGTCTTGAAACAAAGTTTTACTGGTAGCTCATAATGAATAATTACCAAATATATAAGCAATTTAATTATATTTATATAAAGAGACACTGAACACACACACACACACACACACATAAGCAATCTTTCCATGCACTCTTTTATTTTAATAAAACTTTGATTTTATAATATACAAAACTAAGAAACAGGAAGATGATATTAGAACTGTTTCCATTTTAAACATAAAGATTTGGTCAACATGATCTCTATGCTGCTATGTGTCACTATGTTATTTTTCCATTTCTTCTGTGAATATCAGTTATTTGTTTGTATTACCTTTAAATTCAAAGTGTGACTATAGTGAGTGAATATAGGTGTACATAGTGTTTCTAAGGTGGTGCTAATGTTAAAGATCCCGCCTGCCAATGCAGGAGATGTAATAGTTGCGAGTTCTGTCCCTAGATCAGGAAGATCCCCTGGTGAAGAGCATGGCAAGCCACTCCAATATTCTTGCCTGGAAAATCCCATGGACAGAGGAGGCTGGCCAGCTACAGTCCATGGGGCTACAAAGAGTCAGACAGCTGAAGCAACGTAGCCTATAGCACACACATATATTGAATAAATGCTTATATAATATGTACCTAAATATTAAAAATCACCATCTTACTAATAGTCTCCCAAAGAGTCTTTAATTATCAAATATAAAAGGTCACTTTTGCATTTTAGAAAGATACATTTGCATTATATTTATACATTTTAGAAGAGCACAAATGTGAATATTAAAAGATACATTAAGCAGCAAAAAGAATGAACCACTTATTCCAACTATTCATATCAATACCTGTAATAGCACCTTTAGCTTATGTATGATCAAAATAATTCAAATTATAATGAATTTGTTTTATACATTATCATGTATAATAAGGATATTAACGATATGTAATGTACAGCAGCTTGTTTCTCTTCTGGAATATGATCATTCACATGAAATTGTAAGTTTCCAGTTGTTCACCATGCTGGATAACAATTTGTTGTAATTTATAAAATAATCAAATAAACAAATTAATAGAGAGAAGTCACATGAAATATTCATCTTTCACCAAATACATGAACACAAGCTACACTAAACATAATTTGAATCTTGGGAATTCAGCAGACACATAAGTACCTACCTTGTTCATTCCTTATGTTTTCACTTTAGTATTCAGAAAATATCAGCTTAAAAATATTTCCCAAGCAGTAAATGCCATATAAAATGGATTTTGCTTTTATTTTGAGATTTGTGATAGTTTGGCATTCTCCTTTGAAACTATGCCTAAAATGACTCCCAGTGTGAAGCAATCCTTAGGATTAATTGTAGTGGCTATGAATTTACTGACATTAATATTCCTCATACAGGGATAGTCTGCTGGATAACTTCACATTATTGAATAACTAATGACCCCCTTCTCTTTTGGCAGTCCAAATGAGACATCTTTCAGTGAAAACAAAACACAGATGTTCAGCATTAGCAGAAGTCCAGGGTGACACTCTAAACATATACAAGGAATGGAAACCCTAGATCCTCTCTTATGTGTAAGAAATTCTGACAAGTGACTGTAAAATTTCCTAATAGCATCATTTGGTTTTGTAAGAGTATAATTTTGTTTATGTATTAGATAATAATATCCTCCCAAATTCAAGTCCCTACATTGATGCCAAGACTATATTTTTTTCAGAAATAAAAGTAATGATACATTATATTTAAAAAATCATATTTGTCTTCAGTATTTTCATACAATTTTTACATAAAATAACAAGATAAAAACTATAACGTAAAAGATAATTTATCTGCACTATCAATACAAATCTTTAAATTAATATCTTTTGTCAAAAAATTCTAAGTGGCTTCCTTCATTGTTCATTTTTAGCTTACTCAAATATCTTCTCAGTGTGGACTTCCTCGGTTCAATTCAAGTGGAATATTTGACATTGTACACTTAATTAATTTCTCCCCACTAGAAGCTTTGTGAAGACAGTGAGTCATTTGACTTATTTATCACTCTATTTTCAAAGCCTAAATAGAGGACAGAACAGGCACTCAATAAATATTTGTTAGTTATACAAAAGAGAAACAAAAATCAAGTGCTTCTGTTTGTTCACTTGCCTGCCTTCCTGCCTTCCTCCCTTTCTTAGTTTAGTGGATGAGGTCTCATCCTCCCCAAGTCAGTGTAACCATGCCCTGAAATTAATAAACAATGGACACTATTCAAGTAAATTAAGACTCTACCCTAACCAACCTCTTTATAAGTGAAACTTCAGCAAATTATTTTTAAATCGAAGAATAAATCACACACTATAAAATGTACTTTTCTTACATTATCTGTTTGATGAGCTTTCACCACCCAAAACAAATTAATCACCCTGGAAATTTCCCTTATAACAATCATTTTTTCAGTCAAACCCCTTTTCACAGAGGCAATTGCTATCTGACTTCTACCACTGTAGGTTATTTTTGACTATTTTACTAAATGACTTCATACAATATGTCATCTTTTTTTGCTTCTAGTTTTATTCACTTTGCATAATGTCTATAAGATTCTTTATGTGCTTTCTTTATGTGTATCAGTTTATTACATTTTATACCAAGCAGTATTCTATTGTTTTAATGAATCACGGATAGCTAACTAACTTTCCTGTTGATGGATATTTGGGTTTTTCATTTCTTGTTATTAAGACTTAAAATACTATGAATGTTCTTGTAAAAATATTTTTTGTATTCATTGACCTTTGTATTAAATACTTAGGAGTAAAAATACTGAGTCATCGAGTAGATGTATTCTTAACTTTATTGGAAATGGCAAAGATTCTCAAAGATGGTTGTAAAATCTAATTGCTTTTCATCCTGCTACTATACTAGCAGGTGCTAGCTACTATGTGCTAATCTATGACATCAAGGTCATGAAACGCATTCTTCTATGCTTTCTTCTAGAAGATTTATGGTTCTAGGTTTTATGGTTACTTTATCTGTCTTAAATGATGATGATGATGACTTTATTTTTATAGAATGAGGATAGGATTATTATTCATTTTTTCCATATAAATATTCAGTTATATGTTCCTTTTTTCATTTTTAAATTTTAGCCATTCTGCTACATATAAAATAGTATCCAATTGTGGTTTCACATTGGATTTTTCTATTGATAATGATACTGAACACTTTTCATGTGTTTATTGATCACTCCCATATTTTATTCTGTGATGTATTTGTTCAAATCCTTTGCTATTTTCAATTTAGTGTTCCATTTTATTGCTACTGATAGAAGAGTAACTATGTCTCCTGGGAAACATGTATGTGAGTCAAGAAGCAAGAGTTAGAATCAGACATGGAACAACTGAGTGGTTCAAAACTGGGAAAGGAGTATGACAAAGTTGTGTATTGTCACCCTCCTTATTTAATTTCTATGCAGAGTACATCATGTGAAATGCTGGATTGGTGAAGCACAAACTGCAGTCAAGACTGCCAGGAGAAATAACAACAACCTCAGATAGGCAGATGATACCACTCTAATGGCAGAAAGTGAAGATGAACTAAAGAACCTCTTGACGAGGGTAAAAGAGGAGAATGAAATATTTGGCTTGAAACTCAACATTCAAAAAATGAGGATCATGGCATCCGGTCTCATCACTTCATGGCAAATAGAAGGGGAAAAAGTGAAACCAATGACAGATTTTATTTTCTTGGGTTCAAAAGTCACTGTGGATTGTGACTGCAGTCACAAAATTAAAAGACACTTGCTCCTTGGAAGAAAAGTCATGACAAACCTAGACAGCATATTAATAAAGCAGAGACATTACTTTGCCAACAGAAGTTCATATAGTCAAAGCTATGGTTTTTCCAGTGGTCATGTTTGGATATGAGAGTTGGACCATAAAGAAGGCTGAGCATTGAAGAATCAGTGCTTCCAAACTGTGGTGTTGGAGAAGACTCCTGAGAGTCCACTTGGGCTACAAGGAGATCCAACCAGTCCATCCTAAAGGAAAGCAGTCCTGAATATTCATTGGAAGGACTGATGCTGAAGCTGAAGCTCCAATACTTTGTCTGCCTGATGTGAAGAGCTGACTCTTTGGAAAAGACTCTGATGCTGGGAAAGACTAAAAGCAAAAGGAGAAGGAGGAGGCGTAGGATGAGATGATTAAATAGCATCACTGACTCAATGGCCATGAATTTGAGCAAACTCTGTGAGACAGTAAGGACAAGAAGCCTGACATAGCACAGTCCATGGGGTAGCAAGGAGTCAAACATGACTCCGCAAATGAACAGCATTTATTAGTATGAATTCTATTGGTTAGCTTCTTAAATGTATAATATATAAATAATTATTGAAACTTCTAGATTTTTTTCTCTAAGCAACCCCACCCATCATTCTCAAATACCTTAATATTTCCTATCAGCAAGAACTTTTCCTACATGCTCATAATATAACCATCAAAATTAGGAAACTCATAACATGATTAAGAAGCTGTCTGCCTAAATTTTCTACTTTTTCTTAAATATTCCTTTCTTCCTTTTATAATTAGGACATATGTTATGGGGGAGTTACTTTAGAAATGCTTCGTTCCTCTTTGCATCTTCAGCCCTGATTATTTATTTGTGTTTGGAAACATGGTTTTCAATTTTATTCAAAAGTTATAATCAGTATTATACATTGATGTATAATTTATAGTGTAAATAATATATATTGTATACATAATATATGTAGATAAATAATACTGTATATATTCAGACTCCAAGCAGCGGCTGCTACATGTGCTCATTGCTGCAGAGTGTCCCTCTCTCAAGCTCTCTCAGTGGATAGAACAAGTCTGTGTATCCAGTTAAACCAACATTCAATACTTTCAATTTCAGAGTGCTACTACAGGTTTCTTTCTAGTTTTCTTTTTCTCTTTTACAAATTTGTAACTAACTCCTCTCTTCAGTTCAGTTCAGTTCAGTTGCTCAGTCGTGTCCGACTCTTTGCGACCCCATGAACTGCAGCACGCCAGGCCTCCCTGTTCATCACCAACTCCTGGAGTTTACCCAAACTCACGTCCTTTGAGTTGGTGATGCCATCCAGCCATCTCGTCCTCTGTCATCCCCTTCTCCTCCTGCCCTCAATCTTTCCCAGCATCAGGGTCTTTTCCAATGAGTCAGCTCTCTGCATCAGGTGGCCAAAGTATCGGAGTTTCAGCTTCAGCATCAGTCCTTCCAATGAACACCCAGGACTGATTTCCTTTAGGATGGACTGGTTGGATCTCCTTGCAGTCCAAGGGGCTCTCCGGAGTCTTCCCCAACACCACAGTTCAAAAGCATCAATTCCTCGGTGCTCAGCTTTCTTTATAGTGCAACTCTAAAATCCATACATGACCACTGGAAAAACCATAGCCTTGACTAGATGGACCTTTGTGGGCAAAGTAATGTCTCTGCTTTTTAATATGCTGTCTAGGTTGTTCATAACTTTCCTTCCAAGGAGTAAGCGTCTTTTAATTTCATGGCTGCAATCACCATCTGCAGTGATAACTTCTCTAATAGTGAGTAAATTGGCTTAAGTCATCCTTAACATATTTACGTATTTGGTTAATCTTCCTGTAGGTGATCAGTTTCCTGTCTCTAGCACTGTCACTTCCTCCTTAGGGAATTCCCCCCAAGGAAGCCCCATCTCAGACATCCTACACTGGGCCTGCTTCTGTTATGCCAATGCCCTGCTCAGTAATCCTGGATATTCACACTGCCCACCGGTGGATCCCTGCAAATGGGCAGACAACAGCCTCTTCAGTGTCTCCTACGTGATAGTCCGCACCTTGTCCCGTCCCTTCAGAAATCCTCACCCAGTGCAGACTCCAACACCAGAGCTTGGCAGTGCCCTATGCAAGTAACTTGCTTCCCTCCTCAAGCTCCAAAACCTTGCATGGCATTTCTAAACCTCTGGAAGGGATCTACCCACTACCCTCTCCAGGGCTGACACCATTTAAAAGGGGCAGCCCTCCTAAGTGGGCAACCTTCTCCAGCTTCAAAAGCTAGGTACTCAGCACCAGCTCGCCACATCACCTTTAGGCTGCACATGCTCTGACACTGTGTCTGCTGCCCTTCTGCAGGGAGGCCCTCCTAATCTAAAGATAAGTAATTTTTATTTAAACTAGAGTGAATTTACACTAAAAATATATATCTTATGTCTTGATAAATACTGATGATGCTTTCCCATAAACATAGTAAAACATTATGTCTTCTCTGACTTCCAATAGAAATACAGGTGAAGCACTGTAAGAAATTACAAGGTGTATTTCCAGTGCAACTTGGCAGGGATGGCTGGTGGTCCTGCTTTGCACAGTCATTCAGGGACCCAGACTCTTTCCATCATATGGCTCCTTCATTCCAGAGGCCTCAGAGTCCTCCTCTAGATCCTCTGAATCCAGAATCAAACAAGAGAAGATGGAGCATGAAGGATCATGCGTGGGAAATCTGAAAACTGCAAGAAAATCTGAAAAACGTAATCTAGTTGTGTGTTCAGGAGGAAAGTGAAAAGATTTTGTCATATAAACAGCTAATTTCATCACAACATTATGTTTAGGCCTTTGTGAACTGTAAGAATAGTTTATGGCTGATCATATAGAAGAAAAATAGATATAAATAAAATTTTTGTAAAGTGTATGTCAATTAAATAATGGGTTGTTTTAACAAAATGGAAATATGCCGTTGAACAGGAGAGAAATTCTAATCAATATTGAGATTTTTAAACTCTTTTTCTTGGTAGGCAATATATTGTAATAATTTTTTCAGATTTTATTAAAAGGAGATTACATGAGGTAGCTCTATATAAGATATAACATGAATTTTCTCTGATTCCTTTTAAAATAACCCTTAAGAAATCATCCAATTTTAGTGCTGTGAGAAACAGACCGATGAAATCATCTACAGCTTAAAATATTGAAGATGCTATACTTAGGTAGCAAATATTAACTCTTTTTCCTTCTTTCCGTCTAAAGTGTTCTAATCTTACCCACTTAAGCTCTCAAATCTATCACGAAACGTTGCCTCTGAAGAAATAAAGCACCTGGAGTAAGGAAAGGAATTGGTAACTGCACATATACTTTAAAATCATCTCCAGTTGTTTACAGTGAAATTCAGTCTTGCAATCTCAGATGACAAGATTAGAAAATTAGATTCTTGTAATTTAAACCTAACATCCATTTTCCAAGAAAGCAGTAACATTGTCTGACAGATTAAAGAAACACAAATAATAATCAAATTATATTGTCCTCTTTTCATAATTTTAGGAAAGCATCCAATTAGAGTATTGCTAATAAATAAGAGAGAGTGATTATTTAACAAATAGCACAAAAATCCATTGTTTAGCAAAAGCAAAACACCAACAAACTTTCTAAAGGACCTAATCTAACCTTAAGCAAACACACATGAATTCTGATCCTTGTATTTGTATAGAAACAACATTTAGGAAAAGATTATAGAATCTTTTAGATGGAACCTTAGACATCATTTTATTAGCACCATAGTACTGGGCTTCTTCAATGGCTCCATGGTAAGGAATCCGTCTGCAATACAATGCAATGCAGGAGATGTGGGTTTCATTCCGGGGTGGGGGAGATGCCCTGGAGAAGGAAATGGCAACCCACTCTAGTATTCTTGCTTGGAAAATCCTAAAGACACAGGAGCAAGGAAGACTACAGTCCACGGGATCATGAAAGATCTGGACATGAGGTAGCGACTGAACAACAAAAATAAATAGTATTATAAGTTTTCTAAGTTTCTTAACACATGGAATCCCAGTCTTAACTTGAACACTCCCATGGGATGGGGTTTCAGCAGCTCACAGGTGAGCAAGGGCCACTGGTGGATATAAAGGACCTAATAAAATGTTGTCTTACACTGGCTTGAAACAAAGTTTCTTATGACTTTTAACTATTAATTCTTATTCTATAACCTGGACAGTGGATACATTTACACCTTCTATATGAAATATTTTTAACAATGATGATTGGTATAATGTAATTTATTTTCTTTATTGTCTGTGCCTTTGTTAATACCAATTCTTTAGTATTTCTAACTAAATTGTCAACTCTTTTTTTCAGAATGCCTGTGCTATTCTTAACCAGAAAAACATATATGAGAAACAACATACTTGGAATTTGCAACATCATTTTTCACTTAAAAATGTGCACTAATACCCCAATAATGAAATTCGTTTGAACTTCAGATCTCTCATGCAATTTCAAATAGAAGTTTTATTATGTTCATATTCTGTTACTTATATTTATTATTTTGAAAGAATGGTGATCTTGTTATGTCACAAAATTTGGCATGTAACCTTAATTTCTTAAGGAAAAATAATATTATTAGGCAAAAAATATTCAATAAGATTTGAAGTATTGGAAGTTGTTTTATAAAGTAAAACATTTTAAACTTGTTTATGCAAATATATGGGTTTCCCTGCGACCTCAACTTGTAAAAATTCCACCTGCATTGAACCCAGGTCTCCCGCGTTGTGGGCAGATTCTTTACCATCTGAGCCACCGGGAAAGCCAAGAATACTGGAGTGGGCAGCCTATCCCTTCTCCAGGGAATCTTCCCCATCCAGGAATCGAACTGGCATCTCCCATATTGCAGGTCGACTGAGCATTTCTCCACACTCACATTCCAGTGAAGTGAAAGAAAAATACTAAAATAAAATCAAATGGATACTAGTATTAGAGAGGAGAGCAGAACAAATCAGTAAGATATAAGAGAGAAGGCAAATATGATATACTAAACAAAGAAAATGATAATCACATATAAATTCAATGTTAGGTATATTTAAAAAATATGTTTTCCTACAGAAGGAACATTTGCTTGTGTGACCAGTCAGTTCCTGAATATACTAAGTGGCTTCTTTGAGTGTTTCTTCACAGTCAGAGTTGTTGACTTTAGTATGGGTCTTCAGAGTAAAGTAATTCCACAATTAGAAGGTGAACTGGGCGTTCTCATTTAGAAGAAACCCAGAATAAGTTTTGGGGCAGAGAAACAGAGTAGCATAGAAGTTTCCCAGCATTGAACTACTATAGGCCCTGAACACGTGCGGCCTGAGGAATCCACAGCCAGACACCTATCAGCGATTTCCCCCCGCCACCCACAGTTCCCATCTAACCCCGCAGAGCTGCAGCGCCTTCAAGCAGATTCCACGCTTCTTGGCTTTTTACAAAGTTCATGCTGGTTTGAACATAGCACTCCAACTGTCACTGTGGGGTCTCATATGTAAATATAGACATAAATTCAAGAACCATAAAGTATATGGGCCATAATAGATACATTTGATGCCATGTTATGTTGTTGGAAATTAAAAACATAACTAGTTTTCCTTTTAACACTTCCAAGAAATAGTAAAATGGATATAGTTGATGATTCACTCTTAAGTTATAAGATTGGACTGAGGTTTTATCTGACATTAAAAAATAAGAAAAGAAAGAAAATGAAAGGAATGAGAGTAAAGTTAAAAAGTTGTAAACCAAACCTGGGATTTTCAATATTCATGGCACATGTCCCAGAAGGGATAACAGAGCCTTTACAGGAGAGGACTTAAGTGTTCGGATTTCACAATTACTTTTCTAAATTGTCTCCTTCCAGCTTTATCCTTGTTCCTTCCACTCCAGCCACACTGGCTTTCTTTCTGTTCCTTGCAGTGCTTAGCATGTTCTCAACTCAGATAAGAATCAGTCTTTGTACATGTCTGCTCCCTTTGTCTAGAACACTTTTACAATAAATGTTAGATTCCTTACCTCAACTTTTTTCAGATCTCTGCTCATACATCAACCTACCCACAGGATCTTCCTTATCTGAGCTTTATAGAATAACACAGTTCATGCAAAGCACTCCATGTTTCCCTGGTTTTGCTGTATTTATCCTCACAATGTTGATTGCAATCATAATCATTCATTTACTTATTGTTTTCCTTCCCTAGACTTCTGGCACTTGCTGTTTGTCACCTACTCTGTCCTCTATACTCAGATACTGACTGGAACATAAAAGGTACATAATAAATATTTGATGAATAACCCAATTAATGAATATTGAATGGTAGGAATCAAAGAAAATTTCCCATCCTTTGGAAAGAGTTATGTGTTCAGAACAAAAGACCCCAACATTCATTGACAAGGAGTCAAAACAGAAACTTAAAAAATAAAACATAGTGAAAAAAATGAGGTTTGCCTCAGATTATTTAGTTGTAAAATGAACAATGAAGCAGTAAAATAATATTGAAGCTATAGTTATTTACTCAACTAACCTAGCATTCAAATGTGAGTTGAAAGTAAAATATTTTGGTGTATAGAACATAGAGAAATGAACACATTAAAAAAATGCAAGTGAGAAAAGGCACACTGGAAGACATAAGAAACAGAAAAAAATAAAAATAAAATAGAGGCAGTGTTTTAGAAATTGCTAACAATTCTGCACTAACTTTATAGATGAATTAAAGAAGAACTTAGTAAAAATGGGATACCAAACAGAAATCTTCATATTTTATTTGGGTCATATCATACAAACTCATTTGTACTGGAAAATGGAAGCATATATCTGAATCAATGAGCAATGTTTACTATGATTGCTCTATATAAATTTCCAATAGAAATATTGATGTTGTGTTTTATTTTGTGTTAGTAGGATGAAATATTAGAAGACAAAGTAGATCTTAGTTTTAATTTCAGTTATCTTCTGTATATTTAATTCTTGAACCAGATTAGTCAAAATTTTGAAAAGAGAACCTGATATCTCTGGTTGACAGTGTTAAAGACAGCATATAAGGAAGACACTGATAAATCCCAAATTATTTCAAAATGCTTTTTTTTTCATAATAAATTGTTTTTAAGACTCTAACAGTTATTGAACCAAACTCAGTCAGATATACTATTTATTTTCTCTATTTACAAAAAATAAAAATATAAGTGTAGACTAAGAGACTCTGAGGATACAGCAGAACCTTGGGCCCCAGGACCCAGGAGAAGGGAACAGTGACCCCACAGGAGACTGACTCTGACTTGCTCAGGAGTGTCCAGGAGTTTCCGGTGGAGGCGTGGGTCGGTGGGGGCTTGCTGCAGGGTTGGGGGTGCTGAGTGTAGCAGTGCATGCATGGGACCTTTTGAAGGAGCTCACCATTATCTTCATTACCTCACCATAGTTTGGCCCCAAATAAATAACAGGGAGGGAACACAGCGCCACCCATCAACAGGAAATTGGATTAAAGATTTACTGAGCATGGCTCCACCCATCAGAACAAGACCCAGTTTCCCCCTCAGTCTATCCCGTCAGGAAGCCTCCATAAGCCTCATAGCTTTCTCCATCAACAGGCAGACAGACTGAAAACCGCAATCACAGAAAACTAACCAATCTGATGACATGGACCACAGCCTGGTCTAACTCAATGAAACTATGAGCCATGCCATGTATGGCCGCCCAAGATGGACAGGTCATGGTGGAGAGTTTTGACAAAACGTGATCCACTGGAGAAGGGATTGGCAAACCACTTCAGTATTCCTGCCTTGAGAACCCCATGAACAATATAAGTGTACCTTATTGTAAAGTTTTTAAAAGTATAAAAGTATATGAAATAAACATTTTTAAAAAATTATCTTATTCCCTCCAATGATACTTCCTACCTTATAGCTAATCATTAACAGATGAAAATGGCAAGTTCTTCTAGACATGAAAGTTGGACTTATGATAACAAGGACATAGATCTATAAAGATATGCTGTCAAATATATTACTGTATTCAGATGGGCACCAAAAGGATTTTGAGAAAAAATAATGGGATTTTCCTGTTTCATGACAGGAAATCAGGCCAATTCTCTAATTCTCATGAGAATATGCATTATCAGATCATGGGAATTTTTATTTTTTACAACACAGAACTGACATACAAATGCATTACTTGAGTAAGAAAAGTCACTTGATTGCAAGTACTTTCTGATGTATATTTTGACAATTCTAAATAAAATATAAATTAAATTTTAAATATAAAATAGCATTTAACATTTATAGCAGTCTTCATTTATAAAACATGGCAAGTGGACTAGGTATATTTTTATGCTCACCTCATCTTAACATCTTAGTGGTTAAAGATAGACTGCTTCCACATTTAAACAGCTTGCATTTTAGTAGGGTAGAGAGGTGACTTCAAATGTCTTACCAGTAAAATTAAATGATACACAAGGTACAAAAGCAGTATAGAACAGGAGAGAGACAGAGAGGAATTTTCCCAGCAGTGGTACAGCTTTGGGAAAGACTTTAGAGAAAACATTTCCCGTGGACAGGATTAGAAAGATGAACTTGCCAGGCTGATAAAAGAATAGAACATAGCAAAGGCACAGAGGCATGAAATAGGAGAGTATGCTAAAAATACTTTCAAGCAATTTTGCATTAGTTGATCATAACAAAGAGTAAATGGCAGAAGAAAACCCTGGAAAAGTCTGTAGGGGCTGAGTCATGGATGAGGGGTATTAGCTGAGTTACTTGAACTCTAATTTACAAGCCATGGGATATGAATGAATGGGTTTTAGAACTAGAAGAGAGTATAGAGGCTGTATTATCTAAATTTAAAATTTTAAAGTCATCTACAATCATTTAATAACTGTGATCTGTAAGCAGTATCACACAATGCACCTTAGACTCTATGTCTATTTAAAGTCCAGAGATTAAACTTCACAGAAGAGTCTGGAATATATACAATCAAATGCGGAAAACTGTGGGCTTAGAGGAAAGGTCATTAACTTGAGAAATGTATCAGGTTTGTTGGATCACATAGGAGATCATTATCAAAACGTGATTTGGCCTGGATTCCCTATTACATTTCACTTGTTTCAATTCTTAGGTAAACTTTTGAAATATTAATTCACCACATTTTTTGTTTTCAATCAGTTAAAATTATTTTTATCTACCTTATACAAGGCACTGTGCTGAGTGCTGCTGTGAGGTTTCTGAAGTTTGAAAAGTATTGTCTTTATAGTGTATAATCTTGTTGAGGATATAGGGCTTAAACATTTTAAGTACTAAATAATGAAAGATTTAAATAAAAGAAGCTATCCCAAGGTAACAGCTTGATTGCTGAATCTCTTTATCGCTAAAGAAATAAACACTATTCACTTGTGGCTTCCTTAGAGATTCCTGTTATCTTCAATTCTAACATTTACTACGAATCTTTCCAAATGGGTCTAATGTAGACAGAGTAGTTAGTCAATCATCAAAAATATTTTTGCAAATATAATATTAGATCTAGGGTTAGTCATCATAAGGCACATTGTAGAAATGAATGTCAGAAGAAGGCAATGATCAAAAGAGAATAGGATCCTTAACAATGGTAAAATTGAATACCTTAATTCATGTGGTAGAAGTCATCACAAATATAAGACTGCATGGAATAAAATGTAAATAGGTAAAGTATTAATTTGTCTGAGTCAAACCCTATCAACAGAAAATTGAAGTTGCAACTAAACATTCAGTGAGTTTCCAAGGCAATCCCAGAGCTCTTCCAGTCTTTAAATGGTATGAAAGCAGAGTAATACAATATTTGACTAGTTTAAGGACTGTCCTGAATGCACGATGCTCTATGGTACCATTTGATACAAAAGGTCAGCCAAGGATCTGTAAGTTTCAAATGTAATAAATTCAGAAATAAGTAGAAAAATCAATGAGGCCTAAATTATCAGGAATGTGTTGTCAAACTTTATTAAAAGATGAGATGTTGAATGTCTTTGCAGTCAACAGTCATTAGAGCAACGATGGGCTATGAGCAAGCACACTATTTCACACTTGAATTAATGTGAATGTTTCCTTCTTACTGATGTTTTCTTTTAAAATGGCTTAGGGATTAATCTCCAGACTTATTTCAGTTATCCATAAAATTTCTATGAATTATAGTTTATAAGCAAAATGATTTCAAAGATAATAGTAGAAATTTTAAGACTATCCTAAAACCATGAAAATAGAATTAGATAAAAGTAAATATTTACATATATTTAATTATAATATCATATAAGCAGTAAAGAAAGAAGGTAAGAGGAAATCAAGTTTGTCAATTGTACACTAAATATTTTTTAAAATAATTCATGAATTATATATACATAATAATTCATATATATATAAAATTTATGAGTTATATATACATATATATCCTATATATGTATCCAATACCTAGATTAAATAAAATAGAATTTTGTCATATTTAAATAAAACTGTGGGTCAATTAAGTTTTACCTACAGCTTCCCAAATGGAATGTTAATATAAAAGGTAGCATTCCTAGAATGGATTACTCAAGATACCCATTACTCAGTAGAGAGGGATTAAGAACCTGGGCTCTGAAACCAAGTAGCCTGGTTTCAAACTCCAGTCATAAGCTTTATTAGGCAGATGATTTGGGGATTATCTAACTTCCCAGTACCTCAAATTATTATCTTAAAAACAGATATGATAACACTACTTCATATAATTCTTGTGAGGGTTTGACTTACTAAATGTAAGTTAAGTGAAGAAGTGAAGTCGTTCAGTTGTGTCCGACTCTTTGCAACCCCGTGGACTGTGGCCTACAAGGCTCCTCTGTCCATGTAAGTCTCTAGGCAAGAATACTGGAGTGGGTTGCCATTTCCTTCTCCAGGGGATCTTCCCGACCCGGGGATCAAACCCAGGTCTCCCACATTGCAGGCAGATGCTTTACCATCTGAGCCACCAGGGGATCCCTATTAAATGTAAAGCATATAGTTAATTGCTGTTCAGTCACTAAGTCATGTCCGACTCTGCGACCCCATGAACTGCAGCATGACAGGCTTCCCTGTCCTTCACTATTGCCCAGAGTTTGCTCAGACTTATGTCCATTGAGTCAATGACGCTATCCAACTATATCTGATCTGTCAAATATTTTTATTACTCAAATATGGCAATATAAAATCAGAGAATTGAAAATGCAAAAGCTATTTCTAGTATCTTTTGAAAAACAAAGCTCTGCTGAATGTTGTATTTTTTCTTTTTAATATGAATGCATCACTTTCTTGAATAAGTATTTGATAGCATTTATTTCTATTATTAAAATGAAGAATGTGTGATTTAGGAAAAAGAAAAGTTAATATCTGTGATAATCACATATTATCTAGTTTTCTTATTATTCTTAGACCCATACGGAAATTGTTATAATTCACTCTATATTTTACTGCTTCTTTTTTATGATGCCTGGTTATGACAAAAGAGGGCTTGGAAATTTTCTTTGTCTCACGACAAAATTTTAAAAAATTTGCACAACCTGTAGCTATCTAGCTCCTTGTATATATGGATGAATATGCTGCCTTTCTTCTTTACTTCATTGTTATTTATATTTCTTGCAGCTATCAACACTATCTGCTTTCTTTCCAATTCTGACCTATTGTTCAAAACTTATCTTCAAATTTTATCTTCTGCAAGAAACTTCCAAGAATACTGCAAACCAAACGATCCATCTCCTAAATCTTTACCTTATAATTCTAGCTATCCATAAGCATGGTGATTCTAAAATTGAATGATATTTATGCCCAACAGTCTATATCTCAAACATCTATCATGGAATACATACATGTAACATCTAAAAGTGGGCAAAGATGACAGAAGACATAAAACAAGACTGGCTGAGCAATTACGGAAGCCCTGTACAAAAGTAAGTAAGATATGCATCTTTTCTAAATTTTGTTTTAAAAATGACTTTCATCATGTTCATGTTTTATAACAATTTAAAATTATTTGGAATATTTAAATCTCATATGCCATCACTTGTTTTACTACAATAAGTTATTTTTGTAAATCAATAAAGTATTTTTGATACTGTAATGAGAATTAAATAAACCAGCAAATTCATATTTGCTTTATCTTGATCATTGAAATTATAATAATTATATGCTAAAAATTATTTTGGTCTTTTTGATATTACTACATTCATGATTTTTCAACTTGGTGTATATTATTACATATAAATATATATTATCAAGTGGCCTTGTATCACTGTCCATTCTGAAATATTAAGCATTATGTTCAACCTTAAAATGTAGACGTGTAACCCTATTCAAAAACACCTTTTATGTATCTACAACTGTATCTATGTGTGTTAATGAAATATTACTGATATACATCCATTTTTAAATACCCTATTGTCTAATATACTATTTTAACTCAGTTCTTCCTTCCACTTTCAGTTGCTCAGTCCTGTTTGACTCTTTGCGATCCCATGGACTGTAGCCCACCAGTTTCCTCTGTCCACGGGATTCTCCAGGGAAGAATACTGACTGGATTGCCATTCCCTTCTGCAGAGAAACCTCCCAACTCAGGGATCAAACCCGAGTCTCCTGTGTTGCAGGCAGATTCTTTACTGTTTGAGCTATAGGGGAGACCTAACTTTCAGCATTTTTGGAAATGGATAACCCCTATGTTAGAGGCTGGATAGGAGAGGAAAACAAGAAAATCCCAACAGGTTGCATACATATTCAAACAGGTTCATGACAGATTTTTTTGCTGTTGTTACTCTGCAATTATGTTGTTATTATTTATAGCTTTACTAACTCTTCTCACGTGCTATATATCATATTTGTTTAAAAGCCATGGTTCCAAGGAAAGGACTGGTGTAGGGGGAGGTCTTCTTTCCCCTGCATTCCACAGAGATGCTGAATGGTTTCTAGCTTGGTGTAAATTTGTCTTGGTATTCTGTGACTGGTGTTGTGTGAGTAATGAAAATAGTCTATCAGAACCCTGCATTAGAAAGTAGGCAGGCTGACAATATGCTTGTGCTTTTGGCTGCAAAATATAAGCAGGCTGCTGTACTTTATGAAAACGTCAACCTTCACCCGCCTCTGTGCGCAGTGACGAGGCTACACTGAGACAGTCCAGATGTTACAGATGCATGGATCCCACTGAGCTGATCTTTATCCTGGAGGAAATCCCAGAATATTCTGGCTGGAGAAAGGTGAAAGAAAGCACTTAGAGTTACATCATATACAATGTTAAGTCCAGAAGCAGTAATGAATAGCTTGCTTTGTTTATTTGTCTCTGAGAATTTTAAGACAACACCCATCGTGAAATGTGAAATGCCACAGGGCATATGTATAATGAAAAATAAACAAAATGATAGAAGCTAAAAGTCATTTTTAGTTAGCGTATCAATCATGAAAAGCGCAGCTGAACAGATGTCCCTCGCTTTGTGCCCAGAAGTTCATGAGGAACTACAAGTTTTGTCAGGTGAAGGAAAAAAAAAAAAAAACAGTTCAACAGACGAAAGACTTTAGGATCTTAATAAGATCGCTCTTGCCGATTTTACTCTTTGTAAGTTTATGTGGATATGGATATCCCTCCAAAAAATATCAAAGGCCGTTCTCATAATGGAGATTTACAGATCACATTTGAATTACATCATTGAGGAATTACATTATATTGCATCACTTCAATATATTTGTATGGAAGTCATAGAACTAAGTATACCTGGGATATGTTACTTACTTCAAGCCTTTGCTGCACTCATAACCTCAATCTGTTTTCCACACAAGTATTTTTTATGAAACATTGGCTGCATGTGTTCTACATTATCATTATTTATAAGAAATATATACATATCTGGTCATTCAGGTGATCAAAATATGTGTCTAATACATATTTGGTATTCATCCACAGCTTCTAATTTGTCCTTCAACACAACTCACAAAACCCTTGGAATTTTCCTGAGCAATAAGAGCAATGGGATCATCTTTTGCTAAGATATTTGATATCTTGTCTCAGTTCCTGAAAATTCTGCAGAGCCATGAAATGGGAGAAATGGGTGTCTTCTTATTTTATCACAAATGTCTTTCCACCACTACCAGGTTTATGTTAATGAAGAGGGCTTTTGGAAGCACCTGGAAAAAGCATCTAGAAGGGACTGTTGGCCAAGGGAGCCAAGAATACAACACTGAAACTTTCAATTCCATCTTCTGATTTCCTGGGACAGGAGAGGGTAGAGGATGAATTAATCTCCAATGGCCAACGAGTTAAACAATTAATGCCTATGTAATGAAACCCCCATAAAAGCCCAAAAGGAGAGGGTTTGGAGAGCTTCCAGCTTGGGAAACCAGACCATCTAGGTGCTGGGCCAGACTTCACAAAGACAGGAATTCTTTTGTTCAGGACCTCAATCTGTGTATCTTTCTATCTGGCTATTTTTATCCTCTAATATAATCTAATAATAAATCACTTTCCTGGCAGGTCAGACAGTAAAGAACCTGCCTGCAATTCAGGAGATTCGAGTTTGATCCCTGGGCTGGAAAGACCCTCTGGAGAAGGAAATGGCAACCCACTCCAGTATTCTTGCCTGGATAATTTCATGGATAGAGGAGCCTGGCAGGCTATAGTCCACGGGGTCACAAAGAGTCAAACATGACTGACTGATAATAAATCAGTAATCTAATGAGTAAATGGATTTCCTGAAGAGCTGTTCTAGCCAATTAACTGAACTCCAGGGGGGGGGCATGGGAACTTCTGATTTATAGCCAGTCAGTCAGAAGCATAGGGCTTGCAATTAGTCTCTGAAGTGAAGGGCCATCTTGTGGGACTGAAACCTTTATTGGTGGACTCTGATGCCATCGAGGAGTAGATGGCATCAGAATTGAATTACAGTTATTTGAATTTTTGGACACTGCTGGTATCTGGACTTTACTTGTTGCTGAGGGGAAGCCTTCACAGGGGTGTGTGCACACACACAGGCACATGCCTACGCTTTGAAAGCGGGTCCAGGAACCCCTAAAGAACTTCCTACTTAAGGAACCATTGAGACCACAAGAGAAGATCTAGGTATATAAAACTCAAGTCACTCGCAAAACATCAAATTACTTCTCAGACTTCTCTCCCATAAATGTGCAACATATCCTCTCCATTTCAACTTTGCATTTTTCTTACGCATCATGTGGTACTTAAAATACAGATAATCTCACTACTTCTGAGTATTTACATCCAAAAAAGCCTATTCATTTTTTAAGGTTTCTGTAAAACGGTATACTTTTCATGCAGACTCTCTCCATCTATATTTCTCTGTAATTTCTGCCTGAAAAATTAGCTGTTGTTTTCTCATCTCATTTTCCATCCTAAGAATACATGTTAGCCCTACTGCAATGGCTAAAGAAGTCAGGGATTGATTAGATTAATTCTATATAAAATCTGGGGGTAGACTACCCAATTAACAGATGTATTCAAGGAAACACGCTCTTAATATCTTCTTGCTGCAACATCTTTTCTCCAAGTTGTGTTCCAAGCCAGAATAATGAAGAAGGCCAAAAATATTTTGCTAGTGAGATATTGTTTGTTTCTTTAGAAGTCAAGCTATCTACAGAAAAATTCTAAAGTATTTCATTGGCTAGAACTGGATCACATGACCACCCAGCTGAAACAGAGTTTGAGAAAAATTTTTTTTTCCATATCTAGACTCACGAAGAATGAAAGTATAAGTATATGATGCTAATACTTCCCCATGCTTCCTCAACTGCCATAAAACTAACACATTTTGTACTTATATTACACTTAATGTGGATATGTTCAAGTCTGTCTGTAATCCTGAGTCACTTGAAGAAAATGATTGTGCCTTTAATATTCCTATCTTCAGGTTGGGAACAATTTTAGATGATATTTGTAGAATGGATAGCTTCAAGAAAGAGAAGATTCTGTTATAAGAAACCTGAGGACCTGAAAATAAACCAGAGTTATTTAAAGTGACAGACATTATTTTCTTGGACTCCAGAATCACTGCAGATGGTGACTGCAGCCATGAAATTAAAAGACACTTGCTCCTTGGAAGAAAAGCTATGGCAAACCTAGACAGCATATTAAAAAGCAGAGATATTACTTTGCCTACAAATGTCTGTATAGTCAAAGCTATGGTTTTTTTCAGTAGTCATTTATGGATGTGAGAACTGGACAATAAAAAAGGCTGAGCACCAAAGAGTTGATGCCTTTGAACTTTGGTGTTGGAGAAGACTCTTGAGAGTTCTCTGGACAGTAAGGAGATCAAATCAGTCAATCCTAAAGGAAGTCAGTCCTGGATATTCATTGGAAAGAATGATGCTGAAGCTGAAGCTCCAATTCATTGGCCACCTGATGTGAAGAACTGACTCATTTGAAAAGACCCTGATGCTGGGAAAGATTGAAGGCAGGAGGAGAAGGGGACAACAGAGGATGAGATGGTTTGAAGGCATCACCAACTCAATGGACATGAGTTTGCGCAAGCTCCAAGAGATGGTGAAGGACAGGGAAGCCTGGCGCGCTGCAGTCCATGGGGTTGCAGAGTTGGACATGACTGAGTGACTGAACAACAATTAAATAAAGGTAACATTCCCATGACCTTTCTGTTCTGAGAAAACTTAATTTTCTGGAGGAAACTAACATCATCCAGAGCATCTATAATTTTGCCAATGTGTTTTTCAAAGCAATTGTATCGTTCCCACCAAAAATATATGAGTTCCGGTATATACTTATACCACAAAATATATGTATGTATGTGTGTATATATACACACCAAGCACTACCATTCATTAGTGAAAAAGGACCAAAAACTGCTACACACAGCAAGCACTGATAAATTATATAGATATAACATAAGGGGGGTAAACAAAGACAAATAAAGCATACTATATAATTCCAGTTATATGAGTTCAAGAGGAGGTAAAACTAACCTATGATGAGAAAGTTTGATGAACTGTTACCTTTGAGGAGAGATGAACGATATGAAATGGAAACTAGGGAGGCTCTGGTTATCCTAGGAATGTTTTATATCATGACCCTTGTGAAACTCGCTGTGACTACATGGTTATTGTCACTTCCCATAAATTGACCTGTACACTTAATAATTTGCACTTTTACCATATTCATAATATATATGAATATTATATTTCAATATAACTGTCCATAGTAAATATAAATAATTAAGTGAGCAGTGGTTATATTATAGTGTACTTCAGTTTTTATGTGAAAATCTTCCATATTACTATAATTGCTAATTAATTTGTATCATTTTTCTCTCTCCCTATGAGATTAACTTAACAAATTCTCTATCACCCCATCTCTCTATTCTCTCTCTTTTCCTCTATCACACATGTATACATAGTCATGCAATTTAATCCTGAATTAGATTTTAAAATAGCTAAATATTTATCACTAATTTGAAATAAAACCTAAACAATGAAAGACTTTGGTTAAACCTAAATAATTTAAGATTTTGGTTAAACCTTCAATATGAAAGTGCTTCTCTTGCAGCTCGGCTGGTAAAGAATCTGCCTGCAATGTGGGAGACCTGGGTTTGATCCCTGTGTTGGGAAAAATCCCCTGGAGAAGGGAAAGGCTACCCACTCCAGTATTCTGGCCTGGAGAATTCCACAGACTGTATATAGTCCATGGGGTTGCAAAGAGTCAGATACAACTGAGAGACTTTCACTTTTCAATGTGAAAAACAGCAATCTTTTATGGCATAAGAAAAAAAAAATCCATAGTAAAAAGGAATTCTAGTCTTAAGTAGTACATCTGAACTTTCCTTAGGTTGGAAAACTTTTGTCCCAAAAAAAAATGTATAGAAATTAGAAAAGCATCACATATCAGCAACGTTAAGCATCGAGTTAAGTCAGTGTGACTAGCAATAGGGTTTGTCACATATTAGGTTGTCAATATACGTCTTTCCAGTAGTCATGTCCAGATGAGACAGCTGGACAATAAAGAAGGCAGAGTGCAGAAAAATTGATACTTTCAAACTGTGGTGCTGGAGAAGACTCTTGAGAGTACAGTTGGACAGCAAAGAGATCAAACCAGTCAATCTTAAAGGAAATCAACCCTGCATACTCTTTGGAAGGACTGATGCTTGAAACTCTAATACTTTGGCCACCTGATGCGAACAGCTGACTCATTGGAAAAGACTCCAATGCACAGAAAGATTGAAGGCAGAAGGAGAAGAGGGTGACAGAGGATGAAATGGTTGGATGGCATCACCGATTCAATGGACGTGAACTTGGGCAAACTCTGGAAGTTGGTTAGGGACAGGAAAGCCTGGCAGGCTGCAGTGCATGGGGTTGTGAAGAGTTGGACATGACTTGGTGACTGAACAACAACAACAATTTGTGCCTATGGAGTGAAAAATAATAGATCATATGGTGACTCTAATTTCCTACTAGATGAAGAAAATTGTTGTAGAAATGTTGGGGTCATTAACTCCCTGGTGGGTGTCAACACATGCAACTAGTACAGCTTTGGCAAACTTGTCTGTTAAATACAGATAGAATTATTTACACGTGACTTATTTAGGAGTACAACAGGAAAACCTAGCAATATTAATTATACATCAAGTAACAGTTATCTGTACTTTTTGTATTTCATGAGCATCCTATACACATAGGTAAATGGCAGCAATGAACATTTCACTGTAGATGCAATAACATTCTCCTGTTTCAAAAATAAAATTATTGAAATAGTAGAGAACCTCAAACGTTCTTTATTATTTTAAAACTTATTTATGCAAGAAAAAAATGTTGTTCCAATGAGAAAAATGTTTAGACTTGAAAATCTATTTTCAAAAGAAGAAATTATTGCCAAGTTTTAAAAGTTTGCTTTATGGTTTTAGTTCTTCTGGAAAACTGTGATTACAAACAGAAGGATTTCTTACAATTATTATGCATGAAAAGAAAAGCATATTAAATTAAGAGTAATTTTAAGAAACTATAACATTTGTTCTAATGAGGAGCAGAGCAATTTTCATATTGCAACATAACATTTGTTTTTTACTTCCTAAGCTTTATTCTCATAATTGTTTTGGTGGGAATATTAAATATAGTAGTCACAATAAATTTTTTAAAATTCCTCTGAGTCTATAGTTATTATCTATATTTCTTTTAGAAAACATTTCAATTTAAACTGAATTTAAAAATCATGAAATTATTTAGTATAGATGATCCACAGCAATAATAATGCTTAGAACTGGAAATGTAATAGAATAAATTGATCATATTAAATGATTAATTAAATTAAATGCTTGTCTATTGAGTCTATTCAGGAAGTATCTAAAGGCAGGGATGGTTTTATCCATTTAATTAAAGTGTTTTCTGAATTATACCCCTAAAATAAGTCCCCTACATACTAAAGCTTTCTGTTCTAAGAGCGCATTCCAATTCTTTTGTTAAGTCCAACAAAGTTAGCCTAGGTAGCCAACAATCACAGTCTGCTGTATGGTGCTGTAATGAGTTTTTAATACTCTTCTTATAAATAATACAAAATAAAACAAGCACAAAAAATAAAGGTAACATGTTTAACCATACAGTATAGTACCTTGGAAAGTACAGTAGTAAAATACAGCAGCTGACATACCGGGCCTGGCATCAAGTTAACAGGCAAGATGAGTTACTAACTGCAGGAGAAAGAGCAGGTTCGGGATGGTAGAGCTGAAGGATGAGCAGCAATAGGAGATGGAAGACAGGTTACAGTTTCGCTCTCACCTGACACTGACGAAAGAGGCGATCTCATCCTTTAAAGTTCGCAACTTGAATGTTCCTATGCAGGGGACTTACTGAACTGTAATTACTCTCTTTGTACATTTTCTTTTATCATACATTAATACAGGCGAACAAATAAGATGAAAAGCTCTCTCTAAACTTCTCTGGTAATAATCTTGGTCATTTTAATATATTGCTGTATATTCTGATTTAAACCATGAATTAAATAATATGCTAAATTAGTGACTGAAC
This sequence comes from Dama dama, assembly GCF_033118175.1. Lineage (NCBI taxonomy): Eukaryota > Metazoa > Chordata > Mammalia > Artiodactyla > Cervidae > Dama > Dama dama. The sequence continues at coordinate 72,750,696 of NC_083701.1, forward strand.
GATAACATTCAAAAGAATATCATTGCAAAATTACATCATTTTGATCATTGCAAAAGCATATCATTTATATTCATATATATTTATATATGTATATGTTTGGGCTTCCCTGGTGGCTCAGATGGTAAGAATCAGACTACAATGTGGGAAATCTGGGTTTGATCCCTGGGTCAGGAAGATCACCTGGAGAAGAGCATAACAACCCATTTCAATATTCTTGCCTGGAGAATCCCATGGACAGAGAAGCCTGGGGGGCTACAGTCCATGTGGTCGCAAAGAGTTGGACACGACTGAGCAACAAACGCTAAAGTGCTACACACACATATTTATGTGTGCATACATATATATACGCGTATGCCCAGTTGCTGTCGTGTCCAAATCTTTGTGACCTTATGGACAGACTCACCATGGATTTTATGGACAAAGATGCCCTCCAAGCTCCTCCATGGATTTTTCAGGCAAGAATACTGGAGTGGATTGCCATTTCCTCCTCCAAATATATATACATATATATATATATATATATTTATATATACACACACACACATATATACACACAGATGCATATATATATATATATATATATACATATATATATATATATACACACACACACACATTGATTAAAGGTAAAGTTATTTAAATTAGGTGGTTGGTACCATGTGATAATGATTAGCTTGAACTCACTTTATTTTCTTTTCCTGTTAAAGGAGATATCTTAAAACAGTCTTCTTGTAAAAATATATTCAACACTGCAAATAAAATAAATCAAGAGTGAGAAAATTGGGACAGAGGGAAAATGAGGATAGGAAAGAAGGATGATGTCAGAAGCAGGATGCATACTCTGAAGACACACCAAATGTTCCTGAGCATCTGCTAGAGATGGGGCACAAATTTAGCTTGAAGCTTTCTAGTAGTCAACACAAAGAAGGATCAATATTTCATTTAATGGGTCACAGTATCCTTGAAATGAAAACAATATAGTCATACAGGAAAAGACCTATTACTGGTGCTCTAACCAGAAAAACATTTCCCATGTGTCTTAAAAAGAATATTAGAAATTGCACCCACACTTACATCCTTACAATACAGTAATGTCAGAAGAGCCGTGACATTTCTAGTAATAACATTCTCAACTTCAGCTGTGCTATGACACAGAACCCGATTCAGCAAAACCAGGGCAGTCAAGTTTGGGTGGACAGAACTATCGGATGACGTGGCTTACCCCAGCAATCCACAGCAGTGTTTGTAAAGTAGGAGGCTTTGCATTTTCATGGTACTTCAGGACCTATCCTGTGTGCACATGTGAGTGCTCATCCATACATATGGACACATAGAAAAAGGAGATCCAATATCACTTTCAACTAAAACTTAATAATTTGTTATGTTTGCTCCAGGTTTATATACTTTGTGGCATAATACGTAGAAGAGTTTTGAAGTTTGTTTGTTTCTAAAGGACAGTTTGAAAAGTTTCCAGAGCTAAGCAAAGAGCTAGACTAGATATTGTTTAGGAAATTCTCAATCACTGATTCTCAAGTGGGTGAGAATAAGTGACAAATACTTCCAAGTTCTGCTTCCTGTCAGCTTTTTGTAATGTTATTATTTTGTATTTTTCTTATTCAGCACAAAACCAAATCTTTTAAGAGTTAGTGGAACTAAAAGATGATCAATGCCATCATCTGTTTTAAAGGTGATGGTGCTTATAACAAACACACGTACTTGAACAGACAACCTGGATTGACCTAACAGTCTTTTAAAAATCAGGTTTTCATTTGTTTTTTGTTTTTGTTTTTTGTTTTAATTTCAGGACTAAACAGCAAAATATAAAAAACACATGTTTGTGGATTAGTGCCGGGTAAATGTCTCCAAGCTTGAAGAGAGTTGTAATATAATCATTCATGAAATTTTTACAAACGCAGGTTGTCTGACATCCATTTCAAAAATCCTGAATTAGAAATTGCAGAATAAGAGGAGAATAAATATAACTACTCAAAAAACTCCATAGGTAATCCTATTATGTATTCCAGGTGGAGAACCATCAACTTTTTCTAAGTAGATTCAATGAAGTAGATTAAATAGGAGGAACAAAACTAAAATAATTCCTTTCTTCAGTTTTAAAGTTCAGCCCATTTGTAGCTGGTCACTTAGTCAAATCACGAAGAGAAGCTGGAAAATATGAAAAGCTGAAAGGCCAGAGCCTTGGCACTAACCCCTGGTCTAGTGGCTAGGATTCAACACTCAATGCTGCAGCTCAGCTTCACTCTCCGGCCAGGAACTGGGACCCTGTTTTCCACCACCACAGGCCAAGGCCACTTGAGATCAGGACCACTGGGCAGAATGCTACTCACTCAGTGAGGACTTTCAGTCAGGTTAAAAGGGGAAACACCAGAACAAGCCTTAAAGACTCATTTTTCCAGAGAACATTTAATTAATCCTTTCTTGTACAATGGAAATATAGGTTTCCATAGATTTCCAGAGTATTTCAGAGAATATATTTACTGACAGGTGAACCTAAGAAGTAGGGAAGAGCTGAATAAAGAAAAAGGTCTTAATTTTCTTTCTGATTTTCCATTTACTACATTTTCTACATTTCTAGAATGGAAGTTTTGATTTTTATCTTTAAAAATTAAATATCATTTCTTGGCTCTGCTAAAAACTATTTCAGTTCAGTTTAGTCCCTCAGTCGTGTCTGACTCTTTGTGACCCCATGGACCGCAGCATGCCAGGCCTCCCTGTCCATCACCAACTCCCAGATTTAGCACAAGAGTGATAACTGAAAGGCTTTTCACCAGCTACAAAGGGCCTCTGACTATATTTTTCCATTTTGCAAAATATCTAGTTTTATTCTTAATATGTTTCATTGAATGCAATAATCTATATTGAGGGTTAAATTCTTCATTAGTTTGGTCTGTTATTGAGTTGGTCTCATAATATTTTAAGTGCTATTATTTATTCCCTCTGCTCCTTATGCTTCTTTTTCAACCAGTGGGAGTCAACTATAGTTCAAAGTAATGTCTCTCTAGTCTTTGCATATTTAAAAATCTTTTTGTGCATTCTGTCAGTTATCCTCATGTAACTACCAGACTTCCTTTGTTCTCCATAGGCTTCATTAATTTATCAAATCATGGTCATTAGTGCCTGCTTGAAGTCTAGCCTTCCCACAAAGAATAAAATAGAGAAAAGGAATTTCTATTTCTTGCAATGGCATAATCTTCAAATATAAATGTTTAAAATGGATAGATAAGTTAATTATCATAAGTAAAGGTAATGTTGCTTCCCTAGTGGGGCAGTGGTAAAGAATTCACCTGCCAATGTAGGGGAGGTAAGTTCAATCCCTAGGTCTGGAAGGTCCCCTGGAGTAGAAAATGGCAACCCAATCCAGTATCTGTGCCTGGGAAACCCCATGGACAGAGGAACCTGGTGGGCTCTAGACCATGGGGTCACAAAAGAGTCAGACATGACTTAATGACTAAACAACAACAACAACCAAGGTATCCCTCCCGGGGAAGATGCTTGGGTGCAAGGGAGACTCAAGTTGAATGACTCCAGATGTTAGGGGCTGAAAGGCATTTGAATCATTCATTGGGAAATTG